>NC_089876.1:77909485-78509485 GCF_040182565.1 Anser cygnoides
GCAGATAACCATCCCCGTGCTGCTGGAGGCTGTTCTTGATCCCATTTCTGTTGTATACTTCTGCTCAGCTCTGGGCTGGGGGAGCTGTGAAGAGGTTGCCTTTTTTCCCCCCTTTTGCCTGCTAGAATTAATGACACCACCAGAATTTGGAGGACACAGATGTCACTTATAGTTTGCCTAGGGAGTTACATTCGTGCCCATCTGTTGCAAGTCTAGAAGGCTGTTCATATATCCACAAGGTTTCATTTAATTTTTGTCAGGAAAGTAAATGCAAATCCAGCCAATTACCTCAGAGGTCACAGCCAAGATTTGGTTACAATGAGCCTCAAATTTACACACACTGTAGTTGTATAGGATGAAAAGAAAGCCTTTCATGTTTATGCATATTAACAAGAAAGTTTTGCCTTAGGAGAGGCTTTTTGATTGAGGTTCTTCCTTATTTTAATACAGCCAATGCCAAGTTGGTATATCCAGCTTTACCGAAATAAAACATCTAATCTTTAAGCTGGAGGAGTTAAATGTAAATTAAATAAATAGATAGGTCCCCTAGCATAAATGGATTTTGTTAAGTTGTTTTTTAACAGTCTTGTCTCTCTCACGTTGCAAAGCCTCCATGTACTGGCAAGCAAGGTAAATGCTCTAGGAAAGCACAAGCATGTTGTACTGAAATAGGAAACTGAATTTCCTTTCTCTGGAAGATGATATTGACTCAATTACTGAAACCTTTGTTTAGCGTATACTAAATCATCTTAAGCAAGTTTTCTTTTCTTTTTTTTTTTTTTCCTTTCTTCTCAAGTTGCCTGATCTGACAATGAAGCTGAGCCTGTTATTTTGGACACAGGTAATGCAGGGTTGCAGAGAGCTCCCACACAAATCCACAGGATGGGGAACAGTTAGGGGTGCCCTGGATGTGTGTGTTCTCTGCTACCTGCTGAAGGGAAAAATAAACGTTCTCTTGCCTCCCCTTCTTTAGTGACAGCCGTTGAAAGTTGCTTGGGAAGGCAAGCACAGAAAAATATTGCACCGAGGGTGGATCAGGGAGTGCAAACGGAAGTTTCAGGAGCTGGCATTCCTCTGGTGAGGATGCTTTTTTCATGTATACTGGCTCCACGCTGAGGGGTGCTCCCTGATAAAGCAAGCACAAGCACGAAGAAGCTCAGGCAGACCTCCGCACTGCAGACATGCAGCACGTAGCCTTCCTTCTTCCCTAGTCTGGCTGGTGGGATTTTGCTTTGGTCAATGCTTTCAAGTGTTACTGGCATGAAAATCGGGGTCTGCCATGCATGGTATCATAATGACCAGAGTGGTTTGGGATTAGGGAGGAAGGAGAGCAGGGCATAGCTGGCATCAAAATTAAAACAAGCGCCTCAAACTCTAAGTTCCAGCATAGCACTTAAAATAATTAAAATGTTTATTTGAAAGTCAAAACAGCCTCAGTCATAAATAACTACTCCGTTCCTCTGGAATTGATTGCAAGGAAGCCGAGTCCCAACTGAGAGCTCTGGGGAATAAGGTTTATTTGCTCCCTGTTGGGATTAATCCATAAAACGTAGCCTCCACATGGAACTCATCAGGTCTTTGCTTCCTCTTTCATTAGTCTCCCTGGAATTGGAGGGTAGCCTGAATAAGATGAAAATTAGGATAATATATTTTCAGCAAGAAAAGTTGTCTGGCGATCTCTAATTTGTGTTTCATGGACCATAATGCCGTGGAAAAATTTCCTCTAAATGATGTTGTCTAAGAAACAAATGCTTGTTATGCTTGCTGTATTTAATGCATCAATTCACATCTTTTTCCTCAAGCCTCTGAAGCTAATTGTAGTCTTAAACTCAGGCCCGATTGACTCTGTGCTCCCTCCTATCCACAGTGTAACTTAAAATTCCTTTCTCTTGACAGATCTTTTGGTCTTCTAGCTCAAGGGCTCTGAAATGTCACAGTATGGCCCATTTCTTATTAAAGAGATCATTTCTCTGTAGCTCCAGCTCCAATTCCTCCCTCCCTCCCTCCCTCTCCTCCCTCCCTCTTGTTCTGAATCCCAGCTCCGATTAGAGGGCACTGCAGAAACACACTTTCCCTCTCCCTGAGACTTTTTGTGCTTTTATTCACTGTATTCGATGCAAGAAGTTGCTTTAATCCAGGTCTCCACCAGAGAATGGCACAGGTGTTTTTTCATCATTTCTGTTTTAAAGTGTATAACAGCTGCATCAACCATATTCAAAAAAAATTTAAAAAAAAATAGTCTGTGCACAAAGCTGGTGTAAAGGAGCTTTTCTGTCACCAGAACATGCTCAAGTCCTCAGTCTGATGTAAAAATTGTTTTTATTATGTGTTTTGAAAGTGGCAGCTAAAAAGCATTTGTTGGCATGTCCTTAGAAATCATTTTTGTCTAGATTGCAGCTTTCTAGCGTGTTAAGTAATTTTTGGACCCTGCTTTTAATTTTTATCATTCCCAGAACTACATCCCTTAAAGTGCTGCGTGGTTGGGATTTATCAGTGCTAAGTCACAAAGCTAACCAGTGACCAGTGCAGGGTCCCAAAGGCCCCCAGAAGCCTGTGCTGGCTCTGCTGCTGGCTGCGCTCTCAGGCCCTGATTTGCCACAGGTCCTGCAAAGCGTGCCCGCTTGTTTTTGTCCCCAGCTGCGATTCAGCTGTGTTTACAGTTGTTACAAAGCCACAGCTTACAAAGTGGCATCTGTGTAAAGTGGTGCTGCTATCGTTTAAGTGTTCTCCAGTGCATTTTAAGTTGATTTTATGATGCAAGTCATTGCCCTGAAGTGAAGAGGCCTGGGTGTAAAAGGTTACTGTCTCCTTTCTGAGCACCTAGCGTGCAGTTTATTGCGCTGGGCCCTGTGTGGTTCCACCACATTGTTGTCCCTGCTGCTGTAAATCATTATTTATTGCGCTGAGCATCCATGCTGTTTATTTAGTTCTTTGGAAAAAAATGTACCTCGAAGAACAACGCCTCACTCGCAGACTTCTGTGTATATCCCTGTTACATGGATCCGGCAGTTTCCTCCGGTGAGTTAAATCCCTGCAATCCTGGCAAGCCACGTGCTGTACTTGCTACACTAATTTAAGCTTCCCTGCTAAGCCTCCCCCGTCCGCCCTTTGTGCGACTCGCGCGCCGTGCGTATGCTCACGGTAAAGCCACGGGGCTCTGGCTTGCAGTGGAGCCCAGTGCGATCTTCTGTACAGGCTGCGGCCCCGCAGCCTTCCACGAGCCAGCTGGAATTAAAGCCTACTTTAGGGCTCGGGCTGCAACGTGGATAAGCTGAAGCATGTCTGCGAGCTGCCTTGGATGCTCTTTAGTGCCGTGGTGTGGTTTTGCAAAGGGGCAAAGTGGCCCAGCACTTTCTTTGTTTTTAGCGCACGGTTGTAGAAAATTTGATTATGGGAGCGTGTATCCTGTGAGGGCTGCGATGAAAGCAGCGGGTCTGATGGGTACGCCTGCATGGCAAGCTGGCCTGGAGAGGGCTCCTGATGGAAAGGGGACTTTTTGAGAAAATCAATTACACAAAGCGAGCGGAGTCAGGGCCAGGATGGCGGGGATGCTCCGTCCCAACCTGGGAGGTACTCGTGGGACGGCCACGCGCATTGCTCCGCTGCAACAGGCTGTGTAATCAGATAAATCAATTAGCAGATGTCGCTGCGGTTAGCAGAGCAAGCAACGCCTACCATAGGTGTGTGACTGCGGCTGTGGCAGAGGGGGACGCTTTGCTTTTCCCTGATGGATAACCAGCAGCCGGCCCAGCTCTTCCAGACCTAGCAGCTTGGGAGGAGGCAGGGCTTCTGGCTTCTGTCCCAGAAGTATGATCTGGGGGCATTGTAGCCATGCGCAGATGTCTGCACGTTGCGGGGCTGCCAGTCTCCTGGAGGAGCCACGCTGCAGCTGTGTCTCCAGCCCCTGCCTCTGGCGCTCTGCTTCATTGCTCAGTGCCAGCTGGGTTTCTGTGCCTAGGACTTGTAGGAGGGACTCTGTGCTTAGGAGTGCCAGTGTTTGTGCGCTGCCTCAGTGCCTGCAGGTGGCACCCGTTTTTCTGAAAAACCCCTCTCAAGAGGGCATGTGTAACACACAGGAAGTGATCGGAGGAAAGCAAGGTGGGAAATATAAACTTGTGGAGAGCACTGAAGGGGAGGGCAAACAGCCAAAATCCCACCCCGAGTGTTTTGCTGGACCTGCAACCTGAGTGCAGACTCCAAACCGAAGTGCTCTCTTAACCTGAGCTGTAAGTGCTCTTATTTGATTATTTTTCCTGGTGGGGTTGCTTTTTAACAGCTTTCTGAGCAGAGAGAGCTGGTCAGCTGAGAGCCACAAACATGGAAGCAAATGAAACCAGCGCTCTTCCTCTGAGTGCTTTTTCTCCGGGCTTGGGCCGTGGATGTGCTTCACAGGGGCGTATGGCATCCCACAAACACCGACGAATCTGCCTTCCCACACACCCCAGGTTCTCTAGCTGTCCACGCAGAGAAGTGGGGTGCAGCCCATGTGCCTCGACAGCACCCCAACAGCAGACACGAGAGCTGGGTTTGTGCCCGGGGCTCTGCACCTGCCTGACCTTGCTGCTCTGCTGGGGCGTGCCCGTGCTCCCTGCCCTCCATCTCCCCTGTACCGTCTTCTCCTCGTTTCTTCTTTCTCTGACCTCCACTCCCTGCAGCGCCCAGCCGCAGCCCTGCTGGACCGGCTCCTGCCTCCGGGCTCCGTGCTGATGAATGCTATCCCTCGCCCTGCTCCACCTGCCTTCGCTTCTGCTTTTGCATGAGTGCATCTCCTCTGCCCTCTCTCTGCTTTTCACAGGGCTGGCGCGGCTCGCTCTTCTCCAGTGTGGCAGCTGCTGACGGCATCGTGGCTGTCTGCGCGGTCCAGCTCCCACGGGACCCAGCTGCCCCAGAGCTGCAGCGGAAGCGTGGAAAACACTGTCCAGAAATCTCAGCCAAGCTAAAACGCAAGTGTTTTTTTTTTTTCATCAGCAGAGCCAACTGTGTCACTGTGTGTAAATTTGCCCTCCTTCCCACTTCAGAAGCTTACAGCTTCACTGATTTTAGGAATCGCTTTTCAGTGGCTGTTTCCTGGGACTGCACATTGCTTCGAACCGTGGGAGTAGTTCATGAAGGAAAACCATCAGCAAATTTGTTTTAGCTATGAAAAAGAAAAAAAAATGCATTTCCTCCACATTATCATTTCTGAGAGCTGTTCCAAATGGCTCTGGCAGACAGCGTTGAGCCAGACGCTCTGGGGTGGAAAGCTTTTTATTTTTTACTGCACCACCATTACTACAGGCAATGTGATAAACGAAGGGCTTGCAGTGGAAAATTCATGGTGAGCCAGGTATCTGGATGAATGTTTGGAAAGCCAACCTCGGACAGAAGCAGACCCTGCTCCGAGTGGGGCTTCACCCCGTAGTGGAAGGCAAGCTTCAGTGGAAGCACTGTAAGGCATGAGCTGCACACAGAGGGCTGGTTGCCTGCCTGCCACAGTTTGGCAGTGCTCCTTGAAAATCCCGTCCTCCCTTCTCCATCACCTCAGAGGTGTTTGCCTTCACAGAGCTTGTCGCACCCTCCCCAAAATACAGTGCTTGGAGTTCATTGTGTATTTTCACGTACTCCCCTTCTTATTTCCCCCTGCTTGAGTCGCTTCAGATAATTGACGATGCTGTTAATCAGTTTTCCCCCCTCTTTTTCTCTCACCAGGTACCCCAACCCAGAAGCATGATCTTCTCTTAAGCAACCACGCGCCACACACCCGGGGACACCGGTTTGGCAGCAGAGCAGGACCGGGCAATCTTTCATGAACAACCACGGTGCGGTAGGCCGCACTGCTGCAGGACTGCAAGCGTGCCCTGGACACCCTGCTGTCGGCCAAGGCTGACGCCCACGAGGAAGAGGAGCAGCAATACCAACAGTGCCAAGGTGAGGTCCCTGAGGGCAGCAGCAGGGCCAGGGCAGGCGGTTGCTCCTCGGCCCAACCCTATTTTAATTCTCCTGGCAGATGAGAGTCAAGAGATGACTGGATTTCGGGGCCATGAATGGGACGTGGGCTGCGGGCAGGCAGGGGAAAGCAGCCCACTTTGTTGCGGTGAATTGCTGTCAGTTCTAATTTTAGGCTTCAGTAAACATGAGGCTGTAAGGAACAGTTTAGTTGGGGAAGAACAATGCCCGAAAGTTTGCTGATGCACATAAATTTCAGTTATTAAAAAAAAAAAAAAAGAAAAGAAAAGAAAAAGAAAAAGAAAAAGGATGCAACTTCTGAATAAGGGCACATATTTCCTCTCCTTTCATAGGGGCTGGGGGAGGGCCCTTTCTGTTTGTCAGCTTCTCCTAATATATTAAAGAGCTCATTGCCTGAATCTTTATCTTGTAAAATGTGTGTGACCTCTATAAGTGGTGTCCAAAGAAAAAAAAACTTGCAGTATCCCTCTTGAAAGGAAAATCCATGCTGGCTAATGGCTGGAATAAATAACCAGGAAAGGAAGCAGGATTTAGTGAGGGCTGTAATGGAAGAGCTCTTCATTTGTTTCAACGCTAACAATCTTACTAGAAACCAGCATTTATTTCGGCATTGTCCTGATACCTTGAGAGTGGTTTAAAAAAAAAAAATATATGTTATTAATTCCAGTGGAAATCCAGCTCACACTGATCATGAAAGGATGTAATATACTTGGTTCAGTTTTGTCCAGAGTCAGACTTTCAGAGGGCTACACAACTTAATTGCCACAGCTTTTTTATTCACCAAATAAAAGCCATGTTTGAATTGCTGAGCTTGTGTGAATTACACCTTTTTGTACAGGGTAGGGAGGTTATGTACTACTTTCTGCCACGCAGAAAAATAACTTCAGTAAGTACAGAAAATTAAAGTAAAGGATACAAGTGACATTCCTGGGGGAAAAAAATAAAGGCATCAGCAAAAATCTGCAAAATTTCAATTTAAGTGCAGGTTCTACTTTGTATTACACTTTTTCAGTACCATCCATTTTCCAGTGTGGTGTCAATAATGTTTTGGTGCTGCTTCGCATGAGTGGCTTGACCATAATGTCAATTTGATCTTTAAAACCCTTTGTTTGCTCGGGAGTGCAGGGCTGCTTCAAATATGTTTTTACACACGCCCTTGTTCTCGCTGGGAGGTCAGCCACCTTCTTCTGAAGCACCTAAGCCTGTCTGTGCTGGAGGGTGGTGTATAGGATTCTGCGAAGGATGCTGGAAGATTTTTCTCTTTTTTTTTTTTTTTTTTGGTTTGTTTTTGACAAAGGGTACTTTGTTTTCTCATCACAAATTCTTTTAGGCTTTATTATCTCTCTTCAGAATAGGCTCTTGAACTCCTAATCAAGGAGCGCTTTTCCCCTTCACCCTCCTCAGCCCTTTTCTCCCATTAAATACCGCAGCGTATGAGGAATAATCAGTTTAGTTCCAGATAAGGTAAATCAGCGCCCCCATAACCGCTCGATTAGCCACGGCCCTTCAGGTGAGCTGCTGGAGGAAACGGGCGATCAGAGCCCGCAGGGAGGCTCCGTCCTCTGGGGACCTGCTCGCACCAGCCGGGGCTCACCACGGCTCTCAGCAGCCTGAGGATGCTCCTGGCACAGGCACCGAGGTGCTGCCTCTGTTAATTAGCTGGGGCTCGTTCAGAGCCAGGAAGGGCTGAAAGACAAGCACGGATAAACTGGGGTGAGGTGGGGAGCAGATCCTGCTCTCGCTTCATGCGATGGGACACGTGAAGCACTTCTGTTTGCTTTCAGATTAAAAATCGACTCCTGCACAGGTTCATCTCCTTTTCCACCTCCCGTAATTAATGAGTCGCAGTGACAACAGCTGTCTGCTGCAGGAGTAAACTCTTGCTCTGGGAGCTGGATTTCAGCTGATAGCTAAAAGATTGTTCATGCCAGCTCACCGACTGTACTGTTTACTCACAGCGTTTCTGCCTTACAGCACCACGTAATTATCATTAGCACACTGATTGCATTCATTTCCATGTGGTGACAACCAGATGTCAGAGTGAGGCTCGAAGCTAGGCTTATACGGATGGCCAGCCCCAGAGATGGCTGAAGGGGCCTGGATCACCAAATCCTGCCCAAAGCCTCGCTTTCTGGCTTCCTCCTCTAACCAGCTCGGCAGTAGCGGCTGCTGAGGAGGCCTCTCAAGAGTAAAAAGTTCAATATTAAAGATGTTCTTTGGTGCATCTAGTAGGAGTCAGATTAAGGTTTAACTGAGGATGGCGTGGAGAACAAGGTAGCAGCAACATCTGTGTGCTTCAGAGAGAATACCAACATCCACGCCACCCCACTGGTTGTTTTTGTACTTCCTGACTCTGTCGCCTTCTCCCGTTTTGGTGTTGTTGCTCCTGCGCTGGTTTTGTGGTGCTGTCACGACAGGGATACAGGGAGCTACGAGACCTGTGAGGACGGGAGCTGGAGGCACGGCCTCCTCTCCCCCTGGCCTTGCCCCTCGGCCACCTTTCCATGCCCGGGAAGGCCGAGCCTCTCCGGGTGCGACTTGAGACCAGCGGGACAGCATGGTCGTGCTGTACGGCGTGACGGGAAACATACCCAGAGCTGCAGCAACAAGTGAGAAAACTTAGGTCGGAAGAAGTGGTGTGCTTGTAAAGGTGACTTTGTAGAAAGCTGGCCCTGAGTATCAGACTCACCACTCTTTCTGGAAAAACATCCCCGCGAATGCGCTTGCAATATGGGCACAAAACAGAATTCTTATGTTGTGTGTTTTCTAAAATCATCCGTAGAGGGTTGATTAAAAAATATGTAGTAATACATTTATTGCATTACCTCGTTAGAGCAATGACGGTCTCTAAGCAGCGTTTTTTCTGGGGATTAATGGCCAGAAGGGGCTAGATCTGCAGCTGATGATCACCATTAACCCCATCTGGTCAATAATCCTTGTTAATCCACTTTTATTGGCCAGAGAGCCTGCCTGGCCTAGGGTTAGCACAGCACACGGGGGCTGCAGATTTGCCGCTCTTTCAGGGAAAATTAAACGCGGGCTGCAGCTGAAAGGAAGGGAGCTGGCATCCTCCACCCCTGCAAGCCTAAAAGGCCAGGTCCTCAGCCCGCCTGAATGACTTAGCTGCACCAGACCAACTATTTTTCCCAAATGATCTATTAAATAATTATTCTCGAGAACATACAACTTGTTTTTCACTGCATCCCCTTAGATCTTTGTGTGATTGCTATCTACGGCCCAGACTCGTCTCCCAGGCTGGCTGTGGCTTTTCAGGCTGGTTTTTGTTACTGCCACGAGCAAAACCTGTGCTGTGACAAGGGACACAGGCAGGGCCGGCTGTGCTCACCTGAGTCCTTGCCTCGCACAGAGGTTCAGAGTTTCCTCCAGCCTGCCCCGAAGCAGCACCTCACGCTCAGCCAGCCACCCAGCCGCGTTGCTTCCTGCTAAAAACTCCTTAATGGCCAATGGCTCCCATTTACCTGGAGGGCAGAGCAGACGATGGTGAGGGTTGGCTGGTGAGCTCTCCCTGCCTGGGATGGTGCTTGTGGGGGTCCCGGCAAGGTGCGAGGGTGCGGGATGCTCTCCGCAGGGCGGCTGCTCCATCGTGGCAGTTGTGCCTGCCGTATCCTTACCTGCGCTTTGACCTTTTCAGCATTGCTTCCCGATGACTTGAGGACCCTTCTGGAGGAGGCGAAGGAAATGAAGTGGCCCTTTGTGCCGGAGAAGTGGCAGTATAAACGAGACGTGGGCCCAGAGGACAAAACAAACCTGCAGGATATGATCAGCGCCAGGCTCCCCGATCTGCTGGTATGAAGTTCAACACTCTTGTTGTGGGCAATGTGCTGCTGTGGCGCTTGAGGCTGTCTTACTTGTGATTTCAGAGGGTTTTCTCCCTGCCCTGTAGCTGCAGCAGGTGAAGAGCTGCTTGGTGCTAAGCCCACCTTAGTGTGCACGCTCGCTTTGCCCGCTCATCCGGTTCACAGTGCACTTCTGTTTCCAGCAAGATGGATGTTTGCCTTTTCCCTGAAGATCTGGAGTTGTAATAATGCTAAAATGCCAAATGTTAGCCTGAAGTCCTACAAAACATGAGTTTGGGAAGCATTATGTGCACTGCTGGGAGGCAGGGAGGACTGCTCACTGCGGTAGGGCTTGCCCAACTTGTCACCTGCCAGTTTTCCAGAAATCCCTTGACTGGATCCCTTGGGGGGCCTCAGCTGGCCAAAACCCGAGCAGAAAAGGCAAGAGGGTAATGGGACTTCCACACGAGGCCAGCAGGCTTTGTTTGAGGAGGACGATGGCGCTGAACAGCGACGAGGAGCCGCGAGAAGCCCAGCGCAGGGCTGTGCTGCTGCCAGCCGGGCGTCAGCCTCAGCAGCACCACACGCCGCGGGGATCCCGAATTTGTCGGGGGGGGGGTTGCTGCTCCTTGGGTATTTATTTTCTTCTTCTCTTTGGTGTGTGTGGCCTCGGACAGCAATTTATGGCAGAGGTTGACCTCCTTTATAATCCCCGCGCGGCGCTCCAGCTTCGCGGCGTTTGTCTGCGCTCTCCCAGGACAAACACCTGCAGTAAGCTCCCGGAGAGACCTGGATAGATGGGAGATTAATGCGGCTGTAATAGAGGGGCAGTGTTTCCAGCATTATGCCCTCTCCCCAGGTAGATGGATCTTTTCTGAGATGATACCAATTATTTATTGCTGAAACATCTGTTGATAACTGCAGCTGCCCTTGTTAAACAAAGCATATCGTGGGGTCATAGACCATAGGGACCTGAAATCCTACCGCATGCTAGTTTTAGGCTATTCACCGACACCCCCTGAAGTCCATTGGTTACCCTCGGCTTCAATGGTTCGTCGTGTGGTTGGAAATACTTTGTAAACATTGTGCTGCCTTTCCCTGTGTGCTTTGAAGTATTATTTCATCTTCATTGGTAATTTATATTCCAGTGCTATTGTACCATGGGAAAAAGGGAAAACCTTTTTTGTTTTGCATTTAATTGTAGATAGACTGACATTTTGACCTGTATTATTAGTATTAGTCAGGAAAAGGGATTTTTTTTCCCCCTTCATCTACCTCCCCCCAGCCCTTTTTTTTTTAAATAAAATTTCAAGGCAGAGCAAAGGCTGCTTCAGTTCTTTGAATAAAAAGCTGGGGGGAAAATGAGGCTGAAGAGAGGTGATTACAGTGCGATGAGGAAAGATAAAAGTCTGAGCTACTTTTTTCTTCTTCTTTTTTGGCATGAGGGACAGAAGGATAATGTCAAACCCCAAAGGATAAAAAAAAAAAAAGTCTTTGTCAATTTATTGTTCAGGAAAACCTTTAAAAATTTTCATCTCTGTTTATTTTAATTTGCCATGCTCAGAATAAGCTCATAAACCGTAATTCATTACATTTAAAAAGCGCTTTGAGATCCATGAATGAAAGGCGCTTCATTACCATAACACACTGGCGTTGTTACGAGGGGGCAGATCTGCCTGCCCGCGCTCCCGACCACAATGTTTTACTCGGTGAGTCGGCTGAAACCAGCACAGGGAGTAAGCGGATTAGGGCTTTGGCTTCAAGGGTTTGCCTTAGTGCTACACTTTAAAAAGTGGGATACCTGATGCTGGCGGCTGCGTGCTAGCTTGAGACACCAAGAAGGCAAAGCCACCTGCACCTGCATCCTTTTAAAGTGCTCTTCTTCGTCTTTGCTGTGGGATCATTACTTCTGCATGCTGGCCACAGCCCTAGGAAGGCAGAAACAGCTTGGGGGCAGGGGAAGCGAGCAAGCCGCAGTCTTCCCTGGCACGCTCTGGCTGCAGCCTCACTGCAAGAGGAGCCGTGCAGCTGCTAGAGCTAGGCTCGCTGCAGATTTTGGCAATATAAGCAAGCTTGGTTTTTTGCTTTCCTTCTCTCTCCACTGTGTGAAATTGCTGAACCACCCCAGGGACTTGAAGGCAACAGATTTACCGCAATATTTTAGGCAAACCAGCACCGCTGTTTTTACAAAACCTTTGCATCTCTCAGAAGGGTTTGTGTGTGTGTGTGTTGTCGGTTTTCTTTCCCTGCTGGGGATTCACCATCCAATACAAAGGCCACCCCACGTCAGCAAGCTCAGCGTACCGCTTGCCACGTCCTGCTAGCGGGATTTGAGAGAGCCTCACTGCCAGCTGCCGTCGGCCAGCGAGCCCTGCCAGAGCTCCCTGCAGATGGGAGGGCGATGGCCAACACTGGTAGCCAGTGAAAAAATCTGGGAAGCGCTGGGATTCCTGATTTTAACAAACCAAAGCAAAATCAGAATTGTAAAGGGAGTCTCACTGACGAAATGCAGGCACACAGGGGTTACTTTTTCTAGCTAAAAAATGCACATGCTCTGGGGTTAGGACTGGGGCTGCAGTTCCAAAAGGGAGGCTTGCAGGGGTTGCCCTTCCTGCAGACCGCCAGTATCTGTAGTGATGGAAATATCCTTATGCTCAGTGACCAGCCAATAGAGGGCAACATGCCCATGTGCACATAGTCTTTGATCCCACAAACCCTGCTGTGGGGCTTCGCTGAAGGACATCTCTGCACACGAGTAGTTCTCCTGTAGGATTACTCAGGCAATTATTTTTTAATTTTATTTTTTTGTGAGATCACATCCCATGCTCAAACACTTTGCAAATGATATGGAGCACCACTTTGTTTTTATTATACATGTGAGTAATTCCTGTATCCCAGGCTCCGGCATTCAGCCACAGACCAGGATCTGCTGCAATAGGTACAGTGTGAGTGAAAAAGCAAAGCCCCAGCTTCAGAGATTTCACCACCTAAGGCCTTGCCAGTGCAAAGACACCAAGGAAACTCATTCGCAGTTAATGTTTAAATTCGCTGTAGAGATGACCTTAAATCACCTTTGTAGTGAAGGTGTCCCTCAGGTCTCCCCTGGCTGCATGTGCTCCCCAAGGCTCCCCAAAAGCAGGTCTCCTCCGGGAAGGCCTGCAGGGAGCTGATCCTGTGCTGCCTGCCCTGGATGGGGAGAGTGGATCCTGGCCCTGCTTGTGCAGTCTTATTGGGACTGTGGAAAAGAATGGAAAATAAGTCCCTGCCACTCTTGCCTAGGCCTTGGCTAATTACGTGTTGCTGGATTATCATTAGGGGAACCGCTTCTGAGGGAAGTGCCCCACTACCCTTAGGGGGTGTGTGTGGCACTTGAGAGCTGGAGCCTTTGAAAAAGAACTAAAGAGGGGGCTGAGGATTTAGTTTTCTCCTCCCTGTACCTGCTGGTGTGGTAACAGGAGAATTAAAGCCCCGAGGATCTTGGTTGTTCAGGCTGACCTTTTGCTACCTACCTCATAAGAGCTCTTCTTGGGTGATCCTGGTGGAACAGGGAGCGGCTGGAGCCCAGAGCCGTGGCTGCAGGCTGAATTCAGCACAAGAGGGGCTTGGTGGCATCCTGACCCCCCTTACACAGTGTCATCCCTGGCACTTCGGGGCTTTTTGAGTGAGAGGTATCAGAGATCAGTGTCCTGCCAGCACAGGAGGGTGGCTGCTATCTCGTGTGTCACTCGTGATGCCCAGCCAAGGCAGCAGCTTCAGCAGGACAGCTTCAGCTCTGGGGTGCGGGGGCAGCTGTATTTTCCTTCCAGCCACTTCTCAAATGGACTTACACTTTGAGGACACAGATTTAGGAAAGACTCTTGGGTTTCTAACTGATTATAATGGACTTAATGCTGCCCTGCCAGGAGGGATCTGCCACTGGCATTTAGATATTTTTAAATATTAAAATATCCCATTTAACACAGTATTTTAATGATCCACAAGGAATCATCACAATAGTGTATTTAAATAAAGGTTGAGCACGGCAGGATACATCAGTGCCACAAAATTCCTGTTGCATCCATCCTTGGCAGCTAGCAAAAACGGGGCACTCCTGTGGTCCCCCAAATCCCTGCTGCCCTGTCAGATATAGGAGGCTCACAGGAGCTCCCCCTCGGACAAGTCTCCCTCGGTGCTTTAAAGGGTTTTCCCCCAAAATGCTCCCTCCTGAGAGCATGCAAGTTCATCATGCTGTCGGTGGCTTGCCCACTGGCCCCACAGGGCTGGTGCCCTCCTTCACCACCTCTACACACAAGCAGCACCCAAAGCAAAACCTGCAAGCAGCAGCTAGGGCAGGGGTGCTGCCTTCCCCTTCCACGTCCCCACGAGGCATGGGGGTCCTCTCCCTCCTGCCAGGGGTTTGGGACACACAGTGGGAGCTGGGGCAGCCAGCGGGGCTCTTCCTGGCACCGCTCTGCTGGAGCAAGCGGCAGTGCAGGAGTCGAGAGTGGGAGCAGCATGGGGAACAAGCCCTTGGTAGGTAAAATTAAATCACTGGCCAGTTAAATTGCCAAAAGGGGGCTGTTGGTAAAAGCAGGGGTTATTATTGCCCTAGCGGCTTCTCACTTCACGAAGGAAGATGTGGCTGCTTGTAAAAACCGACCCATTCTGTGGTGTTTTGAGCTGCTAATAATGGACCTAGTGCTGCACTCATTGAATAAACACCCAACTCTCCATCACCTTCAGGATGAATAACTTGAGCTAATTAACGGCTTCAGACGCTCAAGCCATTAAATTGGGTCCTCTGCTGCTCAGGGCAGAGAGGAAAGTGTCCAGGAACCTCTCATTCCCGCTCCGCAGCTATTTACTGTGTGGCTCGCCCGTCCTGTGTTGGGGCTTATCCATCTGCACATCGCGGACATGCTTTCTCCTGCCCGTCACAGAGGTGGTAGGAGGCTTAATTCATTGTTATTTGCAGAGTGTGCTCTGATTGCCAGCTGAAAGGCTGAGATTGATAGAGAAGTCCCGTGCAGTGACAGCAGCTTTGGTCTCTTGGAAATACGGGCTTTGCTAACAGTGCGTGGGGTAAAGGGCGAGACTTCAGCCAAATCCATTGGTGTTTTGACTGTGTGTTTAATCTGACAGGGGACGAATGCAGCGGGAGAAAGAGCTGGGCAATTTGTTAGGGTTCAGTGAAGTGCTAACTAGGAGTAGATCTTGAGGGAGAACTAAAGCACCTGTAAATGCATGGCATTGAAACCCCGCCCCGTGCACAGAGCTTGAGTTTCTTTCTTGACTGCTCTTGTGTTGATGATTTTTTTCAGATTTGAAACTTCCGACTCAATTACAAATGAAGACTAAAATAGGCTGAGGCGAATGGCTGTAAGAACACACAGGAATCGGGAGTGCCGACAAAACTGTGGCCGTACTCTGAGAATGGTCTCGAACCTCGCTGCTTGCAGAGGTTTCTGCAAAAGGGACCTTCCTGAGCCTGCAGGCTGCGTGTGGGACCCTCGCTTTATAAAGAGGGCAGAGAGAGTGGATTAAATCAATATTTCATTTATTTGGGCTTGTAATTCCTCTTACATCAGCTGTCGCATAAAGATCTCTGCAACTCCCTACCCCTCCTCCCCGCCCTCATTTACTATGCACCAATAATTTCCCTTTGACGCGATCCTGCCAGCTCCGGTGCCAGATGGCCCCTGCTCCTGAGCTGCTCCCTCTCTCGGGAGCGGGCCCCATTGTCAAGGCGAAGGAGGCATCAAGGCTTTGAACCCGGTGCTGGGACCCAAATTTCAGCCCCGGCGCCGAGAAGGAGCTACCCCGCTAATGCAGGGAACCACGCGCACAGCACACCCCTCCCACTCAGCGCCATTAGGCACAAGCCCTTCGCTGACGGATGTTTTGCATTTTCCCCCACGGTCCGTGTATAGAAATCTCGTGCAGATTTAATTCGGACACCACCTGATTCCACTTCCCAGGCGTGAGGTTCCCTTTGTGTCCCAAACTCAATTAGACATATGCATGGGGCATCGCGGACACAGATGTGAAAACAAAGTGCGCACGTACCTCGCTCTGTCTTTTCTCTTTCTCCCTCTCCACACAGATGCACATGAGGCCAGAAATAAGGCGAGTGGACCTGCTAGCCTTACCCTGGCTTGCTCCAAAAAGCAATGAGCCCAGTGGGCTGCTGGTGGTGCTCTGCCAGGCTGCTGCCTCTCAGGCATCTCGTCCGGCACGGCGAGGGGAGCACACCATGTGCCAGCAGGACATATTCGGGAGTCGCTGAGGAATTTCGGAGCGGTGGGTGGAAGGTGAGGGTATGAATTTCTGGGTGTGCTGCCGGCAAGGCGGGAACGTAATTGCAAAGCTTGACACCGAACCGTGTTCCTGCGTGCCACACAGCGTGCAGCCCTGCCTTTCAACAACAACAACAACAAAAAAGTAGCCGAGTTTCTCCCCCTGGCTTGACTTTTTCTACATTTTATGTCCATTTGGTTTTGGAGAGGGACACAAGAGGTTTCGGCATTGAGTGGAGAGTTAAATTATGCAGCTGCAAGGCTGCCAAGCCCTTCAGAATAGGATGCTTCGTTTAGATTTTCCACAATGCTATTGAAGTGCTTATTTTCCTCCTGAAGAGACACAAACAGATGCAAACTTCTGTAAACACTTTAGAAATGAATTCAGTGAGTTTGGCCTCTCAGCAGTGCTCAATAGCTGACAGAAAAATGTCTAATTAGTGCAAGTGGAAATAATAGGGCCACTTGGATTCCTTCCATCCTCCTCCAAGTCTACTTTTCCTAGGGACTCAAAGGCCCTTTTGTTTGGTAGGTCACCCTCTCTCAGGCTTTTGTGCTCCAATCTATTAAAGGAAGAAGGGGAGGAAAAAAAAATAGATTAGGCGATGCTCTGTGCTTAAATATATGGCCTGTTCATGAGCATTTCGAATGGATAGTTTGCAGTGTCAGTTTACAGGTGCTTAGAGAGAGGGATTCCTCCATTGTTGACCAGCACAAGCAGTGCTGCGCGCACGGAGCTCCAGGAATCCTTTTCAAGTGCCATCCTCTTAGAAAATCCAACTCTGGTTAAAAAAAAAAAAAAAAAAAGGAAATTTGCACAATCCCGCCTCACTGAACTGCAAACAAGCTAGCAAGTGCTTGCAGCAGGCCAGTGCTGCAGCCCAGCATTCGTGCCGCAGGTCGCGGGCTCTCCTCCAAACGGTTTGAAATGGGCTTTGCCCCGCACCTCAGAGGGCTACATACTTTAGAAACAAGTGAATGTTTCTTGGGCAGGCTGCTGTGAAGAACTTAGGCTGGGAAGAAGGCCAAGGAGGGTGCCCAAGAAGCCTGGAGGGTGTTTGCGGCAGTCAGCGGACACTGGTGTCTCTGGCTCGGTGCTCTCGGGCCTGGGCCTTTACACAAGGAAGGCAAGGCAAAGAAACTGCTGCTGCAGACATAAATGGAAGATAGCTGCCCTAACTCGATATTTTAGTGGGGAATTGGACCGAGTTTTCTTGACAGTCTCATTCTCTGATGGTGCTGTGGGGCCTGAACCTCCTGCTCCTGCGTTGCTTTTGCTGCCATCAGCACAAGTACTGACTCATAAGAACGAGATGAGAAATGCATCCTTTTATGAGGACGCTTCGTATGGTTGAAGGTGTTTCCTGTTTTATTCTCTCTCCTATTTTACCATGCCACTAGGCAGTACTAGAGCATTGCCAGCTCCCAGGTGTTGGAGTGAAGCTGGGCGCCAGAAGGCCTGGCTCTGTGGGCTGCTGACCTCAAGTGAGACTCCACAGCTGAAGAGATGAGTCCTTCCTTACAGCTGGTTTCCGTATTTCAGATGTGGTATGCTTCTTCCCTCCACACCCTGTTTACTTCGTAGTTTGCAGGGAGTGTGTAAGAATCTCATTAAGAGGCATCATTTTGTACTCTTCACGTTCATCCTGTCTTCTGGCCTACAGGAAAGATTTTCATACAGGTTGCAAAGGACTTGGAGGCAGTGTTACTAGTCATTCCTTGTGCCCAGAAAAAAATGTTTGCCTCAGGCAGCTGTTCTAGTGAAACAATGGCCAAACAACATCCTCCCCATCCTGCATGACAAACCTGTAGAAAATTGATCATCCAGGTGTCAGGGTGTGGAGCACTTACTTGCTCCTTACTGACAGGAGTGCCGATCCCTATCCACCACGGAAAGGGGTGTTTGGTGCTGTCCTGGCAGATGTTCCCGGGTCCTAGTGGACTTCAGTGTCCATGGTGAGGCCAAGTTGCCTCCACATGGCTCTCACTGGCCTCCTGTCCACCTAACAGCATGCTGCCTGAGGAGCTCTGGGTGATTCCTTGTGTCGGTGTGACGGCTCAGCGGCTGCGGGGATACAAAGAGAGTTCATGCAGGCTTAGAAATTATTAAAGACGACCTGCAAGGGAAAAGCATTGGACTCCTGCCCTGTTTGTTCGTTTGTGGTGTACAAAGGAGCGTTTGATCCTCCAGCCTTAAAGCTGCATTGGTGCTGGTCGTTTGTAGTTGGGGCCTGGTCCCACAGAGAGATGCAGGTCCCCTGGGAATCCCCCATTTCCTGGGGGACTTCTAAGGAACAAGAGGAAAAGGAAAGATGGGACTGAAACGTAGTACTCATACTGAAGGTAGCTGGAGTACCAGCTAATCAACCGTAATAATCAGGCCCCTTGGACATTTGCATGTTCATGCATATTCAAGGAGGCCCTGACTTTTTCCAGAAATGGTTTGAAAAGGTGCTTTCTGAGCTGTGTGCATCTCGGTTTGCTTAATACGCAAGACAGAGTGCTCAAGCCCTGTCTCTTGTGTACAGCTTGAGCTCCATCTGGGACAACTGCTGAAGTGACCATTTCCAATCTCTTTCCAGACTAGTGTCCCTTTTGAACTAATTGTTATTACTGCTGTTAATCTGCTGGGTATAATTTAAATTCATTAACAGACCACCAAATTATGTGGTTTCCAAATACTAAACACCAATTAGAGAGACAAAAAAAACAAAACAAAAAAAACCACCACAGGAATGATATCTGCAGATCAAGCAGAACAAAGAGCTGGAACCTTCCAATGTTAGAATGAAAATATAAACAAAATTAGTCAAATTATAGGATATAAGTCTAGCCCAATCAGTGCCACAAGGGCTTAGCCCTTTATATACATGGCTAGGATGATAGAGGTTACAAGCAAAAACTTTGAGACAGAACTTGGCTAGATAGTATTTGCTTCTTGTAATGTTTAGTAACTTTACTTGCTATGAAACTGCAGTTGCCTTACAGCACATGACTGAGGAAATTCAATTCGTTTTCAAATGGTATATAGGCAGCCCTGTTAGGCAGGGAATTACTAAAGCTGAGTATTTTATTTAAACTGTTGACTACTTGTATTTCTTGGAAGTTGTGGCACTGGTGTTCTTTTCAGGTTTATTTGAAGGCCTCCATCATGGCCAAGGACTGTGTGACGGCGGCTGCTGTTGTGTTCCTGATCGACCGGTTCCTGTACTGGATTGATGCCTCAAGCAAGCTCCTGAAGATCGCCAAGGGCCTGCACAAGCTGCAGCCCGCCACGCCGATCGGTCCTCAGGTGGTCATCCGCCAGGCTCGCCTTGCCGTCAATGCAGGTGCTGGCTACCAGGGAGCCACCGCTCCGTTTTCTCAGCTCAGGCCCTATTAGGAGCTACTTGACTTTGAAGAAGATACTGTGTCCCTTTCTGGGGATGACATGCTTACGGCCCTGGTGCCATCTTTTCAAACGTGCAGCCCACTCCCAGCCCCCTTGAGCCCTCCCAGCTCTTCTCAGTAGCACAAAGGGGCTGGTATAAAGGGTGTCAGAGCCAAAAGCAGTAGAGAAAATTGTGAAAGGGTGTGGAAAATACTAATTGGAGCTTTTGTTCCTTAACAAATCTTCCCTGCTGGTTTCAAACAGGGATATCTGAATTGCTATACTTCTGACCAAAGGCCTTTAAAAAGTAAATGAGAGTCCTGGCATTTTTCTCTGCACTGTCCCAGCTGCTTTTTTTTTTTTTTTTCAGTGGGACCACTTGACTATGCAGATGATGCCGCTTACAAACCCCTCTAGGATAAATTGATATATTTATTTTTTTAAATGTCCATCCTTCCTATAATGTGGGCAACACCTGAAGAATTTTTAATATATCATCTTCCGACTGGGAAGATGTATTCCCACTTGTTCTGGGGAGAAGAAGACAAAGCCAAACAAACCTGCTTTGAAAAAGACAATTGAGGAATATCTTAAGTACAGAACATAGTCTGGGGATTCCCAACCGGTGGGGTGGCCAGCAGCTCAGTGCCTGCCCCCACTCTCATTGCCTCCGCTCCTGCCCGGAGTCCCGCAGCAGCCCAACAAGTGGGAATGAGCAGAGTGAGAACAGTGTCAGGAGTCACGTGCCGACGCTGCTGAGCTTGTGTTAGCAGCTGGGTTGACTCTAAAACCAATGCACGGCATTAACCTCCCTCCTAAAGGAGAGGTAACCATGGCTTTCTGAAGCAGGTGTCTGGCTAGAAATATTTGTCCCATTGGCATTTTTTGCAATACTTTTTGTACCTATAAAATAGCTTGTATCACAGAGATTCCTGCGCACGAGGTAGCATTCTAGCAGTGCATGCTTAATTGGGAAGTTTAGGCTAATTGCAAACACAGTAAGAACACTGGGAAGAGGAGTAAAATTTGCCAGGGCTTTCACTGTTGAATATTTTTGTTCACTTCATACCACAAGGTACATTTTTGTATTCATTTCCTATCTTTGTTTTGTTTTATCAGGTAAACTCTTAAAAGCTGAATATATCCTAAGCAGCCTTATTAATGACAATGGAGCAACAGGTACATATATATTTATTTTCCAATTTCATAATTACTATTTTTTTGGTACTAATTTTAACAGTCACACAAATTTCAAATACAGCCAGTCTGACATCAGTAATGACTCCTTACATCATGCTTCTCTCTTCATCACCATTCTCTTCTAAAATGTGGAAGCTGAAACCTTGTTTTGAAACTTCTACAATTCATCTTTGTATGTCTTTACTTGGGAGGAAAACTATTCTGGACTGACAGCCTTTCTACTAATTTCTCTGCCTGGAGAATTTTAAAATGTAGCTCCAATTTCTAGCAATTGACTGATCGGTGATACAAGATAAAGACAACCCCCCAGTTGCCAAGAAAACCAAATTGGTTGAGTAATGCTTATCCTCCACATTCACACCGATCTTGTGAACGAAATTAAAACTTTAACCTCGCCCTGCAGCAGATTATAGTGCACTTATTTACTATATTTTGGAGTTGAGAAAAAAGAGAGCAAATTCTTCATCCTAAAGCACTTTCTTCAATTACTGGATAGACAAGCAAAACTGTAAAATGGGAACGTTCCTTAATGTGCAATGATACTTTTAGAAATTACTTCTTTTTCCTTCCTGTCAAATGTCTATACCGCTGGCCATGTGACTTGCTTCAGATATGGAGGGATGTGTAGAAATGGTAAGAATTCACAAATTTTGTCAGACATTCAAAATTAGTATTTAATTACGGTTTTGACACAAATATATTTTAGGTTTTCAAACCTGTTAACTATTTGCTTAGCCTTCAGAGTTTCTATAGTCAACTCATTCATGTTTTGTCTACAACCATGAAAAGTAAAAAAAAAAATAAAATAAGAAGTCTGTTCTGGTTTTTATTGTTCTGTTTTTATGTGAAACTGAGGTTCTTATACAAGAAGAGTCCTCAGTCGAGGGCATTAAACAAAATACCAGATATCACTGTTAAAGTAGCACTGGCTCTGCATTTCATCTCTGATGAGATTGTGCTATTGTTTTCAGATTATTTTCATAATATTCAATGATAATACTTAGTTAACATTGAAGATGTGTTGTTGAACAGGTACTTTGTGCTAAGAGTAGCAGTGAAAATGGTCATATTAGGAAAGCTTAGTGGTTTCGCTTTTTTATTTTAATGAGATAGTCAATATAGATTTGATAATGAAACGCTTTGTATAACCTTGTATAATCATGCTGTTTTAATGTGAAAATTTTTTGTTTTAATCTTCATGATACACCGGTATCTGAAAACATATTTTGCCAATGATTCAAAGTATTTTGTTCTGCTGCGTGTACTAGTGATAACGCAGATAACCATGTTAATCCTTTTGAACGCTTTTTAGTGCAAGTCTGTATAACGTTTATGCACAGTGACTTTTTGTTGCTTCACAGAAGACAAGAACCTTTTGCTTTTTATGTTGTTCTTATGCTTTGTATAGCTGTCATTCAAGCTACATGCTCATATAGCTGTCTGCTTATATTCCTTGCTGCACTGTCACCTTATCATCTCTCTGGCTGCAAGGCCTGACTCAAACCAGCTGAACTCAATGGAGAGATTTCAGGCAATTTGACAGGATTTAGGTTCTCCTCAGAGGCCTAAAATGATGGCAGCATTTTTTCATTCTCTATTGAAATTTTCAACTCTTTTTTCAGGTACTTGGCAATATGCTAATGAAAGTGATAGGATCCTTGTTCAGTCGGTCTGCTTACAAATCAGAGGACAGATTCTGCAAAAGCTTGGTATGGCTTTTTTTCTGTAAATATCTATTCAGGGTTTCTCCCAGTTTTTTTCCTTTATAGTCAGGATTTGTAATAATGCGCTTGTCATATGTCAGAATTTTAGCTTGTGTGAAACGTCTGCCTGACACCCATAACACAGCCACAGAAGATGAGTTATACACACATCTGTTTGAAGAATCAAGGACCTAGAGCCATGTACCAAGCAAGCACATTTTAAGAATTACCATCGTATTATTAATCTAACCAGAAGCCAAGGAGCATCCTGCAATATTGTTTCATTCTTCTGCTAACACTTTTCCCGAATTCACTGTTTCCCAAAAGCCGTGCAGTAGCTTAACATGGGTACATCACAGCAGTTTCTTCTGTCAATATAAGATGATCCCTAGCATTCAGTATGATGGACTTCTGTATTCCAGGCTTGGTACTTGGGGCCAGTGGCTTTAGTTTTATGCTTTTGCCATAACCTTCCATCTTCAGCGACTGTTGAGATGAGGTCTTTTATGAGCATAAAATGTGTGTTTATACACAGCCAAAAGCTAAAGGAAACTAATGTTCACCATCACCAAAGCAAAATATGCCATGATATGGTTTTATACTGTTTCCAGGGCTGCCAACTCAAGAAGATGTAAAATAAACTCAGCCTATTTAAAGCCATCTGTAGCAGTAATCTGCTTAGTGACTATTTCTCTGGTTTATTTCAGGGATGTGGTATGAGGCAGCAGAGTTGATTTGGGCTTCAGTTGTAGGATATTTCAAACTTCCTCTACCAGATAAAAAAGGTAGGATCTCCTTTTCACTCTGGATAGCTTTTGCCAATCTAATAATCATTCCAGATTAGCTTTTGTTGATTTCAGTCATGTCTTTTTAGAAATAAAGTTTCAATTATGCATCTCAGACACGGTTAACATTAAGGACAAATGTTCCAGTTGATCTGTGTATCACATTGTTTGTTTCCGCATGCATGCACAGACTTACAGACACCTTTTTCCTGCAGGGAAACGGAGTGATAGTTTTCATTAGCGATAAAGTGATTTCAAAGTGATAGTTTTCATTAAGCAGAGTTGTCTGAAGTGAGCCATCACCTAGGACGTCACAGGTGTCTCTGACAAGGACAGACTAATCCCAGAACACAACCATAGATTTGGGTTTCTTGGTTTGGTTTTCTTGTTTGTTTTTTTAGCATTTCTGTTTTGCTGAAATGTTCTCAAGCTGCCCTACACTATCTGTTGTGAGTGGTGCATGTCCCCTGGCCCTGCAGCATCTGAACACCTTGCAGCAGCTAATATATCTGCCTTTAGCACTTTTGTGAGGCATGGTCGCACTAATCTTCCCTCTGCCAATGAAGCAACAGTCATACCATGTGTCCGTAGCTAAACAGGAATGTGAACCTAAGTCTTGCAAGTCCTGGGGTGATTCTTTAATAATTTTTGTAATTGTATTCCAGAATAGGATATACCAAAAAAACAGACCTCATCACCTCTCCTCTCCCATACTTAAAAGCTTGACTTTAATCTCAGAACATCCTTACGAGACCAAAGATGTGTAGTGAATTTTGCAGAAAGCGTACAGAATACTTCCTGGCATTCTCAACTATTTAGCTGGGCAGGCCCTTAGCTATCAGGTGTAAATCAAAAGTTCAGGAAAGAGTCTTCGTTTTCATTGTCACAAAGAGCACCCTGGAAAAATATCTAAGGAAAATGCAGTGCTATTGAAGTTACTGTTGAAGGCAAGAGCTAGCAGTTATCAGAATAGCTGCCACTCACGGAAACTCATAAGGGTCCACCAAGGCAGCATTTTCTGTAAGTTAATAAAACCCTACCAAGATGACCTGAGTTTCTCAGCAGTACTTCTCTTTGGATCCTTTTTGGTTCATTTTGTTGGATTTTCGGTGTGGGTTGTGTTGTTTGTTTGTTTGTTTGTTTATTTGTTTTCTGGTTTGACATATACAGAAACTAAGTAACTGTGAGAAAAAAAATTCAAAACGTGGGAAAAAACCTTCCATTTCTTTTTCAGGGAATTGCTACCTCCTTGGGTATTATAGCTGATATCTTTTCTTCCATGAGTGAGAAGGATTATATACGTTTTAAAACCAATGCTGAGATTGGACCTGGTAAGACTTGGTTTAGTATTTGTGGGTGCAGATTCTTCAGAAAAATTGTATGTCATTGTCCCAGATTCACTCACATTTTGTCCGCCCTCCAGTTCCTCTCCTAAGCTAAGAGGGCTGAAGAATATTCCATCGCTCCCATTCATAAAGTTCATTAGCACCTAGACGGAAAAATGCTTTTGCTCCAGGAAAAAAGAAACAGTAAAAATATTTATTTAGTGTGGGTGTATGTGTATGTATGTATAACACACAGATGATTTACAGAGCCCCAGACTGACACATCTATGGTAAACCTGAGCGAAAAGGCTCTTTCAGAAATACAGTCGGCTGTTGTTGTGTAAGATTTGATGTCCTACTCTGTCAAGATTCAAAGGCATCAGAAACCTCAGGGAACCTACAAATCTCAATGGACTCTGATGACCAAATCCCAAGCTGCCTACCTCCAGTCTAACAGGGTTGCCTGCCGGGTAGACACTTCTCTTTGAAAAAGAGAGCCTTTAAAATGAGGTTTCCCCTTGTGCTTTTTTTTTTGTTTCATCAGAGCCTTCTCCGGGAGTTCAGCCATCGCTTACTATCAGCTGCTGAAGCCTGCAAACTGGCGGCAGCCTACAGCCAGTATACCCCACTGTTTGTGCTCACAGCAGTGGTAAGTATTAGTCCTCATTCTGGAAGTGCTGTGTGTATAACAGAAGAGTCCAGGCTATTAAATTTGGCTCTAATCTAGCTTCCAAGCATCATACTGTACAATATGCTCCTATCTGTGTTGTGGATATAATGATGCATGTTACTCTGGACTCCAGTCTGAAGCTAAGCAGATGGGAAGAATGCAGTATCTGTCTGCAGAGCGAGGATGGGCTTTCGAGCCCACCCGAGAGTGTTGCTTTTCCTGTAAATAAAGATGTATTTCAAAGGAGAAAGAGCAAGATTGTTTCCTAACAGAAACACAGCAGCAGGCAGTTAGAGCCAGCATTTTCTTCCAATTGTAAAAGGGAAAGAAACACATTTTTTTCCTCCTTTCATTTAGTTGAGACAGAGGTGCTGTTTTTTAATTCCTTGATTCCTCTTTTGTCCTCTCCCAGAACATCCGTGGGGTATGTTTGCTGTCCTATAGTCACTCCAAGGACTGTCCGCCCGAAAGGAGAAAAGTTCTACTTGTCCGAAGCCAAAGAATCCTTCGAGATCGGCCTCCTCACCAAGAACAGAAAACAGTCCTGTCACCAGCAAGCAGGAGCTCCATAGCTTTATTAAAGCTGCTTTCTCGCCTCACAACTGTGCATCGATGGCTCTATGGGGACAGTGAGAAGCTCCATGAGGTGGGTCAGCTCTGTAGGGAAGCCATGGGAAAACTGCATGCGTACAGCACTTCGCTTGCAGAAGAGGAAGAGAAAGGAGCGCTTGCCAAGGAGATCATGTCTCTGATCACGTCCGTTAAGAAGCACTTGCAAGTGGAAGGCTTTCCGAATTCTGATGCCAGGTCTTACATTCCAGACAGTTACAAAAGCGCAGTGCAAAAACCTATCCTGCAAGGCGAGGCCGACTTTGAGAAGATCCTTGCCAAGCATTCTCAGCATCATCTGTCAGTGTGTGAAGTGTTTAAAAATACTTGCAGGATTCATAAAACCACACCAGGAGAAATGCACACGGGAGCTTGTGTCACAACCTTAAAAACAGAAACCAAAAACATAGACACTGTGTGCACCACTGAAGAAGCAGCGTACCAGAGGAAAGGTGCTGGCAAAATGGCCAATACACAAAAGCAGAAAGTAGCTCAGAGAGACTCAGTGGCCAAACAAGAAACAAACACATCGCTTCTGATGTGATCAATATTTCCTTTGAAGAAGAGACTGAACTCATTTGAAATAGTAATAAACGATGGAAACAGTGCTTTTGGCAGATGGCAAAACAGGAGTCAAAACCACCACTTCAGAGAACTCATGGTGCAAGCTGTCGCTGTCAAGTTACTCCTCCAGCTGGGAGGAACTGAGCTGTAATAAGCGGCCAGGAGCCTCCCAGGGAAGGGCAGCAGCAGCAGAAGGGCTCAGCAGAGGAGCAGTGTTGCACAACAGAATCTGCCGAATACGACCAAGTAGCTCACCTGCACTCACTGCCTCCAAGAGCCCATCAGCCTTCTCCTCGAGAGCTCCCGCGTGGCTCCGTGGGGTCTCCTCACGCTCCCCCGGCCAGAAAGCCCGGGCAGGGCAGCTGCGGTACCACGGACAGCAGGCTTGTACCAAGGCAGGCACCCAAATCCCGCTTGGCCTGGGTGCAGCCGGCAGGAGGAACCGGGGGCAGAAGTCAGGGTCCCTCGTCTGACCACAGCCCCGCCGCAAATGGGGTGGTTGATGCAGAGTCTACGGGCACTGAGCCAGAAATGGCCGGCGAGGCCCCTGTGGGTAACTGGTTGGAAATCTCCAGCCATGGCTGGGAACAGGTCTCACAAAACGGTTGATGTTGACCCCCAGGCAGAAACGGTAGATGACACTGGATTTGATTTCATCAGTATTGGAGACTTGGTAAACAATTATCCCACAGCGACTGGTCCAGAGCGTCAGCCAGCTCCGGGTGCACCAACAGCTTTACCCTCAGGGGGAAAGATGTCCAAAGTCAACTACTTTGACTGTGCTACTACTGAAGAAGAAGAAGAAAAGCCTCAGGACAGGGTGAGCAGCCAGAGGCCATCCAGTTCATCTCTAAGTCCATGGCACAACTCAACTCAGAAGCCCAAGTGTTCCCCTGAAGGTCCATTTCTGAATCCAAGGGGAAATGGTCTTGCCTTTACACCTGGGAGAACAAAGGAAGAAATCCTTGATGCTCGAATTCTGAGGGATGATGACTATGTGCAGCTTCTGGCAGGAGTAGAGCATAATCTGGCTTGTCCAGAGACTGACGCCTACTGGAATTTTTAAGCCTAAACAGCTTCATAAAGCATACTGTAAGTTTCCACACAGCAACGAGCATTTTCATGCAGGGATAGCTACTCCCACAGAAAACAGCCTTGACTCAGGCTTTTTTAACATCATGTTTTAGTCATCCCTTAATAAGTTTTTTTTGTTGTTCTTTTATGAATTTTTGTACAAAAAAAAAAAAAAAGCAATAGAAGAACACTCCCTTGAAACATTTTCTTGTATTCCTACCTACCCATTTGCACATCAGTCACAGCTTCATGGAGATGGGCTCCATCTCCATGCCCACTCAGTCCCTCCTGCTTTATCCATTCATGCAATAGGTAACTCAGGCTACTTGGTTCCCTGTGCTGGTTTGTCAAGTCTATTTTACCCCTTTTACTTGAGCCCATTTAAGTTCAATATTTCATCCCTTTGAACTATGTATTTGAGATAATGATTATAAAGTTAATCATAAATAACAGTTCAATTTATCTTCTGAATCTTAATTTGCAGAACTTTGTTCAATATACTAGGAAATACAGAAGTTAGGAGCAACACCTCCGTAGGATGCCTCATTGAGCTCATTAAGTGCAATCTACTGGGGAATCATCCCATCTCGCTTGTTTCAAGCCTGTTTAGATATTTTTGTCCTTGATGTAAAACATCCATCTCTGCACCTCAGTGCCACTTAGCACATATCTTATTGCACAGTACTTTGCTTTCAGAGGAGCCTGGATATCTTAGCTCCTAGGTGATGGTATATCACCCCTCACCTCAGAGCTTAGAGCAATCCCGTGGAATTGTCCAGACTACCTGTTGTGTCTCCTTTTTGTAGCAGCTCTTCTTTTGAAATACTCAAAGACATCAGGCCTCTGGACAGGCCAGGAAACAGCTGTATTCATTGGGGACTACCTAAACGTGGCAAAGGAAGGCAAACAGAGAAATGCATTTTGGATACACTTCCTGCACCAAGAAGAAAGCCTGGGAAGGTATTGACCAAACCAATTTTTGAAAAAAAATGTATACCAATTCTACTTCTGTGTGAATATGAATGAAAACTGCCTGGTACGATTAATCTTATACCTGTGATTCAGCTAGTCCAGTGCCTTATCGGACAGTAGCTTTTATCAGGTATTTTCAGAAGGTAAGACAAGTTTTTATTTAGGCAACTACAGAAATAGCAGTCACAATGGCAGAAGATTGTTCCTTTATTCTGTTTCAACCTAGTTTATGTTTGGTTAGATTTTGGCCGGTTTTCTGTAGCAAGACTGTTTTATTGCTTTTCTAAATCTCTTGGGCATTTTGTCAATCTTTAGTAGAGTAAATCTTCTTATCACCCATTTAGCTCTCTGATTTTGAATTTTTGGGAAGAAAAAGCTACTTTACTGTTGTCTTACAGCAGCCATGTTAGTGTATCTGCTCATGACAGGTCTTAGGCCCGAACTCACCTCCATCTGTTCTGGGATAATCTGATGGGAGATTAAGTGACGCTTCCTTTTTATATGACCTCTAGCTTTGCATTAGAGAATTCCTGTTTCTGATCTTCCCTAACACCCAAACAAAACATCTGTAATTCAAAATTAACTTTTTTTTTTTTTTTTAAGGCAGTTTTGCCCCACATAAGCAGTAATAAACCTGACAGAGATTCCAGAGTAGGCCCTTTCATTAAACAAGCCCATCTAATCCTACTTATGGGTAGGCAAAGCAGCGCTTCATGTTGCTGAAGAGGGTAGAAGCGCAGAGTGGTATTAGTACCTCAGAGGCAGACCAAACTTTTTGCTTGATTTCATCTTCCTGTGGAGACACCAGCAATTGTTCTGTTTATAAGCCAAGACAGACAGGCTTACGGCTGCTGCAGTCTGAAAGAAGGAACGCTAGGTTAATGTGATGCTGGGCCTGAGAGGCTACCCTAGCTAGCACGATGCTACACTTCCAAGTACCCAGATTCCAGCCTAGAATCACTTTGCAACAAGATCGTTCTTAACACAGAGTGAAGGAGCAACAATGCCTATAGGCAGAGAAGTTCTTTAGTCACTTTTAATTTTGACAATGGGTTTACACAATGGATCCTTTTGATCTGAAAGCAAAGTTAAAAACACATATATGTTTCACATCAGGAAAGCTCTGCTGGCTGCTAATCACAGGTTTTGGATTGTTATTAGAAGTATCTTATGAATTCTTATGGGTTAAGAACAGTATTTTAAGTACCTCTGAGTCAGGTCTCCCTTCAGAGTCAAGAAGAGTTGACTTTAAACATTCCATTGCTATGAAACCCTCATCCTAGGATTTGGTTGATTTTTACAGCACTTTATTCCTGTAAGAGCTTTAGGAGAAAAAAAAAAACACAACTTTATGGTTTGATGTTTGTGTACGGTAATGATGTTTGTGTACCACAAGTAGGGCTTCCTGAGTACAGTCCGCTGCAAACCTGGCTGCACCAAAGGTTGTTTTTGTTTTGCTTTGCTTTGTTTTGTTTGTTTTGGTTTGTTTTGTTTTTTCTTGTTTAGGTACGTTGGGAAAGAATATAAAGAAGAAAAGGGGCTTCTTCATCATTTCAGTGATGTGGAACGACAAATGACTGCTCAGTACTACGTGACGGAATTCAACAAAAGGCTGTATGAGCAAAAGGTCCCTACCCAAATCTTTTATATCCCATCTGCAGTACTTCTGGTAAGAGCTGTCTTCAAAGCAATACCAAGGAATTGATGGGAAGTGGGTCATAAGTCAGTTTGACTTTAAATTACTAGTAGTTAGGCCGCCTGTAGATGACATGCTGTAATTCATGTGATCTTACCTGGTAGGTGTACTTGATTGTTCAGGACAGAAGACGTCCTTCAAATGGCTATCACAGAAAAGCTCTTTTCCTCAATAACAACCCCTTATCATAGCAATTCTTATTAGTTATTAGTTCCTATTAGGAGAGGAATAGGTCACTATATAAAGAAGCAGCCCACCTCAGAGGAGAGAGGGATGGGGCCTGCCTGAGCAGAAGTGCTCTCCCTCTCTCCGAGACACCGTCTGCTCCTTTTCCAATTGTCCCTGGCAAAGAACCAGCTCCGCCACATCTCTGTGTGGTCTGAGCTCTGTAAGGAGAAGGAAATGCCCATGTACTCCCTGAAGGTGAGATCACACTGATGGTGAGGAAAGACTAGTGGCAACGGCAGGGCTTTGAGCTTCAGCAAGACCACAGGTCCACCAGGCACCGCTCACTGAGGACCATTCTGCCCCTACACTCCAACAGTTCAGCCTCAGACATTGCCTGCTGGCAGAGGCAAGAACCAAGTGGCTGAGAGCTGGCTGGGATGTCGAGAGTTATCTGAGCAAGCCTAGGGGGAAGGCACAGCAAAGTCATGAGAATTTATTGTGTCTGGAGCGGGTTGAAAAAACAAGAAGCCTGAAGCAAAAAGTTTTGAAGAAAAAGCAGTTTGGGGTTAGTCTTTAAACAGCAACAAACAGCAACTAAAATACCCAGAACTCAACTGAAGTAACAGCCACATTAGATCAGGGAAGATGGCTGTTTGTCCACTTGGTTTCAAACACACAGAGTTTAAGGAGGCTGCATTCAACACGCTCGTGGGGCACACCTCGCGGATCATACTGGCCTTCTGTTTCAGAAGTGTAGCCAGGACAGCTGTTGCTGCTCTTACTACCCTCTTTGCTCTGCAAGATGTCTGCAAGGGCAGCAAAGCCACGGGACAGGTGGCCCTGCTGTGCCAGCACCCAATCTGAGTGCTAGAGGCGGGAGCCACATCTGTGTGATCTGGCACGGAGGTTAAACCAGACATCCAGCCCTCCAGGGGAAAGTTACAGGTCTTTTCCAAGTTCTTATGCTTAACTTTCAGTTTGACTTGTGTTTCAGATGTGGAGAGCTAAGTAGTCTGTCTTTCCCTGCCTGCTACAGAGCTGAGTGCACTGTTATTAGCATGTATATGAATTCACAATATGAGTATGATAGCATGATATGTATATTACTGTGTCTGCAAGCCATTCTGGCAGTAGATCTGGCTCTATGCCACTCGCTAATAAGGCCTAATGAGAGCCTGGCACCAGCACTTACTAGTCTCTGAAGACAGAAATTACTAAAAAAAAAAAAAAAAAGCAACAACGACAAAAAAACTACAACAATAACAACAATAAAAATCACCCAGTGATTATTTGCACATTGAAGAAGGACCAGGTGCAAGTTTATTCAAATCTTTTCATTTTTCTAGCTTGTTCTTTAGATAGAATCTCCTGAAAGAAGTTTCTCATTTGCTGAACAAACTAGATATTTGTAGAATTTGTTGCTCAGTTTGGCCTGCCAGGCTGGCTTTGTGTTGGTGCCATCGTTGCTCTAGTTAAACGTGAGCTCTAAGCAGCCTGTCTTTTGAATCAGCAGTGGGTTAATATGGAGGATATTTCCATCCATCTTATGACAGAAAGTTCTAGGAGGAAAATACAAACATTCCCTTAGAGGAGCTTTAGCATTCTTGCTTTCACATCTCTGCATGGATGACTGTCACTGAAACTCTCTTTTCAGATACTGGAAAACAGAAAAATAAAAGGATGTGTGAGCGTGGAGCCCTACATCCTGGGGGAGTTTGTGAAGCTGTCCAATAACACAAAGGTGGTAAAGAACGAGTACAAAGCCACGGAGTATGGTCTGGCCTACGGCCATTTCTCCTATGAGTACTCCAATGGAACAGATGTTGTTGTTGACCTGCAAGGTTTGTATTGCGGTGAACTCCATTTATTGCATATCCCCTCAAGTAGCAGAATATGCTGTACGAGGACATAGCCTCTCTAAACGACATAAGGTGAGGGAGGTATGTGCAGGTGTGTGTCTGCTGTGAGCAGTGCTTTTTTTTCTCTGCTGTGTCACAGCAAGAGCAGATAAGCCGAACGCTCCCCAGAGTGCCACAGGAGCAGTCTGCACCCAATTAGGCTAAAGCCAGGCTGCGAGGATGTGTCCTGTGGAAACACCTGAAGGAGAACCACTAAAAAAGACAGCGGGTTTTGTCACACTTCCTCCTTCCCAAAATTGGCAAACCTAAAATAATTCCCTGTTTAGTTAATGGAGAACTGAGCTCTTTGGTTAAAAGCCAAGGGTACAACCTTTCAGAATCAACCTTCATCACATGGGTGTCTCTGGGATGTTCAAGCAATATTCACTCAGTACCTCCTAGGGTTTCATTCTGCTTTTGCTGACACAGGTGTAAACTGGGAATCACTGAACTGACTGACGTGAGCAGAGTGTGGGCTGTGCCAAGCAGGAAGTACTGGGTGGGATAGCGCAAGGGCCGTGATGCTTGATAAAAAAAGATGTATCCTTTCTTCCGCAGGCTGGGTGACAGGGAATGGGAAAGGCCTCATCTACCTCACAGACCCACAGATTCATTCTGTTAATAGCAAAGATGTTTCACGCTCTAACTTTGGGAAGAGAGGAATTTATTACTTCTTCAATAACCAACACGTGGAGTGCAATGAAATCTGTCGTTGCCTTTCTTTAACAAGACCCTCAGTAGAGCCCCCAGTGTAGACTCACACGAGACCCAAGCAGAAGATTACCCGTAAGATGGGCAGTATTTTATCCTACACACTTCTAGGAGCATGTTGTCTTCGTGAGAACAGAGGCCCTGAGATGACACTCACGTGAGTCTGGTCAGCCATTACCTGCACCATTTTGGGAAAGTTCTGGTCTGTGCACCCCAGCTGGTATTACCATGTTACCATCTCGTGTACCATCTGAAACGCTTGTTCTTATAGCCATCTGTCAGACTTAGCAGAAGACCATAAGAGGAAGAAGAAAGCAGCCTCCAAAATTCATCTAGAGGTGTGTTACGAGACTGGATAAACATCCAGTGCATCAGCAGACCCAGTGAGGGCAACAGGCACCATCTGCTCTTCGGAAATGGAGTAGGAAACAGAGCGAGACAGAAGCAGAGACTTGTGTTTCAACCATCTGTAAAATTCACAGAAAGTTGTATAAATGCTTCAGGGAACAAATGGTGATGTTTCGGGTTGTTAAAAAATAAAAACAATTTCTTTCAGAGGGGTATGTACGTATAGGTGTGACCACACAACATTTAAATAGAAGGAAATACGGTTTTAACTGCAACGGCCAAAAAAATCCGCTGTTCTTCAAGGAAAAAAATACTAGTCTCGAGCCAGGAAAAACTGTACATGAATAATTTAGGCCTGCTACATTTAAGACACTCTCAGGAGAGAGTGGAATAGTTCTCACTTAAGAACAACACATCTCTTCTGACTGTAACGAAACTGTGAACACCGTAAGTTTTGCGAATGATTCTGTAGCTAATTCCAACAAATAACCTCCCCAGGCGCGAATGCAGACAGTGCACAGCCCTAGTTGTATGGCTACGTGAGCTTGTTTGCTGTGTGAGCTAGGCACTCGCAGGTACAGCTCACATCAGCTATTCAGAGCAGGTGCTAGGGCTTTAAGGGGTTGCTTGTGAGTGAAAAAGGTGTCCTCTAAGTGGTATCTTTACACACTGCCCCTATCAACACCCCACACACTTATCCTCTCACCTTGCTCCACTTATGCAGCCGAAGACTAAATCCTAAATCTTTAAATCTAAAATCTTTAAAACCTAAATCCCTACATGAGGAGGGATTTTCTTGACAATTCTGCTTGTTCTAGGAACACACTTTACTCTCGCACATACAAACAGCTGTGACTTTGAATATGTCCTTTAACTCAAACATTTTTGCTGAATTTTTGCTGTTTTTTGTGGTTGATACATAGCACACACCCAGAGAGCCCCTGACATTTAACGCCAGTGCTGAGCAGCCTGTGGCATGCGTGCCGGCCACATGCTTCAATAGTGTATGATGGGCTAGAGGCAGCTGCAGCTTTTTGCATTTTATGAAACAATCTTTTGTGGGATTTTATTTTGTTGTCTTGTGTTGCTTTGTTTTATTTTAAACTAAAACCTGAAGTTCATTCTCCTTCCTTCATTCTCCTCCTTGGACACTCATGAGCCACCACCTGGGGAACTGGAAAGTATGAAATGCAGAACTATTTTTTCCCGCACAGGCTGCTTAGGTGGTAAGAATCAAACCTGGCAGCACGGTCAGAGAATGCATACACATGTTGTTGTGCTGCCTCCCACCTTGGTGAGCCTTTCTTAACTGAGAAAGCATCCAGAAGAAAGAGGGAATGGGAGCTCCTCACCCCGCATGTTGCACCCCTTCAAAGCCGAGTTAAGCAGACTGGAGCTTCTGCTTGAGGGATAAGGAAAATAAAAGCTATCAGCAACACTATTCAGATTCAGAGTTTACAGGAGAATGTTTGTTCCAGCCTTCGCTAGGGACACTCTGCAGATTTTGATTAAAAGCATATTTTTGCACATACAGGCTGCATCTGGTTTTCTATTCCACCGGAGAGCAAAAGAGGTCTCTTTCGGCACACCTCTCCTGGTGTTATTGTCCTAACCGGGAGGCCAAAAGCTACTTCTGTGAAATTTCAAGAAAGAGGTGTGCATATTCCCCTTAGTTCCACATCTGGCAGGAATAGCAGGACTGGACCGAACACTGGCTGCTGCTCAGGAACCTGCCTCTCTAGCCAAAATAAAATATGACGAGACTTTGGTTTTACTCTTCAAAGACTATGCCAAGGCATCCAGAGTGTGTGCGTGTGCAGTCATCCATGTACCAGGGGATTCTTCATCTGAAAAATGGTACATAGCTTCCCTGCTACATCCAAGGTCACTAGCTCCCTCCACTGAAAATGCTCTCTTCTCTTCTCCTCCAAACCCGGAGGTTCCCTGCCCCATGGCCCAAGGGCTGGGACTGCTTCTTTTAGGAGATTTGCGTCATGAGAAAGGGAACACAGCATTAAACTTCCACAAAAAGATGGGTCCCCAGCACCACGGCGTTAGCTTTAACAAAACCATAAGCTTTTGTTTCTGCAACTGGCAGAGATTTTTAGGCTTTTGTTGCCGCTTTTTAGCAATGCTATTGTTTTCTACGTGGTTTGTGCCGAGTTGTTTGGAAAGATGCCCTATCACTGTGCTGAACAATCAGAACTAGGTGTAAAGAGTGAGAAGCAAGAGAGAAAAAAAAATTAAATCTCTTTATTATGGTGCATAAACCTTCAGTGCTGGGGAGCTGGGCAGCTGCACAGGAAGAAAAATGCATTCAAAAATATAATGCTAGTGTGAATAATCCTTTCTCGAATGCTGCTTGCAGACTGCTTCAGCTTTGTCAGGTGAACTTGAACTGGGCCATCAGATTTGCTGTCGTTCCCATTGCACACTGTCTATCACCCCAGGGCATTCACCATCTTGACTGTTGTTAAAAGGGAGCGAACAATCCATCATTGAGCCCGGGAGTCACTCGCTCATAGAAAAGTAAAATCGGCATGTGACGGTACACTCAGCCCCAGTGTTTCACAGATTAAAGTGATACATGAAAACTCACGTGTTACTGGGAAGATTAAGCCAGTTATCTTGTTCTGCAGCCAATAAAGGGCTGCCTTGTCTGCGGCAGGAGGAGAACGTTGGCTTTAACCAAGTGACAGAAATTGTGCATACGGAGCTCCGTGCTGCTGCAAAACAGAGCTCTAAACTGCCAAGGGGAAACAAAGATGGTCAGCAAGATTTTGGGAATTAACCGGCAGCAGTGATGCTGCGTTAAAGCCTTTTCCTTCTCTATAGAGACAATTAAAAACAAAACAAAACCTCCCTAACAATCCCTGGAGAACAAAGTGTCCTTGCGCACTGTCAACAGCCAGCCCCGCGATGCCTGTTGTAAAGTGTGTGTGGTTTAGAGACCCGCAGAAAGCAATGCCTTTTCCAGTCTCTGCTGCTTGTTTGACCAAAGAAAATGTGTTTAGATATGCTTTTGAATAAATTCTTGTGTGGGGAATCTTAATATCTGGAGTACCTCCTAATATAGGGTATTAGCATTTAGCAGCTGGTTTCTTTTGTTGCTTTATGTAAGACATTTTCCCACCCCAGCTAAACGTACGGCTACTGACAGATCTTTGAATGAGCAATTCAGGAAAGTCAGTGTCGAGTGTCAGCCTGCCCAGTTCCCACCTAAAGCCAACACCGTAACGTTTAGCCTGATGGCTTCCATCGGTCGTAACCTTGGCAGGCTGGGGCTCATGTTTGGAGCTCTCAGAGCTTTGCTCAGCGCCCTGCCATTAGCCGGTGCTTGAGCACAGAGCTTGCCTTAATAATGACGTATCCACACATATCCGACAGCCTTTAGGCAGCCATAGCACGTACGTGGCCCGAAACACACCGAACTTACACTGCGGGTTGATGCGGTGTCTGGTACAAACCGGGGGCTAACGGGGGAACTAAGCAGCTGACTCAGAGCATTTAATCGTTTGGCTGGAAGCATCAGCTTAGAGCTACTGGCCAAAAAAAATCTCCTTTCTGCCATTTCCTCTGGCTTCAGAAGAAAGTCATGTGAACCAACCAAGATTTGCATTGTTTTGTGTTATTTGTTGTTTTGTTTTGTTTTTATTTTTCACAGGCATTCAGTCGTGTATTAAGGAACTTGCTACCCAATGTGCTTTTTAGGGTGGATTAATCACACCATACTCCCAAGCGTGAGGCGAGAGCCACGAATGACCATTAGGAAGCAGTCACCCCATGGTCTCTACAAAATGAGAGAAGCTGCACTGCGTTAGAACAGTGAAATATTGTCATTAGCTGTAGGGGCATAAAGCCTGCAGGACTTATATTCACCTGGTAAAAGCAGTAAGCCAAGCACAAAAGCTTTCTGCTGCTGACGGTGTGGCAACGAGCTCTTTCCTGAGCTTTGGGGAAGGTGTTTGGTGAAGGAAGTTTGTGCTGTTAGAATTCCCTCTGTGAGCACCCAGGCGAAAGACAGAGGCCTCGCGTGCTCTGCTGCATGCGCTCTTGCATAAAAATCAGTCAATTAGAGACTGAAAGGGAACATGTTCAACAACCGAACCCCATTACAGATGGGCACGAGGAGCGCAGGCAGAACTGGGGCATCATCAGGCCTTGGCAGAGGGCACGAGGCGGGCGACATGCCGCGCTGACACCTGCATCCTCACCCAGACCAGGCCCGGACGATTCAGCGGGTGGGAGAAGCCAGCACAAGCACCGGGGCGCCCAGGCTTTCCCCCCTCCACCGTCAGGCCGAAGCCCAAGCGGCCGTGCTGGACACGGGAGGCACGGGGCTGCTGCCTGCCCCGCGCGGGCCGTCACGTTAATAGGGGATGATTTGCAAACGGCGTCCCCCCCTCGCCGCCCCCCCGGCCCCCCTCTGCCCGACTCCCGCTTTTCTGCTCAATGGCACAGATGCTGCTTTGTGCTGCCCAGGACCAAGCAGCTATTAGCAGCAAATCCAGCGAGGGAAATTAATGAAGGCGACTACTAATAAAAGGCAGCTCAGGACAGCCATACCAACTTGCTCCAAGCAGTAATTAACTTTTCTAAAACTCACGAAGGTAAATATGCCTTCAGCTTTGGTCCGGACCCTCTCCTTTTTAATCAAGGCAGGGGGATGGGAGGAGGCCCAGTCCCCGCTGCCCACCGGCACAGCAGCCCGCCTTCCCTCTGCCCGGTGTGCGACTTTTCCTCAAGGCGGCCGTTAACGTGCTCTGCCTCCAGCCCCAGCGCTGCAAGATCACCGCCCGTGCTGCATTCAGCACTGCGGGCTGCGGGGAAGAAAGCACAGCCCGAAGCTTGCTGTGCTGGCCCAGAGGCACAGCACTAAGCCCGAGCTCGGGTTTGCCCCACGGTGACAGCAAAAACGTGTGCTGAGCCTGCACAGATGGCACAGCATCACGGCTTTAAGGCAGGGTGCTTCCTGAGGAGGAAGGTGTCAGCTGGGCACAAATCAAGACAGGTTTAGAGATGCAAGACTTTGCCCAGCAGAAAGGCATCCCCCTACGCTGGGTAAAAATCCCACCAAGACTTCTGCTCGGGGAAGGGGTCCGCAGAGCTACAACTGCCGCACAAAAGCGTGCTGAGCTGCAGTGAGTGCTTTGGCCTGCTTTGTCCACACAGTGCAGGAATGGGGGCTGCACAGGTCAAATCCAGACAAAACAAAGGCAAAGTTTTACCAGACGAGCCCAAACCCTTACAGGAGGTGTTTTCTATGGCTCGGTTCCTGAGAGATCAGGTGCAGCCCCCAGCCCCTACGGCTGTGTGGAGCGCTGCGCTCCCCTCGCCACAGCGATGCGCTGTCCCCGTCCCACAGGGCCTGGTCCTCGGCCAGGATGCGCCCCAGCGTCAGCTGCTTTCCCCAGGCACACGGGCATACCCCCATTTGTATGTTTTACAGACATTTTGGGGTGTGCTCTCGTTGTAGAGACATTGCATTTCTCTAAGCTACATGCGTGTCTTTGTGTGGAAATAAGACGTAACTGTCTAATATCCCAGATGATTGGCCCTTTCAATTAAAACAACATTATGCAAACAATAATGAATCCCGTCTTAAAAAAGCAGCCCACGTGTGCTTAATTACTTAATGTAATATACATTTCAATAACAAAGTCATTAGAGTGCACTGTAGGATGCCCTGTAACAGGTGAACCCTAATCCAGTTGCTTCGCAGCATAATGGCATTACTTTTTTTTTTTTCCGCCATCACGAAACCAAAGCCTCCTTGTGACAATAAAATCATGAGAAAAATGTCCGTAACAGGAGTAAATCAAGGCCAGGCCGTGCGTCCCACACGTGTGAGATGTGTGCCGGGGAGAGGGGAAGGGCCGCACGGTGGCTGGCCGTGCAGGCCGGGTGCAGGCCGGGCTTGCTCTGTGGAAACACACGGGTGCACCAATGGTTTGTGTACCACACGAGAGGAAAGCAAGTGCCGGCCCTTGGGTGAGTTGGGCTCCCTGTGGCTATCTGTGAGCCGGGGGTGTGTATAACCCCCCCCTCAGGAGCCACAGAGCAGCCCGGCAGGCTCCAGCAGCGCAGAGGAGCTTTTATGCCAACGCACAATGTGCAGAAGGATCATAAACACACTTTAAAGGGAAGACGACCTCTTTGTCATGAGGAATTACGCTTTTTCGGCAAGGTGCAGCCGTGGAAACAGCCCCCCCCGTTCCCCCACTCCACCCCGAGGGGCACTTTTGCCTTTTACACCCCCAGCCCAGCACCAGGCCCACTGCAGGGCTCTGGGCCCGCAGGCTGCTTTCCCAAGGCTCCGGGCAGCCACCGGGATTTTGCTAATAATTTGCGACCCTCCGGCTTTGCAGCAGTGCCCACAGCCAGGAAGGGACCAGGGAAGGGCTGTGGGACCCCCATCCGCCCCCTTCTCTTTCCCGTCTGCCCGGCGGGATGGGTGATGCTCCCCATCACCACCACGGCACAAGGGCGAGCCGGGCATTGGGCTCCTTGTTGGCATTCCTGGAGTTTAATCATTAGAGGGGTTGTTAACGGAGAGAGACGGAGCCATCCCGCTCCCGACAGGCCACCCCACACGCTGCCAGCCCCACTGAAAGGATGCCTCCTGTTTTGTTCCTTCTGGCCCACGGCAGATTTGGGGGGACACAGCTTCATATCGCTGGCCACATCAAAGCCGCGATTATGCAAATGCACCCACTTTTTTCTCTTTCTTTTTCTTTCTTTTTCTTTTTTTTTTTTTTTCTTTTTTCTGTCCTCCAGGAATTATTTATCACACAATAACCCCCCTGCCAGGGGGGGAAACAATAGATCAGGCTTGATAGCACCGCTCGCCCGAGGCTGCGGGGAAGGGGGGGCGAACCCCCGCACGTTTTATTGGGCTAACCTAATTTTACTAATTCTCTTTTCACACGTTCCTTTTTTTTTTTTCCTTTTTTTTTTCCCTTTTGCCCCCTTCAGGGGACGTCGCTCGCCGGGCCGGGTTTCACGCTCCCAGGATCCGGGGGCACCGGGCAGATTCATGTGCCGCGCAGTTTATTTAATTAATACATTCAGCCGCCTCCGCTGGTTTTTAATGATTTCCAGGTGTTTGCACCCAGAAGTCACAAAGCGCTGCTGGGCGCACGGGGCAATGATTGAAGGGCCTCCGAGTGCACCAGACACCCCCCGGCCCTGCCAGCGATGGACTAATGATGCTGGGCTAAAAACGCCCTGGTTTGGGCTCGTGGCACGGGCACGGAGGATGAGGACGCCCAGCCAGTGCGGGGCGGCGATAGAGCAAGGAAGGACTGGAAGGATGAAGGCCGAGGGCAGACGGGCTGCTCCTGCTCAGCGCTTTGTTGGGTGCCCTGTGTAGGAGACGACGTCTCCATGGGATAACCCGAGACATCCCCGGAGGTGCTCTGAGCTCACCCTGGCCCTGCCCGCGGTGTGGGTTTCACCGGTACAGGAGAGAGGTGGAGGAACGGAGCCTTCCTCTTTAAGCCCAAACCAGTTTTTATTTAAGCTCACTCATTTTTATTTTCTGGGTAGCGCTTATGTCCTACGTCCCTCTCGGTGAAACTCAGGAGCCATCAGTTTGAAGAAGGGTTTTAGGCAGTTACACCTTCTGCATCGGGAGGCAAAAGTAGATCCCCAGCGAGCTCCCAGTGCACCTAAACACAGCGTTGCTGCTTGAGAAACCACACGATGGAGGCGACGTGCTGCTATAGGGACGATCGTGTGTGTTTCTGGCGGCTCCTTTCCACACCACAGCCAGTTCTGGGGGCTCCCTTTGCTGGGAGAGGAAGGGGTTTTGTTCTTGTCCCCCTCGTCCCCGAGCACCTTTTCACCCCAAAAGTGACTGCCCCAACGCTGGGACTAAGCTGACATCCCCCGAGTTTAGTCTTGCTCCTATTCCACTGGGGAAAAAAAAAAAAAGAAGAGGTGTGTGGGGGTGTTTTTGAAGAAGCAAACCAGAATTTTAGAAATGAAAACGTATGGCAGAGCTCTGATGAACCCTGGAGCACTTGCAAAGGGGGCGTGCACCTGGGTCACCCCATTGCACCCCACAAACTCGGCTGGGTCCGGGGGGCCCATTGCCCAGCCCACCCCAATTTTTGGCAGAGACCAGGGCAGTTGCCAGTCCCCCCTGTGCCGGAGGAGCCCCCCAGCTCCTGACAGGCGGCATGCCAGCCAAAAAAAGCAGCAAACAAAGTTATGAAAATTAGATATTTTATTTATATTTTATGACAAGAACAGTCCCTTTGTTCTTCAGCTGTAAATACATACTAGAATAAACTCTGTAAATTATACAAAAAAATACATATTTTCCATGAAATCTTTCTTTATAATAAATAAATGTGAACACGTGTGGGGCTGATCGCTGTAATGTTCCGTGTCTGTTTAGGTTTTCAGTCTGTTGATTTATTTTTAATCTCCTGAAAGAAGGGGGGAGTTCCTCGTCCCCTAAAGGTCGAAATAAATAATGCATGAGGAGCCCTCCCCTCCCGGTTCACACCCCCCTTTCCCTCGACGGTTCTTTTTTTTTTTTTTTTTCGCTTTTGATAGAGAGTTCAGCCTAAATTTCCACGCTTGCATTCAGCCCTCACAAAGCCTACAAATTATACAATGACTTCTAACCCGGCCCCCTAACAAAACAACTTTTTTTTTTCTCTCTCTCTGGACCCCCCCCCCCCCCCCCCCACCCCAAACCTCGTACATCACAAGGGACAGCTGGCGAAATGGGGAGCGGGAGGGAAGGAAGGGGGGGGGACGGGACACACAAAAGGCCCGGGAGCTGGGAGAGCGGACAAAGTGCAACGTCGGAGGTGGGGGCAGAGAAAATTTGGGACGGAGGGGAGGGGGGGTGGAGAAAACGTGGGGAGGGGGTTGCGGGCGGCGGGGCTAGAGGCAGCGGCGGGGAGGCAGCGGCGGCGGCGGGGGGGGCACGAAGCGGCCCCGGGGGGGCGCCCAGTGCTCGGCGTCCGACGCGGAGCCGTCGGGGCTGGCTGGCGATAAAGTGCAGGCGTAGGGGGAGGCGGAGGGCGCCGGGCTGCAGGAGGAGGCCGGCGAGGGGCTGGCCTCCAGCCCGCCGTCGGGGCCGCCCCTGGCCGCCGCCGCCGCCCCGGCCAGGCGCAGCGTCTCGGTGAGCGCCCAGATGTAGTTGTGGGCGAAGCGCAGCGTCTCGATCTTGGTGAGCTTGGCGTCCTCCGGGAAGGTGGGCAGCACGTCGCGCAGGGCGTCCAGCGCCGCGTTCAGGTGGTGCATGCGGTTGCGCTCCCGGTTGTTGGCCTTCAGCCGCCGGCTCCGCTTCAGGCGCTGCGCCGCCTCCGCCGTGCGGCACCGCCCCGCCCGCCGCTTCGCCTCCCTGCGCCGCGGCCCCGACGGCCGGGCCGAGCCGGGCCGAGCCGGGGAGGCCGCCGCCTCCTCCTCCTCCTCTTCCTCCTCCTCCTCCTCCTCCTCCTCCTCGTCGCCGGCGCTGGACGGCAGCGAGGGGGCGGGCGAGGCGAGGCCCAGCAGCAGCAGCTCGTCCTCCGCCGGCGGCGCGGGGCTCTCCGCCTTCACCAGCATCCTCCGCCGGGGGGGGGGGGGGGGGGGAAGGAGGGAGGATTTTGGGGAGGGGGGGGAAAGGCGGGGGGGAGGGGGGGAGCGGCCCGGGGCCCGTCGGCTGCGTGTCTGGCACACGACCCTCCTTAACACCCCTTATATACCCCGCGGGGAACAATCAAACCTGCCCCCCGCCGCCCCGCCCGACGCCCGGCCCCGGCCTCAGCCCCGGCCCCCGGCCTCCCCCCCCCCCCCCCCCCCGCTCCCCCGTGGGTGCCTCGCGCTCGGCTGGAGCGTGCCGCTAATTTATTAATGAATGGGGGGGCCGCGGGAGCCGGCTCCCTTTCAGCAGCTCCGGGCGGGGGGGGGGCTGCGGCCCCGGGGAGGCCGGGAGCTGGCTCCGACGGCCCGCTGCCAGCGGCTTTCTTCGGGTTCGGCTGGGGTTTGGGGCTTGGGTTTTTCGTTGCTGTTTCTTTGTTTGGTTTTTTTTTTTAGTGGATTTTGGGTTGGGTTTTTGTTCGGGTTTGGGTTTTGGGTTTTTTTCCCCCTTTTTTTGTCATCGTTCTGAGGAAGCGGGCTTGCCTAGGGCTCAGTGCTTCGGGCACGACCTGCGCTCCGGAAGACTTCTAAAGAAGCACAGTAGCAATAACAGTGTTACTACTACCAATAAAAAGAAGCAAGCTGCAAACACCCCGGGAAAGCCTCCTCCCCCCCTGCCCAGACGGCCCGTGGGGATCTGTGGCCTGCCCCACGGTGCGGCCGCTCGCTGGCCTCAGCGGGACACGGGCGAGGGTGGCACCGGCCTCGCGGGGACGGCCACCGGAGCCAAGGCGCCTGTGTGGTCCGGCAGGGGCCGGGCGGCTCGGGGGAGAACCGTGGGGGCGGCGGGGTGCCCACCGCCCGCACTGTCCTCCGGGGGTCAAACTGTTCAACTTCAGCCCCTCTGGCAGCCCTCCGTCCGTTAGGGGAACAAAAGGCCAAAGCAGGCGACGATCAAGAAGCGGGAGCACAATGATTTAAGCTTATCACACGGGCCAGAAATAAAGGACGCTGAGCTGGTGTGCGGGAGAGGGGGAGACCTTCAGAAAGGCTTTGTTTGCCCTAAGCAGATTGAACTCTCAGGCGACCCGATAGCCCTAAAAGTTTAGGGTCTGTGTTGCTGAGAGACCTCTGGCCGCGGCCCGTCCGCGCCTCGACCCCACAAGTTGTGAGTGAGCGTTGATGGCTTGCCAGGCCCCGCTGCCGCAGGTGAACGGGGGCGTGATGCCGGGGGGGGGGTACAGATCCCCCAAAACTGGGGGGAATGAGGGGGGGACAAAGCACGTCCCCTCTCCAAAGGGCGCCGGGGAGAGGGACCCAAAAAGCGGTGTGGGGAGGGATGGGGCAGGGGCTGCCCCGCGGGGTCCCGCCTTTGGGGTCCCTTCGGGGACAAGACGGTCCCGCCTCGGGCAGCGCTGCCCCGGCATCCTGCCCCGGCCCCCCCGGGGCGGCGAAGCCCCTCGTCTCGGGACGGGGGACGATTGTTCCCGGCGGATTTGCATGGCAGGTGCAGGCCTGCGGAGCGATTTCGCAATCCGCAGCCCCGCCGCCCACCCCCCCAAAAGGGTTTGCCTCCCCCGCCTCCCCCCCTTGTGAAAAAAGGCCGCCGGTGCCTTCCTTTCCCATGAAGAAGAGAAGAAGCTTGAGGATCGCGTGAACACGCTTCAGTTTTCTTATTCTTTTCTATAGATGTGGGGAAAAGAACAGCCGATTGTGTGAAAAACCCAGTGCCTGCAAAAAGGGACATTGGCCATCCAGGCGAAGGTGCGCGAGGGAGAGCACTAATCGCTGAACCAGGAGACAAATACGATTACCAGCTCCGAGCCTTGAGTCAGAAAGTCTCATAGACTTTAAGATGTTAATCCCCAACATAATCCTTCCTTTGGCGTGTAGGAATAGTGCAGCCACAAGAGTTGTTTTGTTATTTATATTGGCGTTTAATAAAACTCAGCCAGTGGTGAATGGGCTGCCCACTCTCCAATGGTAATTAATTCCCTATTTCAGTGACCCAATTGTGCTGGGATAGAGCAGTGGGACAGTCCCACTGCCCCAACCCGCCTTTGTGCAGCTACACAGCTCTCGTGCTTCAACAGCTATGGAAACTCATTCTTTTGATGTCATTCAATGAGTTTTCCTTGGGCATCTTCTAAACTTCAAGGACCCTTTTCTTTCTCAAACGCATGAAAAGCAGGACTAGCTTGACCACCTCTGTAGAATTTAATGATTTGGTGAAAGGGCCTTTTTGGGGGGTTTGTGTAAGGAAAGAGAGAAAGAAAATTTGGCAGGCTGCTATCAAACGGGGGGCTATCCAAACTCGAGCGCACCGAACTCATTCAGCTCCTGATTTATACAGGTCTTAAAAGCCACGCTCTCTCGCTGCAAAATACTTGGGCACTTCTCTCATCCGAGGCGTTCGTCGCAGGGGCTTGCCAGCAAGCACGTACGCTGCTGCACACGCCGCGTGTTTGCGCCAGGCTGGGGACGAGTACGGGCAGCCCTGAAAACCAAAATGCGTCAGGTTTAAGAAGGTGTTTTTGTCCGCTGAAGGGAAAACTAAGGAGACCCCTGGAATCTGTTGTGTTACTGTCAAAAAGTGTGTGCGGGGCATTATCTTCTGGCTCCGAGGCAGAGCAGTAGCAGTGAAGTGGCTGCAGAAGGAGTGTGTGAAATGAACACGTGAAGAACATGCAGCAGCCCTGCAAAGCCGCCCCAGCGCAGGCAGCCTCTTCTATGTCTTTATATGCCCTTCCAAAAAAAAAAAAAAAAAACCTTCGCAAGTCACAAACAATTCAGAATTCAACTAAGAAAACACAGAGTGAACCATATGGCCAGGGTGGCTCGAGTTGGCTGCATTTTCCCCCAGACAAAGAAGGGATTGAGAGTTGAAGGAAAGGAGAAAAAAAACAACTTTCCGGCTGATGAAGCTGTTGTCTGGAGGCAATGATCCCAAATCTCAAGGCTTTATTCCAGGCTCCGACTGAGACGTGATATGTCATATGATTAGCATCTTTCATATTTACAAGAGTGGTATAGGCTGCCAGTCTTTAGAGAAAGGCGAGAAAAAGAAGGGGCATATGCTGAAATGGATTTAGCATTTGAAAGAGAGAAAGGAGATCGGATAAATACACTTAAACGAGGATTTAGTTTTACTCCCGTTGAGTTCTAATGGATTGTTGATTGAGATTTTAGGGAGCTGGAACAGAGGCGTCAGCAGCAATTTGCAGGCACTATTCACCCTCTGCTCTTGCCTCTTTTGCTCCGCTCACGGAGCGACGGCAGCGGGCGGCGGCGCCACCTGGCGGCTTACGGGCAGGGAAGCCAGGAGGGAGGCAGAGGAGGAGGCAAGGAGGCTGCTTGCAGGGCACCCTCTTGGCCCTCGGGTGCTTTGTGCGGTGCCAGAAGGGCGAAAACCTGCGGAAGGTTGTTGCTGGGGGGTTCCGGGCAGGCACAAAGCTGGAGCTGCTGCGGTCACCTTGTGGGTTTGGTCCCTGCGGCGTCCCAAGGCTGTTCGGCTGGTGCACTTTGCAGTGTTTTGCTCAGGTCTGGTTTATTTCCAGAGACTGAATACAACAAGCTCATCACTACTTTGTTTCTGAGCTGAATAAGAAGAAAGGAGGTTACTTCTAATGTTTTTAGTGCTAGTAGGGTGCCAGTTCCATGGCAGGTGCGAGAGTGCCTCAGAGGCTTCTGGGGAAGAAGTTAAACAGTGCGGCAGCATCTAGAAATTTTACAAGGCCCATGCTCAGCCCACTTTTCCCCATAAATTAATCACTGAGAATCCTCATATCTTAGTATGAGTTCATACATTAACTACTGACACTCCTCTGTATACCTTTGAGACACCCTATGGGTCAACTTTTGTTGTGATAAAGAAACTTTTTTTCTCATCAGAGACAGTTTCTCACCTAACAGCACTTGCTTCCAAAACAAAATACTTCAGCTAGTTTTGAAACAGGGCCGAGTGACCTTATCCTACGCTTGTAACGCATCTAGATACAGCCAACCTGCTGTCATTTAGTTTTGTTAGACTTCCAAAGATTTAATAAAACATGTAATTTTCCTTGAAAAAACTACATTAAGTCCCTTTTATTTTAGCCACACTCCTAATTTGACTGATTTGTAAATAGACAAAATGACTATTGTTTTACAAGATGAGGTTATGTACATACCTGAAGAATAACAAAATGCTAATAGTACAGTTAGGTACTTTATAGGCTTAAAAGGATTTCAGATATCAAGCAGTTACTTTATTCTTTAGTTTTAGTCATACAAACAAGGGATCAAAACAGAAGAATCAGGACAGAGATACAAATAAAATTTTCCCCCATTAAACATAAATACTAGATTTTCAGTAGTTCTGGTAAATTTTATAGACACACCATTCATATATTGTCTTCATAAAATATGTGCACATTTATTTTTCCTTTTTCTTACTCTTTTCTTCCTTCTCCTTTTCCTCCAAATAACACTTAAGAATGTTGTTCAGCTGCTGCTCACACTGGCTTACATGTTGCAATCCATTTTCCCATTCTGAAAGTAACAATAAACAGGATAATTAGATCTCACTTTACAGCACCCATCACGTAATCAGTCTGTGGTGATGAGAATATCTATTTCCAAAACCCTATCAAGCGGCTATAATATTTCTACTTGGAAAATTGTTGTTCTTCAGAGTTCAGCCATTAATGAGATGCTTCCTCTGATGCCAAGTAGGTAAAAGAATATAATTACTATTTTGGGACCTGTTCTTGCAGTGACTCATTACCAGTCGTTTTAGGAACTGAGCACTCCTTTTGCAGTCTCCACTAAGGTCCTATCTCTCCAAAGGGCAGGGCCTTGCCCAGAGGTAAGGAAGCGTGTGGGTTCCGGGGAGCTGGATTCAGCCAGAGCCTACTGAATGTACTTTAGACATTTGGACCTATTCTTTCACTTTTCTAGTTCAAAGAAAATTGCCAAGGCAAAAATTATGATTAAATGTACTCATGCTTTGAGATACGAAGTGTCCCACTTCAAACAAATGGGAAAACTATCATCTGTTTTGTTTTTTTTTTTCCAAGCTATGTATACCCTGGGAGCGAGAGAGAGACAGAACAAAGGGGCTGTTCAGGCATTTTAAACACCTTCTAGCAAAGGTGCAAGTAGGTGAGAGGCATCACAAGGATTTTTTTGTTTTAGCTGTATTGAGGTGTTGCTCAAGTGTGTAAATACTCATTTGCAGTAAGCTTCAGCAAATATGCAGAAACAATGTAAGAAACTGATTTTCAAAAACTGTTTCTTTTTGTGGCCCAGTAAAACACATGTATTCACAAGACAATGGCCTGTAAACAAAGCAATCAGAAATTAGTAAGAGTTAACTGATCTCCAGTTGCATTGTTGTTTTTTTTTCCTAGTAACTCAGAAGTTTATTATCCAAAAACAAATGAGCCCCCCAGTTGCAGAAAGACACTGCACATTTGTCTTTCATTTGTTAATTCTGCCTACCCAGAAATACTGCTCTATGGACGAATTTGTTCGTAACGTATTCCTGCCTGGGTCTACTACGTAAAAGCAAATTGGGAAAGGACTGGAAATGCAGTAACGGGGTTCAGGTCTCCTTACCAGAGAGTGTTCTTTGTCCGTCTATCTGATGCCATCCAAAGAAGAAAATTAAAGTCCCTTTACTGGATAACAAATACACCAAGTATAAAAGCAGTTTGCAATAAAACTGCAAACGTACAACTTTCACACTTGAGATCTACTTGCGATATACAATATATGTAGTAAATGTACTGTATTTTACACAGTATGTATACTATACATTTTGTAGTATGTATATTGTGTTGTATATATACTGCTGTAAACAGCATATTCTATCATTTAAAAAGATGAGCTACATGTTTTTGAAAATAAAGGAAAAACGTAATACCTTTGCAGTGATGAATTACTCTTCCCCAGAGTCTGTTCTTACTTAGGCAGGCCAGATTCCCAACAATCAACAAATGCCTCTTTGCTCTTGTTAGCGCAACATTCATTCTCTTTTCTGAGTCTATGAACCCCATTTGTCTTGTTCTTACACAGGACAGAACAATGATCTCCTTCTCAGCTCCTTGGAATGCATCTACAGTGGACACCTGCACAGCTTTGATTTCAAAGGCCTCAGAGTGCACGCTGTTAAGCAAATTCTGAATCTGCAGACAAAGGAATATGGATGTTAATGAGTTACGTTGTTCAGCAAATTGCTTGTCCTGAGCAAAAAATCGCAGCAAGCCTGAGTCTACACAAGATGCAAACTAAGAAACAAACTCCAAAGCATGATGACAGTGGAACCTCAGCTAGCTACAGTACGCAGTGAGCCTGTGTTTGATAAAACACCAGTCCACTCAGTGGGGCAACCATACTTTCACTTAGTCATCACAGTAGCCCGTGTCATGCCTTAGATGACTGAGTGAGATACAACTCCAGCTTTGCTACAGAGATGTCTCCACTATCTGTCCTTGCCACATGTACCAACTCGTAACAGCTCCCAGACATGTATGAAATTAAGTAATATTTAATTTGTGTACATATGCAAACAAAAAAAGGGAAAGCATTTTTTTTAAATAAAAATTTTGAATTAAAAGATTTTGAATAAGGAAGAAAAGATTGTGACCAGAAGAATGAAATAGTATTGCGTTTTTTTAAAAAAAGAATGATAGAATAAACAGATTTAAGAAAACTGTTTTACTGATGATATATTATACAAACCTTACACATCTGTGATTTATAAAGAGTAATCACACCGATTACAGATCCTTCTATTCCACTTGCAGTCAGAGACTGGATAAGCTTGACTGTAAAATGAGCTTCTGCCATGTTGTAAAAGCTGTTGTCTTTTTCAGTCTGAAAATAGGGAAGATTGCTAATTTAGCCCTCATTAACAGCAGTTAAAATGTATTTCACTGCCCAGTGACAATGGAAACAGAACAGAGGAAAACCTACAATGAAATGTTTAAAAACTTACTTGCTCCATTCCATTAGCACTATAAAAACATAGAGTTGGAAGCCAATCCAATAAAGGACTTCTTTCTTTCTCAGAAACGCCGTCTATCAGATTTCCTTCATAGAACAGCTCATTGGCTATGGCACTAATAGCAGGGTGGCATCGGTACTGTGTCCGAAGTGGTATTGTTTTATGTCCCTAAAGGATTAGGATGTAGGAAGCGGGAATAGCAAATAATAATAATAATAAAAAAAAATCACTAAATGTTTTGGAATGCCAACGTTCACTTTAACAAAGTTAGAACAAATACTGTTGTCTCTGATTCCTCTACCTGGATTGAAAACCTTACATAAAGGTCAGAAGACAGAATCTGTCATTGTTCCTCATTTCCTTCTTGTTTTACATTTTTTATGTCTCCAAATGTCTGAGCACTGTGCAAAAAGCATTTACAGAGAAATGCACCAAAATGGAAACCGCTTAATTCAAAAACAGGCTGAAACACTGACCCTCTGACATCTAAATCAGAACTCTTAGTGACTTCAGTAGACCTAGAACATAACCCGCCATTTCTAAGGATGTGGTTAGCAGTACATACCATTAAGCAAAGCCGATCAAAGAGAGTCTGCTCCAATCCTTTTTCGTGAACACTCTCAGACCCTTGAATAGTTGGTGCTAATTGCTTAGGGTCTCCAACAAGGACTAGCTTTTCACACTGAAACCTAAATAAGATAATAAAAATTAAAAAGTTCTAAAAAGGACATTAAAATATTAGTAAGCAAAGTGCACACTGTCTTTTAACATCACAGATTGCTTTCCATCAGGTTCTTTTCTCCGTCAACCCTTCTTTCCAAAGTTAAAATAAAATAGTAACTCAAGAAAGGCATCCAAGAGCAGGCCTCAATTTGTAATTGCTCATTCTCTAAGGCAAGACCTTGGAGTTTGTGTCCTAAAAAGACACCCAAGTTTGGAAACTATTTGAGGTTGTGTCACTGCTAACTACAAGTTACATCTCTGCTGAAACACAGACGGATGGCTGTACCTTGCGATAGGAAGGAGAGAAGCAGGTTCGGTCATCTGACTGCACTCATCCAGCATCACTACAGGAAACTTGAGATTATTCAAGCAAGGGAATGGGCAGGCAGCACAGGTCGCTCCAACCACTTTCACCTTTGTTATTAGCGAGAGAAAAATGGAGAGAGAAAAAGTTATGATCATTTAATAGTTAATAGTCTAATAGTTAATAAAGTAATAGTCTCTTTGCAGCACATAACTGTAACTTTAGCAATAGAATGCACCTCCAGTAGTTCTTAGCAGTTCTACAGCATGCCGTGTCATACTCAGTCTCAACAAATTATATTCTAGCTTCTGGTAAAAGACACTGTGTATGCACAGGGGAGGATCCAAGGTTAACATTTCTCGTGCTTGGTGTTTTTCTGTGTTCGAACCATTCATAGATTCTTGGCTTTTAAGGCCAGAACTGGTCTGGCACAGAAAGAGTTTAGATTACACAATCCTCCAAAACCTTTTGAGCCCCAGTGGCAAAAATGGCAGCAACTGCTAGGAGAAGCGCAAAAATGCCACATTGCTCAGATATGCTTTACAGAATTTGTAAAGCAAATTCTGAGCTCAGAACTGCTCTGCAACAACATGGAATTTTTTGAGTCTAGAACTGAGGAGGAAAGGAAAATAACTAGGACCAGAAGATTAGACTTTTCCACAGGAAATGGTAATTCTAATCTAAAATCCAATGCTTTGATGCAAAGTTACTCAACAAAATATATTCGAAATGTTTGGTCTTCTTGACAGCTGACTCTCAGCTCTAGGATAGATTTAGTTCAGTCCTTATCTTTTACCTTTATGATTGTATAAATTTTAGTTTCAAGGCGACAGTAGCAATGTTCAGTAATTTTTCCCTCCCCTCCTTATAAACTAGATTGGTAATATTAAAACGGACTGCAATAAAGTTCATAAAGAGTTTCTATCTCACAGTTTATCATTATGTGGGAACTTCAAGTACAAGAAGTAAGACACTAAGCTATACCTGTGGAATCAAAGCTGTACTAGACTGAACATTCATTTTGATTTTCAAAACATTAGGAGCTTGGCAGTCTCAGGTGTGAGAGCGGCTTCCCAGTTTCTGTTTGCTGGGCCTTGTGGATAAGGCATACCGAATGCTCACTTTCCCACCCCATCACCATGCTGTACCTGTTGCAATATAGTTTTATTGGTCCCAAGTTTATGTTGCTCAATACTCTTCCTTACGTATATTTTTTCAACGGGAGTTAAATCTTCTTTCAGGAGAGCAAGAAGTTCTTTTAACTGTTCATTTTCATTTCCTGAGCCAGCGTGTAAACTTCGAAAAGATGTTATAACATGCAATACAATGACCAAAAATAACAGAGCTTTCAGTGTTCAGTAAACACCCAGTACAGAAAAATAATCGTACACTGTGCTAACCTATCCCCAAACCAACTGAAATACACATTTGAAATACAAATACAATATAACACCTGTTTCAAAATGGACCGTTATCCCACCAGCTCAGACCCACCACCCCAAGCAAAGATGTACACGTAGTAAATGGCTTCTCCAAGCTATGCAGCTGATTTCAGAGTGGATTCTTTGTGTAAAATGCCAAATCTCTCACTGCCATTATTCGGTTCTTCTCTGCTAATTTCCATTGAAAAGCATTAGCTCCATTCAGCAACAAATCAAATGCCTAAATCAAAGTAAAATTTCTCCACTGTGTCAGGGCGGTGCGAGGGGGGGGACAGGACGCATGGAGAATGAGATAGTCACATTGCAATCACATTTTGAACGACTTCAAAATAGGCATTTTACAGCATGCATACTATCACGAACCTTACAATTGTCTCAGATCCCATAAAGATTAAGATTTTTACCTATAAGGAAGAATTGCTTTGGTGATCTTCCTAATACTTCCCACTCTGATAAAATCTTCAAATCCAAGATCAAGTAGACTTCAAAGAAAAAGAGATAATACACATTAGAAAAATGTAAAAACTTTGAAAAATTTAAAAGTGGTTCTAAAGAGGCTAACAGACGCATCAGAACATCAAAGGACACAAATGTCTACATTTTACCAGATGAAGTAACTTGGACCACAGTTCAAGTAAATCAAAGTAAAAAGAATTACCTCATCATGCTTTGTCTTAAAAATGCTCAATACTTTTATGATTCTCCTCTCATACACAATATTCTGTTTGTACTTTCCCTTCCTACTTTTATCCTTCCAAACCATGAGGTTTAAATCCTGTATTAACCTCTAACAGTTTCTTTTTCTTCTCTTGGTATTTGATGAAGCTTCCCAAGCCTGATCCTCTCCCCCTCTCTCTCTGCTACTGCCATTTCCCAACACTTCCTGAGCATTCCTACTTTCTGACATGGGTGGATTCTAATAGTAAATTTGATGAGAGTACGAGATTAGTCCCATATAAAACAGTCCAGCCAGTCTGGCAGTCTTTTAGAACAGGCATGCTGTGCAAAGGAGCAAGGGTAAAATTAAAGCCCCTGGGCAGCAATTTATAGGGGAAGAACGCAATCTCTCTTAAGTGTTGTACTGCGAAGAGCAACACAATTATCATTACCGCTGAAGCACACTATTGTCTTTTGAACATCAGTCTGTAAAATCCGAGTTCGCTGTAACCTACCCCAGCAGTATCCGGTCAACGGCAACGTTCGTGGAAGAAGCAATGAGAAGTTTCCACGGAGCTGGTCTTGGACCCTCCTCAGCTTCACTGCTTTCAAAGAGTTGTACTAGGAACAAGATCACAACAGACAGCAAATAGCTCTTTCCAGCTCCAAAAACACCTGGCATTTTAGAAAAAAAGGCAAAGTTACAAGAGAAAATTGTCTACAAAGCACAGTTCTGATCAACCATTATAACATAAAATTATCTTGTGAAATATTGTGCCATAATTCCTCTAAAAACATTGCATGTGCTTGCTTCAGCAGCTGTAAGTATCCAGGGGCAGCCATGAGGCTTACCCTTTACTGCATGCATTGTTCACAGAACCTACGGAAGAGGGTAAGCTATTTTTCCTAAATTTTCTGGTTAAATAGATGCAGTACTTGTTATGAAGTCTCATGCAACCCTCACACTGTTGAAAGAGGTACAGAATAAGGAATTTGAGATGATGATGATTTTTGGAATGACTACTAATTCTCACTAGATTAATACACCTGGCAGCCTAACAAAATCTCATGCAATTTAAGTCTAATAGTATCTGTATGAAGACTGCCATTATTGTCAATGTATTTACTTTGCCAGGATCTTAAAACTTACATTTATGGTAACTGCATCTCAATACTGATTTAGAAATAAATAAATCTTTGAACTAAGATGTTACTAGTGTTTTTATGCATGTTGAATACAGGTAAACCAGGACAGACAGAAGAATAAAACAAGGAAAAATGCACAATGAAGATTTGGTATGATAATTTAGCAAAGCTAATATATTTAAAAAATATCTTTAATATGAAAACGATAAGCAGAAGATACTAAATATATCAAAATTTGTAAATAATTTTGTTTGCTACATACCACGTATGATTGTGATAGGGAAGATCTGATGTTCTTCCACTGGTTTGATATTTTCACGTGAGGTCATCATCTGAGCTATCTGAACCAGTGACGTGGCTTGATCTGGATTCAACGAGAAAGTTTCGATCATCTTTTCAGCCAGCCCCATCGCCACTTCAGTGCTGACAGGTCCATGCATCATTGTGCCTTCCAGGCTCATGGCAGGTGGAGTAAATTTTCTTTTGTTGGCTCTCTTAGCAGGTTTCTCAGAATCAAGATTCCTAAGAGAAATATAACAGTCAAAACAGTACGTATGTATGAATTGCATTGCACGGTTCTGACATTTCCACACACCTGACGTCAAAATGCTGAGACTTTACAGTTAACAGTTGACGTAATTTGCTGTCCCCTGCTCTGTAATATATGCCTGGGGTGTATATTCCTGCTTCTTATTACTTCCCTGGCTGAGAACTGGATCATATAAAACAGGCTTTTGGCTTTTATCTTATTTAATATGAGGTTATGCTTTCAATCTGACTCACTCCGAGGCTGTGAGACTCGCAGAAATAAGAGTTGTAGAATCACAGTCAGAGGCAGCAAGGGTTCGTTTAATTACTTGTTCGATACTGTGAACCATAAGCAGTCTTGGGAATATCCCCATACTGCTCTGATCCTCCAATATTTTTTTTAAGGCTTTGTGTCAAGTAATTCTAAAAATTGGGAAGAAAAAACAGTTACAGTGAACCCCAGTGAAGTACCTCCATTAATGTAGTACAGTCACCTTTGTTTTATCAGTCTAACGGTCATAGTGATGCCCAACATTAATCTCTAGGTTCTGAAATGTGGGCTGCTGCTAAGTTGAAAGAAAAAACTTAAAATCCATGAGTTACAGTTAAGCAATGAATATATTTTCAATTCTCATCCTTTGCATTGTTTTTCTAATTTTAATTTTCCTCGTCTACTTTTTAAAAGGGCAAATGCAATGCTATTCTTGCTGTTTTTCTGTACTTATTTACGTATTGCATGTTCACATTATCACTGAAATAGTAACTTACATTTTTAGTAGATATGGTATTAGTGGTAAAGTAGATGGATTGAAGTATTCCTCCATATTTCTTAAAGATGTAAGCTCACCACTAGCATTACAAACTAGCAACGCGTGAACAGATACTGAAAAGGGCACAGAAAAATAAAATTAGGAAAAAATTAAATAAGCCAAAATTTCAAATCAGATAGAGAAATGAATTACAAATTGATGAAAGAATAATGAGGCCCCCTCTAACTGAAACCAAGCTAACCCAGTTACCAAGTCTGACTGAATATTATAGAGAGACCTATTAGCATTTCTTTTTAAGGTGTGCTAATTTGAAGCATTTGTGATTCCAACATTAGACACTTTCTGGGATGGAAGTTTAGGTAAAAATCCTTACTCTTTCTAAAAAAAACTGAAATATTTCAGAAGGCTTTGAGATTTAGGAGGTGAGCTTTGTAAGTAGGCCTTCTGTACCACAACGGTTAAATAGTTCTCTTAGAAAAGACAAGACAGGAACATTACACCAACAGTGGGCTAAAGTTCCATCTAGCCTATTTCCGAGTTGTCCAAAAATGAAAGCCTAGGGAGAGTATAAGAACAGAACAAGTATTTAATGATATTTTTGCTGAGTTCTCTAACAGTATCATACTGTTCTGGGGCTCAGGGACTGGCTAAGTAAAAAGGGCTTTCTAATACATTTAGTAACACATACACTTCTATTTTATTTTTGTTGATAATTGGTAACAAGTATGCATTACTTAAAGCATTATTTTCATTGAACTTAGAGTTTTAGTTTTACAATGATTACAGAATTATGAAATAATCTGTATTTATGACCACGAAGGATAAATATGAAACCCTGTGATTTAATAACATTAAGACTGAAAAACTGTATGTTAACTCTTCTAGACCCTCACAGCTTGTGAGATCCAGTCCTGCAATTCACACTCAGGGAACAAAAAAAACTAAACCTCCCATTGCATTTCAAGTCTGTGATTTTGATAGCAAGTATGTCCACAAAGAACTCGTATGCCATTGTATTTATTTTTCTCAATGTAATTCAGAACAAGAGTTTAATGTAGGTTCACTGAATTATGCTTTGCAGGAACTCTCCATCTAATGAATACATAGAAAGAATAAAAAGATTAATCTGTTAACTTAAAGCACTCAATTAACCTGATTAAGCAGCAAGAATAAAGCCTCTCGTGATCAAGCACACAATTTTCACATTGCATGAAAAGAAAGCAAGCAGAGCTAACTTGATCTTTCTCTCCCTTTCCATCAATTTAGTTTGACTCAACAGCAAAAATAAGTAACTTTTGCATCACGTTTGGCAGCATATTTCTTGCTATTCTGTGACATCTACAGACCTACACTGTTTCTCTCTCTCCACTTAAAAGGCCCACTAACCTTACTGTTCACAAATACTGTTTACTGTATTCAAATTACATATTCAAAGATATTTAAAGAAAAACAATACTGTGAATTAAATCACTTTTTAGATCTAAGAAACTCACATCTCATCCTTCATAGCTGGCTATTTTTCTCACAATAGCTGCTTCCCACAATTCTAAATTACTTAGTGTACAACTTACTATTTGATTGCCAGTTTGAGGGGTAGTAGCCTTTCAGTGGTAGTAATTCTACTTCGTTGTTAGAGGATGGTCCAAAGAAGGCGCTACATGCAATGAAGGTATCAAGGGGATCAAAGTTCAGAGTCTTTGAAACAACCCAAATATCATCTGTCAAAATAATACAGAGTTCTCATTAGCTTTTCCAGCTGCTGTCTTTTAAAGAAAATGAAGCCAGACAAAATAGCCAAACATTTACTATGTTGTAAATTAAACCATTGCTAGCGTGACATTAGGAAGTATTAGAAAGTCTTAAATATGTGCTGGTTTGGTTCTAAAAGAATGAAAAAATAAAAAAAAAAAATCTAGTACTTCCTGTCTGAAACTGATGGTAACAGTATAGCGCTCTCCTGAATGTGCTTTGCATCATTTGACTTCTGACGAATCTTAAGTGTTACCCATGTTGAGAGTGTTTGGAGCAAATCACTTAAGTATGCTACCAATCTAGTTAACCACTTTTTTCTCTCCCCGTTCAAAACCAACACATATTGCAACCTACAAATGTTCTGTTTTGTCAGGCACAGCTGCTGGGACTAAAGCTAACTGCGCTATTCCTGTACTACATATGTTTGCCTCTAACAAAAATGACCAACAAGTTATTCACACACAGGTTAAAGTTTTGCTTATGCACAGCTTCAGAATTTAGAGTTACAAAAATCTGATCTGTCGGAACATTTCAAGAGTCTACATAAAACATTCTCAAACACGTTTATTTCTCCCTAATTTCCTTTACATAATCTTCTAGAGCAAAATTAACAAACTAGGAAGATAAAAGTATCAATTCAACAGTTACTGAAGCAAAGAACTATTGATGCTGTCAGGATCACATCACTGCATGTTCTCCAACTCTGACATTTTGAAAAGTTAAATGAGATAGGCAACAACTATTGAAACAACGATTCTTACATAAAATTTTCCTTAAATATTATCTATTTGAAGAATACTGGGCTTTCCTGAAACTTCACCTTTTCATAGAATTCAGGCACTCTAAACGTAAGGACATGGAATTTGCTTATTTTATTTTTTTTTTTAAGTTATTTGAACATTTGCAAAAAAAGATGAAATAAGATACTTCATTGCCCTTCTAGAATCATACTTGCATTTTCAGAGTTCTTATGCATTCAAAAAAGGGATTGAGGTTTTAATTATAATTCAGAACTTTAAAAGGCACAACGTGAATCTAAACACAGACTATTCTTCCGATGCTTAAGGTTTGCTTACCTTTGCTATAGACAGAATAATGCTCCTTTCTGCTTAGTTTGACGTACAATTTATTTTTAGAATCACCATCAAATTTCCCATGTACATTCATAAATTTCTTAAACTTACTACACCGTTGTGTTTGAATTTCATAAGCTTTCCTGTTGAATTGTAATTTTAAGAAAAAGCGTGTCATTGATTTCAGGCTCCCAAACGAAAAAATAAGAAAGCCCCACAGACAGGACCAAATTATACCCCACAGACATTGGCTGTTCATCTTGTTATATTAGCAAGATTTAAATATATGCATCTCAACTGAAAAGTACTTCTCTGATATTCAGCGCAGTTAAATTCTTTCCCTGACAGTTAAGCAGCACAGAAGAGCCTTAGAAATAAACTCTAACATTACAATTAGAATATGTATGATATACATCTATTTTGAAAAGCATCACTAGGAGAATAAATCAAAGGCTATTGCAAATTCTCTTATGAAAGATTAAATGAAGGGTAATTCAAATGCAACCCATAAGGGTTTTCATTAAGAAATTAACATAAAACTGCTGGTAAGCAATTTTGATTCTTGCTGAAAAGAATACTGACCTGAGATGCCACTACTGCAAGTATTAATCCTTCACTTATTTGGCTTTTACACTTGTACACAGAACTGCAACCTCTTTAAACACAGTTACTGAATGTACCTGTTAAATGTTCTTGAAACCCAGAGTTACTAGAATTTTTATGAATCCTGCAATTCACATGAAAGTTTTATATCATTTCAGAATACCTCACCAAAAGCTGGCATCCCTCAAAGAGAGAAATCTTTTGACTTCGGAGGTATGTCCCAATACTTTTTATATCATGAAGCACTACACTAGGCCTGGACTTTATCTGTGCAGGATTTACTTCTTCTATCCACTTGAAAAATGAACACCGCTCAGCTCTTGGGGCATCACAGGCATAGAACAAACGACCCTAGGAAGGGGGAAAGAAAAAAAAAAGACCATTAGCACTTTTAAATGAACAAGCAGAAAGAAAAAGTAAAGCATGTGATCAGTACCAGCTGCTATACAAATACGCAGATAAAAATCTGAGATTTCAGCATATTTAGCTGAAAAAATAAGGTTGTTCTGTGAAAAGTGCAGTTTCTGAAGCCAGCCTGTATAATCATGGGTTACAGAAATCCAACATAACCTAAAAAAATATATAAATTCAAGATTTTCACATATATAAAACACTTTCTGAATGGAAAGAACTATTACATCAGCAGTGCTGGACATGAGCAGATACTACAACTGGTCTTAAAAGTGATCTCTAACAAACACATCACTTTAAGCTGTAATTGTAAATCATGCAGAATTGCCCTGTAACTGTTCACACCATATGGTCTATATGACAAACAGACAAACACCCGGAACTGTAAGCAAACAAGGAATAAACAGCACCTTGTTTTGACCTTCTTTTTTCACCATAACAAGCTTAGCAGGACGCATATGACTGCAGAGTATGACACCGCTTTCTTTGCTCTCGCTTTGCCCATCTTTCAATGAAGTGTAAAATGATACATCCACTTTTGAAAGAGCATTGTGTAATCTTTGTGACAACTCAAAAAGCATGATGTTTAAATGCTCTTGACATAGAAAGGAGAATAAAAGAGCAATTAGTACAGCCCTAAAATGGTTACACACGTACACAGCATTCAAATACATTTCACTTGAAACTTTCATTTTTAAACAAAAATCAAAATACTTAATCTGAGTTCTAAAAGAAACGACGTGGCCTGCAAACTTCACATTTTGCAAGTAAAACTAACTTGTTCTAACTGCCTTACTTTCATACAAATCGTGTTTAATCATGTAACTCCAAATGATACAAACACTAAATAAATGTACATTTAAAAAAAAAAAAAAGAAGTAGCAGCAGCTGAGGTAGGACCATAGACTGGTAAACAGGAGCAAGGTTACATAGTTGAAAAGACGAGTATTGATCTTTTGTTTTGTCTTTACAATTTCTGCTATAGGCTGAATATATTTGAGTATTTTTTATATATATAGATATATATAGAGAGATATATATGCAAATCCAAATGCTAACAGTCCTTCCAATAGATGATGCTGACGATCTCTCTCCCTCTCACCCTGTCTTGTAAAGCTTCAGGAATACATTGCTTAAAAATGACAGCTTTTTATACTGCATGGTGTTAGACATACCTGTCAAAGCAGCTTTAAAAATCTGTTTGTAGTGAACATGAGACTGAAATACAATTGGTATGGCAATCTTTCTTTTAGGAAGATTAGCATATTTTACCTTGTCCATATTAGGAAAAGACAACTCAGAAACTGTTATTTCCTAAAAAAACAAAACAAAACAAAAAAAGAACTGTTAAAAGTTTTCAAAAGCTTTCAAAACCCTGAGTGAGACAAATTTGGATAAACGGCTACCATACAGATGCACCAAAAGTAGTTTTTCTTCTCTTTTTCCTTTTTTTTTTTTCCAAGTGTATATTGGATTCTCAATAATGATTACAACCAATAGAAAAATTTCAGGGCCTCATTCTGCAACCAGAAGTTTCAAAATGAAGCCTGCTGAAGAAGAACCAGTTTTCTAAAAGCAAAATATAATATTCCTTTTCGCAAATATTTATGGATTTTGTTAACTGTAAGTACAGAAACATGTATTCAGTAAGACTGCCAACAGCAGTAAAATTCAGTACACATGGAGCTGCAGCATGGTGAGCTTGAGCTATCATTTAGGTTGTACACTGAAGTTAAAATTTGCCCCTGAAAAAACAGCCTGCATTTTTAAAAACACTGTTTTTTGTTTCTTTGTTTGGTTTGTTTTGTTGGTTTTTTTCCCCTCAATTTACTCCATTTTTTTAAGATAGTCTACCGTTCACAAACAGGTGCAGTAATTGCTGATTTTTAGGCCCTTATTCAAGGCCATAATTTGCTTTTTCGTAATTAAAACTGATGATGTTTAAAATACTTCAAAATTAGAGACTATGCTTTGAAGCAAGATGTGGGCATTCATGAAAATGTTGCTCTTTCGCAATTAAGAAAACCACTTCTTAAAAACACATTCTTGCAAATCAGTCCAATGTATTTTATTTCGTCTTCCTGCCATCAACATTTGGACTAAAAGTCTAAATCTGGTGCCAATGTACACCAAGGAATTACCTTTGCAAAGGATTAGTCACATCACCTAAAAAAGAAAATCATTAGCAGCTGCTGTCCTGCAGCAGAGACTCTTGTGTTACTACACATATAGAACCGTTTCATCCAATCATACTGATAATATCTTGCAGGAAGTCAGAAAAAGGAATTGCTTTGTCCAGAAAAATGTGTTTCTGTCAGTTAAACTGTATCTGCTTGAACAGTTACACACCTGGACATCTCCTGTTACAGTGTGGCAGCTCAGGTGACTTAACACCTTTTGTGTAGGTTCACCTAAAGGAGCCTGACCTAAGTGCAGAGAAAGTAACTTCCTCTCTGAAATCAAATCTTGGCTGCTGCTCTTTGCGCTGCATTTACCAAGCATGCTCTTTGCTGTCTGCAGAGGCGCAGAGCCGGGAGCGTTTTCATTCACAGCGCTGCTCTGGCTCTCTCCTGTGTCACCCAGCAGCATTCCGAGGATGCTCTCAGGACAGATGCCATCCGTCACTTCCACATCATCGCTGTTTTGAGTTATCAAGTCACACTGAGTACTGCTTTGATATTTCAACCACTTGCTTTGTCTACAGTGCGAAGTCACATTAGGGAACACTGGCTGTACAGATTCCCTTTGTCTGTCTTCCATATACTCTCCAAACACAGAGGTTTCATAATTCCTGTCCTCAGGGCCAGAAGCACTGATAGGAAACGCTGCTGACTTGCTGCTAAAACTGACGACTGAAGAGCCAGAAGATTGCTGACTCTTCTTGCTGTTGGTTAGAAAAAATTCCACGTTGGGAATCTTCTCAGTGCCAGGAACAGTGACAAGTGGAGTTCGTGTTTTAACTGTGGGTTTGAGTCTTGCAGGGCTGCATTCCTCTGGATAGCTGCGTTTCTCCCATGCTGTAGAGCAAATACGTCTTATAAGCAACTCGTAGCACTTCCAGATGGCACATTAACTTCAGACGCACAAAAAACTATGATAAAGAAAGAATTCCAGGTTCTTCGTTTTACATCCTGACTTCTAACTGACAAGCTCTTTTTACTGTGCCTATAGAGTGCCATACTAAATGTCCATATAAAATGATTGATTTCAAATGTGATCCTTTAATATTTAAATCCATACATCCCAAACACATTTCTGTAGGCATGCTACTTAATAAAAGTAAATGGTTGGTAGAAATTATTTAAACATTAATTTGCTTTGGAGGTTATTAAACGGATATTGTTGGTAGGTCAGTGACAGCTGCCATCTGGAAAGCAATCAGCTTAACATCTCTTCCTTTTTCCAAAAAGATCACCCACAAAACTGTGCAAAATTAATATTAACCAATGGGGATCAATAGATTCTTACTACCACAAGCATCCTGCCGGCTAAATTCATTATCAATAAGAAGTGACAGTCAATGACAGGTGTCAACGTCATCACTGGAAGTGGGTCAGAGGGCAGCTGAATATGGATTTCAAATAAAGCAGGTAAATGAATGAAAACATTACTACGAATTAGAAGCTTAGCTTACAGCCTTTTTCACCCCTCCAGACTGGAAGATTTTTTTTTTTTTTTGAATAAAATTACATCATTGTACTTAAGTTTCTATCAGGAAAAAATAAGCGGGGGTGCAGGGTGGGAAGTATGGAATCCCAGGCTAATTCAGCTAATCTGGAAAAAAATAATAAAATAAAATAAAAATAATAAATATTTTTTTAAATAAATAAATAAATAAAAGTTATCAAGACATATCTCAGTGTATTTTCAGTGCCCAGGTTTTATATAGTGCAACTCAGTGTGCTTCAAAAATCATCAAACATTTCCTAGTAAAAACAATGTAAACTGCAATTAGAATTTCTTACTGAAAACATTTTCTGAAAGTTCAGAATCACTTGGAAGGTTCCTGTGAATCAGGGGGGTCTGGATGTCTTGAACAGTTTCTTTACTTCCTGAAGCTGGAGAAACTGAGGAAGTCAGTTGTACTGATGAAATCATCTACAGAATGAAGAATTAACATGTCAAGTGAATGACTGGGTAAAAAACAAAACACAATAAACACCCCGATGATAGCTCTTTTGTCACTTTTCTCTCTTGTCATTCTAGACAAATAAAATGTCTCTGAGTTGAGATAAAGTAACAAATAAGACATGAAGTTGCTGCTATGAACAGACAGAAACCCCAAAAGATCTCCAGTAGACAGTCAGCTCACACCTTGTCAGCTTCCCATGACGACCACTGCGTTCGTCCCAGATTAGAACATGAAGGTGAGCCTGACATTATCCACAGTGGAACTTCAGAGTGTGCATTCAGTGCCAGTGCTAGGAAAAATATGCAAAGGACAGAAGTCATGCAGAATAATTGTTCCGAGGCCAATCACTGCCATTCTACTTTTACTTCCACTTACGGGACAGATCTACTATCGATTCTTTAATAAAGTTAGACTTCTTTTCAAAATTCTCCTCTCCAATGAAGTTGGTATCATCCTTGTGAAGCCTTCCTGAACCTGGAGACTGTACCAAGAAAGTATAAGTAAAAACTTGTTAGAATTTAAACTTTTAACCTCTTTATACACAGTATCTTTGTGCAAAGATACTATTTCTAATTATAAATTTCAGTATCTCTAGCCCATTCTGGAAGGTTAAAAAAAAAAAAGCATCAATATACATACAGTAATAGAAAAATAATATTTTATTTAATGTTTCATCTCACGTTTCTTTACGTCCATGAGGAATAATAATAATTCTTGTAGTCCAAGAAGGAAAGTTTTCCAAGAAGGAAAGTTTTAACCCTTGTTTTGGAACCATGTAGAAATTATAGACAAAATTTCCAATCCAATCAATTATACTGCTATCATTTGGAAACAATCATTATAAAAGCTCCTTGACACTTTTCACTTCAAGGCATCTGTTCTGTTGGTTTTTGTTGTTGCTGTTGTGTTTTTTTTTTTTTTTTTTTTTTAAGTGAAATGGATCATAGAATCAAAAAACAATTTATATCTTGCAAATGCATATTCCTGTGACAAAGATGAGGAATAAAAATTATGTCTAACTGCAAAAGTTTTAACCATAAAGTATTACACTTGATTCTTAGTCATTTTGATATGATTGCGTTATTCTGAAAATGAATTCTCTTTTGTCCTATGTTTTCAGGATATTTTCTTGCAATAAGGTCAATAAGAATAACTTTGAAAAAAACGTTTTACCTGGCTGAAGTCAGAAAGAACATAATTGCTTGAAACCGGAGGTGACAAAAATCTCTCAGCTGCAAACTGCGTATTATCTGGGTACTGCTGCCATCCTAGCTGCGAGCAGGGATTCCTCAACATTATCTCACTAGCTGCTGATCCCTTTATTTGGTGCCCTTGAAACTCAACAGGCTACACAATACATTGGAATTATTAACTGAATAAATACTGTTCAGGAACTACCTACAACTGAAAAAAAGTACTTTCCATAAATATAACAAAAATAATCTCTGAAACTAGGGAAAGAGGAAAAAAAACACCCCATGCTTTGGAAGGTATGTTTCTCTTGCTGCCCCACAACTCAGCACCAAGAAAGTTTTTGTGCAAATCTCTGTCAACAGAAAATTGTGATATTCTGACATAATGTGTTTAGCCTTACTTTCATATTGTAAAATTTAAGTTTAAACTATCAATGGAAGACTTCTCACAGAAAAATGTACTAAAATGTGATCTGCGAAGCAAGTTACGAAACTGGTTAAATATTTATTAGAACTTATTGTAATGTATTGAAAGTAGTCAGCTACTGGCTTGAATGTTAAGAAATGCTATTAATTGCACTTCAGTTCCACAGAAATTGTACCTTTGGTTGGCAGTCAGATGTCCTAGGGTCTCTTTGGCCCAGTGCTATTAGTGGAATATACAACTCAGTTTGCTGTAATAAACTGTCCACACAGTTGGGCTGCTATAAAAGTATCAAAAGCTAATTAGTCTAACAGCTTAATAACCTCTTAAGGTGAAAAGTTAAGCCAATACATCAAGATTTTTCCAAAGACCCGATCTATTTATCCAACAAAAAGTGTTTTAAATTACAGCTTTTTATTGGAAGCCCAGAACAGTCCATGATAGGATAATAAACTATACTTGCTACTCAAATGGAAAATGAGAAGCAGAATTTAATGTAAAATCTTTCTTTCCCTTTGGAAGTGATTGAAAGAAAAAAAACTGTTAATAGAATAGCACGCAAATTGGTGTGAAGCATCAAGCACAAACAGATTGCTGCTGTATTTCAAGCTAAATGCTAAAAATTCTACATTCAAAAAGATGATGAAAGAAAAAAAAAGATGGTAAAAGAAGACGAGGTAGGGAAGTATTAGACTTATTAATGATGTGATACTAAACATAACTAGATATTACAATTTGCATTATGTTTCTTGTCAGACTTTTAGCCTCCTGAACTAGCAGTAAGGTCTGCAGGGTGACTTTATTTTTTTTTTAAAATCTATCAGCTTCTTAGTTGATACCACTAAGCAATTTCCAGCTCAACCTCTATAGTCTGATAAACCAGGAATTGTATTCAGGAAGCCTCATAGAAAGTGAGTTTATTTTGTAGCAACTGATGTATATAATTAAAAAAAAAAATTACCAAAATGCCAGAAGAATCAATGCATGAACATGAAGATGCCTCTATTCTTTCTGAGTAAGGCATTTCTGTAAACTCTTTTATAGCTACGAGAGACAGAAAAGCATAACAAGATACAGCAGTCATTTGACACGAAAACATCTGAATAATTACTGACTTTGCAACCCTTACCCATACAAATAATTACACAGTTAAGATCAGCTAAACTAAAGAAAACAGGGAAGCAGATTTGGAGGACATGTTGTTGCCTTAAGTGCTAAACATTGCATGAAGTAACCTTCATAAACATCACTACAAAAATATGACTTCTGAATATGAACTGCCCAGCAGGAGAGATAAGAGTACAGAAGTCAAACAGGTAGAGTCAGACATAAAACAGAAGCTAACCTAACCTTCATCTGTCACAAGTGGTTCAAATATCTCTTTAGAAGTCTCTGCTTCATATAACATGCTATTATTTTCCTCCATCTTTTGTAAGCTTTCTAATGCTGTGCTATGTTGAGACAAAGCTCTTAGAAGAGCGATATTGTTTACCAAGTCAGGAAGATCTGATGAATTTTCAGCCATTGCCGTGCATTTCAGGCAATCCATTCCTATTCTTTCACCTTTGCAGGCTTCGTGAAAGGCATTTATGCTCTCTACATTTTCAAACTCAGTTTCACCTATTTCTGCTTCCTCTGGAGCCGAATGGCCTTTTCCTAAAGGATAGATAGCACTTCTGGAAACAAGAGTATCTTTCTTGCATGAAATGCCAAATACATTTTGATGATCTTCTGCAATATATTGAAATGGGCCACAGCAAGGATCAGACTGTTGTGACAAAGCCAGCAAAGGACTACCCGGTTTAGTGTCATCACTCTTAGTACCCCAGAAATGTTCTAGATCATTATCTGGGGATTTTGTACGTCCAAGCTGCATAACATCTTCTTCAGTCCTTTTCTCCACTGGAGAAATTATTCTGCTGGTAGTAATACATGAAACGCTTTCAGTGTTCTCAAACATAACCGATTCAGGGTGACACTCAATAACATTTGTGTCATCAGGCAAAAGATCAGAGTGTTTGTTTTTTATCCCTGGCATGCCATTAGCAGTATTCGCTGTGCAGCCACCAAGATCATCCTTATTGTTCATGTCTTCGACACTTAGTTGGTTTTCATTCATCTCCATTAAGTAGTTTCTCTCATCCGAAAATTCCGCTGTGATTTGGGTTTGGTTTGCAGAGTCTTCCACAATTCTCTCTCTCTCTCTAACATTGTTGTCACAAAGCTGCAACAGTATTCCTGCAGCACAGGTATTTCCATCATTCTCTCTGTCAAACGTTGAACATTTGATTTCTTCCTTTTCACAGCAAGAATGAAGCCTCAATGCAGTATTTGGTGCTACATCTCCCTCTAAGCTGTCTGGACTTTTCGAAAGCACATCTTCCTCAGGGAGCTCTTTCATATTTCTTTCACACTGGTCTCCATCATCTGTGTCATTAAAATCAAAAGCCTCCAATAGATTAAAGTTAACCTGCATTATCTGCTCATCTTGTCCGCAGTCTTTTTCACATGTGCTTAATTCCTCCTTCACAATTCCAATTTCAGTCAATGTTACGTCCCCAGAGACCCCCAAGTCCCTATGCTCTCTTTCTGAGCTTTGCTGTGGCTGAAGGTGACTTTGTGACTTGACGGATGAATTCTCCCGAAGACCATTAGTCATCGAATGCTCTCTGCGTGTGGAGAGATGTGTTTCAAAGATGGTAGGACTTGCAGAACAAGAAGGGACAAACTGGCTTTCATGTAGTCTATTTATGGTGGATTCAGATAGGAAGGAGCTATTTGTATTGCAGGGATCCCATAAGTGTCGACTTAAATTATTTGCCTTTTCGCCACGTCTTTGTCCTGTGACTTCTTTATCACAAGGTTCAGACAAATTTAGAAGCATTTCAGCATTCCATTCCTTTTTATCATCTACAGTTTCCTTTGTAAAATATAAGTTCTGAATATTTTGAGCAAGTCTTTTATCAGAGTTGCCTGAAAAGGCAGGTAGGGTTGTGCTCTTTGGGTTACACAAACTATTCGTGTTTTCTGGTGCTTGAAATCTAGAAAGACATTTGGTGACTTCAGGTGTTGCTTCCTCTCTGCATGCCTGTGTTGTTTTAGATTTCAGAAGAGCTATTATCTGTGCCGTGCTCCTGATGTTCTGTGATACTGCCCCATGACCAGTTGTCTGACCACTAGGTTTGGTGTGGCCAGTAATTAGAGGAGATTCTGGCTTCACAAGGGACTGATCAGAGCTTCTCTTCTCTATTTCATTACACGTATCAAGAAACTGAGGCGAAACCAGTGAGAAAGACCCATGGTCTCTATTGTTATTTGTAAGTGCATCTTCATGAAAGTCTGTAGATAAATTTGTTTCTGCATTCTTCTCACCAATAGTAGAAAACAATGGAGAGGTAATACAAAACTTGGCTGGAAAAATACCCTGACACTGCTTAGATATAGATGATGTTGCGGGGTTTTCTCCATCTTCCATTATTGGTGTTTTCTTTTCAACTTGGCGTGGCCCTTGGAAACCCTAATAGAGGAATTTAAAATTAATTCTCCTCAGAAATCAGCTTCACATTTCGTAAGCAAAAAAGTTGAAAATAGAGCACATTCCATAAAACATATTCTGATCAGATAGCACATGATGATTCCACACGTGTATAGAAGTAATCTCAATCCCTTGCAATTTTCACAGCAGCCTTAGCAGTGGTGATCCTGCTAAGCTAAACAAAGATTTAGTAAACTTTGGAAAAAATAGCTACGACCACTAACATGTCCTGACTTACAGTTCCAAAAAAAGCAAGAAAACATTATTGATATATTTACTATTCAATTAAAAGATGCGATCTTTGTGTTTTAAAACGCACGTTAATATCAAACAACTTTTTGAAGAGACATACCGTAAACTTCCTTTTCAAGCCAACAGACAAATGTCTTGAGGGTAGAATACCAGGCTTTACACCATTTCTATTCACTTCTATTATTTCTGCCTTCCTTGGCTGATCTTCACAAGGTTTTTCATTCACTTTTACTGCTTCAACTGTGATCAAATATCGTTCACTTTCTAAATTATCTCCAGCATTCACCTGGAAAAGAGAAGGAAGCAGTATGTACATAATAGTGCCATATGAGAAATTATATGTCTTCTAAATATTGTGAATACTGACAGGTAAAAAATTCAGGAATGTTATATTTTACACTCAGCACATCACAATGCCATATAAATAGTTAAGATTAAATAATACTGGAAGAGACTAGCATCTAGTTTCAAATTATGCTCATTTAATATATTACTGTAATACACTGCTTCTACCCAAAAGAAATATAATTCTGTAAATCCCCCACTTTGGCTCTGGAAGAGCACTAGTAAGGCTTATCAACAAATGGAAGCTGGGTTAGCTTTCCATTGCTTACATTGTAGCAGACTTTGATGATACTTACGACAGAAAACTGCCATATTGCTAGGGAAAAAGTACTACCATAATAACCAGACAAAAAGGAGTTTGAAATGCTTCCTGAAACGCAAACCACAATCCTAAGCATAGAAAGATATAAGAAAAAAATCAAACAAAATATACCTGGGATTTTATAAACATACTGTCCAAACACTGCCCTTTATCATCAAACAAGATTGCCTGCAAGGAGAGAGAGGAAAAAAAAAAAAAAAGGAATTTTCAATAATCAGTTTTATTTCACAGATCAACCAGATCGCCACTGATCATCCAGCAGCAGCAGAAGCTACGACAGAGCGTTAAAGCTGAGTCCTTCACCTTATTTCCTCCAGTGCTAATCTTCAGAGTTCCATCTTGCCATGTTTTTGATTTTTTCATTTTTTGGTGAGTGTATAATACCTGGTTTAAAAGCGGGAAACGTTGAAACAACAAGAAGTAAGAAAACGTTTAAATTAACACAGCAGCTATAACGTCGTTTAGTTTATTTTTACTTAGCCGTACGGGGTTCAAAAAAAGACTTACAGTAAATTCTTGAGAAGACATTGCTTTGGCAAAACAGTCATCCGACAGCTTGCTGTGCAAACACTCACATCTTCGTACCGCCTGAGAGGTGGGGAAATGTGCAGAACAAGCCAGTGTCGTGTGGAAGACGCGTGTACAGAAAAACAGATGTCAGATCACTTTTTTTTCTCTCAAAAGAAGCAGATACAAGACAACGTAAAGGCAGTGGGATATATACAGCTGATGAGGACATTTCAAAGACACACCTTAACAGTAATGTAATGCAAAGCCTATAGGCAAATATGGTGTTTTTATAGATATTAACGTACTTTCTACGTTTTAGGGGAAGTAATTTGTTTAAACGAACGGCTGGTGGCTATGAAAACCTGCAGTGACCATGCTGCGACTCAGAATCGACCAATTTATCCTACAGATGTTTGCTTGCAGCAAAAAAATACCATTATTTTTCTGATAAAAAAAATAAAATCAGAAGCCGTTAAGCCGTTTACACGCTTGCATTGGCAGCACGGTAATTTAACAAACAGCCTTTGGTGGCGGAGGCAGGACCAAAGCCTTATAAAAGCTCTGGCGACCCTGACGACCCCCCCCCCCCCCCCGCCCCGCCGCCACCTCAGGGGCAGCGGCACCCAACGGCCGCCGCGGCGCGAGCTGCGCTCCCCCCGCCCCCGCACACCTGAGGCGGCCGCGGCCACCGCCGCGCTCCGAGCTTCCCGCCACAGCGCGCGTGACGTCACCGCGCCCCGCCGGCCGCCGAGGAAAGCCCCCGTCCCGCTAGACCACGCCCCTTCTCCTTTGGCCACGCCCCTCTCTCTTAGCCACGCCCATATCTCGCCAAGCCACGCCCCCTCCCCCGGCGCGGCCCCGCCCGCCGGGAGGAAATCACGTGCGCGCCCAGCCAGGCGCGGCCGCTCCCGCGCGGCGCATGCGCGAGGGGCTGCCCTCAGCGCCCGGGCAGGGAGGGCCGGCGGCGGTTGGTGGCGGCGGTGGCCGGAGGCGCGCGCGCGTCGCGGCCCGTTGCCCCCCGCGGTGACGTCGCGCGGCGGGCAGGTCAGTGGCGCGCGGCGGGGGGCAGCCGTTGGGCGGGGGGGAGGGGGCGCAGGCAGGGGGCGCTGCAGCTGCTGCCGCCGCCGCGCGCATGCGCAGGGCTCGCCGCGTGCCGGCCGTTGGGCTCCCGGGGGGCGGCCGTTGGCGGCCGTTGGGCAGCCGGTGCTTGGTGGCTGCGCTTAAATCCCTCAGCCTTGCACTCCTTGCACTTTGCACACAAAGACACGGAGACTTTATTTCATTTGAGGAAAACGAGGCGGTGACAGGTGTTTTCTTAACAGACCGAAGTCTGGACCTTGGCTTTTGCTTTCGTCCGAGTTACGCGGTTTACGGGAACAGTGCTTGCAGTCGTGAGGCTGGCAAAGCAACAAAAACGCAGGCTGTCGTATGCCTTGGCATGGCAGCTTTCATTGCGGAGTTGGGAGCTGCGAGGTTAATTGCCGATGGAAAGAATACGAACAAAAAAAGCAAGTGCCGTGAGCTGCTGATATGCTGACCTACAAACAGTGTTTTTTCATATGCTGAATTTGAACTTCCCTGACCTCTCAGGTGTGAGTGTTTCACTACTGACTGTACGGCTGTGTACAGATTCTAATTATAGAGTCATAGCTGACATTTGCTCTGGCTCCAAGCTCTCTCCAAAGTCATTTTCTCAAAGTTTCATTCCTAGAGGAGTAGCACAGAGTGGGAATGGGGGTGGAGGAGGAACAAAACGAAACAAAAAACCAGAATACAGCTTGCAGCTGTTTATCTTTCCTTTAAGCTTGAACGGGAACCTTTCTTCTGGGAAAGAAGTCCAAAGGATGAGCGACTCAAACAAAACACTTCAGAAGGCTTCATAAAATAAAGTTTTTCTGTATATAAGCCATGCTGTATGTTGGTGCGGTCAGGTAATACTGTGCAAGTAAAGAAAGTATCCTGTAGCTAAGCTTTACTTCTAGTGGTGTAGCTCACTATAGCCCTCAGCTAAGTGCTGTATTGTTGTGCAGAGAATTCCTGTAAAGATCATGCTGAAGGGCTTGAGAGTAGCTTGAACGCCTTCAGCTGGGAGTTTTACCTGGTTTATCTTTTCAAGGTAATTGTTGGTCTTTCATTACCTTGAGTGGTCAGCTCCCAGCAGTGAGAGAAACTGATCTCCGGCCGGCCGAGGCAGCCTGATTTGCACAATAATTTGAGGACCATTTCCATTTTTGTCATCCTGTTGCAGAGGTGGGCTTCCTCGCTGAGGGCTGCACTTGTACTTCCTTAGGTTTCATTGCCAGAGAGCTGGAAAGTCTTTCGTATGATGATTGCCATATTAATTACTTGAATTTTTGTGTTAATTTCATTCTCAAAAGGGTGTTTTTGCCAGTGTTGCTTTATTTGGCTTGAATAAAACTACTATGGTGACCAACAATTTTCAAGGAGGAGGCAGTACCTACGGTGAATGGAAATATGAACAAAAAAAGATGAATTGATCCCTTTAAAAGTTTTGATATTTTCCAAAGTCAAGCTGTAAATTCAAGTTACTTCCCACTAGTCAGCGCCTATCTCTAGGGGCCTGAAGCTGCATTTCTGGCAGAACGTGACTTGCCATTAATGTCAGTGGCTGTTGGTGAAGGAGCCCTAACCAAGGAAAGGAAAGACACCTCTTTAATTGTAGCACATCCTGAGTGACATCTGGACTGGAAGAAGGGTGGTAATTAATGGCCTCTAAAAAGCGACACTCTGATTTTAGATTTCTCGCGCAAGAAATGTAGTAGGAATGTGTTAGAACATATTCAAAGGCAGGATTGGAAGATTTTTAATGATTTTTAATTACTGCTTTCTGTCAATTGCCGAGGCCCTGTAAGAAAGCAGTTCACATTTTTAATGTAACTTAGTAAGGGTTATTTTAAAAAAAAGTCTCACTAAAGCTTCTGTGAATACCACCTCTATGAATATATCTTGACATGGTGTTTAATTATAAGGATGAATATGTGCTTCTCATTTTGGTCTTACCATAATTTTTTGCAGCGAGCTCTTCAGCATCTGTGTGTTAACGTAACCTGTTTGCAGCCACTGGCTTTATGAGATGCCTGCTGAGCGTTGTCCTTCTTGGCTAGCCTGTTCACAAGTCGTCTGTGTAACCTAACCTTTTTTCCTGCTCTGCTTTCTGCATAAAAGGGTAACTTCTGAATTGTAGTGCTTTGTGGGATTTTTTATGCAGGCTTTCTAATGGTTTGTACTGGGACATCTGGGAAGTGGAGAAGATCAAATTATTTGTTTTTATTCAAATCTAAGAAAATGCATTTCTTGGGAGGAAAACTGACTGCTTTTAGGTGGACTTTGTAAACTCCCTTTAGCACAAGTAGCTTGCGTCTTTGGTAACCTGGGATTTGTCTGACTGAAGGACACTTTCTGACCTCTGCAAGTGCTTCAAATAATTCGCTTAAATATGTTTGGAATAATAATAGCACTGCTTGTCTGATAAAACGTGAAAGCAGTTGAAACTGTAAATGACTTGACTGTTGCGGAAAGTCAAAAATTGCCTTTAGAAATCTAATGAGGAGGGCAAACCGTTTGTGGGACGTTTTGGTTTAACACAATCGTACAAATTTTAAAAGAAAAGCCTGCAGTTTGGTACCGATCTGCCTGCAGTGAGTTGCTGTGGCTGAAGGGCAGTGCAAGGAGCCGTAAGACGTGAGTTTCAGCTTAGTCTGCACACAGTTATTGTGTGACCTAATGTTTCTCGTCTTCTCCATGCTTTGTATTTTTGTACACCACAACTAACGAATGGCAGAGCCTTACAGGGGGTGCACAAAGTTAGCCTCGTTAATGTATGATAAAACATTTCAAAATTACTGCATGAAAGGGGCAGTGTTTACTCCTTGCTGTAAGAATACTTTGGTTTTTCTCAAAGGTTATATTTAACTTTCAACTGACAGAATGACAGGAATGGAGACTGAAGCTGCAAGAGACAAAGCCATGGAAGAGGAAAGCACTGAACAGAAGAAAGAGAGAGAGAAAAAGAAGAGGTCAAGGGTTAAACAGGTGCTTGCAGATATAGCAAAACAAGTGGATTTCTGGTTCGGCGATGTTAATCTCCACAAAGATAGATTTCTTCGGGAACAAATAGAAAAGTCCAGAGATGGATGTAAGTTTACATTGATTACATTTCAGTAAACAGATGGGTTTTAGCTTTCTTCCCTATATTGCTGGTGATGTTACCATTTATTAGGTGCATGTCTTCTCCTGGGGAAGACAGCAGTTGCAGACTGGAAGTCAGCAGCAGGATTAGCAACTCAGGAGACAGAGCTTGGTACTACTTTGCAGAAACTGGATTTAGTGTTTATCTTTTCCTTTCCTTTACTACCAGCTCTAGAAGTAAATTAGAGGCATCTGCCACAGTAGCAGTGACTGTTTGGGACACCTGATTTTTCTTTTTTTTTTTTTTGTAGCTTTGTGTAACTACAAGAATAAGTAAACAAACAAGAGTAATTATTTTCTGTAGAGGTATGCTACTTGATTTGTGGGGTAGGTGAATGCAGAAATGAAAACGTCACATGGTTTTGCAGTTTGATGTAGATACCTGTTTCTTCTTTAATGCACAGGTTTGTTATGTGAGAAATTGTGCATTTGCATGTAGGGCCGTGACAGGTCTCTTTCCCATAGGCAATTTTTGGCATGGCTAATTTGACTGCAGAGTTGGAAATTGAGTTTGGTAGTGAAACTACTAGGCGCTTTCTGAAGGGTAAATTAATTTACACATTAGGTGCAGTGACTAGCATGCTTTTGCTTTAAGTGTAGTAAATGTGCGGTTAATACCATCTATAATTGTTCTAGTAAGTGTGTTACACAAGATGGATTACATCACATGCAGTATGTCTGTAAAAAGACATTATCTTTTTCCATAAAAATACATATTTATGTTTATATTTTGTAGGTTGTACAAGTGTCTTAAGAACTGTGTATTTATTTCAAGTGTAAATCATAAGCTCAGCTGCCTTATGTGATAAGTCTAGTCTTCTAACTGCTTGTTACAGTCTCCAATGGTATTGAACTTTAGGTCTGTTTCCCTGCACACCCATTTTTTTTTTTAAACTATCTTTACATTTTCTAGAGGTATTAGAGTTTGAGTGTCGTGAACTTTAACTAAGACTAATATTGCTTAATTTTCTGTCCAGGTTTTTGCAGCATGACTCATCACAACTGCAGTAAAAGCAGGGGCTCTTTCGTGTTGGGGATGTTGGGTTAAACACTTAATTAAGTACTTGAAGGAGAAGCACGTTTTCAATGTAAATTGTTTTTGTATTGTAAAACCACATTAGAAAGGGTTTTTCTTTCTTTTCAAAGACTATAATTATCAGTGGGGAGGTAAAAGAGAAGAACAAAATTCCTTTGATATGTTAGCACCTCTATGTATATATGATTACTTGAAACTTTAATTTTGATGGTAAAAACTTTCTGTAAATCCTTGTCAGCGTGCAGTGTGGTGAGTTACAACTCACGCATTCTTTTCACAAAAATACTAGCTGAGTCTTAATGTCTGTCTGATCAGGACACACAACTAGTGCTTTCTAGATTGCATTGATTTCATCACTTGCACTTTTTTTCCTCCTTAGATGTTGACATATCACTTCTTGTATCTTTCAACAAAATGAAAAAATTAACTACTGATGGAAAATTGATAGCTCGAGCAGTTAAAAGTTCATCTGTTGTAGAGGTGAGTGTCTCATGTTTCTACTCCTTTCTACTTGCTGCAGTTGGAGCACTAATGACAGTGGAATTGAAGTGGTCAGTATTCTTACAGAAAATACTTGTTTCTTGTTAACTTCTAGTTGGATTTAGAAGGAACTAGGATTAGAAGACGACAGCCACTGGGTGAGCAACCAAAGGATGTGGATAGTCGTACAGTCTATGTGGTAAGGTTGTACCTGTTGTATGTGCCTTGTGCATGACAGAACGCTTTATTTCTAACTATAGAAACTCCTTTAAAATTATGTTCTTACTGCAAATTATTTTCGAGTGCAAAACCCAACATGTACGTTTGTTATGAGCTCTGATGATCTGATTGCATAGTATCACTTGCAGTATTAAGAATGACAAGTACAACAGAAAGCAGCCATGTGATTTTATCAGGTTTAGAAGGTGGGTTTTCGCTGCGAAGATGATGGATTTAGTACAGGAAACATAATATAAATTCTAATAGATTTTTTTTCTTTTTTTTCCCTCTTCCAAAAAATGGGGAGAGGAGAGATGTGTTATAGATGTACTGAACTTGTAATGAAGAGGCCCGAAGATTAGGGTTAATACAATGCAGTAAAATGTTTTGTTTTAGGTAGGTGAGCACTGACAGTGACCGTGGTAGGGAAAGAATAGGATTAGTATGGTATGCTGACTTCTTGTACCATCTTAAATGATTTAAAATGCTGAGCAAAGAGCTATTTTGTATCGTAGTGAGAAAAGGGTGCACTTTCATTATCTGTTACTGCTTTCACTGTGCTTTTTCTTGTTGATGCCACCAGGGGAGCGACACTGGTACCAAGAAAAATTCATGAAATATATTAATGTAGTCAAATTTTAGAATAACAACTTGTTATCAAACAACAGAAACTGAGTTTGGAAGATACTCAGGCATACCTCATACAGTAAAATCTGTTTATAAAATATGTTACTTCGGGTGCCTCTGTGCCGCTGTTTTTGTCCCACTAACATCTTTTTTTTTTTTTTTTAATGGCAGAATGTGCCTAAATGAGCTAGTCTTATGTTTAGGGGGCTTTTTTAAAAAAAATTCTCCTGATAGCACAATATCCTGTAGCTGTCTTGGTACTGAAATTATTCACTAACAAATGAAAATAGCTTGCACTGCTAGAAAAACACTGCATCTCAACATATTGCAGATGTCAGAGTGGAATGACTTACCATATTGTTGAGCTGCTTAAATGGTAGCATGGAACGAGGTCTGATGGTTGAACTGTTGCTTGTTTAAAAGTTCTATGCATTTTTTTAATGGCATTGAAGCCAGTATGGAATTCCCTTTGTCTCTAAAGAGATCTGTTTGTGGCTGATGTCAGCTTAGTTATATGCCTGTAGCAGTTAGCTGCTGAATCTTCCTGCAGTTAGTAATTTCAAGCAGGCACCAAGCTTTCTGTGATGAAGATGTGTAATAATCATGCCCAAAATGCCAGCCCATCCAGATAAATAGAAGCTGGATTACTCTGATCATTGAATTCTGTAACAAAAGCCCAGGAAAGGTTGTTAGTTGTTTTAAGCACAACATGCCAGTCGTGGTATTCTCCTAAGGTGATTGCAGGAACTGCTTAGAACTTCTCTAACAGTTTGCATTTGGAATATCTTTTCTGAAAATTATATAATCAATGAGCTATATTGCCTAACTACATAGTTAACAGGGTTTTTTAGTTTTAAATTTTTCTGTAAGACCAAAATATCCTCCTGTTACTACCGAAATGGGGGGGGTGGGTGTAGATTTCTTGTTTGTTTCATTTTTTAAAGACCAGTGTGTGAGATACCTGCCCTTCATGGTGCAATGTCTCCCTTTCGTATGCAGCCAGAAGGGGGAGCAGTGCTTCTTTGAGGACTAGTGGTTTCATTACTTTGTATTCAACAATTTTGTTTTAATTTAAAAGTTTTCATTAAATTTCTCTAAAGTAATCTTACGGCTTGTGACTTTTTTTATTTTTGACATTTGTTAACAACATGCTGTGGGATGAGCACAATACCAAAGTAATAGTATTTTTAAAGTTTCAAGTGACTGACTGGCCTTTCAACATTATACCAAAAACATAATGAAGTGTTTTTCTCAGGCAAACAGAGTTCATGCAAAAATAGTTTTCTGCTTGAATATAACATTTTCTTAAGGGGAAGAACTTTTAGTGCAGTAACTCGCCATGAAAAAAATGAAGTATTGCTGACTGTTTTTGTCTAGGCTTAAATTTGAGAGTGTTCAATTTTTAAATCATGTTCAGCAGGGTCTCTTTAGAAATTGACATGATGGGATTTGGATTTCTCTTTAATAGATGAAGGGAAATGGTTAGGAACTGAGCCATGATGTCTGCAAGCTGCTAAAATGTGTTGTTATGTTAAGGAATTTATAGGAAAAATAAGTAAGACAGTTTTGTTATCCAAGAAGCTGGCTAAAAGTTTTAACTTTCACAGCAACTGATGAACTAGGCCGTAAGTGGTAACCACTAAGCTTTAAAATGTCAGTTACCAGCATTAATCAGTTTGCATAGTGCCTCTTCTTGACCTACAAGAACTATTTCTGTGATATCTGGATTTCTAACAACTTTAAAAAATAAAAAAAATCCTTGTGGTCTACAGTGGTTAGTTTGAGACAATGCAGTGTTATGCTTAAGATTGTTTAAGAGGCCTTGGTATCTGTCACAGGAATGAGATAAACATGTAACTTCATGCAAATCGTACTTGCTATAGTTAGGTGACAGATTAGAGATGCATTTTCAGATCATTGTCGTTACTACATGAGTACTCTGACCTCTTGACAACAATACTTAGTGAAATAAAGCAACAAATATTTTTCAATGTTGTTACATCAAACTTAAATTTGTTTTGAGAATTATGATTAGAAGATGTAGTAAGCTGTCTGATGCAATGGTAGTACAGTACTGAGAAAACAAGGTTTCTTTTTCTTTCTGTAGGAGCTGCTTCCCAAAAATGTTAATCACAGTTGGATTGAGCGGGTGTTTGGGAAGTGTGGCAATGTAGTTTACGTCAGTATACCAAGGTATAAATCTACTGGTGATCCAAAGGGATTTGCTTTTGTTGAATTTGAAACAAAAGAGCAAGCAGAGAAAGCTATTGAGGTAAGTAGCAGTGTCCCTGGTCTGGTAATGTTCTTCCTGTTTGTCAGTGGTATGGATGTACTCTTTACTAGTTCACCTACTGAGTCTTGAATACAGAAAATCCTAAAATATCATGATTAAAAAAGCAAAGCTAGCAGGAGTTATGTCTCTGTCTCCTGCCTTCAGAATATCAATCAATTCCACGAATCTTAGTGTGATTCTATTAATTGCTTGGAGATCTATTTGAATCGTGGAAGGGGGACAACGACATCTAATTTGGTTGGGTACCGTCAGCATCTTTTACAGAATTAGAAGTCTCTGTAACAGTAAAATGGCTTATTAAATTTCTTCAGGCAAGTATAGTTGTACCAAGTTTCCTGTCTTAAAATAAGTGATTTGAAAGTTTAAAAACATGTAAGTTTCATTATCATAACAGTAATGGAGACACAGATACGTCACACTGATGATGCAAGCTCTGTACTTGTACATTCTAGTACTAAAAAAAAAAAAATATATTTAAATTAAATTAAAATCTCCAGAGTCACAGAGGACTACATCTTTCTTGAACGAATATCATGAATATCACTCTGCTGGTTTTAACTTGGATGGGGATTCTTTTTAGTAATGAATTGTGGATTTTAATTTTATCTTTAAGTTTTTGAATAATCCACCAGAAGAAGCACCACGGAAACCTGGTATTTTCCCCAAAACAGTAAAAAATAAGCCGGTTCCTGCACTGAATACAAGTAACAGCAGTGTTGTAGGTAAGTGGTAAGTTAGTGGGATCAAGAAACAAACTGTTTTGTGCCTCACCTTTTGAAGGGAGAATCTGGAACGTACACCTGTTACTATGCCTAATCTCAAATTTAACCTTATTGAAATAAAAATACATGTTACTGCTTGTTTTGTTGGCCAATGTAGGCTTAAAATGAAATTGTAAGCTTGAAATGTAGTAGTTTTTTTGCCTTCTTGTTTTACTGCTTGATAAGGAACTTACTTTATTTTTTCCTCTCTTGCCAGCTACCACCATTAATTATTATTATGCTGGCAGAACAGCTTTCAGACTGTACAATTAATCAGTATCGAAGCACGTAGGACTAGCAAAAGACAAGTTTGACAGATTGTTTTAGAAACGTTTAGTATGGAAAAGTAAGACACAGGCATAAAAGTAAGGTTATACTTAAATGTTGGTGCTGCTTAGGTGATCTTGTGGTTTTCTGACCTAAGAGCAAACATTGTGGTATTTTTCACTCTTCGCTGAAGCAATTTTCCTCTTCAGAACTCTTGTTATTTGGACAACCCTGGCAGAAAGAACTTTTTATGGCTAGATATAGATATATATATTACTTTTTATTACTAAAATTCCACTTTATGTGATCTGTAGTTGCTTGCCAAAACCTGCAGGATGTTACAAAGAAAAGAATCCTGAATTCACAGTTGAGCGTTATTTGCAGCGAGTAATAGCTGCTCTAATTTGTGAAGCTGTATCACACGATCATGTTGTAACTTGATTCATTGAAGCATTTTTCCTTACTTCTGATGGGATAATACAATTTCCTAGACTTAAGATAACTTCCTGTGTTTTTCTTAAGTGTAATGATGAGTCATTCTTTGTTACACTGGAAACTATTAGGGCTGTTAGGACTAAAAGTATCAAAGAAAAAAACACATGCTTTCTAAACCTCCTTAAGATGTTCTCTACTGTTTCATACTGTATCCTGCCTATGACAATTTTAGTACGCAGATAGTTATAGGTTCATAGGGCCGAGTTTCTCCTTTTGTTGACAAAACACAAATCAGTGAAATCTGGAAGGAGGCATGTATTTGTTTTTTCAATGTTAATGTATTTCTTCAGTTGCAAATAAGGGATGGCATTAACATCTAACTCACTGAGGAAACCTGTAGCCAAATTGTCTATGTGACACAAGGGTCTTTTTACACTTGTGAGACTATCACAATTTCTTTTTTCTCTGCTTAAAATGGCCAGGAGGAACTGCTGGGACAACGTATTGCAAATTATTTGACATGCCAGATTATCATGACCAGTGATACAACTGTTTACTTGGTCAGTTAATCTCATCCAGTTTTTAGTGATTGGCAGTTTTAAATGCTGTATTTCTTTTATACAGAAGAGAAGAAAAAGAAGAAAAAAAAGAAATCCAAAATTAAGAAAGAGAGCAATACACAGGCAGCTGTAGAGACAAAGGAATCAAACATGAACACTACAACAGAACAAGCGCCCAAGTCAAAAAGACATAGGACTTCATCAGAGTGTTCAGAAATGGGGGGTACTGAGGTTCACAGGCAGCCCTCAAAGAGAGAGAAAAGGAAATGGGACAGAGCAGAAAGCACAGAGGTACCTGTGGAAAGCAGGCCAGGAAAGAGAAAAAGAAGTAGCTCTGGAGATGCTGAGACACCAATTGCAAAAGTCAAGAAGACTGTTCAGAAGGTTCAAGTTCATCCTATAAAACAAGAAGCAGAAGCTCCAAAAGATTCCAATGGTAAGTTTGCTGCACGCCTTTATAAGGTTTTTCATCGCTTACACCTGATGTGTGATCTGGGGAAAATTGGATAAATGTGGTAGCCTTAATTAAGCTAATGAGGAAAACAAGTGAGAAAAGAGGTTGGCAAAGCAAGAAGTGTAATACAAAAATGTTAGTGAATAGGAGACTAGTTTATTACTTGGATTAGACAGTTAAATTTAAACCTGGTAATGAATCATTCAAGGACAGAAGTATAGATTAAATAGTTGGCCTAGGCAAATGGTGACAGTAGTAAAAATAATCTAGATTAGAGAGGTCAGATAGTTTGTAAAGATTGTAAAGTAGACAGAAGTAGTGATTTTGTGAAATGCTTTTCTCATTGAAAATCAAGTCCAAAAGAAAAAAGTGCAGTTGCTGAGAATGAGCGACTGTTGGTTGCAGTCTGAACTTGATAATAATTTTTTCTACTGGGGATTTTTATTTCAGAAGTCCCTGCGGAAGATGACAAGGATGGTGATAAAAAAGACACATCCCTTTCAAAATCTAAAAGGAAACATAAGAAAAAACACAAAGAAAGACACAAGATGGGTGAAGAAGTCATTCCACTCAGAGTACTGTCAAAGTAGGTTATGACATGACAACAGCACATGGTTACTTAGTACTTTGGCTAATGGGGGGGGGGGGGGGAAGGAGGAAAGTAACCGCACTAGTGCTGTTTCATTTTGTTGAACATATTTCTAATTTCATACTATTAACTGAGGGTGTCTCTGCCTGCGTTTGATGTCATGGCATGTAAAAAAAGTGAACTGTTTAATGTGCAATGCTTTATTTGAAACCACTTTTTTCACAGAAAAATAGTAATTTTGTATATACTTTATTGAATGTTAACAGGTACAGGATACAACAAAACCTTTGAATGTATTTTTCTTTGTATGTCTGACAGTCCATCACCATTGCTAAAGTGCAATTCCAATTTTTTTACCACAGAGTTGCATATTAGCAACAGTATTAGCCTGTAGTTGAAAAGATACAAAGTTAAAAGTCTAAGGTTCACTCACTATTCATTTTCCCGAGGTTAATTATCTCAGTAGTTAGGTGAACAGGATTCAGGTTGGGCTTTAAGGAGTCACCACAACTAAAACATGGAAGCACTTACTTTCAAGCAACCAGCAAGTACCTCCATGTTAAAGTAGAGGGGGTCCTTGCCGTCTCGCCTGTACCAGGAGGCCATGTGAGATGCAAATACGTAATAAACAGGATACAAGAACACAATTAATATTAACATTAATTAACCGACACGAACTCCCATCTCCATACAGAAATCAAAGGGATGTTACATGCAGTCAGTTGAATTTTTTTTCTTCAGAATTCCAGTAAGTTTCCTGTCAGTTTCAGTTCAGTTGACATAAAGGATTCACCATCACTAAAACATGGAAGCACTTACTTTTAAGGAACAAAGCAAGTACATCCACATTTAAGTTGCGGGGATCCTTATGTGGAGAGACTATTTTTCGTTCTGTAAAAGAGTAACTAGAGAAATCCAGCGACAATAGAAGCAGTAAATTGTGCAACCACTATGGTGGATCTAAACTTCTTCCCTTAAAGGGGTTTTCTTCAAAGATGCTTCAGACATTAGGATCCACCACCACTGAAACATGGAAGCACTTACTTTTTTAGGCAGCAGGTACCTCCATGTTAAAGCGAGGGTAGTAGTCCTTTTAAAATTTTTTTCTGAACATACAGACCATACAAACTCTTATTCAGGGAAAAAAAAAGTTCAAAAAAAACCTTAGTTTTCTCTTCTTCGGCAAGTCGGCAACTCGAGTGAAAAAGTCTTGACAAGAAAAAAGCATGGCATGGATGGCATTTCAGAATTGAGAACAGGATTCACCTCTACTAAAACATGGAAGCACTTACTTTTTTTAAATCACAGAAAGCACCTCCATGTTAAAGTAAAAGGGGTCCACACACAAAAAAAAAAAAAAGGCAAATATTATTCTTCTCTTCCACCAGGTTCCTGAGAATACTGCATCAAATACAGAGAAAAGAGTTTTAAAATTTAGCAAAGTATAGCAAAGCGGGGGGGAAAGTTTCAGAAGAGGTTGAGCATTTTAAATACTTGCCTGGCTCATTCCCCTGATCTCCTCTTCCTTCGAATCCAGCTAACAAGTACCTCCTTGAGCTTGTATTTATACCATACCTTGCTGTGGAATGGTGTTGCCTTTTTATCTCAGAGAATCATTACGTGGGTCTTTTGTTATTTTAATGTCTTTGCTCTGTTGAGAATGTATGATCCTGGGTGAGTCTGGATGCTTTTTTTTGAAGTATACAGTTGTCAATGTTAACAGCTAAAACCATTACCACAAGATATCCTCCTCTTTAAAAATCCTCTATCAGCTTGTTTGATAGTACAGATTAGGGTAACAATGAGTCGTTCTCACAGTGGCACTACAGGCATTGTGTTTCTATGGAGCAAAGCTCGAGCTGTTTGCAGAAACATCTCCATGTTAAATGTATGTAAATATATAAATTGCTTCCATGTGGTGGTATTTTTTAACCAAAGTGCATTTGAATAGTAAGGAATGTTCTTATCTCAGTAGGTTTTTGGTGAGTTTAACCAGTTGTTGATTTTCGATCAATGATTTTTCTAGAAAATAAATGACAAATTCCTAATATAGTAACACAGGAGAGGGTTCACTGAATGAATTCAGTGAATTCAGAGTTCACTGTCTCTGAATTAACTCTGAATTTAGCCTGAATTTCGTGCCAGTGCTCTCTGTACTTCTAGTAGAATACAGTTTACCAAGCTGTTCTAAATGTTTTATGAATATCTATAACAACTTTGAGAGTCACTCTACGAATGAGAGGTTGATTTTTTTTAACAACTTGCTTGAAATATTAAAAGCTAAAGCAAAATTAAAACTGCAGATACTTGTAAGGCTGAAGATGAGTGGAGTGCAAGGACATTTCTAATAATTAAGAAGCATCTTCGCTGCTTGCTAGGTTCAGCTGAAGCTATTTGTAAATGGCTTGTTCTTAAGTTGTCAGTGAGTTTCTAAACATTATTTTCTTGTTGACAACTGACATGCTATTTCCATTTACAGGACTGAATGGATGGATTTGAAACAAGAATATTTGGCTCTTCAAAAAGCCAGTATGGCCTCCTTAAAGAAAACAATGTCTCAAATCAAACCTGAGCCTGTGGGAGAGATGGAAACGGATGGTTGTACGCAGAAAAAGCCTCAGTCAAAAAATGTCAAATGTAACCCTGTTTATGATGTTTTTGTTGTTGTTTTCTTTATGATTCTAGTACACAAATATGGGCACTGGTCCTCCAGAAACACTGAAAAATAGTTTTATTTTCTATAATACTGATGACTTTGAATGCCAAATGCTACTAAAACCAAGCTTCCCTCATGTAGATTGGTTTAGGGCTGAATAATACATAAATGATTTAAAAATATTTCTGTAGCACTTAAACTTAGGATCTTTTTAGGTAATTGTAACTATAAAAGCCTTGGAGAAGTAAATCAAGAATTGGCTTCTTGATGATGTAACTCGGGCCTGATTTGTTTAGGCTTTGCCATCCCTTCGGATATTTACACAGCTATTACTGAAAGGGCATTCAAAAATGGCTTCTATTTGGGTTTTGTCAGGTTTATAGTTAAAGTAATTTTATAATTATATGTTATTGGTTCAACTTGTATATTTTTCTGAAACAGAATTGAATTCTTTGGATCCGCTGCATTTCTGTTCACTAACTTTGATAGCAGACAAGCGTTGACATGTCACTTATTTGAAATCACTCCATAATTCAGGATTCAAGTATTAACTGCAATTGAATAGAATATAAAATACCCTTTAAAGGAAGGACATGTGGTGTGTACAAATTTTTTGTGTTGGACATAGTGACTTTTCTGAACAGTCTGGATCCAAGATTTAATTTTAAAAAATTATCTGCAGTAGCAATATTTAATGCCCTTTGCTTCATTTCTTGTGTACGTCAGATTGCTTATATACTTTCATGGCATCTTTAGTTTGTCAAACTGATAAATGTAAAATTTCTTTTTTCCCTTCTTTTCAAATTGATCAGCCACCAGTGAAGATTCTGCCCCTCCTGTCAAGGCTAACACAATGGGGCCCCAGTTTGTGAGTGGTGTAATTGTGAAGATCATTAGCACAGAGCCCCTGCCGGGCAGGAAGCAGATCAAGGTAATGCCTTTGTAACCTCAGGGTAGCTGTTAGCCTTTCCTCTTACAGTGCCCCCAAAATGTTTGAATATGGAATACCATTTAAACAAGTCTTACTGATTTTTTGTTGCTGTTATTTGGTCAGTAGCTGTGTACAGATTCTTCTCTAGTACCTGTTAATGGAAGATTTTACAACAGCAAAATGTAGCCTTTGGACTGCTTCAAGCAATGTCAAGTTTGAAAATAATGGCCAAAATAAATGCTGTAGAGGATGAGAATTTGTCACCTCCAGCCCTTGTTGCTCTGTCTTTGCATTTTCAGTGTGAAAAAAGTGGTTAGTTTTATATTGTTAAAAGTAAATCACTGCTAAGACAAGTCTTATATTTTAGAAAAGGAAGCGTGAAGTCCAAGTGGGTGCAGCATTTTCTATGCATGATTGTGCCAGTAATTTTGGTGTAATTCAAATTAAGGAATCTGTGGTAGTAAATTGGTTTGGTTTACTATTAACAGAAATTTAGGAGCAAGAAAATGCACTCTGCATGAGAAAACAGTTGTCTGTTTCAGTAAATAGTTCACGATTGCAAAAACTTAATTCAGTCAGAATGACAGCAGTACAGTTGGTCCAGTAATTCATACCCCCACCCACCCTATGGCAAGTGCTCTGTTTCCCTCAAGTAAAAAAAAGTTTTAAAGATAATTGCCATTATTTAGGATTTGACGTGAAAGTTATATATGTTAAGTAGAGTATTTTATTTTAACGAAAATAGCAGTTTTAAGTTGTGTCCTTCTGAGATGGAAATATCAAAAGGTTTCCAAAGGAAATAACAGCAGAGTTTTTTTTGGATTCTGATTTTTGCATGACTGTGACACAGGACCTTTTTCTGAAACTGCAATTTTGGATGAATAACAACTGGAAAGAATTTGAACAGGTTTTACCCTTCTTTAGAATAAATATGCAGACTGTTGAGGACAACAGTGGTTCTAAACCCAAATTCTGAGGTGACTTATCAAACTACCTGTATTTTTAACTGAATATTTCGTTTGAAGTCACTGGCCGCTCCCAAGTGCGTGAAGTTTAGTGTGTGCATAAACCTAAGCAAGATGAGAAACAGTTGTCTTTGGCTGAAAACAAATTGATACGTACAGTTTCAGCTTCATCAGTCTTATCTGCCTTGGTGTTCAAAGGCAGTCAGTGTCTGAGTTCTGGAGGCACTGAGAGAACGTGGTGGTTGTCACTGGGATGTTTGAAGGACGGCTCAGTTTGACTGCAGTATCTATCTTCCTGCGTGGTGTCTGTGTTGCAGCAGAACATATTGCGATCAGGGGGAAAGTTTACTGTTCTCACAGTAGCTGAAAACAAACTTCAAGTCTCAAATTTGCAGATAATATAAATCAAGTTTCTCTTTTGATTTAGTTTAAGGGAAGCGTTTCAAGGAAAACTAATCATTTATGAAAGTAAAGGGGGGACAAAATAAGACTGGGGCGGCCTTTGCTGTTATTAATCATTATGTTTTGGTTTCTAAAACAAGAATGATAGGCAAAATATTTTGTGGGAGGTTACCCAACAAATAAGGCAAGGTTTTTAGTCACAAACATAATTGCAGAATACAACTGTAGTTGGAAAAAGCAACAAATCCTTTCCAACGCACCAACTCTTTTTTGCATTGTCTGTGGAAGCTACAAATTGTACTTGATGCTTCTGGGACTTTTCCTGGCCATACTAGTTGCTTTTATCAAATGTTTAACTCTTCAATAAAAACATGTTTGCCTCTCTTCCTGGGCCAGTGCTGCCATCAAGCAATGCATCTAGGTCTTTTCTTCATAAACTTCCAGAGTCGATCTGTATTTCTTGTACGGCAGGCATATGTTACTTCACACATACAGGAAGGGTCTTCTCAGAGTAGTTGTAGTTCTATTTGATGGTTTTGCTTCACTGCTTCCATATTTTGCTGTTAAGGCGTTTCTCAGAGATCCCAACACTTGCCAATTACAGTGAATCATGTATCTCTTTGTAACTTTCTGTTTACGTATGACTTAGGGATATCAGAATTAAGAGTTAAAAATAGTTTTGGTTGGTTCTCAAATGATCTCAACAATATTGGCACTTAATTTTGTTTTATTTTAAGGTTGTGCTTGGTAGTAGAGGGTTAAAAGTGTGTAATTCCTGAATAGGAGCATCTTGAGCTGCCTGCTGTGAACAAAATTGACTAGGAATGTGTGGTCTTAGTTAATTTCCCTAACAGCAGGTATTACAAGTGAAGTACTTCATCTGAAAGAGCACGGGTGTCTCTTCCTCCTTCAGCTGATAGTGAAAATTTCCAGACAGAGGTCACTTCATAAAGATAGGAAGGAGTGATTTACTATACTAATTTCCCAGTTTCTCTGCCGTGAATGAGCTTGCCTGTATAGATTTCATGCACAGAGAGAAGCTGGATGTTTTTCTGTTGGAATGTCAAAGATAGTTGTGTACTGTAACACTGACAGATTCTTTCAAGGAAAAGTCTGTACAGATACAGTATTGAAATAAATGGATAACTTCTCGTGTGCCATTAGTCAAAACTATTCTTATTCCCCCAAAAATTGCAGGAATTACTGGTTTAAATTGTTGTTGAGAGCAGGATGAGATATTAATAAATACATTAAAGTTGTGGGCTCATACTTTTGAATCAATATATTTTCATAAGAAGGATATATCTGACTTCTGAATTATTTAATGATTAATGTAATGTAATTACAAAAAAAAATAATGTAAATACAAAATAAAAGAGAAATGTAATTTTCATTACATTAAAAAATTGGTTATTTCCTTCTACTCCATGACCTTTTAGAAAATATTAGTGATGTCCTACAGATTGGTCAAAGTACTCTTCTGTTCTTAAATCTGCTTCACAGTCTGTGTTCTCTCTCATGCTTTGACAGGATGCTTTGGCGCTGCTGGCTGATGTCGCCTATGTAGACATGCTGGAGGGAGACACCGAGTGTCACGTCCGGTTTAATACTCCTGAGGACGCACAGACTGTCATGAAATCACACAAAGAAATACAGATAAAAAACAACTGGAAATATGAAGTTCTCACTGGTAAGATTTTTTAGTTGTAGTACAGGAGACATTTTTAAAGTATTTTTGCAATTTTAGTGACTGCGACTTTAAGAAGCCTTAAGTTACATCCTTTATGTGAAAAGAGTTGTATTGGGTAGTGTTACATGGTACCTTTATGGATATATTTAATTATCTTTGTAGCCATGGAAAGGACTGCTTTTTTCTTTATACAGAACATTTCTTTCCAATGAATCTTCTTGATTTGTGACTGCAGTGGAATTGATAAAATGATAAATGTTTTTAAGACACTGTTTAGAGCAAAATTGCTTGCCTTTATTAACTTAATTCTGTTCTTTTGAGCTTGATTCTCTCTCCACTTCTAGAGGTGTGGGCTATAGAACTTAAGGCACATTTCAGCTTTAGGACTTTAACATTCTGATGACTCAAAAGAATTTTAAATGAAGAGTAACATGAAAATACCAAACTTGTGCTGTGTGAAATAATGGGACAGGAATCTCACAGCACTGATATGATGAAAGGGGCTTTAGCACCTGCCTTCTAATTTATCTTTCTTTTTTTCAGGAAATTGAATAATGTATGCCAGAGTAATGCTTTTTTAATTATATTTATGCTAAAATTTTTACTGGAACATTGTCCTAAAGTTTATAGCTTTTTTTTTGTACTTCTAGAATTACTCTGCCATTCTAAATTCTTATTTTGCATTAGATTGAAATCATTTTCAATGTGTAGAGAAACATCTTCACTGAAGGGAAGGGTAAGAGAAGGAGTGGGGAGTTGGGGGGTTTCTCAAATTTGATTATATATACAGGAGCATAGTATATATTCCAATTTTAGACACGCAAAAAAAAAATCTGGATGAGATTCTCTTGTCCATGTATTTAAATGTTACTACACGCCTGCACAGAGTCTCACACAGGGCCAAGTTCCATGCATGCATGAACGTAAACCTACGTAAATGACAATTAAGGATTACAGAAGAAATAACTGCAATGAAAGCATTAGTCTTCATGATACTATCAAAGTTAATTAAAGTTTTAGGCTTACTGAATGCCACTAATGTCATTCTGAGTTAGATTTGTCCTCCAGAGTTTTCTGTGTTCCAGATACCCAGAAAACTTGAAATATGGCATTTTACAGCTGTGTGCTCTGTATTTGTCTTTTTTTCCATCCTTACATAAAAGAGCACAGTAGCAGATTGGGAGTAGGTAAGTACTACATTGTAGGATTGTTCCATTCAGAGTTTTCAGAATTTTTTCAAACTAGTTCATTGAAATGAGAATGGAAAGGCTTTTGAGGAATGCAGAAGTCACTCACAGTGAGGATTTCAGCATTTCTAGGTGGTGTAAAGGTGAATATGGTGATTAACGATCAGGAAAGAATCTTTAATGCTCCCTACCACAGGAGACAGAAGCTCTCCTAGTAATATTTTACTTTCTAGAATTCGACTTTGATTAAGCACCTCTAGTTTTTCACCTGACAAAATATTAAACATATATGTTAATGTAAATATATGTAAAATTGCTTCTCAGAATTATTACTTCTATAACTTCTGCTGGAATCTTCCAAGATGACTTGGAGACTTACCTGTAACTGAAAATTTCCTATGAGACCATAGATTACACCACTAAATTCCTACTGTGATAGTTACAGTTTGGACCAGAGGAAACAGTGGCAAACTGCTTCTTTTACTGCAGGACAGCCACTGACGAAAACTGCAAAATTATTTTCACTCATGTTCTCATTCCTAAATTAACCACGAAGTCCACAGTTTGCTTCTTACAGTGGTTCTGATGAAACAAAATAATCTGTCATTTTTACAGTAATTTTTTTTTAGATGGTCAGTTCAGTTGTTCCAAACTAGTCAGAGATTAAATCTATCAGTGAATTATAGGGCTGCTGAATGCCGTGGTGAAATATAAAAGTTAAAACTGAGCTCCTCACTGCGAATTGTGTGTATAGAGTCCCGTTTGCTTGTTTCTTCAGCTCTTTTTGTTAAGCTTGTAAAAATACTTGCTTGGGGATACTTAGCTACCTTGGCATTCAGGTCCTAAAGCTAATAAAGTGCATGTACCTTGGTTCAAGTCCTGTCCAGTCCGTACAGAACACAGCCTGTAGTGTCAGCTTTAAGTTTCTTTAGACAGTTTTTCTTTGCTTTGTTCACTGAACACTGTGGGTCAGGCGTCACAACGCTGGATGACTTCTCGAGGACTATGAAACTGAAGACCAATGGCGAAAAAATATTTGAAGCTTACATTGTTACTTAGCAATCTGTTTCAAAACCATCTTTGAGATAAGCAGAAAAAGTACTTGAAAGGATGGGGTTTGGCCTGACAAGTACTATCATGTGTTTGCCTGAGTTAGAAAAGGTTCTTTGGATGCAGTGTTTCATCTGTGATGCCACTTGTATTGAACAGCTGTATTCACCTTCTATGATGTTAACTTGATTTTCCAGGTGATAATGAACAACGTTACTGGCAGAAGATTTTAGTGGACAGACAAGCTAAGCTTAACCAGCCTCGAGAAAAGAAGCGGGGTACTGAGAAGGTAACTTACAAGTTTGTTTGGTTTTGCCTCCCTACACAGCCATGCTTGGAAAACAACTACTTTTTCTGAAATATGTTGATGTTTGGCTTTGTATTTAGTCCAGGAAGATCACTTCCTACTCACTTTGCAGCTGGGTTTTACAGCCACAGAACAGAATTTGGCTGTCCTAGGCCAGCTGCCAAATGCAAGGTTTGTCTTTATGGAGACAAGTAGTGAAAGTTAAGACCACGACTAAAGAAATGAAGTTAATTTGCAGGTTGGCTTTCTTTTAAGAACTCTTCTGGATGAGCTCATTATAAAGCAAAGTACTCTTCTATTTGCTCTGGGTTAATTGTCTAGTGCAATAAGGGCATGTTTTTCTTTAGAGCGGATTTTTCTTCTCCCAGCAATTCACATGGTGTTGTTTAATGTACAGTTGTGCACTGTGGTGGATGGTGGTGTGTTCCTAGTGCAGTCCTGGGTCTATGCAAGCAACAGCACGTCTTGTACGTCCCAATCCAGACAGATCCAAGTGCTGCTACCAGCGTCCATAGCCAAGCAGCTTCCAACCAAGACTCTGTCACATCCAATGAGCTTGGAGCGCACCTAAGGAGCTCGAGTCTGGTTGCTCTCGCAGTGCCAAACTGCTGCTCTTCCTGTCTGTTGCAGTGCAGCGTGATTTTACTCAGTGTTCATCTGAAACTTTCTTCCAACCTTGGCCTTGGTGTGTCTGTCAGGCCACACTGTTGAGGGAGTGTTGTGATGAACTTGTAGGCAGCAGCCTCCGCTCCTGCCCCCAGAAGATGTTTCCAGACGTGAAGGATTCTTGATTAAGAGGCTGTGACCTTTCACCCAACAGAGAGGTGCCAAACAGTATTTCACAAATGTTTTATTGCTAGGTTTGCTTGACACATGCATTGCAGATAAGGTTTCCGAGTTGGCTTTAACCTAAATCTTTATCCTGTTGCTTGCAAAACTTAAAAGTCATCTGACCTTAGTTATTTTCCAAGGACTTTTAAACGTGTAGACAACTTCTGTTTCCTAGATGCTCCAATCATGCACACAGTACCAAGTCTCCTAGTCATTCCTTTTAATTGACAAGAAATACTGCATTTACCTATTTAAGATATATATATATATATATATATACACACACACACACCCAGGTCAAAAACTTAAAAACGGGCATATTTTCCATGTATTGTCTTGGTTGTCTAAATGTTTTTGGAGATCTCATAGATACATGAATCTAGTCCTTTTAAAAACAGCTGTGCATAAAGAATTTCCCAAAATTAGTGGTGTAATTTTCTAAAAGCATTATGATGCCTTTGGATCTTAGCCATTATTCCTTAATATAAGCAGTAGCAAACTTTATGAATGTGAAAAATATAAAGCTTTAGAGCCTTTAACTGAGTGCTGCCATTTTTAGATTTTTTTTTTTAAATCAACTCTGTAATTATTTTAAGGCAAAGATATTTTGTCAGTGGCTCCTTTGACTTTAATTCAGACTGTAGGTGCCCTGCTCTTAAGTTTCTGGTTCTTCATCTTTTGAAGATTGGTATTTGTTGACCAAACTAGTGTAAAGTGGCCAGTAATGTGCCTCATCCAGGCTTGCAAATATAAACTGTCTCGGCTCTGCCTAACAATAGCAGCAGCAAGGATGCAAACTCCTGCTCCTCCCCCTTACCCATCACCTTACAATACTGGGAGGTGTTAACTTCAAAGCTTAGCAAGTGCTATTTAAATGCTAAGTCTGTTAAGCAAGACATCAGGAAAAGAATGCCTAGCTGTAGTCAAGAGCTCTTAACCCTTCCTTTACTTTTTGACAGCCTCTGTTCCAGAAATAGACCAATATCAAGAAAAACATGGTATTTCTTTATTCATTAATAGTAATTTTAATCTTTTATGTTGAACATTTTTCAAAGCACTTCCAAGTTCGCTCCTTTGAAGGTCACAATAAAAGGAAGAAAAAATTACATACATAGAGATGAGTATGCCATTAGCATATCTACCTTATGAAAATATGTTCTTCTAAATCCCTTACAAGATCTTTTTGAAGAGGAGCGCTTTCCTATTATATACTAGGATCGGAGATAACACCTTACAGATAACTATTTCAATTAGTGTTTAAATGTAAGCTGAAAAAAATGTTCATATAAGTCATATTGCTGCAATGATGTCAGTGCTAATATTTATTGTAATAATGTCATATAAACTGCATCATATTACAAGTAGTACATTATAACACACCGATTTGAGAGATGCTTTGACTGTAAGTTTAGGCAGTTAAGATTCACTATGGGTGTTAAAATATGGAGGCTTGCTTAGTTTTCTTGCAGTGGGTCTTACGGTATGCCCTGCTAGTTTGTGGTTGATACTTAGCCACCCTTTGGGGGCTTGCTGGAGGGGGTTAAAAGGTATTCATTGTCAGTCTGTAGTGTGACAAAAACTTCTTTTGCAACTTTTCTTTGCCCCAGGCCTGTTTGTTCATTGTGATCTCTGTCCTTTCCTCTCCTGGCCCTTGCAAATCCATATTCTCTTTAGCTAGTTGTTCAACTACGTGATAAGCAACTTGAAGTGATAAAAGCCTAAAAATCAGGACTTCGGGACTGCTTCTTTAGGGCAGTACCAGATCTAAAGCAATTAATCAGTCTACAGGCTTAAACTCCGTGGATTGAAAAGCTGTCTGTACACAAAGCAAAGGGCTGAGGGCCTGAACGCCTTCAGCTGGGCTCCTTCTCTTCTGGGGAAGGTGCTGCTGAACGTAGTTCACACTTGGTGTGCCCCTTTCCACAAAAGGAAGGGAGGAAGTTTCAGAGGGCGGGAGTGATGGTAGAAGTGAAAGGCACTTAGGGAGGAAGTGAGAATTGGGTGTTTGTGAAGGGAGGAATAATTTGCAGAATAAATGGGAAAGGGGGATAGTGGGAATGCCTGGGCACAGCCCACACCGTTCTCTTCTGATTATGCCTTGGGCCTGGGGGCTGTGTCTTTGCAAGATTGGCTGGTTCCCTGCCTGTGCACTGGCACTGGAGGTTTGGAGAACAGGACAGAACAGAGGTCCCACGCCAGAGCACGCATAAGTCCTGTTCCCTGTCACGTTGCTATAGTTGAAGTCTGTGGAAGAGCTGGATTGCTGTATGGGATATGAATAGTGGTCCCAGGGAGGTGGGAACCATCAGAAATAGGTGCTGACCCTGGACTGAGTAGCTGAAAATGGGAATCATTGAGGTCCTTTTGCAGCACCTCCTTCTCTGAAGTACTGGTATAAGAACACCCACTGCTGTGAACTGGGTGGTTCGTATCTTTAGGCTTATGTTTTAGTGCTTGTGATTGTGCATGCCACATGTTGAATTAGTAAGCCGCTCTACTCCTCGTTTCTCTTTAGAACTTACTTCTCCGAATCCATTCTTTGGTTACCAGAGAATGAAAGTAGCTTTTATTTAAACATTAAATCAGTTTTATTTCTGGAGAGTGATGGAGAAAGGAGAAGTCATCAGCCAGAACTTGAGGTATTAATGCTGTTGAGAATATGTTGGGGATTGTAATCAAGTTAAACGCTGTGGAGGTGAAGGAGGAGCGTGTCTAACTGTAGCAGTGTAATTATATCTCGCAGCACAGCAAACAGTGTAAAACCATGCAACATCAGTTTAAAGTGTAATACCTGACTGCTGCAATCAGTGCGGCGGCGTGCCACGTACTGCCATGCTGTGTACAAGATGCAGTGTCTGCAGGATATAACCGTGACTGCGGTCATGTAGATAAAACGATTTGATTTATGTTTGTAACTCTTCAAATCTGGGAAACTCGTTAATGGTCTGCCTTGCGAGCAAACCCCCCTTGACCTCAGAACCAGCTAATATGTTCTGGTAGTCTACATCAGATAAGTTAATGTGGATTTATGCCGGGGCGTTATTGATGTGTCTAGGTTCACAGGAGTCCCCAGCTTTCTCGCCTCTTATCCAGACAAGGAAGCCTGTCTTGTCCCTTACGTGTTTTTTTTTTTTTTTTCATCTTGTTCATGTAACAATTTAAAGAGCTTAGGGAATCACAATTGGGCATCCCAGCAACAAAGCTTGTGTCTTTGCTTTTGGGTATTACGACTTTGGTACAGTACCGTAGGTAAATCAGTGGATGTTCTAGTATGAGCGCTTGAAAAACAAGCGTGCTTTTAATGATGGTCTCTGCGTTTTGTTTCCAGCCTAAAGACAACAGTACACAAGCTGAAAATTAGCAAGTTAGTTATGTTCCACAAAAGCATTTCTGATACTTTGTTAGGAACCTAACACCTAGACCTTTCTCATTTGCCAAGAAATGGCATGTATTTTCTTTTGCAGCACTAGTGACCGCATATGTGTACTCTGAAGATAATGCGCGAAAGAGAAACAAACCAAAGATAAATTGGTCAGATTTGCTATCAAATTATAGTGTTATTTTGAAAAAGTTTTTCTTCCCAGTCACTTCATGCTTTTGAAAAGAAGCAAGAGAAAAGAACTGTTTTACCTGCAGTCAGTAACATGTGAGGGAGTTACTAGTGAGTTTGTTTCCGTAAAATGTCAATATCCTAAAAGATCCCAGATTGCTCACTGTCACTGTACTAAACTCCGGGTTTAACTGTGGTGAAGTCGAGGTTTGGATCATCGAGGTATCTGTGGGGTTGGGAAAAATGCCCTATCCCGGGAAGAGCACGTGTTGCGAGGAGAGTGTGTGTTGTGAGAGTCCTCCGGACTGATGTGGAACATCACTTAGTGTGCAGAAGGCGCCCATGCCATCAATCTTCTGCAAAGCAAGCAAGAAAGGCCGCCTGAGCAGAAAGGAGTTTGAATTACTGCCACGAGTGAAAGTTTCTCTGATCAAAGCTACAAGTTGCAGTCGCTTGTGACGTTACCACAGTGAGATGAAGATGAGACAGGCAGTTACAGCAGTACAACAGTTCAGCACTTACAGCTTCAGGCCATGTGGAAAAAACAGTGATCCCAGGTACCCTAGTAATTTAGTAAATGTACCTGAAATGCAGCCAAAAACTAACGTCCCTGGTTGGACAGGGATTGGAGTTAGGGATTCCCAGCACCAACGTTCTTCCCAACTATATCACAATTTCTTAAGATCAATTCTCAGCAGTCTTGTGATATGTATTGTGCTGTTTGCCCAGCGTGAAGGATGCTCCCCCATCTGGATTTCAGTGTTCTTACCTTTGCCTACCTGACTTTAGAAAATGATACAACAGTCCTAAGGCATTTTTAATGGTGTGACCTTGGTGGTGTGTTGTTGTTGTTGTTGTTTTTCTGCATCATCACTGATAGCATGAATCCAATATAAGGGTAGGTTTTTTTTGAACTTGGTCTTTAAGACTGCATTTGGGGATTTCTGAATTCATAATTTGATTCTCTTCAACCATGTTGGAAGGAAGAGGGACTGGGATAAAATATGCTGCACTTTCTGGAAACTGAAGGGATGCTCTGCTATTTTATTTTTGGTGGTTCTGAGGCCCTTCTGAAATAAGTTAAATCAGGGCTGCTTTCACTATTTTTTTTTTGTTGGTTGTAAAGGTTAGCTGATCTGTTCAAAGAATATCTTTTTCTTATAAAATTTGGTAAATCGTGGAATAATACAATTGTGATTGTGAGACAAAAATAATATCAATGCTACAATTTTCTTCTAATCTTTTTGTCAATGTTTTTCATGCTTGTTTGCAGCTGATTGCCAAAGCCGAAAGAATGAGACTTGAAAAGACTCAACAGACAAGTAAGCATATTCGCTTCTCTGAAGATAACTAACCAAGACTGACTGTAATCTTGAAAGTGAACCAGGGGTTTTAAAAATAAAAAGCAAAAAGCCTATCACTGCTAACAGTAACTAAACAGTTTTTAAGAAGGCATGAAAAGCCGGTCCATTCGATTCACAATTCTGCAGACTGCAAGTACGGACATTATTCTGAATCCCATTTTTAAATACGCTGAATGTGTACTGCTTCTGAGCCTTTAGGTAAAGCTTTCTGGAAGAAGAATTGTGTTAAGAGATCTTGCTCTAGTTCACTTCTGATTTTTTTGTATGTTGGAATTTTATACACTAGGTTATGAAATAAAATGCTTGAGAAATTTTCAGTTGTGCATCTCTAATTCACTGTTTCATGACACTATAAATAATAAAAGTGGTTATTGGTAAATAATCCTCTCTAGGCCTCTGTTTAGTCCATCAGACTGAGCAATACAGTAGAATGAGTGTATGATCTTCTGTGGATTTTAAAGTGACTGGGACTGTCTGAAAATCTGTCATTGAGAAGCCTGAAACAATTTATATTAACATGCGCACTAATCTGAATTTAGACTTTGAGAGTCTTCCTGACAAGTTTTCTTATCTGCCTCCCTCAAAACTACAACTACAAAACCTTTGTTATATCTGGTAACTCTAGCTCCTTGAAATAATTATCACTTAAAGACAAGTATTAAAGTTGTGTAGTTTACAATTTAAGATAGTAATCTTAATATGCTTTATTTCATTGTTGACTAGCAATGATTAAAAAAAAAGATTAGAATGATACAAAAGGTTAATTTTTTGTGGCTAAGTCTGACTTAAGAGTTCTCTCCATTTATCTAGAGAGATTCACACGTTTGTTCATGAGGTTTAGTGAATTTCGTTGCAGGGCAAAGAAGACACTAACACGCTGGTTTATAAAAGTGTGAAATTTCCTTATAAATAGAAGGATGAGCGAGTTATTTTGAAGCTAGAAGCACATTCCTAAAATACCGCCAGACTCTTGAAAACAAGCTGTCAGTGACACTCCAGGCGTTTTTGTGGCTACAGTTTACGCTGGTAAGGCAGGTTAACATTTTAAAATTCTGTGCTACCAAGTTACTGGAATATATAGGTATTTTAATGATGCGTATTAATAAAGCAAAGTTTGGTGTATTTCTGCTGCAGTACAGTCCTTAGGCTCTGGCACCAGCAGTGTCGGTCTCCCTGTTTTACTCCCACCAGACACAGATTAGCATCTGAGCCACCAGCAGACAGGATCCCTCTCCTCAGGCAGTAAGTGAACGGAGAGGATTACCACAAATCAATGGAGGGGGTATAGCAGTGATCAAACTAAAGATAGCAGAAACACAGAGCAAAAAAAAAGTGCAAGATAAGAGAGAAACTTTCAAGGGGGGGGGGGCGGGAAAGTTTGCTAATCGTTCCTGGAAATTGCATAAGGACAATTCCTCCCAGAGGAATCTGGAGGAAAGGAGGGGGGATGGCTTGGTCCTAACCTAGAGGCTAGGCTCTTGTGCGGACTTCAGCAGTACTCAGACGTTTAGTCCAGTTGCAGGATTTTTTTTTTTTTTTGAGTTTTCCACTCCTCTCTTATACTAGATGGGTAGGATATGTGATAACACAATGCAGAGAGGTGAGATACCTAGCTGTGAAAAGAGCTGAAGTGATCAATACGTGTTGTCTAGCCACCCTGCCTGAAAGACAGGATATCATTTTCATTTGTGATGTGCAAAGAAAAAAAAAAAGTCTAATCTGGTTAAAATGTCTTAGATTTCCCTGCTGAAATTCATTTAAGCTGAAATTCATCCATGTTATAAATGATTCAAATCATTAATGATTCAGACTTTTTATGTTTTATGGAGAGTGGAACAGGGCTGCACAAGCAGAAGTTCTCGATTTTTGCTGCTTTATTAATAATTTCTGCCTTGAACACATAGAAGTCATCCTTCTGTTCCTTTCCATAATTATACAGGTTAAGTATTTACTGTTAAGCAGCAGTCTTCTTTTCTTTTTTTCAGACTAGTATGGAAATCTGCTTCAGCAGGAAAAGATGGTGGTTTTTTTTTTGTATATAGTAGTGAATAAGAATTTTTGCCATTTATTTCACAAGTCACGTGAAGTTATGGACTATATATACTTTACACAAGACACTCTGATTCTTAAGTGTCGGAATGGTTTAAATAGTTTTATTTAAGTACACATGACAGTTAATATCTGTTGTTTCTGTCCCTCTCCATCAGCATATGCTAAGAAGAGGAGTCCATCTGTGGAGTTTTACCATCCCAAAGGAGCTAAATTTCTTTACATATGACCGTACCAACAGAAGGTGCCTTTAGTGTGGTCTGGAATAATGCTTATCTGAGGTTATGTGGGGGGGTTGTTTGCAATTAAATGTTCTGTTCTGCAGTTTTTCTCTACATTCATCCACTCCTAGGAACTTTTAACAGCATCTTTTTCTGCAGAAATACAACATTCTGTTTAAAACATCAGGATAATAATATAAAATTAGAGTACTTCATAACCTATGACTGTCATTTGTTTTTGCTGATTCCTCTAGCTTCGACATTCGGTGTTGAATTGAAAGAACATTATTGCACATAAACTTGCCTAGAGCAAAGTCCAGGATTGATTGTGCTCTTTGTGACCCAGCACAGTGCTGAATCTGAAATTATTTTTAGTAGCATTATATTTCTACCTCTCTTCCACTAGTTGCCAACTCTGCAGGGCAGCACCAGTTCCGTAGCTCTGACCTAATGGAGGCCATGGAAGCCAGTGGGACGTTATAATTTGGGACTTCAGTAAAGAGAGCTCTGAGTTCCAAAAAATAATCTTAAAAGGTAGTGGTTTATATTTTTAGCTCCTATCATTCGTGATTTAAAAGACTTCTTTAAGGACTGTTAAGTGTGCTGTGATCCAGCCAATCTGATCATGGGTGCCCTGCAGGGAAACAAATATTTTTTTTCCTCTCTCCAGAAGGCTTCTTTGATTTCTCTTCCGATAGAAACATCTCCGGGTTTAAAAATGGGCCTTGAGCGCTGTTGTCTTTTAGCAAGGACTGGGCTCCTTTGTGCCGGGCTCTGCGCAGATAAAGGGCTTGGGAGCAGGAGCCAAGGGAGGGCAGGAGGAGAGGAGTGCAGGTGCAGGTGCTGGGTGTGCTGGCAGCACAGGGGCATGCAAGGGGGGTGGCTTGGTGAAGATCTGCCACGTGGCTAGCAAGGTGTGGGGTCGGGGCAGGTGGGCAGAAAGTCGAAGACATTAAAGCAGGGATACCTGTTGCAATTAATTGTTTGCTGCCTGCAGGAGGGGGTCTCAAACAAGCATGCCTGCTGGCCTGGATTTAATCTGCTTGTGCTACTGTTCTTTCGGCTTCGCTGTAGAGCCAGCAGCCCAAGGTAGAAAACCTCGTTGAACACGCGTGTTTCCCACCGCAATACTTGGTGATAAGCTGTAAGGAAACTCAAGCCTCTTCATGCGTGTCTCCTCCCAGTTTGTCACTTTCTGCCTTCCCTGAGCTGTGTTTGTGCGCTAAAAGTGGTGGAAGGAGGAACATGGGATTGGTAAAACACCGGTGGCTTGAAAGCAGCCGGCGCAGTTAGCGGGCCTGCAGGTTTCAGTAACCAGCAGCCCGCAGCGAGAGGGGTGTCTCCCTCCCCGGGTTACGCTCACACCCCGTGCCCCTTCTGTCTGCCCTGGGCAGTGCAGAAAAGGTTCTCTGCTTCTGATTTTTCACCTTGTTTTAATTTTGAGGTTTCTTGTTTGGCTGTTCACAGTATTCCCGTAACTCGCAAGAAGTCTGAAAAATCTGCTTGTCCTACCCTGGCTTAGCACTGAATTGCAATTCCTTCAGGAGACTTGAGGAATTACGAGATGCCTGTGCTCTTGTCTGGGGCATGGGTACCTGCAGGACGAGGACTTCTTAAATCTTACCTGCCACCTCTGCTGACATGCTGTGTTCCCAAAGGCTACGTCCTTCCCTTTGGTTTCTCTACCTAACTCTTTCACTTTCTTTCCCATCTGCGTCTGATTGAACGTTGCCTGTTCTATTTTTTTTTTTTTGTCTTACACATAATACCGGTGCTCTGTGCATCCTTTTTTTTTTCCCTGAAGACATACTATGTATCCTAGCTTAAGTCAGACTTTAAGCCAGTCCTTGAAAGCTAGCAGGTAAGTCAATTATCCTTTTCTGGAGAGGCTCTAAATCAAGTTAGAAAATTGCCCTCTGATGGATGCCAAAGGCGCTTGCCTGCCTGGTCCCCCCAGAACGCATGTCAGTGTTGTAATTGCTTACGTACAGTACCATAGCATCTAATGATCTCAGCCAGGATTGAATCATGGGAATAATGCCGCATAATGCTGTAAAAAATAATTAGATAAGGTATGCTTGGGTGACTTTGAAATGTGACTGAGAGGGGAAGTAATGTGGTTATCTTACCTACAAGTGGTTACATTTCTGGGGGTGGTACCAAAGGAGTCACTCGGTGCCACAAGTGGAATATGCTGCCCAGCATTAACCGTGTCACTTATTTATGGCACTGGGGCTGCGCAGTGGAGCCGTGTGGCTTGTCCTGCCTGTGACGTTCTGGATGTGAGCTGGCCCTGTTCATACCGGTGCCATTAGGGCATTATATTCCCGATGCGTTTTTTCTCCTGTAGCAGGTTAGAAGTTTAGTCCTGCAGGTATTCAAGAGTGTTTATTTTAAATGCAAGTGCATGGCTGTCATGTTTTGTTCTGGTGGTGGTGATGGTTTTCTTTGATTTTCTAAAAATGCCCCTAGGAGTTTCTCTAACACACTGACGAAACACCTGGCAGAACATGCTTGAATAATTTTACAAAGGCAAGATACCGCTAGCGGCTTTTCATTGTGTTCTGAAGGTGTGATGCCAGTTTCTTTGGTAGCAAAACTGGCCTTGGAGGTTGTCCCATGTCCCACCCAGAGCCTCTCCTGCCTGCCTGGCCCCACTCAGGTGACCCGAAGTACAAGAAAAATCCCCCCTGTAAATCCCCGCTGCAAATTGTTGACATTCGGATGCTGCTTGAAGGCATAACCAAACTAATCATGCAAATCTCTAATTGCCTCTTCATCCCCAAAGGGCCGCTAACGGAGCTGCGCGTGGCAGCAGGTCCCTGTCGAAGTGTCCGGTCACCGCAGCGGTGGGACGTGGATCCCCTGCCATCATCAGCTCCCTGCTGCCGAGGTGCTGCGCGGTTCCTGGGGCACGTGGTGGCCTGTGGGCTGCTGTCAGGTCACAAGTGCAGTCCAGCCAGCCTCAACATCCCCGCGTCCCTTCACTGGAAGCCGTGCAGCTGGCGTGCTTGGCGTGTGTCTGCTACCCGCGTCATCCCTGTCACTGCCAAACTGAGAGAAGAAGGAAGCAGGAGGATGCTGGAGAGCTCTGCTTGCGGTTGCCGAGGCAACTCGTTTTAAGCTAGATAAGCACGTGCTCATCACTGCTGTCATTTTATTGCCCCGTGGCATTTTGAGTGGAAGAAGACAAACACTGCATGGTGACAAGGAGTGGGAGAAAGGTAAAGAGAAGCACGACCCACCTGTGGTACGTGAAAGCAAACGGCTGGGCAGGCAGGAGGGCTGCACTCCCCGGCGGTGTTTCTGCACCCTGGGTGCTGGCAGTGCCGTGCTGCTCCAAACAGTGCCATTGGGGTGCCCAATCCAACAATTACCCCAACCTAACAAGTTGTGTGAAAGAAAAGACCTGGAAGAAAGTGAGGGGTGGGATGAGTCTGGTGTTAAAAGCAGCCCAGTATGGTGCGATTTTACTCAAGGTCATTCCATCGACACCATTTCTCTGTTTTCTTCAGGCTGGGGCAGAGCTGAACGCTGCCAGCGGAGGGGGCTGCGTCCCCATCGCCCTCAGAAGTGTCCCAGGTTTTTAGGTGGGGACCCCACGGAGGGCTGTGGCCAGTAGAGGGCAAAGCTGCCCCACACTGTCCTGCTTCACAGGCGAGGGGCACAGCCTGGGACAGTGCCTTGGGCTATGCCTTACGCCCTAGTCCGTCACATACAGGAAGCTACACTGGGGGAAAGAAGTCCCCTGTGTCATCCCCTATGCACTTGGGGAGTCCCCAGGCACTGTCCCCACGTCTATGGGAGTGCAACCATTCCTCTCCATCCTGTCCATCGTACCCGTATGAGGGGGAAAACTTGGCCTTGGCACCTGAGGCAACAATTTCTTTGGGGTTTTGCAGCGGGAAAGGCTGGGAGTTGTTTTGCCCAGCAGCAAGGACATCGTTTGTCAATGGCAATGCTCTGCTGTGGTCACTTCCAGAGCAGCTTGCAGGCTGAGTGGAAATGTCAAATGTGTTGCTATGGCCAAATACAGGCACATTTCCACAGTAATGCAGCTACTAGGTAATTATATGTGAGGTAATAGCAAACTAAGAAGCACACATGACAAAAATCTAGCAAGACTGAATGCTCATGTCAGTCAAAATTTTAGCGTAGTGATTTTACAAGCAGTGATTAAAAAAACACTCTTCAAGCAGAGGGTACATCTTTTGCTGTTCTGAGCTTATCACAGAAAGCTGAGAGCACAACTGAAATATAGGTCCAGCTTCTTCAGCGTGTCTTCTGCACAGTGTCAAACTCACGATGAGGAAGGATGCTGACACGAGGATGGGGCAGGATGGCAGTCCCTCCCGGTGCCAAATATTTCCTTTAAGCCCTGCTTCATTGTCCCTTCAATAGGCTCCTCATCAGCCCCCTGCGACACCTACTGAAGGACAGCTGAACTCTTCTTTCTCAGTGTTTCACAGGCTGACCCATTTTACGTCAGCAACGTTGAGACAGAAAACACAATTCTGTGCAAAAGCAGCATCTGTATACCCCGATCCCCACTCCCTTTCTCTCCCCAGAGGCAAGGATTGAAATCCTGACCCCAGCAAAACGCTTGTCACAGTGTGGCAGGGCCCCAGCGTTGGCGGAGGGGAGGCAGTGAGGAGGGCTCCGGGCAAGCCCCCCAGCCAGGCACGGAGCTTGAGGGCTGCTCCACTCCTGTGGTGCCTTTGTTCCCTGGCAGTTTCCATGGGTCCTCGCCTCTGTCCATGGGCAGCGCTCCCTGCAGCCAGCCATGCAGCCTCCTTTGGGCAGGGAGCAGGCCCGCCCTGCACGCTGTGCCGTGGGGCAGCAGGTGGCCGGTCAGCCTCTGGCCGGGCATTTGGCGCATTGAAGTAGGGAGAGGAGGGCTCTTATCCCGAAGGACTGTTGGTGGCAAGGTAGTGTTGCTATAAAATAAAATAATAATAACATAAAGAGGAGCAGAGGACATAGGAGGAAGCAGTTGCTTTCAAGGCACTGGGCAGTTTAGTCCCAGCCTGCCACTGGTGTGAAAGCATCTACCACGGCATCGCTCCTCTCACACAAGGCTGGCAAAGATGATGCCAAGCTTGTCAAGGTGGCTCTGGTACTGTGTGCTGGGATAAAACAGGCCCTTTTTTCCATGGGATGCCTGCCTCTCACTCCTGGCCTGCTTGCATAGCTCTGGCACCGAAACCCCAAGCTGGACCAAGAGCAGAAACGTAGGCCGAGCAGCTCCCAATCACCACATCAGGATCAGTCCTCTTCATGCAGGGGCTGGGAAATCATGCCCCAAGCATTGTTTCATCAGATGCTGTCACCATGAGAAAGACAACAGAAGAATTGAGGAAATTGGCTCGTTATTTACATTTATCTATGTCAGGGCCTTGCCCCAGTCACAGGCATCACAGTGGCCATCTTCTCCCTCCCGTCCGTGCTGCCACAGGGCACTGCCTGGTTTCCAGGGCCCGCTCCCACCTCTGCAGGACACACTGATGTTTGTCACAGCCACAGAAAAATTCAGCCATGGGGCTCTTCTGCACTGTCCCCACACTCAGGGCTGAACCTCTGGTTTATTGGGGGCTGGGAGAGATGTCCCCCCAGTCAGGCAGTGCTCTGGGATGTGGCAGGGAGAGGGGAGCTTCTCGGTGCTGGATTTGTCTCCAAAGGAGTACCTGGGCATGTTGCTGGCTCCTTGGTTGTCCCCGCTGTCCCCAGCAAATCCACACCTGGAACAGGATGTGCACAGGCCCAGAGGTGAGGTATGCCCCCACCTGGGAAAGGCTTGGATGAAGGGAAGAGGGGGAGTTATTTTGGAAGTAAATGGTAAAATAGATTTGTGAGAAACCAGGAGGGAAAACTTGAAATACTCATGCTGCAGATGGAGAGTGGCAGTGGGAAAAATGAAGATAAGTAGGATGAGCACTTGGCACAGGGCTCTCGTAGCGAACTGAAAGGCATCTCGTGAGCTGTGCTTCACTGCCACAGGGCTTGGTACTGCGCTCCCGCTGCTTTAGGCTCTGGGCTGACCTCGCTGGTATCCTTGTGGATTCTTCTGAGCCTGTGAGCTCCAGTTGAGCCCCATTTCATCTCTCTCACCTTTCACTTTCCCTGCATCTTGTCTAAGCATACAGCCGATGCCTTGTTTCCCACTGGCTACCCTAAGCCTCTGACGAATCTTCCTTAAAACCTCTGCTTTGCTGAAATCTTCAAGCTTTGGTCAGTATGGAGAGCGGCACCTCTTCCCTGCAGCTATACCTGCCTTGAGCTTTAAGCTCCTCTGAGCCTGAACGTGCTTCTGTACAGGTTTACAAAGATGCAACATGTACCCACAGTGTTCTTTAAATCGGAAATATAAACTTTCCCTGTCAACCTGTGTCTGAAGTGCCTTTCTCCCAATGGGGCCATGCTAAAAGACATGCTACATGTTACAGAAAACCATGGTCCAAAACACTGTCATCCTTCCCTGCTGGGTACCAGGTCATGTTCAGGTAAAGGCCACTGCGCAGAGCCACAGCCCGTACGGTAGGTGAAAACTGGGAATGAAAGCAATAAAAGCAATACATTAGCTGATAATGGGAGAATTATTTGCAGGTGTGGCATAATCCCTGTTCAGTAAGCACTAGCTCTGCTGGGTGCCTGCAAGACACGAACCTATTTATCTGCACTTCTGACAAGAGGGGCTTTCTTCTGCTTCACTGCGCAGCACCTTGGCACCGAGCTAGATGCTACGTGAACCTCAAGTTTCAGTCTAAAGGGTTTTGTCCAGGGTGGGCAAGGAGGAAAACACCAGCCTGCAGCTGGATCCGGCTGCCCACACGGCTGCCACAGGGTCATCCACGGGGTGTGTGACAGAAATCATGGAGCCAGAGGTGGGGCGAAGGACATCGGCTAAACCCTGGCACCAGCAAGCCTGAGTGGTTTTCAGATTAATTAGCTGGTGGACAGAAATCTAGCATGTTCCTAATGCAATAGAAATCAGAATTTCTCAGCTGAATAAGGGGTAACTTTTTTTTTTTTTTTCTACACTAGTGGACAGACCGCTGTATACTTTGAAAGGTATTTAGGTGAGGATTTGTGGTAGAGCCCCACGCTTAAATACACGGGGGTGAGGTTTCCTTGGCTGTGTGCGCAGACAGAGGTGAAGCAAGCTCCGGTGGCTAAAAGCTGAAGTCTGGAGATAAGTGAGTACAATTAACTGCCAGAACCACTTGCCTGGGGATGTAATGGATTCATCTGAACGCAACAAATTTAAATCGCTTTTCTGACGCGCCTCTCGTAGCTCCACCAGCTGTTTGGGGCTTGCTAGAGGAGTCACTGAGGGAAAATGCATTCCCAGAAATTCTTGTCTTTATCAGGAGATCAGACTTTCTCGTTATAGGGCCCCTTGTGGCCCCAAAATATCTCAGCGTGGGCGGCACGGGATAAATCTCTCCCTTTTATGTTCCAGCGAGTCCAAGGGGGGGTTGGCAGCTGAAAACACCGCGGAGCGTGATGACAACCACACCTGAAAACACCAGCTTTTTCCCGACACCCCAAAACACGGCTTTATTGGCGTATTTTAAGGCTTGGAGCAGAACTGGGAGCTCTGACGGGGTGCCCTGTGCCACCACAGGAACCCTGTGGCACTGAAGCGCTCGCCTTGAGGGGGGTGCCGGGTGGCCGTGTGCCCGCGGGGCTGCGAGGCGGGTCCTCCCCGCCCGGCGCCGGCCGTGTGTCTCGGAGCTGTCCGTGATCTCATCGGCAGCCCGGCCTCCTCCTCCTCCTCCTCCTCCTTCTCCTCCTCCTCCACCTCCTCCTCCTCCGCGCCCGCCGCCGGCTGCGGGCACCCCGCCGCGCCGCCCGCCCGCCCGCCGCTCTCCCCCCGCGGCACCCACCCGCTCCCTCCCGCATCCCCGCGGGGACCAGGCGGGCGGCGAGCCCGGAGCCAGCGGCGAAGTCCCCGGCAAGGTCACCCCCCCCGCGGCGGCGGGAGCCCCCCGGGGCATGGTGGCGGCCGCGGGGAGCAGCCGCCGCCCGCGGGGCTGAGGAGAGGCGGGCGCCGGCGGGAAGGAGCCGCGGGGCGAGAAGATGGCCGCCCCCGCGCCCCCCGCGCCGGGAGGCGGCACCTCGCCCCCCGCCGGCCCGCCGCGCCTTCGCCAGGTGGGTGCGCGGGGCGGGGGGCGAGGGCGGCGGGGAACGGCCCCTAACGGCTGCCCTGAGGGCCGGGGGGGGCGGTAGCGGCTGCCCCGAGGGGGTGGCAGCGGCTGTGCTGAGGGGGGACCCCGTAATGGCTGCCCTGAGGGGAGACCCCGTAATGGCTGCCCTGAGGGGGGGACCCCGCAGCGGGTGCCCTGAGGGAGGAGGCAGCGGGTGCCCTGAGGGAGGTCCCCGCATGTGGGTGCCCCTCCGTTTGTTCTCTGCTGGTCTCTCCTGTCAGTAAAAAAGCTAATCACGAAAAAAGCCAGATCGCCCCCCAGATTTGCCTTAGGATGGGGTAGAGCGCACCCACATGCGTGTAAGGTGGTCGCGAGCAGCAGTGGTGCTGAGGTGTCCTTCGTGGTGCGTCCCTGCTGGAGCAGAGCGTCCCCAAACGCACGAATAAAGCCGTAATCGGTGTAATGCACCAATTCGCCAGCTCCCGCACCCAACGCAGCTCCCGCACCCAACGCTCTTCCCCTTGCTCCGACCCCCTCGCGAGCAGGGGGCGTGCGGTTGCAGCGCTGCTGCATTAATTTACATTTCGAGTCGCGGAGCCGGCTGCGGGCGCTGCGTGACACCCGCACCTGGCTCGCTGTCCCCAGGGCTGCCGGGGTGCTGGTGGCCGTGCCCCGCCGGCACCCAGCCTCACCTTGGCCGTGCGAGCAGTAGGAGCGTGGGGACGGTGCCTTGGCATTCGATTTGCTCTCTTGTGCTAAGGTTTTCGTGCTGTCGTGCTAGGATTAATGAATAAAAAGCTGTTGCAAAGGAGGATTCCCGGTGAGTAATCAGATTAGCATACTACGTATGTACCGAACATAAATCCAAATATAAATTCCACCCCGTTCTTTTCGTTTCTTCATCGTTCGCTGAGAAGCTGGCAGTGCTGCTCATGAGGAAATGCAGGGCTTCGGCGTTCGGACGGGTGTCGGGAAGTTTGGGCAACGATCCGAACTTGTCAGCCCCGTTGCACGCTGGAAGCTTGAGCTGGGTAACTTGAGCAAAATGGCTTTGGCATGAGTTTTCAAGGCACGGCTGGTCCCGGCTGGAAATACCAGGAGAACAGTCTCCCTCCCTTGCCCCCAAGTATTTTGGCACTTGCTCATCCCTCCCCAGCTGGGAACTGGAGGAAAAAAGTGTCCTGATTTTAGCAGCTAGCTTGGCATTAGGAGAGAGAGAAATGAATAGGGCTCTCTCCTGTCCGTTGGCAAGCTTTCCTCAGAGCAACCAGCGGTACCAGCAGGAGAGATAATAAGCACTGGGGGGCAAAAAGCAGTTGCAGGTAGTGAGCAGAGAAAGGCCTGGCCATGAAGAAGCCCCATGCACCGGGCATCCTCATGAAAGCTGCATTTTGTCGGCACATAGGTTTATTCCGCACGTTTACTGGACGCAGGTCCATGGTATCACGCCAGGCAGTGACCGGGACACTCGGTGACGGCTCGCTTCCTGCCGTGATCCCACCCATCTCAAACCCTCTGCTCTCCAGACAGCTCCAGATCATTAGGAGCAGGGGAAACACCGGGCTTCCAGTGACCTATTTTGGCAGCGAGGGGTTATCACTGTCAATAGAGATTATTAACGAGCGCTTGCCACTCACTGCTGATGAAGATGAAGGAAGTGAAGCCCTGCTAGACCAACCAGCTGCTTTCATCGGGGTCATTTCAAACGTGAGGACAGTTGGCTTTATGGAGAAGGCAGTATGGAAAGAAGATGTGCAGGGGGACAGCGGCACGCCTTGCATGCGCCTTGCAGCCCACAGAAAGCTGGGCCCTCAGAGAGGTGATCCGGCAGTCGTGGTGTGAGCGGTCAGAAACAAGCTAAGTGGGATGGTTTCTGCTCTCCACTCTGGCAATTTCTAGCATTATGGATTGTCTTTTCATGACATTCATTTTACGCAGAATGAAGTGACAGTGTAATATCCCAAATTAGTACGTGGAAATCACTCATGGAAAAATTTGACTTATTAAACTGTTTTACTATCATCCTATGCATGTTGTCCACTATATATTTAGCATTATTGTTAATTGCGTTTAGAAAGAAATCACTCACCAGTCATGTTTCAGAACTATGGCTGTAATAGGCTTTGGTCTTTAGCTGAATTTCTACTCTTCAATAAGACAACATACATAGGACTTATTGGATGACCTTCACAGGAATTTAAAAGTAGATGAATAAATAAACAAAGCCACTCGAGACCAAGGTAAGGAATGCAACACTAGCTAAACCCAATCAATTTTTCTATAAATCACTACCAACTTCCAACTACACCAAACATCTGTTGCACCCTCAGGAGGGAGGGGGAGTAGGACTGGGAGACTACGAAACAAAAGCGGGGTGACTACATGTGCTTGAAGCCATTGTCCTGGCATTATTCTGTCCAGGTGCAGTTGCCAAAACAGTCCCTAATGAAAACTGAAATCAACAGCATGCTGAATTCCTACTGTCTACCAACAGTCCTTGAAGCCACTCCTGTTTTTCAGATTGATATCAAAAGCCATCGAAGATGTTGTTTGAGCTCAAGTTATATTTGGGGAGTTTCTGCTATGTCTCTCAATCAATTTAAGAGACCTTTGAATCTCACCTTTATGTTAAAGATACATTTGGGGATGCTTACAGAACTGAGGCCACTATTTGCATCTGTGAGCTGGTGAGCCTGTTTTAGCAAGAACTTAAACACATGAGTTGTAGCAGTTAGACTGTGCTTAAAGTACACCTTGCTGAGTCAAACATTGCAGTCAGATACTAGTGAAATTTATTATGTAAAGCTTAGGAACGTACTGAACAAAAGGAGCAAACACGGTGTAAATTACATCATTGGAGAGCGCAGTGTTTGGAGTAGAATGTATGTTGTTTCTCTCATTAGTCATCACATGAGTTATTTCCACTTTTTTTCTTTCTGGTTGCCAAGGCTTTAATTCTGTTGTCAGAAGAAAATTTAAACACTTGTCCTCACATTAAAAAATACAACCATATTAATAAATACAACATTTGAAAACCAAGTATAAAGTATCTTGCATCAGAACACACGGACTGTAGAAGAAACAAAACAACAAAATTAATACTGAAGAGGAAGACTGGGATTTTGGGCTGATGTTGTCACTTGGATGTGATTAAATTAACCCTTTTATGTGTCTCCCCTTGCCCATTTGGCAGACAGGTCCCTTCTTCCAGACTCTGTGGAAGCTCTTCCAGTGCTTGGACCCCAGAACTGCCACAGACTGCCCTCCTCAGCCACCACAAATGTATCACCAGGGAATCCTATTTGGAGCTAAGATTTTATCTAAGTGTTTCTGTGACTAAAATAAAGCAAACTGGTGTTAAAAACAACAACAACAACAAAAAACACTTTTACTGTTTTCTGTTTCCTAGGAAATATTTTTAATCAGTTCAAAGTGCAAGCTACCTAGCTTGTTATCAGAAAATATGTACAGTAATAATTCTTCTGTTTACAGGGTAACATAAAACTAAGGTTGTTTAGTACTTCAGATTTGAGCTGAGTATATATATTGCTGAAGGAGAACAGGCCGACAATACTAGAGCTTGTGAGTACTGAATTAAACAATACTGTTTTTGTGATTTAATGAAGAATCCAACACCTTTACTACAAGAAACAGAAGATCCTCTCACTAATGCTGTAGATGCCTTGAAGGACTGAATTGTGTTCAGTGACTTGGCTGCATTCTAAAGCAGAAAGTGAAAAAATGCGAGGTAGAGATGCCCAAATATATTGTATTGTGCAAACAGTTCACCATACAGATATCTTAGAAAGGACAACATGTCAGCAAGAGAAATAAAATCAATGGTGGATCTAGGCAAGAAGCAATTTTGTGGTTTTGTGAAGGTTTGGGTTACTCTGTTGCCCCACATCAGGACAAACTTTCCAACTTTTTTTGTGAAATGGAGAAAAGTGCTTTAAAAAGTCCATCTTGCCTGGACTGTGAGACACTAATCTGTAAACTCATTTTCTGCCTTGTTTGGCGTAAGAGAATGAAACTGGGTTTCCCACTGCAGTAAGTAACCCTCAGACTGTTTTGGGGTCCTTTTTTGAAGACCAGATCTCCTGCTGTACGTGTCCCACCTGTGTTACCTGCCATGGCACCTAGGCACTGCTATCCTGTTGTGCCTCTGAGTATGAATGAATAGATCACTGACCTTTATGCATTGTTTGGTATTAAAAGAAAAGGTGGAGGAGTGTCTTTTATTGTGATTTATCTCATTTCAGTCTAAATTGCTTATTGTCAAGCAATATATAGCAGTAACATGGTAATTTTCCCAATGCAATGCCTTTATTGATCCCCTGAAATCCTTTTATTCCTTATAATTCTCTTTTGGGAAAAGAACTGTCTGTAAAGTAATGTCTGGAAATGGAAGTCCTCTTTCTTCCCATACAAGCCCTCCTTTTCCCAAATATGGCTGGATGTATTTGGCAATCCAAAAATGTTCAAAGGATGTAAGCATTTACAGGTGCCAAACTCATCCTGGAGTGAGAACCAAAACTTGGAGACAGAGGATCCACCATGGTGTTCAGGCAAAGAGTGCTGCCGTGGACGTGGGAGGATGCAGAGCAGAGCTGTCATTCTGTTTCTCCATGGCAAAATCATCCTGTACTGCAAATCAGTGAGAGCAAGAAATTCGCTTGAATGCTCAAGAGAGGGGAATACGAGATCTTCAGATTTTACCCAGTACCTCGGTACTAGAACTGGGAGAGCCAGACGTGGGTGAGGCTGGTGAAAATAAGAAGTGTGTCTGGCCTCGTGTGCTGTGCCAAACATGACTCTTGGATGCAGAAGCAGCAGCAGAGCATCTCTGTGCTGAAATGACACCGCTTTGCAGCCTGGCAGGTTACCTAAAATCTGACAGATGTGGTCTGATCAGTATAAGGTCTCCACCTAGGGGCTGACAAAAATCTGTTATCGGGAGCATTACCAGTTGGTGTGGGGGACTGCATGAACTGGTTTTCTTTTTCCTTTCTTTTCTCAAGGAGTTTCTCCCTGCAACTCTCCTGTCCCTTTTTATATTTTGCTCTTGTGAAGGAGAAAAAAGCTAACCTTCCTAAAAACTTGTATGCCACTGCAGTGGTAGAGGTGATCTTCTATACCATTCATACTACTTATACTTACATACTACTTGGAGTGTTCGGGTGCTGCCTTTTCTAGCCCCGTGCCCTTTACCCCATTCCCCAGGGTTTTCCTGCTGCAGGACATTCATTGTCCCCTACTAACAGTGGCATTTGAGGATACCTGAAGCTTCTCTTCCATGGCTGGTTTAGGTTGATGCTCCTACCAGCCCACCCTTGTTGTAGCTTTGCCTTGAATATTATGTCATTTCCCTTCACCTCTTTGCTGGCGTGGAGCCTAGTTCCATAATTTCAAAAATTAGATTGGTTTGAATTCCCCATTATCAAGGATTCTTTGAACTGTAATTTGATTCCAACTTATTTTTAATCTTACCTTCTGCTACTATTAAGGATTAGAAGTCATTTGTTCAAAAGTTGGAAGACTTGAAAACCAGCATAGTGAAATGCTTGCTTAGGCATCACAACACTGAGTAAAGAGAACAGCTACCAAAATGAACATATTTATTTCTGTGAACTCTAGATGCCATATCAAAGGAAAAAATGTACTAGAAAATGGCTTCTCACTAATTTTAAATGATGAAACATAACGCATAATAAACCTGTTACATAATAGATATAGGCTAATGTAAGAAAACGTAATTATGGTTAGTGCATAAATGACTACATGTGTCTAGATTACATACAAAAATTACTGTACTGCAATGTTATTTAGGTTGCAAAGTCGAACACTCAGTAGTTACAAGCTAATAGAATTAAGGATTGTGCAGTGTTAATTCTGTCCCCTTCCATGTCTGTCCTTTACACTGACTCAGTCTCTGGAGAAAATGGCTTAAGTGATCCTGGAAATGGAATTGCAATATATGATAACACACTGTAGGATAACAAACATATTTCTGCCACACTGCCAATTTTTTTATTTTTTTAACGCCCACAATCAAAAAAAGGGAAACAGTAATTTTTGAATGCTTGCTTCCCAGCCAAACATGAAGGGAATTTGCAAGCAGAAATTAAAGGTACAGCTCTGGCTCCAGGTTTTCACCCCTGCAAATTTTTCCTGTTACCTAGGGGCTGGGCCTTGGCATATGGTTGGACTGCATGAAGATTATCTAATCCCTGAAGGAGAAGAGCATGTACATAAGGGAGATGAGTTATTTTTAAATGCTTGCTTTCTGTAGCAGTCAGTTAAGGAATCACAAATGATGATGCTTCGAAAGGGTATGTTGCAATGGATTGCACACAAAGCACATACCAGGGAGGATGGATGGGAAGTACAACCACACTAATTCCTGGCACTGCCTAAAGCTGATGGTGTAGATAAAGGCTAAGAGGGATACTTTCCAAAAGTAAAAGTAGCTGGAAGGTTAGTCTGCTGCTTACAGTTCAGCTCAGCATTTGTGCTTCAGTCACCTGAACACAATTGAGTCTTGAGGCAGGCAACAGAGATCCTGGAGTTTTTTTTTAAAACGTGGCAAAAATTCTCCATGATAAAAATCTTCTATACGCAAAATTACAGCAAATGCTTTATATTTAGTTCTGTTTTCATGACATACGATAGCTGCAAAGTAGAGCCTATGAGATACCATGACTGCAGATTGATTAATTTTAGTCAAAGAAGCGCTCTGAAATCCCCAAAATTAGTAGTATTAATAAATCCTTTTGATCATATAGGAGACTCTGGAGTGAGGGAACTACAATGAATGGTCCCAATTTATGCAGAAACCAAGTACAAAGATTTATCACTGTCATGAAAACCAGTTTAGCCTGAGCTAGCATTTTTAGCTTGCTGTAAAGGGAAGAATTAAAGCGTTCAAATCCATTCCTGTTCCAGTCTGATCTTTTCTTAGCTTATGGAAGAGCGTGGAAGAGCTGAAAAAGTAAATTTAGTCCAAGCACAGGTTCTGTCAATGAGTATTAAATATATTCCCAGCCTAAGTTAATTCAGTAAATACTGTCAGGTGCTATGATGTATGTGTAGTATCAGGGGATATCTAAGTCAGGTGGGAAGGAAAATAGGTAAGTTGTTGTTCAAGTATTGTGGCTTGCTCCTGGGCATATAAAAGTAAAATTGAAAGAGTTCGTATTTATTAAATGAGCAAAACATCCTGTTGGAGACCCCCCCGAGGTGCCTGGCTGCAGGCCTGCTGGGGCTGGGACATAAGCTGGAGCACCAGAGCCGAAGGCCGCTTGCTGCTTAGCCGCACTGCAGTTTTTCACTTGACAAGCAAAGCGAGTGAAGCACAGCCAGATAGACAGAGACACTGAGAGAGGGCTTCCAGGGCAAGGCACCCCTGGGGGGAGACGGTCCTGGGCCTGGGCTGAGGGGCTGGGAGACCCTGGCTGGATGTGAAGGCTGGCTGGGTAGGCCTTGGCGGCATTTAGGGGTGTGAGGAGAGACTAGTGATCGTGCAGGGGAACAGTTAACTGTGAGGAGAATTATCCCTCCTGAAGTCTCAGGGAAAGGATTTCCTTAAACTTATCAGTCTTTTACTACTCTTTTTGTTGGCTTAGCCCGGTGCCTCAGCCCTCACACCTGCTAGCAGTCTTGTGGGCACATCTGTGTTATGGCTCCAGCCAAGGAGCCTGCTTAAGGGCAATGATAACACAGGCAGCTGGTACTAATTTTGAAGCAGGACCGTTGCACTCAGATCCTGTAACTCACCCAGCTGGTCACTTATTGGGCAGTCACCGAGAAGGTGCTAGAAGCAGCCCGTAGGAGAATACTTTGAAGAAGTTTGCGTTACCTCAGCAGAGCTTTATCATCACTAAGGGTGAGGCTGTTTTAAGCTTGTTGCTGGTGAACAATCATAGAGGTAGTGGTTTATATTCCTTTCGATGTAACTGCTTGAGGGATGTGTTGGTATCAGAGTTATTCTGCTTTGATTTCTGAAGTTTCTCTGTGTGCTTGCTTACTTATGCGTATATATCTAATGAGAAGAGGAGAGCGTTTGAGAGAAACTTGGTTTTCTTCTGGAGATTTCCCTTGCTTATAAGACTTGTGTGTGGTGGTTTTACGGGAGGCTGAGTTTTAGCTGTCTGTGTTAGGTTTTGAATGTGAGGGGAGCCCGTGGGGACTGTCCTTGCTGAGGGGGTTTGGAGTCTTCTCATAGTGCTCCTGCTATTTTCCTAGCCTGCTCCTTCTAGTTGGGCTGTGCAGGGGCAGGAGTTCAAACTAATGTTTTCTACAGCGTGCTCTAGAAAAGGCTGCTTCTGCGTGCCATGTGTTTCCAGGAGGATTTGCTTGATAAGCTGGCAGTTAAATATTGAAGGAATAGTGCTGTGTAACAATTAGAATGTAGAAGTCAAACAAATGGCCTCCTTGTAAGCCCTTCTGTGCTACGCATGATGTGTGCCTGATGGAAGCGTGACCTGGGGCTCTTAATCTGTCTATCTCTGTGCCCTACCAAGAGTAGATTTTTGTAAAGTAACAGTAGCATTTAGTGTAGAGTATCAAAGTCATGGTGAACACATCGTATTTCAGATTTGTTACGAAGTAATTGTTGTGAGACTGCCTTCTTGGGGGATTCTGGATTTGATGTTGAAAGGACTTGGGTGGCACTGCCACAGGAACCTGTTCTAGGGCAGTCTCCGAAGCTGTGCCAGTTTCTGGTTGTCTCTGTGTGGGTGTGCTCTAGACAGCCTTGGGGCAGGGGACTTATGCATCTTCCTTGGAGCTGCTGCTATCCACGCTGCAAGCAGCCATACAGCCTTCCCTGGGCACCGTCAGGCTGCCTTTAGACGGCATTCCTGCCAGAAACCACAACAGCTCCACTTGAATTGAGTCACCGTTCTGCTATCGTGCCACCTTGTGATATATCCCTGCACGTGATAACGCTGTGTGGCGTGATGAATGAAAAGGCTGATAATAGAGCAACAGGGAAATAATCTTGGTATCTGAGTTTGCTCTAACGTGTCTATCTCAATCTATAGTCGCTGAGATCATGCTCCTTGAATGGAGAATATGCTTTGCTGGTGATTAGAGTACTCTAGTTGGGCCTCCTGTCCATCTGTTGGTACATGCTTCTATAGAGAGAAATCTTTTCTGTGTTTAAAAACAGTAATTGGCAAATGGACTTGAGTAGCTTCCTAGTTAACCATCAATAAAGAACTGACTGCCTGAGTGGGGAAGACACTTAACTAAACACAATATGTTCTGCTCTCATATGTCCTTTTTTTTTTTTTTTCCTCCCTCTTCCTTTTCATTTCTCTTGTTTAAACGTGTTACTGTCCTCACTGGGGTAGTGAGTAAGCTGGGAATTTAGAATCAACTCTCTTACTTAGCAGGGTGTGGGCTTCAAGATATAACCACAATATGCACTCTTCAGTTGCATTAAAAAAAAAAAAAAAGCAAAGACTGGGGTAGTGGGGAGGAGTTAGAAACTGCTGTTCATTACTCTGTAGTATTATGAACTTGTGGGGGGGAACAAGTTGTATTGGGAATCCATTGTTGACATGAAGGCTTTTTTTTTTTTCTTTGAATGATGTAAGTGGGCATCTGGCTGAAGTGGTCTGCTAAGGTTTCTGTCAGAGAGCTTTTGTACTGAAAGTGTCAGAAGTAATACTTTATAGAAAATGGGTTAAATGTGCAATGCTGCAGATTTTTCAGAACCAAAAATGAGTTATGATGTGAAATTTCTCTTTCACTTCAACAAAAAATACTCCTTTTCTGATCATAATTTTAAAGTAGTATGATTAATGTGCAGTGCTTAATGTCCTGACATTCTGATAATTCACTGCACATGCAATCTCAGCTAGTGGTTACTACATCCACAGTAGACAGGCAACAGCAGCAGTATGTTGGCTTTGCTAATGAGATTATGGCAACCATGTCAGAGTCACACTCTACTCTTCCCCTGCCTCAGAACTCAAAATTAAAACCCTAGGAGCTTTGGGGAATACTGTTTATAAAGGTGCTTCTGGTAAGTTGACTAATAGTATCCTAGAACAATGTTTGTATCTATTTTCTCTTGGTCTGTGAAATAGCTGCTGCTACTACTTATGCACAAGTGCTCTGCATTTCTAGATTGAATTGAGTTAAAGCTCTAGTCAAGTTGTGGGGAATTTCAGCTGTGATATACATGAAAAAAAAAAGGCTGCATTGAGCTGTGGGACTGCATAGTACTTACAAGCAGAGACAGCAAATGATTGTGCTGTACGTTGTAGTTTTTTTTGGTTGTCTAGTTTTTAAGTATTTTGTTTTTTTTTTTTTCTGCAGAGCTCTATTGCTTCTATAGAGTACTAAGAGTACAATATGTAATGGGGCAGTTACTTGAGACTCCCTATATTAAAGGAATCCTTGTTTATACAACAAGGATTCATTCATCTAAAACCCCTGCAAAGCATTTTGGAAAAGTGTTTGCCTTATTAACTCTTCATATTCAACTCAGTGATGTATATAAAATGGCAGCTACAGCAGATCAGGCTACTGACCTCCCACTTTCAGGAGTTCTCTTTCAATGGTGTTGATAACCATTGATAACCAAGGCAAATTTTCAGAAGTTATGGAATCTTCTTGGTTTTAAGGCTTGTGGTTTCTGAAAAGTGGTAAGAAATTTTTTAAAGAGATGCATCCCTTTCTTAATCTAAGCTTTATTTATAAATTGCTTTATTTGTTGAGGTACTCTGGGTGTGTTAAGATGATGCCTCCAGGGAGGAAGAATACAAAGGGTGACTGTCCTCTTGCAGAGCTCACACATCTCCTGCCATGGAGGCAATGGGTTTCTGTGCTGACCTGCTGGTGACATAACTACGATGCTGTTCTTCATTGCCTTTAATATTTTGTTGTTTTCAGATGCCCAGTTAGTTCTGCTGAAATCCTTGCATCAGGCATTATGTTCAGTGTTGCTTATTCTAAAGGCCTTAAAGGTCATGACTTGCATATAAGTGGTAGACTTATTTCATAATAGACTAAATGACAAAGCATTTGATCTCTATGGTGATTGTTCTTTGCAAGGCAAGTTAAATGTTAACGTGGTGCACGAATGTGTTTGTGTGACTGTCTTGAGTAACATGTCTCTGTGGGATGTGTGGCACAGATTGATGTGACAAAATATCAAAGCATACGTGAAAGGCAGTAAAAGGTGTGAGACGTCTTGACTTAAGCTGTGTGTCCAGTTGGAAAATGTTTATCTTGTGGGTTGTTACCGAGCATCCAATAGATGGGAATGTGTTTAGGGCATTCAAAGAGGGTGGGAGGGTGGGTGGATTCAACTAATAAATCTGTGCTGTGAATGATGTTGTCGCTTATGTTAGGTCTAATGGTGAAGTATTGCTTTGAGCCTACTTCTGAAAAGATCGAGGGTGTCCAGGCTTAATTCATCTTCTCGTGTAAGCTTCCTAAATGTTGCAGTTTCTTTTTTATTCATTGTTTTTTAAAAGTCCAGAATACGTACCTAACTATATCCTTGTACTCAGCTGAGGGCAATTTCCATTTCATAACTCCTGTGCACCCAAACTTGTTGGTTTAAAAATGCCTCCCACTCAACACTCTGCCTTCCACCCCCCCCACCCACCTCCAAGAGAAGAAAATGAACTCTGAAGAAACTTTATTTTTTTTATGCGTCTTAGTAGTAGCTGGCCTTGAGCTCACGCAACCAAAACTCTTCTGAAGAATCTTCTGTGCGCTATTTAGTGCGCTACAGCTCCACGGGTCCTCTGAGATGTTTCTGTTTATTATTTTATCTCTCTAAAAATCTAGCTTTCCCTCTTCCTCCTGCTGTGGAATGGCTGCCAGCACTTGGTCATCTGTGACCCTCAGCTGCTGCTGCTGCTGCTCTCAGGAATGCCGGTTTCGTTCCAGCAGCTGTGGGTGGCTGTGGCTGCGGCTCCCTCTTACGTGTGCCCTGTGTGGACGCATGGCTGGCACTGAAGCTGGCAGAGAGAAGGGCAGGACTCTGACATGAGGAGGATCCTCTCGTGACTGTGCAAGAACCTTCTGGGAACTTGAACTTGCTCCGGCTAGCTGCTAATATCCTGGCCTCGATTCAAGATGATATTTTAGTTCCTGCCGCGAGCAGCAGCTGGTCAGTGCACAGAAGCCAAAGCCTGTTGGTTTGCCTGGGACAGCAGACAGGGGCGTCACGTGCCACGTGTCCGTCTCCTGTAGCACTGTGAACTTTGGGGATTTTTAGTTCTAGATCATGTCACTAATAATTTAGTCTTGGATTTCATATAAATAGCTTATTGAATCTGAGCCTGGCCTTTAATGAGGCTGCTTATGAGCATTATTTCTGTAGCAGTCAGACTTATACTGGAAGTGCTCTACCTTGAGTTATTGCTGGGTTCACTGCTGCCTTGGTATGTGCTCTCTACTGTCTGCTGGCTGGCTGGCACTTCATGAGGCGGATGTCCCAGCACTTTTAGGACTCTTTGGTACAAATGACATCAGTGCACACTTGAAAACCTGAAGCTAGGGCTGACTCTCCTCTTCCTGGTCTGAGCTTTTTCTAACTTGGTCACTCACCAGGGAGCAGGAGCACACATGATTTTCCAGGTGACAATAATTGATGGAAAGATATCATTGCAGTCCTATTTTTACCCCCCTAAGTGAGTGTGTGTTAGCAAAACATTCTGCAGGCTCCACTGAAAGCAAAATGGGCTGCTCCTGAGGGCTGTAATGTGCTAGAAGTAATGGGAAATAGGCTCTTCCATCTGCCCCTGCTGGGTCGAAACCTTACCTCAGCAAAGTGTAATTCCAATGCTGGAAGCTTTGGAGTAGTCTGTTCGAGTTGCCAGGTGAGACTTTCTTATGCGTTTGTTTGTATATGAATTTAGGAAGACCTTTAGAGCAAGAGTCCAGATTCCTGCTGCGAGTGCTCGTTGTTTGGTTCACTGCAGGAATATGCTCAGCTGTTACGTGTGTGATCTTACCATTAAAGGGGAAAACTTATGTTCAGCAAACTCTTGCTTTGTATTATCTGTCACAATGGGTTGCTTGCTGAATCAGTAGTTTTTTTTATACTTTGAACTTTTTGCTTTGTGCTTTTGATTGCAATAAACAGTAATAAATTGACTACAAGTTAATTACCCATCTTGGAAATTAAGGCTCTTAAAATTTAGAGAAGGTCCACAAATTCCTGGAATAGCCAATGACTTATTCTTGAGTATGGAAGGTTTTTCCATTGCTGTCCAGAATTGGGGTTGGTTTAAAGCAAACAAACAAAAACTAATAGCCTTGACTTCTGGGAATTCTTCTATAGTAATTATGAAGTTCTAAGGATGCAAATGGAGAAAAACAGAGGATCTTAAGTTTCTGTGACCCCAAAAATGTAAAAGGGGGAAGTGTTACAGTTCTTACAATGGCAGTTGGGTAAGTCAGAGCAAGTGATGAACAAGAAGAGCTGAGTACAGACGCTTACCTAGAAGTACTTCTGCAAAACTGCTGTTTTTTCCAGTGGCTGCTAGTTCCCCTTCAGTTTGTTCAGCCCTAAGAAGAAAATCTATATTTAGTGAAGCAAATGTGGATGAAATCTATATAGAAGTATTTTGTCTGACAAGTTTTGGATGTGTTCTTAAGACTTGGTAAGTCGATGTTCAGGCACCATAGAAAATCAATCGATACTCTATTTTTGTAGAATGAAATAGCTTGCTCAGCATGTGCTAATGGGTGATAACCTCTTATCACCCAGACCAATACTGCTCCCGGCAGCTAATTTATTTGTTCCTGGTCTTGGCACCTGTGCCTGAACTATGCTATCGTATAGCATAGGCTGATGGCCTTCACCTCGCCAGATTTTTGACCTTGCTCGTAGCATCTTCTGGAGGGCTCTGCAAGAGTACTCCAGCTGGAAGGCTCGGGAGTCCTTGAGGTGGGGAAGGAGGTGTCTGTCTCTTAGCGTGTGCTTTTGATGGGGTCCTTGGGCTCTTTGGGTTACCTGGGTGCGGTGGCACATCCCACCAGGCAGCCCAGAATGCCGTGTGCCGCTTTATTTCCCCCACAGGTCATTCAGCGCGCTGTGGTTCAACCAGCGAAGGCTCGCTTGCTGCCTGGGCTTGGCTTTGTGGCTTTCTAGTCTTCTTTTCAGGTGTCAGCCAGATGTAGCGATGGATTCAAAAGTATGAGAAATCCCTGTCAAGGCTTTGCATTATTAGCTGCGCTTGATGAAACTGAGGTCCCTCTTATCCCTAATAGCACTCTCTGAAATAAATAAATAAGTAACCTTTGTATCTACAAGGGTGGTGGTGCGTGGGGGTAGGAGGCTCTGGTTGTGTGTAATGTGACCTGCCGCAGCCTTCAGTGTGACCAAACGTAGGCTGGTAAGCTGTGCACCTGTCAGCCTGCCGCTTGCGGTGCCCGTATCTGGGGGGGTGTGAGCCGAGACCTTTACCTAAAGTTAGCCTCTGCGTCTGCGAAGGGCAGCTGGCTTGCCTCTTCGAGTTTTGCTAACGTAGGATCGTGGTAACTCTTTGGAGGATCAGTCCTTTGCTGCAGTTGGAAGCAGGAGAGGTTGCCAGCTTCTACTCTGCCCATTGTCCCATTGAGCTTTAATTGGATTAGTGCCTGCTGGGGCTTTTGACGTGGAGCTTTGCTGTTGCATCACCCACGGGCAGCAGTAATATAGCATATATGCCTCTTCCCCGTAAGTTCTCCATGAAAGCTTCGGTGTATTGCATCCTTGATTTTTTTTTTTTCCAAAATTTTTTTAGACTTAAAAATTCATTTCAGTCATAGAAAAAGAAATGCTGAGCAACAGCATAATAGGATTTTTGGAGATTAATAATAGGATGGCCTGATGACTCTGACACTAATTATGATCTATCTATTTTGAACACGAGAAATGCCTTGTACTGTAAAAAGAAGCTCCAGGCTGAATCCTCAGGTTGCTACAACGCTATTGCTATGACAAACAAACCCCAGAACATGCAGCAATTACCTACCCGGCACTGTGGCTATTTAACAAGGAGTGGAGGACAGCTGGTCACCTTAGTTTCAGTTACAGCTTAATATTTTATTAGTCTGTGTTTCTTATGAGGTCACAAAATCAGCGCACGCTTCAGGGCAGCAGATTTTGGGTCTGTGTAAGGAACGTGGTGTTAGTACTCGCTAGTTCAGATCGACTCGTGGAATTAACTGTCCTTGGTTATACAGAGTAAGTGGCTTGAGCTTACATTGCAAAATGCGTCTTGATGTAAGCTGAATCTGTTAGAGAATATTCATTTTGTCTTTAATACAGATGGGTGTCAAGTGGAATTTCTCAGGTTTGTATGTGTATATGCAGAATTTTTTTATGAAGTCTTTTCTTTTGCTTTGGTAGTGCATATTCTTTAAAGATCTAATAGGAAGCATGTGTACCAGAGAGATTGTACTTCATGAAGAAACTGCAGTGAACCCTCTAGACTTTTCTCATGAACTAGCTGTAACAGCACATGATGATATGCTTATCTGGAAGAAAAAAAAAAAAGCTGGAAAATATTGGCTTAAGACTGGTTGCAAAGACAATTTTATTTTCCTATTGTAGAAAGTTAAAAGGATTAGAGCAAAAAAGTAAAGAAGTGAAGTGTTGTGAAATCGATGACAATAAAAATTTTACTGTGTGGTTTCTTGAATCTTTGTCTTAAACTCCTAACTCTTCTTTAACATCAACTGTAGTTGTCATTAAATAATTCTGGCCTAAATGCAGTTACAAAGATAAATGTGTTTTCAGAAACTTTGATAGAGGAATGGAAAATTAAATCTTCTCCTCTGGAGATGACACAGATATATATTTTTGGTCTTTGTTTGTAGGAAGACAGGATTATGTATGGCAGAACACTTACCATGGTAACATAGATTACGATAGCAGAGCCATCGGCTTTTTTTGTACTTCAGCCCCAGTGTCAGCCAGGAATAACTATAAAAGGCGATGTTTCTATCGCATTTTAATCATGTTAATTACTATGTTTTTCACTCAAAGCCCATTTAACATATAATTAAAATAATCATTTTTATGCAATTTAAGTGTCAAATTTAGAAGAATATAAATATGCATATAGAAATCAGTGTGCATTTGGAGAAATACTCCTGACATTCTAACATAGCTGCAGAACACAGGGCTCTTAGTGTCAGTTCTGTACACCATATGTGCATGGGAAACCTGTACAACCTTACCTGGGGATGCAATTTAGACCTTGATTGCAATTAAATGTCTGCTCTGAGGCTTATATTCTGCCAAAAGTGAAAGAATTCTTGCATCTAGATGCACATTGTGTATGCTAAAATGTGCGTTAAGACTAAAGCTTCTTTACTTTGCTGTGAGGCTGTAAAAATGGGGAAACTTTACAGTGGTGACTAAAGCGGTTGAAAAGAAGGGGTGAGGAAAGATGGGGATCTTCGTTCTTCTGAGTCTAAGCAGAATATTTTGGAGTACATCTGGACAGATAGGCACAGCTTGGATGCCAGTGTATGGGAACGTTTCTGGGGCTGGAGGGAGGTGCAGCAGCGGGAGGCATCATGTCAGCACTTTTGCACCAACTGAGCTGGTGCTTGCTGCTAAAGAAGCCCATGGAAATACTCCACAGATTTATTTGAGTACAGAAGGGAAAGACAAATGGGAGCTTTGCTTAAATCAAACCCTTTGACCTCATGGGTTAATGTGAAGTGCTTCAGATATCTACTCCTGTGCCAGCTGTAAAGGTGCCCAAAGCACTTCTGGAGCTAACTGCAGCCTGTGTTACCTAGGCTTTTCTGAGCATTTGGCCAAGCATCCTGAAAGTTTGGTGATTGTGCCCCACTTCAGGAGTTCTTATTTCAGGATTATGCCCCAAAATATGCCTTATGTCCCTGCGGAAGGGGATCATTGAAGACATGCTCAGAGATGGTCTTGCACACAAAGGAAACACTGACTTGAGTGAAACTCATCTCTGAATTATGAGTGCTCTGGAAGATATTTTATGCTTTTCTGTAGATTTCTGTACACTTAAGAAATTCTGTGCCTAAGAGGAACTGATCACTTATATAAGGTCATCAGTGGTTCAGATTCAAAACTGGAAACCTCTCAGCAAAACAAACGATCCTGGCTAATGCTTTAATTACAGTCCAGAAAGAATTTTAGTTTGGAGGGGGATAAAATTAATGGCAGGCAGTGATCTATAAGCCTGGCTTACTTGGGGTGTGTAGGGATCCACCTGAGCAACTGCCCCTCGCGGTGCTGAAGGCAAGGCTGTGGTCGCTGTCATGGCTGCGGTCAATGCTCACTGCTCTGGGAAGTTCCCCTGGCCCCAAGTTATTTGCAGCAGCCTGCACTGAGCCACCTGCCTCAGCAGGTGTGATGCTAAATGCCTGTTGAAGAAGGGAAGTGAACCTCTGCCTGGAATCCAAATTTATCTTTGCAGCGGGTTAATTGTACATCTCGTGATGCAATCAGTGTTAGGCTTCGTTTGTGGGCTTCAAATTGCAGAGGCACCAAATTGCTCAAGCGATTTTTGAATCTGTTTTAAGTGTTGGAGCAGGTGTGGTGTTCGGGGAGTCATCAGAGACCCACATCAGCGTAAGGCAATTCAGGCTGTATTCTAGCGGGTAGGGGAGGTGTTGCTTGTGGAGCTGACCCAAAGCTTTTGGGAAATGGCTGTACACAAAAACAACCTTTGGACAGAATGGAACTAGCAGCGAGGACAACAACAGTACTATTTTAATTTAATATTCCCAGTATAGTGTTTCACTGTAATTAAACTCTGTTCTTTGTCATTTTCTGTGTTATTCTCCAGATTCTTTACTCTGGTAGTATATAATAAAAGAAAAAGTAAATGCAATTTTCAACCCTGCGCTGCCCCCTCACTTTTAAACTTGTAACAACTTTGCATGTATTTGGGGAAAAAAAAATCAGCAGCTATAAACAAGCTGTTTCTGCATGAGTACATACAATAGAATGAAAGAATGATACCTCATATTCATACCTTATCTTTACAACAATTAATGTTAGAAAATAACTTGATTAAACTTTGACTCAAATAGAAGTATGTGCTGGCAATAGATGTGTTAAGAAGTGACAAGTAACATTGACTTTTGATTTTAAATAATGGTTGCAATGCTCAAAAGGCTTGCAGACTAACTTGTTACTTACTTCTCCCCCAGTAATAACTAAATGTGCAGCGGGCAGTAGCCTCCAATATCAGCATGTGCATTTTTATTTCCCTTTGGCTGGGCAGTAAAGCTATAAATCCATCACAGATGCGCATACGGAGTTGCTCTTTAGCTGAGCTGAAGCAAGACGGATGGAATTTGACCTGCTGCATGTCTCCATGGGGGATGCGTGTGGAAAACCACAGTGTTTTGGGTGAGAGAGGGTCTTGAGCTGCGTGCAGCTACGATGAGGGACATTGAGGAGAAAAAATCGCACTAAACTTCTGTCACCTTAAAGAGAGCTGTTGGAAAGCTCTGTGTGCCACCTGAGTCCTCGAATTGTGTGGATGCGGGCAGTACTCCGTTCTTTAAGCACTTGAGGGGAGGGGGTTGGTTTATAACCATTATAACTACAAAGCAAAGAGGATTTTTTTTAGGAGCATGGACTGTTACAGAAAAAAGGCTGACTCTTGCAGGTTAGGTTAATTTTTGCTTTGGTTGAGACAAGTTGATTGTCTGAAACCGTGTCCGTGCGCTTCACCCACAACAGAGGATGCAACAAGTGTAGTTTTCTTAAAGGGCAGAGTGGCATCTCTGTCAATTTAAAAAGAAGTTACCTTTTTTTTTTTCTTTTTTGAGGTGGTCATCAGTCACGTATGGTGCCCCTGCCTGATGGGGAGTAGTCGTGTGTTTACCCAGATGCACAAAGTTTAGAAGGAAAGTCATAACTCAACTAGCCAAATATTTGAAGGGTGTACCCATTTTGGAAGTCCTGCACATAAATGTGCTCGTGTTTCACAGACTGTTCTGTGCTCTCCTTGTGTTTTTTCTGCCCTTGCAGGAGGACAATAGTTAGGCAAACCGCTCCGTGGCATGCCAAGCCCTAGGCACATGTGTGAGGTGAGCTTGTTCACATAGCTGGGCCGCCTCTGAAGAGGTGAGTCGGTAGGAAAAAACACGTTCAGCCACTGATCTACAGAATTATTACATTTGGCCCTAAGTGCTTTTTAATTTGATTTGTTCTGCATTTCCTAAGCCTTTTCATATGTTGGATATCCTTATGGGAAGAGAAGTCTTCATTTACTGGCTCTGGCAAAGTTACAGTAAAGGTTTAACCTACTAAACCTGTATAAGACAACCGTTAGATAATGAGATTTTTGAAATTAGTGGTGTGTTTTCTCTCTCTTTCTCTCTCTCTCTCTCTCTCTCTCTCTCTCTCTATATATTTAATTTTATGAGTATTTGAATTCATTTTTGAATTTTTCAATTTGAATGCTATTGGAGACCAGATACTGACTTCTTTTCTCATTCTGCAGAAACCTGGCAGGTAGACTTCTGTTGCCTCACACTGAGGGAATAACGGCTGTATGTTATTGAGGGAATGCAGCTTTCTCTTCCAAACATCTGCATCTTGGCTGTGCTATTTCCCAAGCACGCCAGTTTGCATCCTTCTCACCCCTAGAAGTTGCCCTGGTGTATTACCATTGGCATGCACAGTCTTACTGGAAGCGTGATTAGCTTTCATGTGCCACTTTTGAGATGGATGTGTAAGATTAAAAAAAAAAAAACCACCACGTTTTTTATCTTGATGTTGTATGTATTAATGCCTAAATCACCAAGGGTTCAGCAGAGGTTTTAAACTAGTAATTTGCTTGTAGTAAAACTAAGGGAAAACTAAATACGCAGTTTCCAAGCATTCAGTAGCACCGTTTTCATATGGGTCACGCTGCTGGGGCATTGTTTATTTCAACGCTTTTGTGTATTTGCTACATATAACTGTGCTATTTACTATTTTCCTTGAGAATTACAGAAATTGAATGTTTAACTAGCTACTCTTAAAAAAAAAAAAAACAAGAACACAAACATAGTGATTGACAACTTGGGTGCTAAGTCTCAGGCAGCAATTTGAAGGACTGTTCTCCATCGCAGAGGCAGAAACTAACAAGATGCTTGGCTGAGGGAGCCTTAAAAACACAAGTTGTAATGTCAGCTATTCAGCTTCGTGTTTTGAGTGGCTGTGGCTGTCTATTTGTTCCATTTACCCCACGCATTAGGATAGTGTCAGTGGTTGCTTATGTAAACGTGTCCAGAGGACAAACTTTATTTAACTGAAGATGCTTCCAGTAATCGTCTGGTTTTCTTGGAAGTGCCTGTCTGGCTGTTTTGATAGGCTGGCTCTTAAACAGTTTATCAGATAAATCAAACCCGGTTTTGGAAAATGCCTGTGTAGGCCATACCTCTCCCCTCTCGGTCAGAATAAGAGCAGGGAATCTTATCAAAGCACGTTCATCCTGAAATATTCAATATTGGGGAAGAGTAAATAGCGAGTTTCTGAAAGGGAATTAGCAGCGACTAGAGAGGTTTTCAGCAAAAGAGGTGGAAGAGGCTGGAGCCTAATCTGTAGCTCTTGACCATAGTCTAATGGGAATCTACTTGGGAACAAGGGTCTCCAGATACACTTGCTGTGGGAAACCCTCTTCTTGGAATTGGCTCTGTATTAGACACAACAATTCATTTCAGACTTTTTTTTTTGCTGTTGCTTGTGTTTCGTTTGTTTTTTTTTTCCATGTATGTATTCTCTTAAGACTTGAGATGAACTCACGTTGTAGCCTGAATATAATTCAGGCAGCTTTTAGAGCAATTCTGGTGGCTACAAAGCCATGTATTTCTTCCTCTTGGTTCCTTTTAATGGCTTAGTGGTTCAGATTGTGAAGTACTTTCTGTTGGGGCACAGCCTTGTGAGTCGTGCCAGGTTAAGATGCTGATGTGTTCAGACAGCCCTGTTTGTCAAAATGATATGTTCTTTCCAACTAATCTTAAAACAAACTTGAATTTTGTGAGCACCATCGTAGGAAACCCAAACTGTGAGACTTGGGATTTAGAGGAAATCAGCATGCTTACATTCTGCAGAAACTCCTGTTTGCAAAGTCAGACCTTTTGCCAAGCTGGTGTCAGGGTCAGGTAGGTGACTATTTGGAACCTAGGATAGTCATGCCTACGGAAACATTCAAAATTTTTCTTTCCTTTTTTGGCACTGCCATGGAGAGCTGAGACTTCACAATGTAGAAAGCGTCTGGTTTTCACTGATTTCCAAAATGATGCTTTTGGTGGGACTGGCTGTTAGTCTGGTCACTGACATGAGATAGAAATCTAGGACTTGGAGTGCATGCTGAACAGTTTTCCTGGTATTTGTCACAAGTCTTATACTTGTCCAAAACTTACAAAATTCCTTTGTAAAATAAAGTCACTGGTAAACTTACTTCTAAAATAAATATTTTTTTCCAGCTTTTCTGCACAATCGTGTGTTAAGAGGTTACTTGAAAACATTAATGAAAGCTGTGCTACTTAGGAGCCAACTGTAAAAAAAAAAAAGTGCATTTAACTTGGAGCACTAGCAAGAACCATGAGAAGATAACTTTGGGACAGGGAAGTTGGGGAAGACCCCTTCTATTTGAATTAAAAGAAAGAGAACAGAGAGGGCAGGGGAGAACAAAGCTGTTTGGGAGTGGGGACAAAGGAGAGGGAAGATGATAAAAGACACCAAGGAAACTGGAGATGATAGCAAAACACTTTCAGCTGTGTCCAAAAGTCTTACAAATTGCCAACCCAAAACATTTCTTAGCATATTTTAAACACTTATTTTATAAAACATACATGAAAACATAACTATGTGGAAGTAATGCTTTCTTAAAGAACAAGATCTTACTGAGCAAGATCTTTGCAGCACATCTGATTTTCAGGGTGTTTTTTTTTCTTGTATTAAATGGCAGAGTAACTAAACATACAGGTGTTATTTCCCTTCAGCTGTTATTCTGGAGTAGATCTGGCTTTCTTGTTCATCCTTTGAAATCTGCACTCCAATAGATACCGGAACATGAACCTTGTAGATTCTGGAAAAAAAGCATAAGTATAGATTTGTTGGGAACTTTGATTTTAAGCTTGTCTTCTGTACCTCCAAATTACAAATAGGACGGTTCAGGAGAAAGTCAGAGTTAGAACTATGCGGAAGCTGTGAATTTGTAGCCCTTATTTATTTCCTTAGTATAAATAGCACGCGTGTTCAGTCTTTGCTTAATGCAAATCTCCTGGCTTGGAATACAAAAGTAAAATCAGATGTGTGAAATGTTTGCCGATACAGAAAGCATTTCCCCAGAGGTATGCCAAGCTGGTTCCGTTTGACTGCTTGTTCTTCCTCCCAGGTTCCTGCACTGCCCCACAATTGCCCTTGTACCCATCTGTGGCTGCAGCCACACCGCTTCACCTTGGAGCATTTGGGAGTCAGCGGTGACGTTCGTTCTCTTCAGCGTACTTGGGTGTGCCTTGAAGAGCCACTTGAGTGAGTTTGTTCCTGCAGAGCCCCACACACATTCTCATTCTTTGTTTCAGTTCCTCAAACAATTACAGCCCAACAGTATGTAGGGGAAAATCCGAGATTTATTGTGGAGCCTGAGTTCCTATTTTCACAGAGCAGGAGCTTTCTTTTAATGGTATTCAGCAAGATCCCTTTCTCACAAGAACTGTGCCAGAAGATGGCATTGCTGTACACAGAGCACTCATCTCCATTGCAACAAGTCATTAAGAGGAGTGGAAAAACTGCAGCTTGAAAGTCCATTAGGCTGACAGGAAACAAATTTGCCTTCATATCACACATCAAGGACAGTTCCGTTAAGATATATAATGTGCCGAGGAGTTGTTTTTTGTTGTTTAACAAGAAGCTTGTGTTTAAAAGTACAGATTAGTCTGTGGGCTGAGTGGGTGTACCTCAATACTGAGAACTCTTTCAAATGGAAATAGAAGACACTCATTAAAACCTCCTCCTGCTCACACCACCTCCTGCCAGCATCTTACTCCTTGGCTTCAGAATCTGCGTGTTTTCCTCAAAACACTGTCTCCTAACCATCCATTAGGCACAATGGAAAAAGTATTTAATAAATTCTTTTGCTAAGGTATAGCCACAATAGCAAGTAGCTCTGGGCACACTCCAAGGGCTTCATCAGTGAGTTGAATCTCAAAAGACAGTAAGCGGTCCTCTGAGGTAGGTGAAATTTTGGGGAAAAGCTGTACCAGACTCAAAGAAATGTTTCGTATTCTTTTTTCCCAACTTTGTACTTGATGGAAAATCCTGTTATTCCAGAGGGAGCACTGTAGCTCTGACTTCCCGAATCTGTAGGATGAATTGCTGTGATCACAGTTGGATTGTAGCTTTTCTTGGAAAAAGACAAAATCTCAGTTCTGCTGGCTATCTTAAAGTGGGTGCAGTCCACAGGGAGCTCTGTTTGTTATGACTACACTGCGGTCATGGCTGGGCGTGCTGATGGAAGCTACCTGCTGTGTTTCCAGCTCCTTCAGGACCTCAAGGATTTGTCTGAAAGCTGCTTGTTGCTATCGTGAGCTCTGGAAAATCATTAGGTTGGCTCATGCTGGTGGCTGAACTATATGAACCGCCTCCTTCAATTATATGCCAAACGCTAAGCAGAGATGCACAGAAATTCAATTAGAAGGACATAATGCTGGAAATTAACTAATACCAGAGAACTTCCTCTTGCCACCACTGTAAATGAAGTTAAATTCCTTTACCAGTAAGGCTTTGAGGGGGAGGAGAGGGAAGACAAATAACAGCGAACAAAAATAGAGTATAGAACAATTCTTACCAAGTTACCTCCTCAGCCAGAAAAATGAGTGCCTCGCATCCTCCACTTGTTAACTTGGCCACGTTTTGTTCCTTCATCTTCCTCCCTGCAGGAGGCTGGAAGAGGAAGCCAAGGACTGAAGAGCCATTCTTTTCCTCTGCTTTTCCCGTTATGTGATGGGAGTTGCTCTGTGGGGTCTGGCTTGGAGTTAGTGATGGACAGGTGTGGCAGTAGGAAATGTGATTTTTTTTCAGTGGGCTAGGATCCAAATGTGTGGGTAGATCTTACCTTGCTCTTTCCACAGGTAGAGACTCCTCTGGGAACAAGAAGGATCTGCTTTTAATTTAAAACTTCTGATTGCTCTCTTTAACAGCAGCTCTTGTTGCTGTTGCCTCGGTGAAATAACTGTCACAAAAATGGAACTTAAAAAAAAAGAAAACAAAACCCAACAAAACAATAAACTTGCCTTTCAAATAACCAAGGCTCTGATCTACAGTAATTCACAGCTGTTATGTAGGCATAGGCTAATGTGCATTTGGCAAGTGTTTTTTATGGTCTCTGTGGCTGGTTCTGCCAGGAAGGTGAAAATTGTCCTTCATTTAGTGGTTTGGAAGGTGGTGCGTGAGGGGCTCTTCTCAGCGCTGGCCTTCGGTAGCTTCTTTCTGAAGGGGCTAGTGGTGGAGAGGAACCCTTTACTTCACTAGTTTGTTACCAGGCAGGAGAAAACTCTCACTTCTGTGGGGAAATCCTTGAAGGAATTTCCTTGAATCCAGCAGGAGAAAACTGCGCCTTGCTGTTGGCAGGTTCCTTTGGCCACTTCTCATTCGTGCTGTTGAGATGTAAGAGAGGTTGCAAGTCCATGATGGAAAAGACATTCTGAAGTCTGTGGATACTCACATCCCTCTCAAAACTCTCTTTTGGGTAGTAACCTGCTATTTTATCTTTTAATAACTTGTTATGGGGCTGAGTTGCAGATTACTGGCCTCAGAAGCACCATGCCTGCTTGAGCTCGGAGGCCCGATGGGTTCTGCCAGTGGCATGGGAGCAGGCAGAGGGTGACCACGTTGCTCAGGTGTCATTGAGCAGAGCATGGAGGAGCCACTGTGACCAGTGAAGTGGCTTGCTTCCTTTCTGCCAGACAGAAGGGCTCGGACTGCTTCGGCACCCAGTGCAGTCCACTAGAAACCATTAAAACATTGCTGCGCTCCCCATCCTTCCCGGAGTCCCCGCGAGTGTATCTGTATTTACTTATATGGCTGTGCTGGGCCTGCTCCAGCTTCTTTTACACTTGGGATTTGTTCCTGTTGAACTCCGGAAGGAGTCGGATGTGCAAGGGGTGCAGCATTATGCTGGACTCATTATGCACTCAGAGCTAAAAGCATTATTGATTTCATTTGCTATGAATGAAACAATTTAGATTTATCTGGAAAAAAGAAGGAAGGAGGAATGGGGGGGGGGGACAACAACAAATGAATGTTTCATGCCGTGCCTTTCAATGCAGCAATTTCCTAGTTTGCTTCATTCCTGGCTTCCTTGGAATGGCGCTCGGTGCGTGCTCTGTGCCGCAGGACTCGGAGCACCCGGCCTCGCCGAGCCGCGCAAAGTACCGCCGGTCCCTTTGGTCTCGGGTGGGGATGTGAGGCACGGCACGGCAGTGGTGTGGGCACCGCACAACGTGGGGGCACGTATAGGAAGAGATCTATATTTATACAAAAAAGCATGGATTCGGCCAGGCTTTACCCTGCTTATGGATTTAATGGGAGGAGCACTTAGCACTGTTAAAGCTTTCTCAGAATTGCTTCCAGATAGCACAGACTAGATATCGGAAACCAGAGCTAATGTATACAGCATCCCAGAGCAATTTCTTGCTATTTTGGCATTTCTTGCTACTTCCTGTTCTCTTTAACCCTTTCCCTAGTGCAATTTCAATAGCACATCAAAGCCTACTTTCTGATGCACGGGCCAATATTTTCTCACGAAAGCTATCAAGCTGTACCTGGCTATAACGGTTTGGGCTTCCAGAGCTGTGTGCCTGGACAGCAGTGTCCCCTTTGGGACTACGGCAGGGTGTTGGGTGCTTAGTACAGATGTTTTTACCTCAGCTACCTCTGGTAGCCCTCAGCGTTGGGTTCTGTGACCACAGGGAGGGAGCAGGAAGGCTGTGCTCACACTACCCTTTTCTGAAGGGCAGGTGTATGACAAGCCGGTAAGTAACGGCGGTTTCTGCCCCCCTTTGGGAAATAAACCCCGGTGCCGCTGACCCGGAGCACCCCTTTCCTCTCAGAAGCCACCATTCCCCCCCCAGCCTGCTTCGCCCTCCGCCCTGGCAGCCTCCCGGTGACTTCGGCTCTGAGGAGGGGGCCGCGGGGCGCGGCCGTTCGGGGCGCGGCCGTTCGGGGCGCGGCCATTTTGGGGCTGCTCCGCCCAGGGCGGGTCGGGGCGGCCCTAGCGGGTCCCCCCCCTCCTCCCCTCCTTGCGGCAGCCCCAGCCCCGAGCTGCCCGGGAGGAGCCGCCGGAGCCCGTGAATGCCCGCCGCCCGTTGCCGATTTCAGGCTGGTTTCAGGCTGTCTCCGCTTTCTCTCCCTGCCATCGCCCGAGTGGAGCCGGCCCCGCCGATGTGAGGGCTCCGTGAGGGGTGACGGGGGTCGGGGGGTGCGCGGCTCCTGGGGGTGGCGGCTGCTGGAAATACGCACGGCTCGTCCGCTGCTTTGCATAAGGGTGTGTGTGTGTGTGAGGGGGGGGATCGTCTGCGATGCCAATCCATCCTCCCTGGTTTTGCCTCAGCTATGCATAACTAGCTAGCTGATGCATTTTCCTTTTTTTTTCTTTTTTTCCCTTTGTGGTACCGGGTTGAAGAGGGAGAAGACACCCCGAGGGCATGCTTAAACTGCAAGGAGCCTTTGGTGGGACCGTGTCTCCGAAATGCTGTTGCTCCTTGCCTCTCTCATTTTCGCAGGGCTGCAAAATGGGCTCGGGCAGCACTGTGTGGAGGTGTTACCGCAAGCAGAGCAGCGTGAGCTAGGTGCTGAAAATGCCTTCGTAAATCCGTGCTGCCCTCCTGGCTTAGAAACCTCCGCTTCTATCCCAGCTCTTGCAGGAGAGTTGGGTGATATGATAAAACAAGAAAGCATTTAGCAAGCTGTCTCGCTAATCTGTAACCTCTGCAACTTTGTTTTCGCCTGGTGTATCATTCGTATTCCCTCCTAAGTGCCTTTTCAAAAGGCAGAGCCACACGAGGCTTGGCACCTGAGGGAGATTGCTGCTCGAGTCTGGCAGGCAACCCGGTGCTGGGCAGCCCAGGGCTTAGTCTGAAGCCCGCTAAGATCAGCGACAAGCATTGCGCTGACCTGGACAGGTGCTGGATCGGGTCCCCAGCTGCCCGCCTGTCTAACCAGGGACTGTGGGTTCCTGCAGGGTGTCTTGATGCCAGCTCCTGAACTGGTCTCTAAGCACTGAAAACAAATACTTGCATCTGCTTTTCTCTTATTGCCCTTGTAGTAAAAACAGTACGGTTTTATTATAAAACTTGCTTTTGTTTTTTGTCAGATTATCTCATTAGTGTGCAGCAGTCCGTGGACCCTAGCAAGCTGTGGGTAATTCTGCGTCTTGTATACAATCCTTGACTTGTCTCTTCTGTCTGTGCACTAGGCTACAGTGCTACGGCCAATAAATTATTGCTTCCAATGCTTCTTGGGTGTTCTGACTGTAATTAGACCTCTCCAGGGCCTGCTACATTTGTAACCCTAAAGAAAAGCCTCTTATTGTTACTATTGAATAGCTTTCTCTCTTGGAGTGATTTAGTCCTGTACCTATATGGCTGTGTAGACTCTGTAATGAGCTTAAGCACTGGAAAGAGCAGGACAATCTGGGATCTTTGTCGCACTCTCCAGCAGCTTGAGTCAAGGGAGGCTTCACCGTAACCCGTGGCTATGGCTGCGAGACTGGAGTCACATTAATCCACTTCAGAAGTGGTGGGAGTAGACCCAGCTTCTGATGTTTGAGTGACTTCTTGTGAAGGTTTTCAATGTCCATCACGACAAATCTATGACTAGAAATGAGAAAGGTGACTCCTTGACCGTAGTGCCCTAGAAGAATAAATACCAAGTAAAGCTTTCTGCAGTCTGTTAGTGGGTAGCTCTAGTCTCGTGCTGCAAACTGTTCTGTATGCTCAGTATTTGGGTATCTTTACTTGATATCACTTATCCAAAAAGCATAAGCAGATATCTCAGATAGTAAACAAAGCAGCAGATTTAAGTTAATGCTAATGCGTTTGCAGTCTGAGCCAAAAGCTTTTCAGGGTTATTATAACATGCTGGGCATACAGCCCATCCATCTAAGTGTCTGGAGGAGACAAAAGTTATGGATTGACTCATTGTACCCATCGGCTCATCTGAAAGTCAGATTCTGCCGTTTGTTGCCATCGGTAATTTAGTTGTTTTAAGTATGGCTGCGGACAGATGGCAGCGTGGCCGGAACATTGAGATGGGGATTCTGTGATCCCAGCACTGCCATGGACTTCCTGCGTGACCTGGGGCAAGCCAGTCAGTGTTTTGGCAAGAAGTGGTTGGTGACGCTTCTTGTTCTGCAGGATGCTGTGGAGATTGATGGGACCATATACATGCGATATAAAAGAAATCTTACTTGTAGAGTGGATGCTGTATATGTGCTTTACAAACCTAGCCTACAAATGTGCTTTGTGCTGTGATTGATATACTTGCATGTCAGCATGCACGGCTATAGGTGCTAAGGTTTAACTTGCCCCAAATCAGTACTCAAGTTTTATTGCCCAACTGTGAAAGAGCCTCTTTGTTCATCTTAAATTACCAGCTAGTATTCAGAGCCTGTTTCAGTTGTTAAATGTGGCATTGGATTTTGTTGTGTCTTAGCAATGACAAGATAATGCAGACTTTGACAAGGACTTAAGTATGTAATTCCTGTGCATGCGGGATAACGACATGCAAACTTCTACTCCTGTGTCTGCTGCTATTGTCATTGAAAATTATTTGGGCATCCAAGGTTTGGAAGATTTGACTCTTGAAAGTAGTTCATTGGGAGTGCTCAACCAAGTGGAAAGCGGTTATCCTGAACTAGATAAACCCTGTTTCTTCGAATTTATACACGTATGTGAAGTTGTATTTTAAGCTTAATAACAGCAACCCTGATTTAGGAGAATAAATTGACGATGTAGTGGAGATGTATGACATCTGTCTGTTGGGAAGTGAAATAATTGTGATCTCATTGAACAACTTTATCAGGGTTAGTTACACAGAACAAAGTTCTTCAACTTCTTGCAGCAGCGTTAATTACAAGCTAGGCATCCTAAGTGGGTTATGATGCACAGTAATTAGTCGGAGCCTTTTAAAGATATGTTTCTCTTTCAATATAAATGATGTTAGTTTTATGAGCATACAAAAAAGCAATCACATTTACATCACTGCTATGTTTTTTTTTTTTTAATTCATTGCTTCAATGTGTAATCTCGCTCTTGTCACAAAGCTCAGAGGAGTTCCCTCTGTGGCTGCTGTAGAGGGAAGCCCCTCTCTGACCTGAAGCTAGCGTGTGCTGGGCACTTTGAGATGAATCCCAGTACTGCCAGCACCACCGTGCTGTGGAAGCCTGGTGCCAGCCTCCCCCTGCGGTGCTGGCTCTTCGGTGTCTTCTGCTCCCAGCTGTGTCTCCCGCCAGCCATGTCTGCTGTCTTCATGCAGAATTAACCTGGAATTTGGTGGTTTCTGTCTGAAAGAACATCAGTGGTTTGTGTGAGATATTTGGAGCACGATGCCTTGATGTGGTTGGCTGTGCTGTGTCAGCTTTTCGGCAGAGCACCTGGTCTACTTCCAGAGAGTCTTCTGCCTTCTCACCCCCCACCAGGATCCCTTCTCCATCCCATCCTCAGCCTTTGCAGTGAAACCAGAAATGGAGACTTGTCACTTGACTGCCTTCCTGTGCAATTTCATTGACCTTCATCGGCACCCACAGGTTAAATTTCAGGGACATTTATATCATTTGCTTTGTTCTAGGGTTCTGACGCCTCTTCCAGTTAAGCTAGTGGCCTGAAAATGCTTTTCATTTTGTTTCTAAAGCTGTATTTGAACTTTTTTTGGAATGTTTTTATCCTTTCCAACTCTTTTTCTCTTTTTGTCCTGACAGAGGCTTTCACTCAATACTTCTTCCCAACGTTACAACGTGATTTGGAGAGAATGAGCAAATAAGCTTTAAAAAATACATACTGATCTATCTATATGTGCTCAAGTACATGTTTTTATGTAAAATAGAAAACCTGACTTAGCAGGTCTTATCTCACTGAAAATTCATTTTGGAAATTAAGGGAGAAAACTTGAAAGTGAACTAAACATCTCATTTTTCTAAAAATTTTCAATGCTTTCTACAAAATACAGAAGTCTTGAAAACCTCATTTATCAAGAAGACTTTTAAATGAAAGTTTTTGCTTTCATTTTTGATCAAGCTTTTTTTGATCAGTTTTGATCAAAAAGCTTTTTTTCATGTGTTAAGAAAAAAAGGGCAATCCTTCAGGATTTATTTTGACCAATGACACATGGATTCCAAGCAGTGTTTAGAAATAGTTGAGCATTGAGCTCTATTGTGGTCTTTATTTTGTCTCATCACAGGTTTCAGGTGGTGGCAGTCCCATAATCCTACTCAAGCTCTTGAGTTACATTTGCAATACTTTTATACTTGCACAAGAAATCTCCACTAGATATTTTCCCGTCTGCTGTGTGAAGTTCTGGAGATAGAACCTAATTCGGTTTCTTCTTGGTTTCCTGGGAAAAGGCGTAGGGGGGTGAGAATTTAGCACATGCAGATTACTTGAAATGAATTGGTTATGGCTTAGAGTTATAATATACCTTGAGGAAAACTCCAAAATTAGTTGTGAAGGGATTTTACTTATTGTGCTTCTTACATAAAATGTTGTTTTGGAGATGTTTTTAATATTGGAATAATACTAACAGGAAACTTCTACTGATAAAAGCTCATGTTTCTATCCACGTCTTGAAGAGAGATGGAGACTATTAGCAATAAATATTTATCAATTTTTAAAAATGAGCTGGTTTGTAAACAGAAATCCATGTTATGACTTGAGCTGAAGTAAACATATGACATTATGGGCTCATTTCTCAGTCTTTTTAAGTCACTGCTAGAATTTAAAATCTTAATTGCTGCCAGTTACAGAGAGCTTATTTATATATCAGAGCTGTGAGCTGCAGAAGAGCTGGGATTTTTTCATACCACATTTTGCTTTGTGGTCCCAACCTGATGAAAGCAGTAATGACCCCGCAGCCTGTCTGGCAGTCAATCATGAAGACCAAAAGGTAGAACAGAAAGGTACGGCACTCGGAGCTTTGGAGCCAGCTGCTGCCTCTGTGTCTGTGTTGAAATTCTCCTCTCTGCATGACGTACAGCCCCTGCTGGATATTGTGCATGCTTCCTCACTGGCTATCCCTCCCTGTCACCTGGGGAACTAAGTGTGCCAAGTGAAATGGCTGAAGACCGTGCTGCAGTCATCTGTGTGGGTTGTGTGCCTAGAAAAGCAGATTTTGGTAAGAGTGCTCTCCACGACGCTCCTCATCTTTTACAGGCATGCTGCTCTGGTTCAGACAGGCAGCAGAAATATTTATAAGTGTAATTAAAGCCACGAATCCAAGTGCTGCTTGCATTTGTAAGGCTGTTATTCCAGTAAGCCATCTTCAGCAGCTTCCTCCTTTTCTCTTTCATTCTGCTGAGCGCTCGCAGCTTCCAGACATTCAGAGTGCTCCCGGCTCACCTCGTAGGTTCCTTGTGTACTTAGTTTACAAAGATAAAGCATTCCAACTCTTTTCTGTAAAACAGATTTGAAATGATTGATTGAAAGGCAATAGATGGTGTATACATTTATGAAACAAAATTATCGTGTACTGTGGAACAAATTATTGGCTTAATTTTGAAAGACATGAGCAGACTGCTTTTTTTTTTTTTCTTTTTGGAATGGGGAGAGGAGTAAGCAGTGTTCAGCTGTTAGTGTTCCTTAATAATATCAGGTAATGGTGTACATGCATTCAAAAGTAAAAGGTTTCTATTTTTAGTCTTTGGAATGACTCACTAAGCGTAGAGCTGCAGCTACTGGAACTCTTATGGCACAATGTGTGGCACTGCAGAAGATGTCTCCTGCCCCATCAGATGCTAGAATATCTTCTCTTCTGCTGTGATGTCTATACAGCTCTGTACCTTGAGGATTCACCATGAGTGATGCCCTCTTAAACTGCCACCCAAGCCTCCCAGCTCTCCTCACATAGTGCTAAGTATACTTAGGATTTGAGGGGCTAGGGTTGTCCAACAATGAAGTTATTAACACAGGAGTGACTCTCAAGATGATCTTCCTGTCCCTTGTCTTTCTTTCCTTTCTTGCTCTTCACTTCTGTATTCTCTTCAAAATATATTTTAAAAAGGGAATGGCCTCAGGGTAGCAAGTGAAAATGGTTTTGAACTTATTTCATGTCATAAACATAAAATCTGGTGATTATTATTTTTAGGGCCCAAAGCGTGTGACACGTTATACTTCATTTCGGTGTGTTTTCAGCCTGTGTCCGAGTGGTAACTGGATGACTGTGGGTCAGATGCCTGCAGCCACGTTACTGAAAGTACTTCTCAACAGTCTTGAGTAAAGTGCTTTGTCTTGTCAATTGACTCAAGCTAAGATATTGACTATTTAAAAAAAAAAAAAAGAAAAGAGAGAAATTAGTGAAGAGATGTTTGCTCTAGGCTCTCTGTCAGAAGGAAGAGGAAGTGTGAAATTGGTGGCAAAATTTCCAGTGCTTTAGATTAGAGCAAACATTTGCTGTGGTCACTAATGATGGTCGCAACCTTTTAGACTCAGTGCATTTTCTTGAAAGTCTGCTGTCTTCACCGGCCGGCTGGATTCAGCATGGAGGTCTTGAAGTCCAGGATGCTCTGGGCTTGACGGAAAACTGGGAAAATCTCAGTCGTGATTCTCTGGACCGCTCTTTATTTTATGGAAGCAAAGCTTGCTTACGACAGTGCATAGTTCCTGTCTAAAGGGTTTAGCATATGGTCAGTCCTTTGCCTGTCCTGTGCCGAGGAATGTCTCGTCTCAGTGGCCGATCCGTCAGGCAGAAGTTGTGGCAGCCCAAGCAGAAGGAAGAACGGCAGCAAGTTTCTGCAGGCTACACCCCCTGCATCCGTCAGGCCCCTCTCACCAGGTAGTTAGCAGCCTCCAGCAGCACGCAGGTGGTCCCACTGCTTTCCCAGTTGGCTATAAAGCTGGGGCTTGGTTTTGTTTGGAGAGGGCTTTTCCTTAGCCAGGAGGGGAAAAATACGTTTGAACAACGTGATCATAAAATTCTGTGGAAAAGTAGGTGACACAGAGATGTGTTAAAATTAGCTTCAGGGTTATGTACTTTTAAACTAAGTAGATGATGAGTGGTTTGCATTTTTCAGGATGTGTAGGCTGGTAAGCAGAGAGAGCTGATTGATGACAAACCTCTTTTGGGTAACTTTGTTTCAAAACTTGGGTTTATTTTATATTTTTTTTCAATTACTCCTGATAAGTCAACACTAACATGAGCTTGTGCTGAAAGCTAACATGAGCTTGCACTTAGCACAAAGGCAAGTGCTAGAGAGCATGCATGCTCTTAACCTGTAAGAAGTCAGAAATTATCCTCTCTTCTGTTATTCCTCAAGAAGGAGAAATATATACACATTTTGTGTGTATATATCTGCGAGACACGAAGGTTGCACTTATTCTCTCCTTGCCTTCCTTTTTGCTTGGGTCCTGCTTGTAAAGTCTGCTGACAGACTGTGTACGCTCTTCGTGCTCTTTGTTGCCATAAGGGAATCTTATCCAATGGTTTTGTAATCACCTTTTTCTTAAACAGAAAGTGTTTATAGCTTTCGTATGAACTATTGTGTACAATCTGAGATGTATCCATGCTTATATTGTACACAAAGTTACTGAATATTTATCAAAAGTTCACTTGTATAAAAACATTATGATGGCAACTTTCACTTTTTACTGGCAAATAGCGGTTGTTTCTTAAGATTTCCCAGGACAGAGTATTGTTTATCTAAATCCTGGCATTTCAACTCCATGTTAATTCTAACGGGCATGTTGGTAATGACCAGCATGGTACTGCATACTCCTTTTTCACACTTCATTTTCTGAAACATTTATTGCGACTTTTCAGTTGTTTTTTTTCCCTCTCCCGTGCTTGGGTGCTTGCTATTTTTTTTAAATACTTTTACAGCTACAAAACATGAGTGTTCTTAAGTATAGGATATTCCTTAGCCTTCCTTGAGAGCAAAGGACAGGCAAGCCATCTGCATCCTGCATTAAAAATATTTTACCTACTGTCTACATACTTCCTCGCTTCAATGAGAATTAACATAGGAACCACTGGAGTCTGGAGTGCAAAACCTGGTGCAAAGCTTTTGCTGCTTACCAGCTCTGTGATCCTAGAGAAAGCCTGGAATGAGGTGGAGGTAGATTGACGTTACAATTTCCGAGCCAGGCGAAGACAGTCATGCTCCCTTCGTCACAAACTGCGCAGCTCTACCATCTCTGCTGCGATTTATTGGCTTTTTTAGTGGGTTGATGCGTTCTGTTTTAAATTATGACCCAAAAGACAGATGAAACATCAAGAACAAAAGTTAAAGTGAATAAAGGGAAGAAGTAATGAGACCATCCTATTTCTTAAAAGCTGAACAGCATTATTATGCTAAAAATGTTGCTGTCTGAACCTACTAGTTCTGAACACACAGTTCAGAAATCTGCCTTTCTACTGGCTTTATCTACATTGGAAATATCTTGTTTTGCAGATAAAAGATGATAAGTAGAAAGAGAAAGGTAATTAAATGTTATAGCATACGCAAAAGTGAGACAGTTGTTAAATTTTATTGTCCTTGTATGCTTTTAGAGCTCTGATGCAGATGTAAGCAGAACATAGGGGGAGATTTTTTTCTGTAAGTAGAAAATAAAGGAAAACTGTGGTATCATTTTTAAAAAGGACAAAAAAAAAAGCATTCTGCTTTGAGAAGTCTTTCCACGGCACATCACAGACAGTGTTATCAATTTATTGCTCTAAACTTGCAACTCTTGAACTGAGAAGGTATTTTATAGGATGTTGAAGTATTCAGAATGGCTTAAGAGATTCAGATATGCAATTTCTATTAATTTAAATGGGAGCTGTGTGGGCTTCTTAGTCACTTAAGTAGCTTAAAACAAACAAACAGAACAAAACATAGTCCTTCATGTATTATTTCTCTGCAGTAGTCAACGTTTATAGTCTACCTTGTAAAAGATTAAAAGTTCCTTTTCATTTCTACTGAGGGCACACCTGAGAGTGTGGAAGTGCCATTTTGCATTTAATAGCAGAAGCTTTATGAAAAAGTAAGGTCTTCTTTAAAATCAGCATTAAATATTCATCTACAAATGTCAATAAATGTTTAACGGTGATGTGAAAGTATTCATGCATTTTAAAGAGAAAAGAATAATTACAGGTTGTGAGGACTGAGCTCTTAGAGTTGATATAATAGGTCTACAAATATCTGTAAAACTTGCATCAGATTTTTGGTGTAATTGGGTGAAAAATCAGGAAAGAAGGAGCTCTGAGTAAGTGGGCAGCTTGAGGGCAGATTTTCTGCTGGCGTACCTGCTTGATAGCAGAAATCTACAGATGAGGCTGAAAGCTACCTGGGCTGGCTTGTATTTAGGCAATGTCTTGCTCTTTGATTCACTTTTGGACGGCCTGAGCCTTCTGGCCATGCTTGAATTTCATGAGTGGAAGCTGCTGACATGGCTCTTGTGCCCTGCTTCTGTGCCACCTGCAGCACGTGGGGCCCTGCAGTACTTGGAGCGCGGCTCTTGGCTTTCTAACAGGTGTTTTGCACTAAGTCTCCAGGGACTGTTTCGAGGCAAATTTAAGAAATTTTGAACTAAAAGGTCCTGAATAGCCTGGGAAATGGTTCCTTGTGAGGGCAGAGATGCCTGCATATCCTCAGTGATGTTCAGGTGCACGCAGGTACCACGGAGAAGAACGAGACGTTTCACTGGGGGCCAGAACAGCATTGGTTGTGGGACCACAAGGGCTGGAAAGTAAGAGAGGAGGGCTTGGGGAGAGGTAGTATCCTCTATTAGGCAAATAGTAGAGTGTTTATTTTTAAAAAGCACGTTGAGCTTTGGCCCCTTGTCCCATCATCAGTGAGGGCATTTTGGAGTTGAAAACGTTGATGTAGAAAGAGATGGCATCCTTCCCTCCCTCCCTCCTGGATGGGATTTTGTGGTGACATTTTAGACCACAACTTTTCTGAATTTGTAACTTATTCTTTAAGCATTTTGAGTGCAGTTGCAGGCTCCTACTAGTGAAACAAAACCGCTAAGGACTATGTGCCCGATGATAAATTTCAAGCTTGATTTACTCTTTCACAGTAATCAAATGAAAGAAATAACAGTGGAGGAAAAGATACAGGGAGCAATGTGTATCCGTAAGGACTGATGGGTGAGATTATAAAGGATAGAGCTGGATAAGGAATGATCTGTTGGTGTGTGCGACTTAAGCCATGTCTCTTTCAAGCAGACGTTGAACAGCAATGTGGAAGAGACCCTGGGGACCTTCCATAGTAGCAACGTACATCCTGAAGTTAATCTCCCATGCTACCAATTAAGTAACTGTGTGCTCTGCCATGTAGCCTCTTTCTCTGGAGCTTTCACCTGAACTTGAAATGCATGCAGCCCTTCCTGGCTCCCTCATTGGGAAGGAACATTTTAGTTTGGTTAAAACTAGGAAATCCTCACTCGTTCTTCAGTTTTGATGATCTGAGTTTTCCAACTGTTTTGTAGGAAAAATTTGACTAGTTCTAATGGGAGTCTCTTCTTGATGAGCACTGAAGAACACTAAAGTTATTTTGAATATAAAAACCAAGCCATGTGAGGTAGCGCTCCTCTTTGTTGATGAGGAGGAGATTATCTGGAAGATGTCTCAGATGTGGGTATGTTGGTTCCTTCTAAAAAGCTACAGGCACCCTATTGAAGGCTGACTGCATGTATTTTTGTGATGTCCTTGTATTCCCTTCTACTTGCAATGAGAACTACCTATTATTTCGGATAGGGAAGATTAATTTTTTGCATGATAGACTTGCATGGCAAGCAAAACTATTAATATATACATGAGGAAGTCTAGAGTAGGTGCAAAATACCTATATATTGGAAGCAGAATTTGATGTTATTTTGACAATAGGGTATGTCCTTTGCAGCCTGATAGACTCTTCCAACTTTTCAGAAGTGAAGTTCTCATATTTTGGTAGCTTGAGTCCTTGAGAAGAAAATACAAATGCATGCAGTCTTTGCATATGTATGGTAAGATTTTTCAGGAGTATGTACTGTTGCTTTTATTGCTTACTGGGATTAATCATGGGATTTTGGGGGATCAGAATGAGGCTAACTCTGAGAGTGTTTGAACAAAACTCATGGAAGTTGTTTCCTTCATGAGTATCAGGAGTTGGTTTTTGATTTTTAAGAAAAACATTTTTTCTTTAAATGTAACTTCTTTAAATGAAAATTAATGTTTTGATTAAGACAAGAATAATAGTGGAACTCGATGCTTGAGAAGATAGATGAAATGTCGCACGTTTCTTTTTCCTGGATACAGATGAGATTTGATTATTTGGGAGGCTTTCCATGCCAATACAGATCAGAACTTGAATTTCTGAAGCACTAATAAAAGCAGCTGTACTTCAAAGCCCCAGTTGTTTTCATACTGCTGCAAAAATATATACAGAGAAGTGAAAAATAAATATTGGAGAAATGGGGAATGAGTTCGAGGAATACTTTCTGCTTGTTTTTAGAATAATTATTTTGAATTTATGCGTTGTCAGTTTTTTGTCTGCAGTGTTAATGTTAGCTTAAGAAGAGATTTCTTAAGACGCATTCTGCACGTGCACTCCAAAGACTTTACATGTGAAGCAACTGGCGGGCTGTCTGGGGACAGGAATGGAGAATAAACCATTGGGTTCAGGGCAGCGTGTGCCTGGCTCATAAGGGAAGCGTGCAGTCCTCTGCTTGCTGTAGTTCAGTGCAGCTCTTGGCTTAGGTGGAATTGCTCCTGATTTTCATTTCTTGAGGGAAATGTGACTTGTGCTGAAAACTGAAATGTTGCCAGCTTTATAACTACTTGGCTTTTTTTTTGGCTTAATGCTGTTTGTCCTACCTGGCCTTTGTTGCTCCTCAGTTGCCACCTTTTGCCTTCAGTCTGCTTTCACATTGCTTTCCTTGGGTTCCCCTGGGGCTGCAGGACTGTGGCTCACCTTCAGAAGAGTTACAAGGCTTCCAAAATACAGGCAGCACGTCTTCAAAACCTGGCCTGCTTGCAAATATTTACATTACTGATAAAAGAAAGTAAGATGAATTCTGTATGCGTAGGAGAGATGTGGTTGTAGTAGTTATTACCTTCTTGATGTTATTCCTGCTCTCAACGCTTCTCCCATCTTGTGTCATAACCCATGTGTTAGCTTAAGGTATTTAGAGATGAGCCTACTGCACTTTCTTGCGGTGTTGCCAGCTTTCTGACAATACAAAACATCTGGAAGAAGCTCAGCTTTCATTTGTAGTTTTTCTGCCCACTTGGCTGGTTGCTATTGTCTTCTGGAAAAAAGCTCGCTTGCAGAAGCATAGAAGCTCATTACTGATGTAAGAACTTCATAAATTTTTATCGAGTTGAAAAAGAGGCTTACAAATGAGTACTGGTTTATACTGTAGCAGAAGTGAAGTCTACTGCCCAAATACCAGTTCAGCTAAGACATAAAAAGTAAGATAATTTAGAATGATATGTTTTATTATTCTGTACGTGTTAGGTAAACACTGGCAGCGGTCACTTCCTTGACCAGCTAGGGATTAGCTTTCTGCATTTCAAAATGTAGTTATAACTAATTATCTTAATATTCAAATAAGTATAGCATTTCAACTTCTTTGTGGAACATCAATGCAAAACAACAAAACCCTACATTTTTAAGTCTTCCTTATCACTTGTAATTTTTGAACATAGTTGTTACTGCATGTATAAAAGCCAAAATTAACCCATTCAATGGGGAATTGTATCGGTTCATTAATCAGAAAGCATTGAAATAAATATTGTGATTACCATAATCTACTAAGTATCCTTAAAAGAAAAATATGCAATGTATTGTGTACTCTGCTAGTTATCGTACGATGCTGCTTAATTAGAACAGCACAACCAGAAAAAGTGATGCAGGATGAGATGCCTCTGACAAGAGAGCACCTACAAAGCAGTGGTGAAAGGCTCCACCTGCTTCTGCATGCAGTGGAGACATCAGGAAAAGCTCTGGTGGCCTTGGTGGCAAGGGGATCAGAATCTTGAGCTCCTGATCTCCCGCTCTGTGGCTGAGGGCAGAGACATGTGGCACTGGACAACCAGCATGACAACGAGTCGTCTTCTTGGGTGAAAAGAAAGCATGCAAGTACCAGGGTTATGGTGTCACTTGAGTGCAGACATCCCATTTCCATATTTTCCTAGTTAATTTTAAAAATACCAAATTTTAGGTGGTTTTCTGCCCATTCAGGATATATCAACTGGTGAGGTACTTCTGAAATTGTTCTGACGTTTCTTCCAAAATCCAATTTTTCCAGTTTGAACTCAAGAATGAATCTATAGAAGTTTCTGAGCTGGTTGCGATATAAATAGGGAACCGTACGAGCCCCCAGTTTTCTCTATGCTGTGTCCAAAGTGATGTGAGCACCATTTCAGGGCCAGGGCTTGGAAGCTGGATGATCTGCTGGGGTGGTTAGGCTCCAAACACTTGCATGCTGTATCTGGGCTTTTAAAGCTTTCTAACAGGCTTTTAAATGCACGCTTCCTACAAGTTGCTTTGGAGCTGCTTCAGGTGTTGTGTTCTGCCTCGGAGTCCTTAAAGATTTGTGTCCATGTGAAATCTATATCAAGGTCTTCAAACGTGGTTGCCTTAAGTCAAGGCAGGTGTCTACAAAACTGAGTTGAGCCTCATAAACAGCACGTTCACCAGGTCATCGTCACTTCTGGATTAAGGACTATGTTGGGTCTAGGTGGATGCTGGTGCCTGTAGGTTGCCAAGTTAAGGAAGACTTGCCATCTTTTTCTAAGCGCTGTCTCGGCTCTCAGAGTTAAGGTGCATCTTCTGAGTGGAGTAAAATATTTCACGTCTCTCACGGACTTGAGCAGCACTTGAGGACGAGCCGCACCTCTCAAAAGGCTGTGCTTTGTCCCAGTGGCTCCGTAATTAGCGGAAAGAGGCAAATAGGAAATTCCTTGAGCACAGTTGGAGTGAATGTTGAAACATTTCATGCAGGGCTGGATTCCAATTCATTAACGTACTGTAGGCAGCTTTCGATGTGGTAATGCCAAAAACCGGGCTGCTTTGTGCCAAAGGACCAGCTATACTAGTGCGCTCTACACAACATCCAGGCACCTCTTTCTTTGGCCTTTGGCAGCCGGTTAATTAAACCTTGGGGAGATTTAAAATGTCCCTTGAAAATGATGCATCAAAGCAACGTTGTTAGTGTCCGCTCTATTGCTAACTCCAACGATTTGGTTTCCTGTGCTCTCTGCGTACATAAAACTCTGGATCCTCACACAGCATATTGTGCGAGTGCCTTGCTTTTTCAGGTCGTGTCCCACGGTAGTCTTCAGAGAAGCTGTGTTCCTAGTCCTTTTCTCTCACCTCCTCTTCCAGTCTCTTTCTTCTGAGTTTAAGTATTACCTGCGTCAATCTTCTGGAACAGCTACAACATCCAAAGGGGTAGAAAGAGTAAGGAAGATTATCTTGGTGGCCAGGCAATGCCAAAAAGATGAAGACTTCCTTCCTCTTAGTGTGGCGTACTTTTTTTAATGTGGTCTCTGACATGTTAGCTAGAAGAGACGCAATATCCTTTATTATGACTTCTAAGGGATTTGGTGTCCTAACAGAGGACTTTTGAGGACTGTCCCTGCAGTCTGGGGACTCTGTTCTGTTTAATTTTTGTGGCTTAATTGCTGAATGTGACCAGGTATCAGATGATGCTTATTATTCTGGATAGATAGTTGTGTAGCAGCGGGGTGCTGAAGGTATCCCCCTCCATCCTGGTAACACCTGAAATAAAGAAGGGCAGGCTTACTTTGTCAATTCTAAAAATGGTGCCACAAGCTGGTAGGTGCCTCCTGCTGGTCACGTAAGAGTTACTTTCTGGCATTGCACAAGAATATTTTAATTACAGCTCTCACTTTCTCCTCCTTGAAATTCCCCTTGGTGTGTTCACAAAGATGCTCTGCTTCTCCCTGCCTAAATTCCTGGAGACAAATCCACCTTTTGTTCTACCAAATTCTTTCAGTCTGGCACTGACAACCTAGTGGCCTCATCTGATTAAAGCTACTTCAGTGCCGTGCAATATGACAAATGCTTTTGGTTCAAATTGAATGGTAAAGCTTCTGGAAACAAGAGAAACAGTTGTCAGCTGTCACTGTTGTGGTACCAAACATGCATTGTGCTAGAACAAGCAGACAAAAAAAAGGCCATGAGGCGTAGAGCAGATCAAATGGAAAGCCTGCTTAGGGTACATCCAGTGCTATTAAGGCTGGGGTGTATTTTTGTCGAGACTTGTGTAACAACAGAAAGGAGAACATCTGTCAGCAGTTCTCAGCGTGGAAAAATACTCTTTTGCTCTGAAGAAGGCCTAGAAATTGCAAATTATGTGATACTATATAATTTTCCAGATAGGAAGTTTTGAAATAAATCTTAATTTGTTTTGCTTCTAAATACAGCTTTTGACACTTTTTGGGAAGGAAAAAAAAAAAAAAAAAAAAAACAAAAAAAACCAACACATCACGGAGCTCTGGAGAGAGCTGTTTGCCTGCAGAGCGGTGGCCCTGCTTCAGAAATGAAGGTATAGGAGTGAAATGCGGTTAAAAGGGACACACGGGTGTCTGGAGTGAGCCTGGCTGCAGAGCTTCTGGTGCAGATGCGCACAAAGGGTTTTCAGCTAATAGGTTTATCTGACCAGATGGGTTTTCCTGGCTTCTGCGGCGTGATTTGTGCTCGCTTGGACACTGCCGCATGCCTCTGACGAATGCTTTTTCTCTTGCAGAATTCCTGACCAAACCTCTTCAGGTTCCCTGTTGTTGCTTTCTTTTCTTGGCCCCTTCTGAAGCAGAGGCTGTTCGGTACAGGACATGGGGCAGGCAGATCAGGGTATCTCTGAGTTACGTTTCAGTGCACCTTCTCTGCTCTATTCCTTGCTTTCTTTGTCAAAAAGCTTTAAAAAGAAGCTAACACCAGCTTTCTGTTTTTCTTAAATGACTTGAGTAAGAGCAGTAACTTCTGAATTTGATTTTTTTGGGGGGAAATTTTTAATCCAGAATATCACAGGCCAGCTTGAGTGCTGTGCCAGGTTTACGGCTCATCCCAAACCAGATGAGATCCAGTTGGCTGTTTCATCCTTTATACAGAAAATCCTATACGTGGTACAGCGCATGCTGACGTTTCCTTCTGGGACTATTCTCAGAGGTCCCTCATTCATTCTCTTTTGAATTAAAACAAAGCCCAAATAGATCGGCTTCCACCAGAAGCTTCTGCTTTAACACAAAGACACACACAAGTATTTTCTGTTTGAGTTTTCCACCAGATGCTGAGACTTTAAAGGGGAGGGGGGGGGGGAAACAAATCCCTGAATGATGTCCATGACTCTGGATTTGGCCTTCCCAAGGCAGAACCAGAAGCTGTGTGTGCAAACGGCCCTCTGTGCAGCCAGGCTGGGGGCACGGCTGCCTGGAAATGGCAAGGCTCGCTCCCTTCCCCAGGCTGCCTGGACCCCAGCCAGGCCCAACCCCACAGCACGATGTGCACGCTAATAGGATAAGTGTTGCTGAAAGCCTGGAGTAACCTAATGAAACTTGCATGGCTTTCAGAGGGGAGCTTGCTCCTGTGTCAGCTGCTTCAAAACCCAGGGAAGTGGGCACGGTGCAGCACAGGCCCAGGCTGCTAATGGGACAGGTCACAGCCTGTCCAGCAGTGAGTGGTAGATCCTTCTCCTGGAAGGCTGAGCATAAGGGGAAAATGTGTGGCCTTTGCTCAATCAGATTGACCTGCTTTGTTCTAAGGGATGGCTTGGGGTTTTTCCTGAAACTATGTGAGGGAAGATGAAGGAGATGGTGTTACTGCTGCCCTCTTGTTCCTTCTCTTTTGCCCCTGTTCTTCCTCCTCATCCGTCTTCAGGAGAGGTTTCATCTTCCTCGTGCTCTAGGAGGAGTACAAAATGAAAGAAGCTGCTGCAAGTTTGCATCTCAAATAAAACGAGTTACTGGTATCCTTTGGGGGCTCCTTGTTTTTCCTAACCTACATAATAAAAATAGTGAAATAAGATATGAAAGAAGTGTGACAGTGATGATGGTTTAAAGAAAAAAAATAAAAAGTAATCTGTTTCTATGGCAGTAGCCCTTCACATCTCCCCAGACTGTAAGGAACCTTTCCCTCACTGGGCTTTTCATATTGAACAAGGAAACGTTGACCTGGGAGGTCACAAGTGGCTTAAACCTTGGACTGTGTTGTGTGGAGCCATCCTCACGGCTATATGTTCATACTGTGCTCAAGAGGAGGAGTGAAATACCTATGCCTGTCAGCCTAAGAGCACTAAAAATCCGATTTATCCTTAATATAGCACAATGTGATAAGGGCATATTGCAACGACTAGCCTTCCTTCCTCAGCTGGACAGCTTTGTGATTTTTCCATCCGGTTTACTTTACATTGCAGCTGTTCTGGAATTGCTAGAGCTGCCGTCTTTGGGGGAATCGTATACCTGAACTGATCTAGCTGTTTCTGCACCTGCCTGCTCCTGTGGGTGCCGTGCCCCTGCCCCCAGTAATCTCTGCTCATAGAGCAGGCAGGTAAGCTGTGAGTCCAGAGGACCTGCTAAGGAGGGTTTTTTCCCAAGCTGTATTTATGTTCTGCTTCATTTGTGAAAAATTAGATTAACATCTTAATTTCATTTAGTTAAAAGACAGGCTGGCTAAAGCCTCTTAAGCACGTAGCATAGAAGGTAGGAAGGAAGCCAAGCAGAAGTGGCCGCTGGGATAACTTCTTTTCTCAAGTTGTGTTCCCAGCTGGGTGCCCTTTGGCTGAGTTTCCTAAACCACGCATTGAAGTTCAGAAGTGCTCAGCACCTGGGGAGCATCCCAGCGAGCTGCGGGAGGCCTTTCTGGCAGTGAGAGCACGGTCATCAGAGGATGTGTGTCCCAAGACCTGGTGAGAAAATCTTCTTGGGTCAGACCCCAAGAAAGCCAGTGAGGTGTCGCAAAAATGCCTCAAAAACACATCAACACCATAACACAGTGTATAAATAATTATGAAACGAATTAGTCACTGCCAATGAGAGATTGTTCAGGTGTTCTCGGTGTGTTAATCTCGCTGCGCTCTCGGCGGAAACAACGGTGTGTATTTATGGTGGGTAGTGATCTAATTACTGGCCATTAATGAATGTCTCTAACCTCTGAGCTTGTGCTGAGATGTGAGGAATATCGGACTGATCATTTTTATCGTCTTTTATTCTCTGCCTCTCCTTTCTCCCTTACTCAGTATTACTGGCCGCATTCTGCACGAGGCATTATAGGAAAGGAAAAAACACTTACACCCACATTCAGGGTGTGGGATGACTTTGAAATGATCGAGGAGCAGCCTCTCAGCGTGGGATTTGTTTTCTGACGTGACTGCTCAGGTGATGAAGCTGGCGTTATGCCAGTTGCTGCTTTTCTGTCAGGGATAAATTCAGCATGTGGGATCGGGGCTTCGGCAGGAGAGGAAGGCACGCGTGTGGTTTCGCTGCTGCCCTGTCTTCTGTGGCTTCTCTTTGTAGAGAAGTTCCTCTGGCTTCACGTTCCAGTAGTTGTCAGCATAGCAATGAACGAGATCTTTCCCTGTCCTTTGAATGTCATTGTTGGAGACAAAATTACACGTTTTAGTTTTTCATATTTTAAGGTCGGAAGATTTAATGAGCTGAGGAATAGCTGCCAGCTTTACGTAGTTGTCTTCCGTAGATCTTTCAAAACTGGGCATCACATAATGTGGAGAAGGCATGTAGAAGACATTAAGATATTTACAATGCAGGGTCTCCAACATCTTGAAATGGGGGAGCTGGAGGGATGTGTCTGTGGGTGTGCCTCTTTCAGTGTCAGCCTGGACTCAGATGGGTTTAACTCAACCAACACATAACTCTTTCTGATTTTTCCTGCAGGACATTTTTAGCACATGCTTTTTTGGTCGTCTTCACAGCTCTCGTTCAAACTTTTGTTTTGATGAATGCGATAACTGTCTCTTGTCTTTACCAAAATTAGGCTTTTGTAGTAACATTTCTCTTTGGTAGCACACCAAAACTAATTTTATCTACTCTTTTGTTTTACCCTTTATGGACTCCACTTTCCCCTTTATCATGGACTGTCATTACTGCGTCATTATCATTTCCAGGGTTTTTCAGAGCTCCTTCCCTCACCACTACAAAATATCAGCCCGTATATGTTTTGGTCCTTAAATAAGGCATCTGGCACTGCGCTCATAGAAATAGGATAAGCCATAGCAAACTTTGCCTACTCCATTATTAAAGAAAAAAAACTAAACAAAACAAAACAACATAGTAGGGGTGATATGAGGGTATCTTGCCCAAGGATCCTGTCACCTGAAATAACTCATCCTGGGGTGGGAAAGATAAGAGGTGGTTCACAATGTTTGGACCCTTTCCAAAAGGGAACCCTAGATGTGAGATGGTTCCTAGGTACTTGATAGCAAGTAAGCGAATGCTAGCTAGCCTGAACAAAGTCAGCCGGCACTGTTCCCTCTAATGGGAGTTTTGTGCCAAGATGGAACTGCACCATTACTGCTGTGGCACTATATCCACCTGCATCGAAACACACATCTCACCATGGCTGATACCAGTATAGCATGGAGCAAATAGTTTCTAGGGTTTTCATAAAACCATTTTTTTGCTCAATGTGTAGATTTAAAATTATGCAAATCTGAAATCAATTGAAGTGTAGCTTTAAGTGAGGAGCGAAAATTTCAAATGGCCTTTCCACTTGTCAGTTAGCAAGAAGATGGTATGGCAGGAAAACTCTGGGAGCTGCACTGGAGAGGATGTCATGAGCTATTCTCTTGCTTGTTCTTTACGTTAGAGGAGCAGAAATAGACTATCCCCATTTCCCTAAAGGATTAAGTAGATTACTTTGCTACTAATGCTTAGATTTTATTCAGTAGGCACCTTGCAGCCAGATGTTAGACTTCTGCTCTTCGGTGCTTTTAGGAAGACTGAGTAAATGATGGTAAATGAAACCAACTACAAAACACTGCATTATAACATAATATGTATATAAAAATAGAAGTATACTGGGTTGCCACCCCTCTGCTAAGATTTAATCAGAATTTGCAAGCCATTAATTTGCTGTAATATAGAATTTAATTTCATAATCTCAATTTAATTTCGTATTACTAGGTAGCCAGCTATAACTACATGGTGGGTTTAAGCAATTTAAAAACTACTGAAATATCTTCTGTGATTCTTAGGGTTGGGAAGAAGAGAGAGTAAACTACTATTTAGATGCAGTTGCTAGTTTTATAAACATACCGATGGTTTCTAAGAGTTTGCAGAATTGGGCTGTAGTGTTCGAGCTCCAGCTAAGCATAAGAGCAAAGAAGAACTCAGTCCTTTTTTTTTTTTTTTTTTTTTTAAGGAATTCTTTTGCTGAAAACATTCAGAAGAGCCTTGGGCTTTGAGAGCCTCTGTCACCATGAAGGAGTTCATGCTCTCGGCGCTTTTAATGTCGCGCATTTTGTGCAATTGATCCTGCCCCAAACTGCACTGCATCTGCAAGTCGAGCTCTCTGTGGTCCAGGGACGGTGCACAAAGGCAGCGTTTGTTCTCCCTCGCCGTGACCCTGGTGACTCAGTGCCCTGCCAGCGTGCTGAAACTTTCCGACAGAAAAAAGGAAGCTGGCTTTAGAGCTCTTGAAGTGGAGTGTGCAGAGGCAGTGGGTTTGAAAAGCAGAAAAACAGATTAAATTCATTTTAATGCATCAGTTTCAATGTTTTAGATGATGCAAAATGGTATCAAGGATGCAAAGTAAGAGCTGTGTTCAATGTTTGCTGCTCTGTGGGGTTTAGCATTTCATATTTTATTAGGGATGGTAGCCAGGTGTGGATTTTAACCACGATGAGCTCAGAGGGGGAACAGAACAAGACTTAGTTAAGATCTTACCAGCTTTAGTTTTGTTAGGCCCACAGTTTGTTCCGTGCTCCTTTCCAATCAACTGGGGCAGCTATCTAAAAATCTGATCGAAGCAGTAGCAGAGATTTTGCCCCTATGAACTAAGAGTACTTACTCTAAAGATATTAAAACCATGTTCCCATTGTTCCCATCCCAGGCTTGACTTCAAGGGGAATCTGCCCCATGTTTCAGAGGTCAGTGTGGCAGAATCACTCCTTTTGGTTGGGGGTTGAAAGCCTTTCTCCACAGAATCATGACTTTCTGTTAATTTTGTTTTCTCCAAAGCTTGCCTTTTATTGTGTCTAGAAAGCTTAAAACTCCAAAGAGGGATCAATGGATTTGAAGCTTCAACGTGTGTTTTGAGATGAGCACTTCAGTGCCTTTTCTGGATGGAAAGGGCAAGAGTGAGACCAAGCAAGGGACAGGGAGACACAGGAGTGCGGTGAATGCCTGTGGCTTGAGCACCTGGGCCCTCTGCAACGTCCTCTGCAGCCTCTCCTGCACCCTGCCGGGGCTGCCCTGTTCCTGCTGGCCTTCTCTCCCCCTGGCTGGCACCAGTGCTGACTGTTTGCCATGCAGCTTTGGAAGGAGATGTGTGTATGCCTACCCCACATGTTAATGTGCTAATAAGTATGTTATAGCACTTAGTGAGTGACTCTGCTCGCACGTTCTTGACTTCTTTTCTATCTCAGAACATCTCGTTCTTGAGTTTTCTTTATCTCTTTACTTATGCGTCCCGTCACCATCAATTTCCCATGTGTGTTTTTCACTCTCTTGCTTGGATACCTCCATCCTAAGTTTCCCTTTTGAGGCTTTCTTTTCACCTAGGTTGACACCTAAGTCTCCAAAACCAGGAAAATGCTATTAGGCTGATTACCTGTTTCACCTCGTCACCTATTCTCTCTGTCCCAGTGGCCATGTGCAGAGTTAGTTCTAAGCACGCAGACCCTGCTTGTAGAAAGCTGCCCTGAGAGACACAGGTGCTGCAGCTGATAACCCGTAACCAGAGGCGGTTTCCAAAATGATTCAGGAATGTTCACACTGATGTTTTCTTACATGGAAAATTTCCCATGAAATTTTAACATACCTGATTTAACGTACCTTTTCTCAAGCCACTTCCTTGGTAAGTTGCAGGTATCAGGATGAACAAGTGAAGGTACCAAAGAACGGATGAAAAGACAAATCGTTGCAGAAAAGAGGAGCCAAAAATAACACTCAATTTCTTAAAAGGTTAGTTCAGAATAAGTTCTGAAAACAGGAGATATCATTCAGAGAAGGGTAGAAGTTTGGTCTGTTGGAATAAAGTGGTTTTTAATCAAGTTCTAATTTAAAACAACCACGTTCACTCTGTGCACAAGACTCTCTAAGCAGATGCAAGAATGTGTTGTAATGAGAAGTGCAAGGAAGCCACAGAACACAATTATTTGGCCATGGGATGCACGAGATCAGGTGATGGGGGGTCACTGTAGGACTGTAGCGCTGCAGTGCTTTACCAGCTGCTGCTGCCCCACGGAACAAGCACACCGAAGGTGGCTGGCTTCTCGAGAACCTCGCTCGGTGGGCATGGATCCTGCAGGAAGGAGGCTTTGTCACTGCTCACCGAGCAAATGGCAGCATGCGGGTTTGGACTGAATTACTTCAGTTTCCAGCCCTCTGCGGTGGTAGGAAAACTATGATTTCAGTCTCGTAGCTATTTATGTCACTAATTGCTGGTTAATATAATCCCGGACAGTGTTTTTGGAGGATCACTTCTAATTGTTAGGCAGACAAGAGACAGCTTCATCCATTAGTGCTAATCCTATTTCTTGAGAAGCTCAGTGGTTAAGCTGTTGTACCGACTTCCTCCCTGATTCATAATAACTACCGCATCTTCATCCTACTCTCAAGTTGGAGGAAGGTGTGGCTCCGTGTGTGCAATGGATAAAAGTGGTACTATGACACCTGCTACTAACGTGGTCATCATTATTTCTCCTTTAGATGCCATTTTTCTCTTAGCAGTTGATATTGGAGAGGAAGAAAGCCGTGCCTGTTGTGTGCAGTAGCGTTTCTGGGGCCTGAGAGCAGTAGCTGGAGTGGCACTGGGAAGGGGGCGGAGGGAGCGTGGAGAAGCTGTGATCAGCTCTTTACACAAATGGTGGAGTCTAACGTGCAAGTTAGTCTCCTTAATGTCCTTTACCCGCACTGCTGGATTCATGGCAAACGCCTAAGGAAACTTTTCAAGTAGTGTAGTTTCTAATGGCTCATCAATTACTCTGATTTCTTCCCTGCTTTGACACGCGTGTTATGCATCCTCTCTCCCCAATCCAATGAATATTTAACTGTACAAAGTGGATCAGCTCTGCAGGAAGAGGCTGAGATGCTTGTCCAGAATAGCTCAGAGCCCAGGTGAGGATTCTCATTTCGCATGTCAGTGCTGTGAGCTGAAATGCTCGTTTTGCCTGATTTGGAGCAGGATCTTCAACACAGCCCCCAGCCTTAAGGCTACAGCCCATCCGAAGGATGAAATCTATCTTGGCCTGGTTTAGATCCTGAGTGCTACCCAGGATCAAAGAGAACTTGCTGGGGATGTGGGGAGAAGACAGACTTCAAGGCTTTTCAAGCATACTTGTCACAAATGTGTGCAGTGCCACAGCCCACCTCAGCACCAGCTGAGGCACTGTGGCTTCCAGGCCTTTGTCTGTAGGTCAGGCCCATGCTTAGCTGCCTTTTTGGATAAGTACCAGTTCCGAGTGTGTGCCTATATCACATTTAATCGTGTACTTAAGGACTTTCCAGAACTGGGTTATTTTCACAGGTCAAACTCTAGCTATTGCCAAGTGCAAAGCTGGGGATAGCTGAGATAGGAGAGTCTGGGAGCAGTGAGCAACACCTGCCCTCCAGCAAGTATGCCTTCAGCTTGCCCCTGGCTTGCTCTTCACTGAAGGAAGCTGGAGGCTAACAGCTTGCATCTCGGATCTGCGCTAAGCAATTCCCAAATCATTGCAGTCTTAACGGGCTTAGGTTGCTAAGGTGCAAATGGAGGATGTTACATGGGGGGGGGGAAAAAAAAGGTATGGGATTCATTATCGGTGTATGAGTCACCTCGTTTGGAGTCCGATCGTTGTTTCCCATATAAATACTTTTCACCCTTACAAGAGAAACGTACACCTCATCTGAGTGGAATGCTTGTGATCTGCAGCTCAAATGGGAGAAGGACAGCTCAAGTATGCGCATTCCTGGTGGTTGCCCTTAATGCACAACAAGGGCTGCTTCTGTTGATTTTGACTCTTCTCGTATAACCCCCAGGCAATCCAATCGGCATACCACTTGCAAAACGGCAAAGGACAATGATTTTTTTTTTCCCTCACAGAAAGTAAGGTCTGGCTGTGGCACTTGCAGTTTAATGCTTCCCCCCCCTGCCCTTACTGGGACCCTCCTGACTTCTTAAACTGCAAACAAGACACTGCAAAAAGTAGTCCCTCAAGTTTTTCTTACCACTCCAAATTATCCATGGAAAAGGTATTTGGGTAATTATTGCAAATAACTGTAGGAAAACTAGCAGTGAAAGCACCTGTGATAAACAGGATTAATTTGTTTTCTTGCAAACTGTGAGAACTGTGCTCCCCCTTGAAAAGGGAAGGAATAAAAACCAAACCCAAGCACTGGCACATTTAATCCAAGTCCTGGTAGATGCCACTAGTGCGTTGAATAGTTATTATAGAGACAAAGGCACAAAGGAGTATGGTTTGAATCCAGCTAAGTACATCTTGTAGTTAAAGTATGGTAGCGTTACACATTCTGAAATGGACTTATTCCCTGAAGAAGTATGAATTGTAGCTGGCACTTAATTTCTCTTGGAAAAGATGAAAAGTGCATGCATATGAACTAGAGGAACAAAAATTTCCTCGTTTGAAAGAGGGTAAGATGAGTTCTGCCAAGGAAAAAGCACCATGCTTGCTCAGAGGCATCACAGAGCCGGCTGACAGGAGGTGGAAGCAGCAGAGCTTGTACAGTAGGTGTCTGCAACTGGCAGCCTTTCAACATTCAGTCTAAAATAGTAGGAAGCAGGCAGAGTTAGTGATGAGCCTGTACGCTCTGTTCAGTGGGAGCATGCTATGTGCAAAAGTGAGCTCCATCTGATTTGTTTCAGAAAGCTTGCGCGAGCACAACACTGGAAAGGATGGGGTTATGAGTTACAGAAATTGCGATGAGGTTAATTGAACGTGAATGCTATTTAGTTGGCGTGGGATTTAGGTACATCTCTTATCATTCTCGACTTGCTGTATCAGTTAAGAAAACATCTGAAAAGCCAGCATGTGTCAAAAAGGGTTGTATGGATGCAATCCGAAATATTTTCTTCTCAGAATCGGTGCACGCAAAGGTGATGGATAGAGGAATGATGGATGATGTGCACGGATGGGAGAAATAGGAGTTGGGATTCATTTGAGGTGTGCGGACAATGACACCTGTGCTTGCTGCCTGGTATGGATTCTGGGGAAAAACAGGCGCCGTCACCCAGACTCCAGCAAAGGTGCTGCTGCCCATGCTGCTGTTCTGGAGGCTTTTCCCATCTGGGTGCTTGGTCCTGGGAGGATGAGGAGGATGGGACGTCTCGGAGGTTCTGCCCTTGTGCCTGCCTGCTCTGCAGGGAGCGTTGAAAGGGCTGGCCGAAAACAAATGCAGACTGTAATGATACCAGAAACCGTGTGCTTGGGGAAGAGAGCTGTGAGCTCATCAGGTACATACTGGTTTGGGGGGCTTGTACAGACCGTGTCATCTGGATGCAGTGTGGATTTAGCAGTGCTGTCAGTCTTTGCTTTGCTGGGATTTTGTCTCATCGTCAATACAGATGTTGCAGATCTTCTTCCCACAGGTACATGCATACATGACTGTTTCAAGCTCTGATTTTGAGGTACATCTTTATGCCTTGTTACTTAAGAAAAAAGCCTGAAAGACACAATCCTTATAGAGCAAGAAAGCATTCAAAAACCTTAAGAAAACAAAATTAAGTCCCTTCATTCCAAACCCGGTTTTATGACTTTGGAAACCAACTCACTGTTTTGAAGTGTTGGAGGCAGGACCCTAACATAAATTCCCCTTGGCAAAAGACGCATGTTGGTCAGTCCAGCTCTCCTGCTGTTGCTGTTTTTTGCTTGCTAGCGTTGCAGAGTACTATTCAGAAGCTGTCTCTTCTATCACAGTTGTCATGCTTTAATTTGAAGTAATTTCTAAAAAGTGTTTTAGGACACTAGTTAATGTTGTGATTAACCAAAATTGCTTTTGTACAGTGCAGAGAATAACAGGACTGCAGAATGGACTTTTTTTTTATCATTTGGACAAATATGACGTACAAAGATTATAAACTCTCTTTTTTCTCCTAAGCTCTAGCCACAACTCTGTTCAGCCAGGCCGGTCTTCTTCCGCACTGGCTCGTCTTTGGGCACGTGGGGACAGACCGCTCCTGAGCCGTTAAGATCTCCTTCTTGAGGAGCGCCCAGACTTCCTGGACTCCTCTGCCCTTCAGAACCACCTCCCAAGGGACTCTGCCAACCAGTGTCCTGAACAGCTCAAAGTCAGCCCTCCGGAAGTCCAAGACAGTGGTTTTACTGGTCCCCCTCCTGACTTTGCCAAGAATAGGGAACTCTGCCATTTCGTGGTCACTCTGCCCAAGACAGCTCCCGACCACCACATCTCCCACCAGTCCTTCTCTGTTTGTGAACAGAAGGTCCAGCAGGGCACCTTCCCTGGTACGCTCACTAACCAGCTGCGTCAGGAAGCTATCTTCCACGCTCTCCAGAAACCTCCTAGACTGCTTTCTCTGGGCTGTGTTGTGCTTCCAGGATATGTCTGGGAAGTTGAAGCCCCCCACGAGGACAAGCGCTGACGATTTTGCAACTTCTGCCAGCTGCCTGTAGAACTCCTCATCCGTCTCCTCATCCTGGTTTGGCGGTCTGTAACAGACCCCCACCTGGATGCTTGCCTTGTTGGCCTTCCCACTGATCCTAACCCATAGGGACTCAACCTTATCATTCCCAGCCTCAAGTTCCACAACATCAAAACACTCTCTAATATAGGGAGCCACACCACCACCCCTTCTGTGCTGCCTGTCCCTTCTGACGAGCCTGTAGCCAGACTTTGCGGAACTCCAGTCATGAGAGTGGTCCCACCACGTTTCCGTGATGGCAACCAAGTCATAGCCTGCCTGCTGCACGATGGCTTCCAGCTCCTCCTGGTTGTTACCCATGCTGCGTACATCAGTGTAGATGCACTTCTGTTGGGCCATTGTCTTCTCCCCCGGCCTTGCCATTGTTCCCCCTGGCACAGCTCCAACAAGCCTTATTTCAGCCCCGTCCCCCTTCTTACCTAGTTTAAAGCCCTCTCAATGAGCCCTGCCAGCTCCTGGGCTAGGCTCCGTTTTCCCCTTAGAGATAGGTGGGACCCGTCTGCGGCCATCAGGCCAGGTGCCGAGTAAAGCGCCCCGTGGTCAAAAAAAACCAAAATTTCTGTGTTGGCACCAGCCTCTGAGCCACGTGTTAATCAGGTGGGCTTTCCGTGTCCTCTCGGTACCCCTCCCTGCCACTGTAGGGATAGACGAAAACACCACCTGTACTCCCGCTCCATCCACTAACCGCCCCAGTCCCCTAAAGTCTCATTTGATAGCCTTCAGGCTTCTCTCTTCAATATGATCGCTGCCAGCCTCGACTATCAAAAGAGGATAGTAGTCAGAGGGGCGAACCAGGTTGGGAAGCTTTCTGGCTACATCCCTGACCCTGGCCTCAGGGAGGTAGCAGACTTAACTCCTATGAAAAAAGTTCAACTTAATCACTTAAATACAATTTTTGGCTATTCCTGAACGTTGACATGGTTGTCATTAATGAACTTGAAGTTTGGTAAAGCTTTGAATACGGTCATTCCCTTCTAAAATGATATATGGTAAAAGCAAGAGAACAACATCAACTTCGGAAATGATTTTGATGTCTTGAGAGGAAAAGGGAGGGCTGGCTGATGAGGGGGATGAAATTATTGAACAGGGAGTGAGTGAGTGAAGACTTGAGCATAGTTGACAGCAAACTCTTTTCTACTTGCTCATTAGTAACTAGTTGCTCAGGCAGGTAGTAGTACCTACTGCTATGTACTCTTTTTTAATATCCAGAGCCTCAAGGACCTGGGCAAAAAAAATACTTTACCATTGTAAAAGTAAAGTGATGAAGTGGTTCAAGGTCATAGAAAATAACGACAGAACCGCGAAGGAAATCCATGGCTGAAGTATAGATCCTATGGAGACTGTACCTGAATTCATAGTCGTCTGTCAGCTAGAGTCTCATGGTCTGCTGTTCTGTGCTCTGTTACATTCAAAACCCGCTTGTTTTTTTTTTTTTTCCACCCCATTGCTGTTAAGAAGTTGCACAAACATCTGTTTCTGTACTGAGTATGATGTTGGGGTACTTCTGCTGAATATTTTATATTTCCATTTATATTTCCATTACTGCAATTGCAATTATGACTTTTTTTTCCAGAGTAAATAGAATATGGAAATCAAATTATTGAGGGCATCAAGAAGCTTTTATTTAGACATCATTACTGGGGAAGAAAGAAGCAATAATAAGGAAAGAAAGTTCTTAAATTCAATTAATGAATGCTTAGCTGAAGCAGAAGTGAAAACATGTCATCTAAACTAATGATATAACCAAAACCCATTACCCTAATAGTCTTACCTAATTTATAACTACTGAAAATTTGCTGGGGAAGAGTGGAGAACAAGGTTTTGCATTCACGATAGATTTGAGAACATGGAAAACTAATGTATTTTTTCTTTTTTTTTTTAGGTAAGTAACTGAATGGGACATGAAGAATTGACGTTTAAATGGCCAGCATGTTGCAAAAGGTATTTCACTTTAGATTGCAGAGAAATGTATGAGTAATTCCTTTCTGTATGTATAATGAAGTTTGCCTTTAAAAAAACAAAAATCCTCTATTGTTCGCTGAATGATTTAAAGAAGTGAAAATCATCAATCTTCATGCGATCGTTACATGACATCACATCTAACTGGAAGCTGGATGCTCTTCTCTTATTTTTTTGGTATGTAATCCATACTAATTAACCAAATGCTAACTCATGTTAGTCCTCATTTACAGTGATGCTGTTGAGGCGTACAGGTAACACGTTTGTGGTGCTTTGCTAGCAGATCACAGGTTACTTCAAGGTAACACAGGTTGTACCATCCAGTAACGGGGAGTAGCCGTGGACTGGGAGTTCTTCTGAACACTGTTCGATGTCGCTGCACAGGGGTTTAATTTCTCTTTGCTGTCAAGTGACATCTAGACTGGAAGGAGCTCCTCACTCTGTCATCATTGTAGAGAATAGAAAAAATGGTTTTAAATAGTTGGTTAAAATTATTTTACTCACTATATGCTAAAAAAGTAGTAGGAATAATATAATGAATGAAATGGGTAGGTGTCCTGCTTGAAATCTTTTTCTGCCCCCGTAGACTTTCTCTGAGGTCAGCTGAGGTATTGCTAATTTTGGTGTTAGTCACTGGCGAGTCTGTTTTGGATGCTGATCTTGAAGTTGATAGATGTGTCATGTCGTATTTCCAAGAGATGACGTCACTAAGTAACCTTGAGAAAGCTAAACTGGCGTCTGCTCTCTGAACAGCCGCTGCCTTGCCAGCCAGATGTGTACGTAAGTATGCAAGGGCTTGCAGTGCGTCGGGAAGCGGTATCTGTAAATACGCTGCTAATAAAATTCTTGAGCTTCTGCTTATTACACCCACACACAAATCTCGAAGCATACCCTGCTATGTTTTGTTTGCGATACTTGACCTACCAATTTCTTTTTAAATCACTGATAACAGGTTATAATTTTGTAGGATGTTTGCTGTCAAATGTGGTAGTCGATAAAATCGCTCAGAAAAGTGGAGGTTGATGGAAAAGCGATGGTTACATACAGTAATTCCAGTTAATGTTTGTTAGGAATGGTAATTGGAGTTATCTGGAGGAATCTTCAGAAATGCTGGCTAAAGAAAAATAGTTCTGTTTTTTAGAAAAATGTCAGTTTCCTAGTTATTTCTCTTAGAATAGAAATTATACTTAGTATTTTTGACAGAGAAATAGAAAGAGGAATATAGGCTTTTTGATTAGGGAATATATCTAGGATATGGAAAATAAACTTCATTTCTGGTCTTGGTAAGGCAGAACTGAGGTTTGACTCTGAATTTCCAACTTGTGAAAAGGTCATGGAGACCATTGTGCTTTCTGGCTGTTCTGCACTCCTTCCCTATTTTCTGAGTCAAAAAAAAAAAAAAATAAAGCCATATTTGTTGTAAAAACTAAGTATTTTTGACAAGGTTTTCAGCTGAAAATTTTTGGGTGGTTTTGCCTTTTATAAGCTTTCTGGTATTGTCTGCGTGTAACTGCTCTATCAGCTTTTCCCGCTATTCTTCCTGACTTTTTTTTTGTTTTGTTTTGTTTTTTGTTTTGTTAGTCAAGCTATATGGGCAAGTTTAAGCTCTCAATAAAGGACTTATTTTAAACTCTGTACTAGGATTGCTCAGTTCATTTAGGTAAATGCCAAACAGCGCGTTAAGGTCAGGGATCCTCAAAAATAGGTCACGTTCATCTGAGATTTCAGTGTCATTGCTGTCTGGTAATTTTGCCTTGCCTCTTAAAATAAGATTCTAGCTTGTATGATCGTAGAGTTGCTAGTGAAAATGCAAACCGTTTACACTGATTTCCCTGTGCTCACCTGAGCCTTTCTACTGTTTAAAGTGTTTTGTTTTTTTCCTTTTAATTTTTATTTTCTCCACCAAGACGCTAAGGACTCGGCAATCACAGAGCTGTATTTCTTTCTTTGATGCCACAGAACAAAATGTGCTTATTTGCTATTGGATGGTTACGAGGTGGCCAGTGTTGTGCTGTGCGGTCGGGAAAAGCTGCCCTGTCTTTTTGCTCTTCAAGCTTTTGATAAAAGACACTTACTGGGTTTATGGCACATGCCCAACCATGCGTCCCCAGCCTTCTGTGGAGCCAGGCACCAGAAGAGGCCTGACTCTTTCTTTTCTTTCTTGTTTCTTGCCCTGCTGTAAATAGCCAGATTTTTTTTTCTCATTGGTAATTCTGAACTGCAACAGTTGCTACAGCACCTGACAAAATGCTGAGACGTGCTCTGTGCGTGTATATGTATATATATATTTTTAAAGCTGATTTCATTGGAAGGGTGTTCAATGTCTATCTTTACATGAGAATCTTCGTGGAATCTCTTTTTAGGAACATCCTGAAGGATTTTCAGAGAACCAGAACCCCCTGTGAATGCAGCTGAATGGCAAAATCTACCGGATCTCCTATCTGAGAGACATTGTCTGTGTCTTGTGATTTAGATATGATAAAAGTGCCTTTTGGCAGCCGACTCAAAGCGGTTATCCTTTACAAGAGGTGTAGTTTCTTATCAGATATGTCCAAACAGAGAACTGACATTGGCTGGTTTTAGGGTATTCAGGGATATTCAGGGATATTCAGGGATATTCAGGGATATAAGCTATGTTGTGGACTTCCCTAAGTAAAATGCATTTCATATAAAGTACCACGTTTCTGGAAAAAGCAGGATCAATGGATCTTTAGTAAGATGTTCCTCATTAGTAAGCTTATGTAGTAGGCCCTTTGCATTACAAGGCAACTATGAGACCATGGAAAAAAATACACAAACGTGATCGCGGTCAATGGGGGACGGCAGATCTCACCGCCGTGTCTTTCTCTCTACTCCGTGGGCGAAGGCAGAGCTCAGGGTGCCGTGGAAAACTTGCAGCACCTACTCACAGACTTCAAAGTGAAACAAATGCTGTGTGTAGTTTTGAAAATGAGATTCTAGTTTGAGGGTGGGGGGAAAACATTCTGGTGAGCAGGAAAAATAGGAGTGAAAAGAAGCTTGTAACCTTTTCTACAGTGACTTACATTTTTAAAACATTTCCATTGGAGAGTGGTGCACTATAATTGTTTGCATTTGCAAGTAATTTTCACAGAGCTGAGCAGCGACGCTGGAGGGTGGGTGAATTATTGGATTTACCTTTATTGGTTTTAACTTTTTTCTAGATCCACTGCTAGGCAGCAGGAGTTTCCCTGCTGAAAGACCTCCAAGATAAATATGAAAGATGTTATTTACTGTCATTCTATTAAAATATCTTTATTCTCCATGCCCTACTTTTTCCTTGTTAGGGCTCTTTTATGAACTCGCATGTTCTTTTATGCACTGTAAGGGATAGTGTGGAATTTCATCATGCTAAGCTAATTCAGTTGCTATGATTTCTATTACACACTGATTCTGTAATCTCTTTAGCCTTTGGAATATATGGTATTAAAAGCTAAGCTAGTCAGATATAGCAGGGAAGGGAGATCCTACATGCAGTTTGATGCTGCAGTGTACTGGTACAGACTCGGTGGTCAGCGGTAGTGCAAAGTTCTAGGTAGCAGAGATTGTGCTGCAGGAGTTTTCCTGAATCCTAAAGACACAAGTTTCAGCTGTGTTTGGGGCATTTCTTTGGCTTTTGAAATATCTGGCAAGTTTCATAGTTTGACATTTGTGCCAGTAAACTTTTAAACGGTGATCTGGTGCTTGTAAGAAGCTCTGAAATATTGATGGGCTTGGCAATTAGTTATTCAATGCAAAGAATTGTAAGGAATATCAGGTTAATAAAACAGTATTGGTGACTACAAGCAGAGTAGTATCATTGTTTTGGGGAAAAAATACGCGTGTTAGATTCATTTCCCATGGAACTGTGGGTAATTCTGCATGTTGAGGTCATCTGAAGTCATCAGAGGACTAAAGTTTTGGAATAGCAGCAAAAGGAGGATGTAATTTCATTTTCTATTATAACATCTGCCTGACTTGAAAGAGTTGGGAAGCAGCTGCATAACACCTAATTAGTTTAAAACCCAATTCATTGATCATTCTTGATAATTAGACGTATAAGCATTGGGAAAAATTTGGTTTACTGAAATTGTGTAGGGTCCAATTCTGTATTAATTTTGGAACGTATAGAATTGGCTATGCTGTACAGCCTGGTTTCACCCGGACAGTTGTGTTAATTAACTGCAGCCTCTAATGGGACCCTTCCATGGTTTTATTTATACATGTTGGGAAGTTAGATTCATAGATGCTCAGGAAGAACTACAACATTTCTTTTTTCACTCAACAACTAGTGAAAACCTCTCTTTTGCATCACTCTGCTGCTTACCAGGACAGGTATTCCATCCGGTAATGGTGATACGTAGGTTGGGAAGTTGCCTGAGGAAAAGCAGCTTAGTTGTTCACACACTGTGGGAAAAACAATTTTCTTACCAAATATTTCTGAGCCTGAGATGACCCTTAAGCCAAGTTGATTCTGGGTACTTAGCTATTTGAGTCTGTCGCACACTCTTGGTGGTATTTTCCTAGGTAACTTCCTTGTCATATTTGTGAGGAAGGCCGTAAGTGGATGACATGCGTATTTGTATTAAGACTTCTACAGTGAGCAATGGAAGTTTTACAGCTGACAGGATGATCTTATGTCTGCAGCTTCATTCTTCTTTTTATTTTATTTTATTTTATAATTTTCTCCTCCTTTAAAAGTGGATGTAGTACTTCAGGATTTCTCGTTTGGTAGTGTTAGTTAAATTGCATCATCCAAGGTCTCTCTGAAATGCTTCCATGCACAAACACCAAACTGTGGTAGTTTTTAACGGTTGTTCATCCTTTCCTTCAGCTGCATTCTGTAGCTTAACTTTTATTTTCCTGTTGTGTTTAAAAACGGTACATAATACATATCCTTAGATTCAGTCTAGATATACAGGGATTTTAAGTTGTGACTATTATCTACCTGTTTGAATTTTCCAAGGAACAGATGTCCACATCTGAAAAAAAAAAAAAAACAGCATAGCATTTCACATTAAACGGTATGTTTGTTGGCATCTTCAAGGGACATGAAAGTTTGGATGGGCATGATGAATAAATTATCTTAACTTCAGACTGCTCTTTCAAAACAAGAATGAAATGGTCTACGGTGAATTTGCACTGCTTTTTGCCATGTTGTATTTCTTGGTAGGTATGTAGGAGGATCATTTTCTTCATGATTAATTTAATCCAGCATGGTCTGGCCTGTGTTACACAATGCAAGGAAAAACATTTTTATCACAACCAAAATGAGCAAGGCAAGAGTCATGGTTATTTTCTTTTGATCTTCTTGGGATCTGCGACTACAAAATGGGTGAAATTCCAGCGTGTCTGTAAAGGTTCAAAAGTATTTTATTCTTGCTATTGATTTTTATGTGGAATGTTTTCAAACGCTGGGGCAATTAGCAGCTAAGCTAACTACAGCTGGAGAGAGACTGGTCCATCACAAATGGAAGCTAATGGGCCGTAAAGGCACGCAGGATGATTCAAACATTCAGCATGAGGTTTGAACCTAGACTGCCACCAAAAGGGTGGGAAGCCGGATATGTTGGCCAAGGGCTGAATGATGTACAGTGAATGTGTGTTGGCTGTTTTAAGATGTTGTGTAGTCATGCTTGAAAATAGCTTTCAGTTCAGGAGCTGAGAAGAAAATGGGTGCGGCAAGCATCTTGCTTGAAGCAGCGACTGTTTAGAAAGCAGATTTTATGTGGCCCTTCTGTGGCTCGTTGTTTTATGAGCTGATTTTTTTTTTTCCCTGAGCATAAAAATTGGAAGGAAGAAATCTTTTCAGGTATGTTAAGACCTCCCCAGATGAATTCTCTTTATTTGGAAAAGAGACCACGTATATCAGCATACGAATCCTGAGGAGTGTCTGGTATGTCCTACACCTTTTCACAGCTTGTTTTCCAGACCTAAAGTAAAACTTCACTTGGGAAGCATTCACTGCAAAGTGCAACAAGTTGGCTGCGAAATTGCTGGATCTGTCTTAGCCTTTCTGCTAGAATCTTATTTATTTTCTTTTACTACAAGCATAGCAGTGAAAGGGGCATTATGTTTTTCCAGTGGGGGAATGCGTAGTTCTTGTCAAACAAACTTCTTACATTCTGTTTATAAACATATGTTGAGAAAGCACTTTGTTCTAAGCTAGTGCAGCTTTTGCAGTTTCTTTATTGTGCCAGAGCAGACGGAAGCATAGGTCTGGCCACTTCTCAGAGCTACTTCCAAGGATATTCTCCTTGTTTAAATGTTTCAGATAATTATTGGTTGCTGTCCCTGGCACCTTCAGTTTGCAAATCCTTTCACATATGCCAATGTCTGCTTAGGAGTCTTTGCTAATTTTTAAAAATGCTTTTCAATGGGCAGCTCTGGATAAGGCTTTGTGCTAAGATGTGAGTAAGAAAGGGAAACTGAACTTACTCCAAATGTTCGAATGAATTGAATAACAGCAGTTTTTTTGGTGTTCTACACTACCCTTACATTTACAAGCAGAGAGCTGCCTTTACAACTGGTCCTGCAGTCATATCATAGTGCTCATCCAGCGGCATTAATTTTTTAAATACTTGTAGCGCTAATCTGATAAGCTCAGTAAGTCAAGCAAGGATAATCCCTGGTGTCTTCTGGAAGTTATATTCAACCATTTTATGTTGCTCTTGTCTCCAATTGCTCTGCTCTGCAGCTAGACCAAGTCTTCTAGGAGGCAATGCTCTATCTTCTGCTTACTTTATTAACTGTTGGCTGGAAATAAAAGCTGGAATGTAGGTAATAATTTCTGATGAAACATAATTGCAGCATATTGTCGCTTCCGTTTCTCTCCATCCATGGTCCAGTGCTATTTCTGGCACAGCTGCAAGTTAAAAACGGGCCAAGGTATTAAACTTTTTTTGTCAGTTTCAAATACCATCAAAGATTTGTGGGTGTCTAAAGCCATCCTTCTAATCTTGTGCCTACCTTCACATGTATGTGCATGCATATCCTGCAGGAATTTTACTCTTCTGTCTTTAAGTGCCACCTAAAAATGCATGTCTAATCTTCCATCAGTTTGAGCTCTTCACGGATGTTCTCTTCTCTAAAGATCATTTTTTCACTGGCTACGTTTCAAGAGCCAATGTAAAGCCAATCAGAAGTAAGGTTTGTGTTGGATGTATATGTCAGTGGTAGAAAGGTTTCCCCTGACACATTTGAGGATAAACTATGTCAGTCTCGTCACTCATCTTGCTGCAATGGGTAGGCTTGGATTTTATCCTTCATAAAATAGCAGTGGCACATGGTTAATCTCTCATCTTTTATAAATCATCAGCTTCCCTGGACAACTCTATAATGGTATGAAATAAAAATAATTAAAAAATACATTCCCTCAACTTGTTTCTTCTAAGCGGGCAAGCTGAGGTAATCAAATATTGTCTCCTGTGTATACCTCAGGTTAGGAACAGCTTTTAAGAAACTGTTATACGAGCAATCAGGTTGCTCCCTCACAAAATTCATTCCCCAAATTTCCTTGGGCAGGGGGAGAGATGGTAGGAGCTGATACATACTGCATAGATTTTATAGTGACTGTAAACCTGCCCTGTAGCTTTTATAGCAGCCTGTGGCTGTAACTTGGATGGTTCAGAGGCTCTGCCTTGCTGCAGAGGTGGAAATGCAGAAGTAGAATAAGCATATATATTTTTTTTAATTTTCTTTGCATACTTGGAGCCTTTTAGCTAAAGAAGCTGATTAAAGCTGGGCTGTCTCATGATCTGCTCTTGTTTTCCTCAAACTCTAATGTCACAGTAATTTGTCTCATTAATTTGTAGCCATGAGAACAAATTACGATCTGCTGTAATGGTAACTATATTAAAGAAAAAGGTCATAAAAATGATAGGGAGGAAGTTGTGTGTTACAAATACCAAAGCAGAGCAATTAGGATTTTTCCCACTTTTAAGTAAAAAACATGGGAATATATGTATACGTATCTCTGTGTGTGTATATATACATGCATGTGTGGATATAGAGTATGTATGTACGAGTGTGTTAAACAAAACAAAGACCATATTCATGGCTCCACATTGGCAAACACATTAATGAATCTCTGAATTCTCAGAGGGGAGTCAGCTGATGTAGCTGATTTCACTCAAAACGCTTGGATAAAATCCGTAGTAGCTAATAGATACTTACTGCTACGTTTTAAGTTCTTTTCTCTAGCACTTAGACGTAAATGGCCATTTCTTCAATAGAAGCTGGCTACTTTCTGAGGTGTCTGTTTACACTGTTACAGAAGAGATTTTTAAATTATTACATACAATGGAATTAAAAAAAAAAACCACAACACGTGAGCAATGCCTGTTGTGAATGATGCCGATCTTAGGTTGATGGTTATGGGGTTGCTGGGAGCCAAGCTGAAAAACCTACAGCTGAGTGTTGTAACAAAAGCAATCACTTCTGGATTAATGTGAGGTGATATGTGGTGGGAGAAGTTGCTGGGGTGCAAAGGGGGTCTGATGTTCAAGGAAAGCGGTTAGTGATGTCTGGACTGAGCCATTAATCTTTCAAAACTTTAAAATAGAGTACCAGCTGGAAAAACTGCATATTGCCTTGCGTTAAGAGTTGGACAAGTAGAAGAACAAAAGTCGGTGGTAGGATCCTCCATAAGTCACATTCAGCTTTAGGCACCTGACCTAAAACGTATCAGAAACAATAACAGAAGCAGTCCAAGGAAGATCAGTGCCATTAAGGCAAGTGTAGAAGGTTCTCAGAGAAGGAAGAACAAATGATCCTCCCGCTTTAGAAAAGGTTGACATGAATGTATCTGCAAATGTTAGCTAACAATCTGCCTGCAGAGAGCATTAGCTGGGAGTTGTCATTTGCTCCATATTTTCTCATGATTGTAGAAGGAGAATTTGTCAGTCTGGGAATTATAACCTCTGGGGTGGCCAAATTTAGAAAAAATCTATTCTTTGTTCTCATTCATATTCCTGTTTTGTTAACTGATGGCTTTAAAATCACTTTAGTGGTAGTAACAGTCCTGAAATTGTAAATGCACTGTTAACTGATAAACTACTGCTTACTTGATTCTTCAGACAGTCTGCAAGCATGCAATGAAATAAACTCGGACTGGACTTTCTTACAGTAACCACATTTGTCACCCATAAAAGCTGCATTTGAAGAGCAAACCTAGAAGTCTGCATTACTTGGTATTTTCTCCTCAACAATAGCCACAGCCTGGTGATTGGGGAAGAATAAGAACAGGGCAAGCATTGCCAATACTCCCCCTTAATAATCTCCCAACCTCCAGCTGTTTTTGGCTCAGGGGATTTCCTGAGCTGGATATTGTCTCAGTGTTTAATAACCCTCAAATGTTTTCTCTTTTATAAACTTGTCCCTCCTTGAGCTAAGGTAAACCCCTTCTGTCTTGCTAAATGAAGGGGAATTCCCGAGACCACCTCTGTTCCAGCCCCTGGGGTGGGAAACAGGAAACCTGCTATTCTTACATTCAGGGATGGAGAATGTAAGATTTATGAAGGAAAATATTGGTGCTAAAGAATATTGATAATTATTGTAGTAATGTACTCAATACTGTCATATGATCGAGGAAAAAAAGCAAAACACTAAAAAGAGAATACCATTCCCAAAGAGATCTCCTTACTCTAATTACTAGCTGTTTGAGTTTTTGCAGTAGCTGACTGGGTGACCTCTCAGTTTCCTTGCTCTTGTAACTATGGCTTTATTTATAAAATATTAGCTTTCATCAGGAATCCATCAGGAAATGAAAAACTGTAGTCACAGCTGAGTTTTTAAAAGTAAAGATAAAACAGTAAGTAGCTGCTCTTACTGAGGAGCTCCATCCATTTTGTGTGCTGAATGAGGCAGCAGTCTTGTGAAAGTATGTTGATTCTGTAGCTGAAGACATTAACGGACTCTGTTTTCTAATTTTTGGCATTTTGTGTTGTTCCTGCCTTTCATTTCAAACACTAGAACACTTCTGTAAGACAAATTCTACAATTTGTCTTGTAGGAGAACACTTGGTCAGCATGTGTAATTTACTCTTCTTGCTTTCTGCCCTGTCCTGGTCCTTGCATGTTCCCTGTATGTTGGCCCTTCCTTCTTTTCCTCTTCACCCTTCGCATGCAGGATGGCCTTTCCTTTCCCTTGGCGTGTAGAAAATGGCAGGAGTGAGAGAAACCATCCTTTTTGCTCTCTGCTGGAGCCAGGTGCCACAAGCAGCAGCGCTTGACGGCTGGTGCACTGCTTGCAAGGGGCAGCGAGGCCAGCTAGTACAAGCTAGCAGGCATGGAAGGGGACAGATGAAGCCAAATGCAAACTGAACCTTACAGAAAATTAGTAACCTTTAAAATGCCGTTTAAAGCAGTGCCAATATGAAATGAAAGTGCACATTACAAAGCGTTTTGAACTAGCAATGAAAAGTTCTATGCAAGGGAAAAGCAACGTAATATTAAATGTTAGCTGCGTTTTAGAGGCTTGTGACTCGTTCAGTTTTGGATACTTTTTCATGGGGAAGGCAGAAAGCTTGTCCCTGACATGACAGCCAGATTTTTAAGTCTGTCTTTCAAAACATGACTATTCCAGAAGTTTTCAGAAAAATACCTTGTGCAATGCAGTTGTTTAACTACTAGCATGGGTCTTTAAGCTCATGGGTCTGTGCCACCAGGGGAGCCATCTTACTGCTGCTAGTATTTGTCCTAATGGTCTGTGAAGTAAGCTGTGTGTGACTTGATATGGATATACAACTTGCAGTTAGCAGTCAGTTTTTATTTCTTTAATACTATTTGAATAATAATAATAATAATAAAGTTCATGCTGTTAGTTTTTTCTGGAATATTAAACTAATTGGGACACATTCACTTAATTCTGTAGTTATTTCACTGCTTTATGCAGTTATGTTTGTATGACTGTACAATGTAAGGTGAATTTTAATCCGTTTGGCGGTGGAGTAAGAGAATTTGGTGATAAAAAGGAGCAGCAGGAGTGTAGACACTTGAAGATGAGTGAAACTGAAAATACTTACATTATAGGTACAACATAACAGAACTGCAAACTGCTGTAACTGTAAGTTCTGCGTTTCTTCCTTATATCGAAGTGAATGCAACAACAGAACTAAAATTGGGCAATTAGTACTTCCCCAGCGTAAGCCTCTTGCCAAGCCAGTGCAAGTCACTAAGCCATCAGAAGATCACCTACTGCAAAAGGCGGGTACTGGTTTGCTGCTTGATTCAGCACAGGGCACCGGGGCAGCGTGCAGGAGAGCTGCAGGCAGGCAGGCAGGGGCCGAGGGGGGATGCTGCACAGGGCCAGCCAGCTCTCCGCTCAACCGTCTGCAAGAACCAACTGCTTAACTACTAAGGAGCAACTAAATGCAAGGTCAGAAGGAAAAAAAAAAGTTGTTGACTAAATGTCAGTCTTGATACATCACTTACTATCGTTTCAGATGTCATATTGAGACAATCAGACATGAAAATACAAAATACGGGTGCATGTTGAACCAGGCCCACAAAAGAAGTTAACCGGTGTATTTCTGATTACATTTTATACTTTTTGGTGCTCCCAATGCTGCAAGATGCTTAAGCAGAATTGGAGCTGAATCTTGGCAATACTTAAATGGTGTGTGGGTGGGAAGGCATGGGCTGAGTTGATTGTAGAGAACTCAGAGAATAAAAGATGCTGGAGTTGAAATACAAAAATAAACAAAAGATCCTGTGTCCAGAAAACTTTCTCAATCAAGTGTTTCCTGCTATGTGTACGTTTTCTTTAAAAAATAAATAAGACATCCTCAAAATATGCTTTAAAATACGGCATAGCATGATGAGAGGGTAGTTCTTATACATAAAGAGCATAGTCTTAAATACAAAAAAACCCCTATGAATGTACTTCAACTCCCCATGTCAGTTACAGGATACGAGCGTCACATGTGCCGTGGTGGCTCCAAGGGAATGCACCAAGATCCTTGCTCTGCAGGAAGCCAGTCAAAACACTAGTATCTTCCTCTCTGAAACACTGATTTTTATGAAGTACATAAACTGAATTTGATCTAACTCTCTCCTGACAAAGTTCTATTTAAAAAATCGGCTGTGTGGAGAAGAAATAGCGTTGTCTAGAAACAGCATGTCCAACTGAAAATGGGTTTGTTTATACTATTTTATACTATCAGGATTCAGTCTTGCTATTCTACCTTCCTTTGTAGTTTTAAACAAAGGAAGTACTATTTGTAATATATGTAAAAAGTTTCACGTTTTGTTCCTGTTTAAACAATTTCTGTTTTAATTAAGCGTGAGAAATTATGCAAATATGGGTGCCCGTATCAACGTACTACCCTGATGGCAATTTTATGAGGAAGCAAAGCACAGTCCTTTAGGACTACATCTGGCCTGCTGGGCTGCACCACGTCCTCAATATGACCAGTGCAAATGCAGTGATGTAACTTTTACCTGTGTAGGATATTGATATTTTCTAGAGCTCCTTAGCAATGCCGTAGCAGCATTAGGAGCTGCTGGTATGCCGTTCCTACACCCAGTGGAGTCATAACCTCATCCAGCAACGCAGCTAGGCGCTAATGTCAGTGGAAAAATGAACGACAAAAAAAAACAACCTTTGCTTAAATAGTTTTGCCTCATCAGTAAATTATTACTAGTAAAGTAAATATTGACAGAAGTCATCTGTATATTACCAGGAACTGAATTTGAGTCGTATATGACAGTACATTTCAAGGGCTGTAGAAACAGTACAAAGCAAGTCCATATCTTTGTATAAGTACTGTGTTTACAGTAAAGTATGCACTCAGCTAAAAGAAGCTTCATTTACTTGGATGGACATACTGAGTAGAGATGTAGACAGCTCTCCCTCTACTGTTCTGTTAAATCTTGTGCTATCAGTCTTTGTGTGTGTTCTCAAACATGAGCGGCTTTCTCCAAACATATACATCATCATTTTTTTGTTGTCGTTTTTGTTACATCATTGGTAAAAAATCAGCTTGAAAACGATATTTTTTCCGAGGTTGATGGGAATAGTTGGTGATTGCTAGTTTTGGTTTGGGGTATATGATAGTTCTTTTGCGGCACGTTAAGTCAATTTTGACTTACTGAAAAGCTACGGACGCAATTAAAATAAATCTGTTTCAAGAGTTATTCTTTTCTTTGTTTAAGGAAAGGCCCTTCATATCTTTCTTGCTCATTTTCATTTTGTGTTGATTAGTTTATACTATTTAATTTGCTTTATAGTTACCAACTACCAGAGAATGAAACTCGTCTTATCCATCATTTCTTTTAAACTGGACTCCCAGATTGCAGTAACTGTAGCACATAACAAATGTAGTTAAAGCCCGAACTGTGTCCAAGGGGAAGCAAAGTTATTTATATGGGACTCAAGTGCAACACTTCTCTGATAAAGGCCAGTGCTCTGGAACGAAGGTTAAATGGCAGCGGCGATTCCCTGCCAACCTGTCAGATCTGGGTTCGTGCAATTTTGTCACTAAGCCAGACAAGAAGCCAGGACAAGAAATAGCTTCTTGTAAACCAGTCAGGAAGCTGTTGCTGCGATAGTAGTGAAGCTAAGTTATTTAAAAGCACTGATAATGATGAAGAGAGCAGTAAGTGTTGGTTGCTATGCTAGGCAGTTTACCCTTTAACTTTCTTTCTTCTTTTTTAGAATATCCGATATTTAGATAATAATGTCTGTCTCCTGTATTACAGTTTAGTTGCTTTGCCTTAGTCAATGCTAATAAATTACTGACATTTAAGTATATCAAACTGTTTTGTTCTGAAGGAGTTTACTAGTAAAATCATTTGCTGGTGAGAGGATCTTTGTCTTCTCTATATAGTGTGTGTATATGTGTGCGTGGGTTTTATATATATGTAAACTCCTGTATGTGTACATGTGTTTTATATATAAGTAAACTCCTTCTCAATAGAAGAAGTGTATGCTATTTGGAAGGATATAGCTGGATAAAAACATGGTTTTGAAGTTTCCTAACTATGAATAATTTCATGTGAAAAATTTGTCCTAACTTCCCTGACATATTATTTTAAAGATAGGGATTTTAGTTCTTTGTTTCATAGGCAAGGGAAAAAAAAAAAAAGATAGATTATAAAATTAAAAAGCTAGATGCATTCGCAAAGACTGAACTATTTCTCCTAGACTTGTTCTGTACATTCAGTGTACATGCTGGGGACCAAGTCCAAGGAGCTACATTGATTTACAGCAGCTGTCTCCAGCCCCATCCCCTTTCCAGCAAATTGGTATGCTGATCCAGTGAGTACAATCAGGCAGAAGAGACTGCAGAAGGGCAGCAGCAACCACCGCAGAAGAACGGCCTCGGGGATGCCTTAAAAATGTGCCATTGCCTATCGGAGCACTCGGCGGCAGCAGCTGAGCTTGAACTTGGGGGTGAGATGCAAGCGCAGTGCGCAGGGCCGGAGAGCTGAAATCATAGCTGCTCACCGAAATGCTTCCTAAATGTTTCAGCAGAACACGTGTGTGTGTGTGAAAGCCTAACCGAATTCTTTTACATATGGTTGTTTGCCTTCCAGCGCTTGCTCTGCGTGGCTTACTGTGACATTTTAAATGGTGAGTTTACAAACTCCGTGTTAACATCGAAATACTGCTTTACAGCTTACTTCGGGCACGTGAGGCAGCTAGGTACCAATGCACTTAGGTCTTCAGTCATTCAGAGTCTTAGTCGGGGATCCTGATCTTTTTGCCACTGCGGTAACTTTTGGTTGTATTTGTTATTTTGGTTTGGTTTTGGTTGTATTTAAACCTAGTAGGCTTTTAGGGTGTCAGATACCTAAACTGATGTGTGTTTGCTTAGTTTTGTTTTCTTACAGCTGGTCCATTGCAGTGCCCGTATCTAGGGATGGGTAAGCTCGTGGGATCCTTTCTGGGGTGGCTGAGCAGTGGCCAAAACCTGATGACGTTTATATTTCGGTATTCACACAGGTCTCTGTTTGGCAGCGTGAGGGTGCTGATATCCTCACAGACCATTAAAGCCGTTGCCAGAGATGTTTACTGAGCACGTTTTAATTGCTGCATGGACGTGAGGGGCTGCCAGTCGCTGGCAATGGTCACTTCTGCTTGAGGGGGTGAGGCTGTTACCGGGTTTTGCTTCCCAGTTCCCCTGCCCTCGCTGCTGGCTGGTTGGGATGCAGCATCCGCAGCCCACCTGTAGTGGGGGGAGATGTAGTTAAGCTGCAGTACCTGGCATTCAGCTCAGGGGGTTTACTCCACCAGCTCTCAACCCCCCAAAATTGCTGGTAAGCCTGGTGCTGAGGAAGGCCAAGTGGTGGGGGGGTGGGCAAGCGCGTGCCAAGCTGCAACATCTCGAGGGGCTTGACACCAGAGAATGCAGGCAGCCTTCAGAGCCGTAACAAAATATTTTAAAAACTTCAGGAAAAAAGGTCTTCTAAAATGCATTAAGGTCAGCGTTCAATATGCTTGTCTTTCCTTTCAGTCTAAAACCTTGCACCTTTTGGAAGGCTGCAAATGAGAGACTGGTGAAAATGAGGTTTTGTCCTATTGTTTTGTAGAGAAGATGCTCTACAAAGGAGTGTAAAATGACGATTTTGGAACCAAAAAGGTTGACGTTCGTAAGCCTAACTATAAACTTCACGTGAGCTTAATTTCCGTATGGCTACCTGGTTAATAATTAAGCACTTATTATGCAAAATATTTTTAATCTTGGAAAGAGGAAAAAATTTTCTGTATGGTTTCCACCAGTGCTCAAGAGATGGCTTTTGGAAAAGAAGGAAAACATTATTGCATACAATGTCTAGCTCTCTAAGATAGGTGCTTAAAATGTGGCTTTTCAGCTGGAAATACATAGACTTATAATGCCTTTTTTTCTGTCAACGAACTGCACTAAAAACCTGTTTCAGCATGTTTCTGATAAGTGTAGGCTGCACACTGAGGTGGTTAGGGAGCTCTTGTACCCTTCTCCTTGGGCAGCTGACACGATTAGCCCTCTTGCATTAACTCTCACCCAGGGGAAACGTAGCCATAGGAAATCCCTGCCTAAATCACGACATTTTTGGTGGAGGCGTGTGACCCACGTGTGCGTGTGTTCTGCGGTGACAGCAAGCGTTTAATTATGACTAAATTTGATACACATTTTGATTTGTGTTCTGTTGCCACCTTCTGCTCAATGTCTTTCCACTGCACTCTTGTGGTACAGTAACACGTTGCACTGGGGAGCTCGCACTGGAGACGACATTTGAGTATACGGCGCTTTAAAGCAGCAGTGCCAAAAGGAAATGTCAGCTCCTCTCCTGAATTCTTGAGTGCAAAGCCCTGTTTAAACAGTACAAGGAAAACATCTTCCGTAGGAAAATTACTGACAGTTTTCATCATTTTGAAAACTAAGATGTAAGCCATCTCGCTGACACCGCGTAGCCTGGTCTCACTTTGGTTAGCTTAAAAGCCCACGAACCACAAACTGAGCCGGGCAGCACTTGTGTATGGTGCTGCGAGTCACAGAATTAGAGACTGATTTAAGCCTTTGAACATTTTTATAGGGAATAGGAGCAACTGGAGGAGTGGTATTGACAGCTTGGTGTACTGATTTCTTCTGGAGATTTCCACTTGGTGGTCTCTAGAAAGCACACTCCTGAATGTTTATCCTGCCAGCTCTTAGGGCTTATTGTATGGACCCAAATGCGGGCTTTATTTCCTCATGCTCTGTCAGGAGCTTTCTTCAAGTAGAGTGAAATAAACAATTTTGGCTGCCTTGTGACATGGCTGGTAACAAAAATAAAAAAATATTTCTAATCTTTCTGGGAATAATGTGCAATTTATATTGTAGCCAAAAGGCATATTAATCCTCTAGTAGAATTTGTGATAGTGAGGGACCAAAGAGATCTGATGCGGTTGCTAATTAGTGTTTTTTGCTAGCAGAATCAGCTAGGAGGAGAAGCAGTCTTGAAAATTCCCAGACCCTGAGATCCGTGGAAAAAAAAAAAAAAAAAGGAAGCAGGTGTATCTTTATGTACTGGTTTCTTCTTCTTCTTCTTCCTCTCTTTTGGCATAGCTTGCTTAGAAGTTACAGAAATAGTAAATTCTTTCTGTCTGAACCTGCCCAGCACCTGTGGTTTGTGAGGGTAAAGAACGTGAAGTCAGAGCTGTAGGAGAAATATATACTGCAGGGGAAATGGGGTCTGACTGGCTCAGATACTACGTGGGGAAGCGGGTCCCCACTTGCATCATACTTTACTGATATTCACCAATAAAGCAAACCAAGTTTTTTCAAACCTGAGAGGCGTAAGGGATACATTTTGATATAGCTCAACAGTCTTGATGGTGAAGGCCAGCAAAGAGACTTCTCATCTGTTGCACTATGGTAAAAATGGCTGTGCTTGCTGAAGGCACCTGGCCACTGAGCTCCGATAACTCAGCAGGACTGCAAAACTTGGCCAGTGGTGTGGGAAACGCACAACTGGCCGGTTACTGCTTGCAGTTTTAAACCTGCGTGGTATCGATTTATTTCGGTGTGATAATTTTTGGAGTAAATTTAACCTATTGAAAAATTGGCTATGCGAGTTCCCATCCGCAGGGTCTTGGCTTCTGCTTCCGCCCTCGCCACCTTGCAGCCCTTGAGGTAAATAGATTTTGTGCAGAAGTTTGCGGCCCTTCTTCCCTGGCTGCCAGGCTGTGGTGCCCTGCTCCTCCCCTGTCAGTGCCGAGCTTCTGGCAGAGTTTCTTCTGCTTGGAGCGCATTAGACTCTTTATAGTCTTTTCTGACTGCTTCTTGCCTATTTTGTTCTTTATTTTGTTTATGCCAACCCAGCGCTAGACAACCCCTTTTTCTTGTATGGGGTCATGGGTTCAGTGGCATAGTACAGTGACGATCTGCTGTTGCCCATGGTGTCAGGCTTTTCCATGGCTCTGGCCGTCTGAGGGAAAAACATTAAAAGTTCAAACGAGCAGAGTGTGGTCATGTCTGCTGTGGCTCGTTTCCCTGCCTCAAGACTTTTATGAGATGTCGATGGCTATTTTAATTAACCTGACTTGTTGCTCTACTTGACGTCAGAGGAAACACTTTAAATTAAAATCCCTAATTTTAACACCTTTCAGTATGACTCCCCATGTAAGTTTCCCCTACCATCTCTTGAAATCCAGCTCAGTGACTGTGACAGCCATGAGTGTGAAGGAGAAAGGAAGGGAAAGCCGTGTGTTATAAATCTGGGATAATGCCCAGTGAGGTCCAGCAGCGTCTTTAACTGGGAGTTTGTTAGATCTTTGCTAGGTAAGTGTGGTGTTTTTAACGGGTAAAGCCACTCGGGCGCAGCAGTCCAGTAAGCGGTCTTCCTCTCCTGTGTACCTTGCTGGGTGTACCATGCTTAAACTGTTGGAGTACAAATTCTTTCTTTGTTGTCTTTGACATGAGCACCAATAAAAGCAATTAGCAAACTGTGGAGTACTCTTTGCAGAGGTGGAAGTAATGGCTCTGTGTGCAGGGATCAGACCACGTTAGCGTCAATTCCTCTTGAAATTACAAAGCAGCAGTTTAGACCAGCTAGCAAAAGTAGCAACACAGATCTATCCTTAGTCTTTGACTTCAGGAACAATGCGGATATCTTTAGAAAAACAAATTTGTGTGCTAACCAGTGCAAGGCTCATCTTTCCTCTCCCTCAGGTTGCCACTGAGCTGCAGTTTCCAGAGCTACCAGTCTTCTGCAGCATGGCTGAGGCTTTGCTCACGAGTCCTGGTGCTGAGGAGGAGGAGGAAGGTCGTGGTGGCTGCCAGTCACAGTGGTGACAGACGCAGAGTGGTGAGGTGGGAGGGAGGAATAACACCCCATGCACAGGAGGGACGCGATGTGGATCCAGCAGGCCTTGGGAAGGGGGAGATCAGGAGAAGCCACCTGAGTCCTGAAGACGGGTCAGGAAACTGAATTCCTATTCACAAAGAGGATTATTTTTTTTTCTCCAAGCCAAGCACTCGTCAACTCTTTGCCCTCTGCTTGGCCCAGGTCCAAGGCACCAGCTCAGGGTGCTGCTGGGTGGCCGCAGTTGAAGGCACTTCCTGCTGGCACCCAGGTGCTACCCCAAGGAGCACTCGAGTTGTGGCCACATGCTTCTCCCTTTCCAGCAGAAGCTCGGTTGATGGGCTAAAATTGGGTTTGAAATCAAACCTCAGGAAGCCCGCGGTCCCACTGAATCTCAAATGAATGCTTTCAGATGTGTGGTTCTAATGCAGCGTTATTTCCCACAGGTGGGATGCTTTTTGCATAGCTTTTTTCTTGAAGCAGATTTATCAGCCAGACACACCGAGGCACAGTTGAAAGTCATTGCTGTGCAGAGTTTACTGAAGCCTTGCTAATCAAAGGATCCTTTGATAGGTGGGCTGTGCTGGGGGGCGGGTTATGTCGCTTTACTATAAAAATGAAACCTCCTTAAAACTCAGGTCAAGTCACAAAATATTTCTTTCTCTGAAGGTGAATTTTCTTAAATAATTTTGTGTTGCAGCTAACCGTGAGGAGCACGTGCTTAGTTTTGCAGTACAGGTGGGAGTTTTGAGGTTTAAATACTTTAAGAAAAAGAAAATACTGTAGCATCAGTCCTGGGACAGATGTCAGCTCTGTGCTTAAACAGAGCACACATGCATGCATGTATCTGCAGTTATTAATGATCAGAGCTCTTGGGTGGGCGCAGTTCAGCCTACTTCAGCTCCACTAGTGTCCAAGCCTTCTTATTTGAAGGATGGTGTCTTAAAGAGGAAAAGGGCAGTTCAGTTTCAAGCCTGTGAGATGACAGGTGGTGGTACCTGTTCCAGTTTTCTGATTTATTGTCTGTTCCTTAGGAGCCGAAATGACAGGAGGTAGGCAGTGAGTAGGGTGCTGAACATCTCATCAGTGGAATAAAAGCATCCTGGCTGGAAATGTGTATGACATTTTGTGCATCTGTGTCTACTTTCACATAAGGAAAATAGTATCTTTTTAACTGAGAAGAGGATAAATAAGTACTATCATTTAAATAATAGTTGCAGTAATATCAGACAAATATTTGTTTTTCAAAGGTTATGTTATAACATCACTGAACATTCATCTGTCTTTTGGGAATGGTCTTCAACTTGATTATTGCTAGGGAATACTTGAGTTTGTGTATTAGCTGGCAAAGTATGACTAGCATTTTTTTTTTCTTTCAGGGGCTCTTCTTTTGTCTTTCATTGCTTTCCTGTTTGGGAAATTTAAGTTTGGTATTTCCTGAGTTTCCCAACTTTTCATTGCTGTACTTTCATTTATAGTTCACTAGACAACAGCCTCTTAAGTATCTTGTGATGGCATGTGTCCTTACAAACTTATTTTGAAATGATGTTCTTAGCCTTTAACCTCAATCTAATTTGCAATTCATATCACAAAATGTAAAATAAGTAGGCAATCACAAAGTAATCTCAGTTTTTGTCAGAATCTGGATTCTAGTCACAAAATGTTTTTTTTAAACTACTTTTTTTTTTTTTTAGTCTCGTATCAACAAATGTATTTAAAAACTGGCTCTGACTTGCAGCTATTTTTCAGGACAGTGTCTGTTTCAGAGTGTGATGAAATCTTGACATTTAGTCAAGCTTTGACATTTTCTGTTAGACCAGATTAAACGTTTCTTTGTGCAGGTGCATTTCAATAGACCAGAAAATGGCAGTCAGAGGGTCACCTTTACTTCTGATGTAGCTTCTGACTTTCAGTCAACAGAATAACATCAGGATCGATCTCAGACTGTGTGGAGCTAAAGGATACATCACAGGCTTGCTACTTCTTGTTTTTACACTAAGTTCTGACTGAGTTCTACTTAATTCAGTTAAATAGGTACACGTTGTAATGAAATTACTGTTTCTAATGTTCTTGTCAAAGCTATGGAGAGACTTCTGCAGTGTAGATCATGCTTCATTTTCCTTTGTGTCATTAAACTGCTCAAGAAAGATGACCTGACTTATTAGGAGATGTGTGCTGCTTGGAAGGTGGGTGGAAATCGGCTCTGGGCAAATCGAAAGCTATGACAGCCCAAATCTTGGATTGACAGCTCTTGGCTTTGCGAGTGCTTCCATTCTCCTGTCCTATGTATCTATGTAATACATGAGTTTCCCTCTCAGGCTCCGCGTGTTTTATCCTAAGATGAGGAGAAGGATTCAGACGAGGAGGACTCTGAGTTGCTTCTGGTCTTTAAAGGCTGTGCTGTGTTGCAGCTGGCTGCTGCTGCAGCAAGTAGTCAAGCAGTATAAAAATCTATTTAGACACCTGAAAGATGATGCTCCTGCGCACGTGAAGTTTTCTTGATCTCTATTTTTACTCAACTTTAATTGCGTGTACAGAGGATATGGAACATGAACTCAAACACAACAGCATACTTTGTTCATCCGTGTCTTTTTCTGGGTTTGCTTTACTTTCTTGCATGTTGTTAGCTTCTGTTGGCTGTTGAGAAATTTGACAGTACACAAAGCAACAGCCCAATGTCTGCTTCCCTTCAGTGCATTGAAGAGAAGAGGCTTCCTATTCATGGTTTGCTTGGTGTGTTGCAGTGGTTTCTGCGGGGACAGTCTTTTATCATGCTCCTGCAAGCACAGTGTTCACTTCAAGCTGTTTCATCACAGTTGTCAGAAAAGCAGATTGAAGCCCTGTCTTTGATTGTCTGCTTGGGCATTTTCATAGGTTATTTCTAAGGGATTCTGGAAAATTACCTTATGATCACCTAGGCAGAACAAATAGGGATTTTGAATTACAGAATCTTTTTTTTTTTTTTTTTTTCCTCCTCTCTCCCACCACAGAAAAAACCTGCAGTAAAATGCAATTCCTCAGCCCATTTCTGGATTAGGCTTTTGTTTGGAAAGCAGAGGAGGCAGCAGAAGCACTGATGAGCTTTTGATGCTCTGCCCCTGGGAGCCTGAGTGCAAGCTGCTCTGTAGAAAATTTGTATTTAACACTGCTTTCTTGATATGTAGGACATCCTTTTGTACTGTATTTGCTGCACAGATAGATATAATTAGATTCTATCTTGCTCCCATAAGGAGTAGAAGGAGTTAAATGTATCTGGTGGTGTTTTCTTTCCCTCTTTGTCACAGGCTGGTTCACAGATGCATTTTTGTTCATAGGAAATCAAAAGGTCTGAGGAGGGCATGGTTTGTTTTTGCCAGAGAAGTATCTGTGATCTGCAAAACAAGATGCTTGTCTGCTTCAGTGTGAACTGAAAAAAAGAATTTCACTGTTAAGAAGGAGATGGCTGTTTAATGGCCTGGTGTTTAACACTGAGGAGCTGGGGTCTAAAAGAAGAAACTGATGTGGTGTTAGATGATGCTTACTGAGGATCCTTGTGAAATCAAGAAGGAAAAAAGCAGAGGAGCAGAGGATTTGGCACACTCAGGGGCTGAACTTTCTTGAAGCTCTAAAATGAGTCTCTTAGTGCAGTTGTTTCCCGGTGACAAAACGGAAGAAAGATGTGCAAGATCTACCTGCTAAGATTAAATTCTTCAACGTTGATGTTCAAATGTGCTTATTCTGCACGGAAAATCTGCTTTGTGCGTTTTTGTCTTCCCTTTAGGGAAGACAATGGGAAAGAAAATGCCCTCAGGACACTGGTCATGGACAGTATCCTGTCACATAAACCAGGTTAGAGCCAGGCCCTAGTGGAGTGAAGGACAGAGCTCTGCTGGTAGCAACACCTTGGATCAGTTGCAGAACGAAACATTTGCTTGAAGTTTTTGAATAAGGCGGTACTAAAATAGTGTATGTTTGCTCCGCTTGCTCAGATTTGATTGTAGCGAGCACTGAGGTTATGCGTTCCCTAAGTGGAACTGGTGGAGTAGATTCTCACTGCCGGTAAGAAATGATGCGAGAAATCTGTAAGGAACTGCTGGTGTCTGGTGTAGGGAGCTCGTGCCAGCGGGTGGGTTTGAGCTAGCTCCTCTCATCCATGCACTGGGCTGCTCATCAGGTCATTGCTAGGTCAGAAGGTAAATGGCCATTGATGTTCAGACCGTGTCCTTGAACAGCTCTCTGTGGTTAACTCTTCTATAGGTACTTGCAGGTGCATAAAGGAACAGGCTCCCTTCAATGAAGGCCTGTCTTCTTCTAGTGAAGGAAGCTGCACAGGAGTTATCAGCAAGGAACTGGGAAAATGAACTAATTGAGGAGAAGACAATAGTGTCAGAAACAAAAGGGGAAAAAGGTGGCAGTGGGATGGGGAAGAGTCAAGGCATGATAGGAGAAAGGAAGAAAGCAAAAAAGGGTCGGGGGATAAAAGTGTCATAGCCTGGGGCTTTCTATTTGATATGTAAGGAAAGGTTGAGTAGTGTTTGTCCTGCATACCACCGTGTTACACAAGGGGAGTTGAAGGAGGGAGAAAATGTAGATCCCTGCACTAAATATTCCTTTTCATTTAAGGATAAGGCTTATGAACCTAATTTATGCTTTGGGCTCACTGACGATTTGCTATGGTATCTAGGTCTGCATTCACTTGGATCTTTTTCAAAGATTTATCGCTGTAATGTTTTCCTGAGCACAGGTCAGTATGTCCCAGTTAAGCTTATATCTTCATAGCAATGATAAATAGTAAAATTCCAACCTAATATGCATCTTAGGGACACGCACACAGTGGATAATAAATGAAAGAAGGTCAACAGGAGGGTGACCACAGCAAACACAGCTGCCGTCAGCTATTAGAGTGCAGAGCTATTCCCTTATGTTTTAGAGCAATGCTCTGCTCTTCCTTCTGAGTGAGAGAAGGTCAAGAAAATTGCTCTCTGTTTTCACAGATGTGACTCCCAGATTGATTGACAGGGTTGAAAATCATATTGTGTACTCTTCTGGGCTGCTATAGGCATCCATTACGAGGCCATGTGTATAATCATGCTGCATGCACGTTCTCTTGTTTTTTAAGGTGCCCCAGTGGTCATTCCACATCTATACCTTTGAACTTTGTATATTTTCTAGAGATTCAGGTGACACAGCTAACAACACACCTTGGCATTGGTTTGAAATGAGTCGGTGTTTGCTGTTGTGGAGAACTAGTGTCTCTTCCGCAACAGGGGTGGGATTTTTCACTGTGACGTTTTGAGCTGTGGATGGTTTTCCGTGTTGTACTGCAGCTGTCAAAAGCGACGATAATGAGTCTGCAGCTAACTAAGGAGCTGCAGACAGCAGGGGAAGAAAGGAGTTGCATAATTTCGTTACATGTTTTAGTCGTGGAGAGCAAATGCTTTATAACTTCCTCTCTGCATTGATTCGAATGCATCTGGAATCCCTTTGTTGTGTTAAACCACAGCCAGTTGCGAACACGCCTTTGAGGCTTTATTAGCTCAGATTTGAGCCTGGCATAGAGCTATACATAATTCCAGGGGTCATAATCCCCACATATCTCTGCTTTTCAATTTTAGTTCACTTCTAGTCTATAATTGAAAAGGAAACATTTTATCCCTGATTGTACAAATTGATGCTATTTTGGTCCTGTCTAAACCCAGCACATTTCTTTCATAACAGTCATAGCACCTTGAATTAAAACAACACTTTGATATATCATTCCAGAAAGTTTAATTTTTAATGATTTTTGGAATTGTTCCTTACATTCTAACTTCCACTTCATAAGCCAAGAACATTGTTTTCTGGGAAGTTGTTGGCTCTCCATTCCCGCTAACTCCCTGCAACACCACTTGGATTATCACGAAGAATCTGGTGACAGCGTCCCGCGGAGCCATTTCTGCAAACAGAAATCAGGCCAGTTCTCCCGGTGCCAATATAATATCCAAGCTACGATCTACAAACGCGTATCCCAAACATTTCATGCTTCCTTCCTCAGCACGGTGGAATGTAAATGTGACACCATGCTATTCAAGCCGCTGTTCGTCCTGCCTGGCAGTAGCCGTGTTGCAGTACAGTGCTGCCCCAGAGGGGCCGACGTGTTGGTGGCTGTGCTGCCATGGGGCATTCAGTTGCAGTCAGCACACACTAGAGCAGAATACGTGCCTGAAGAGGGGGGACTAAGGAAGGACAGGGCTCCCCCAGCCAGCTCGGTGTTGCCCTTGGACGTGCTTGTAGACCTCATTCAAATGCAAGTGCAAATCCTTCCTCCAACCCCGATAAGCTCAGAGCCCAGCTTTTGCTGGACACCGGTCCCTTCCTAGAGGGGTGGAGGGCGGTGTGAGCTCGGCCAGAGAAGTGTTATCTTCCACCACAAAACGATTTATTCTCCGGGCTGGACTTGGCCAGTACAGCTACATGCTGTCCCTCATGAGGGGCAAACACACCAAGAGCCAAGAGCTCGCTCATTTTACATAGCCGGTAAATGAAATGCTGCTTGCTGCGTCAGACAACTTTGTGGCAGGAGGTGGTGCCATCCAAGAACACCATCTTTCACTTGCTTTTTAAATTATGAAGGGGCAGTATTGTTGGATATGAACACAAATCTTTGTGAATATATTTAATTGAAGATACCGGAGACGAGGCTTAGAGATGCAGAACATTCTATATAAGTTCATTTGTAATTAAAATTCATTATTAATGAAATACTTGTATTAACAGGCCACATTTTTATTAGTCTCAGAGATTGTTATTAGACTTTATGAATTTCTGAGTAAACCTTGTGATCAGGAGCGTGCTCAGTTTGTTCCCTTCATTTAAGTATGTTTCCTCAAAAAATATATATCTTTTTCTTTTTTGTTTGGTCTGAGGAGCCTTGTGTCCTTTTGGGCGAGGAAACATCATTTTAAAAGGGTTATCCAACGTATGCTTTAGTTTCCTCGGTTTCTGTTTGGGATGGTATAGTGATTTTCCAGGAGGAGCCCTGGGTATATAAATAAGCCCTGCCCCTTTGTGATGCTGTCCGCCACTTGATAGGAGAATTAATCTACTCATGCTATTTTGTACCCGTTGAGGATACCAACACATTTTACAAACGTTATCTTGGCTTTGTTCTGTGCTGCCTGCCACCTGCTATCTCTGATTAGTAGGTAAGAAAAGAAGGATGAGGAGATGTGTCAGTACAGAGTGAGGAATTTAGGCAAAAATAGAAGAGCTTTATCATGTAGAATTGCTTTCATCACAACAGCATGCTGGTCCTTTTCCATATCCACATGCAATCTACAATTTCAGTATGTATTTTTTTTCCCCATTACTAAAATAAGGTGTGACATGACTAAGGTTCAGCTGCGAATTATGGATCAGCACTGCATTTTGTTTGCATCCAGAAGCGTTTCACTAGTCAAGTGTTAGACGGGTAAGATCTGAACACAAAGAAGAGGATTAAAGAGGGCTGTCTGAAGTGATGTTTTCTCTCTGCACATCAGTGACCCTCTGAAATTTTGGGCAAGGCGCCAGAATTCAGTGGTCCCAGTCACTGGTTTCGTCAAGCTGCACATACATTTCTGAGAAGTATTTGAAGATGTGACCATAGGAATGATTTTTTTTTCCTCTTAAACGTTATTTTTGAAGTGTTGTTATATCTCAACTACGTAAGTGTGTTTCAGTTGTTTTCAGTATGCGCCAGGAAGAAAAACAGATGCCTTCTCCTGTGGCAGCTGAGCTGAAGTCAGTGCTGACGTTCCTGTTTACAGCACATCGTCCTAGAAACGGGCTGTTCAGGAGATTTCTTGTTTTCTTCAAAGTCTAATGTTTGAAGCCTTACTCGTCATATTCTTCTGCTTTTCATGTACATAACAAAATACTGATGTTTGGCGTTGAGGAGTAGTACCCTAAAATGCTAATCATGTCACATGCTATACTTACCGGTTGGAAAACGTTAAGGGATCACTGACCAGCAATGTCTGATGCATTCATTATTTTAAAAAGGTGTTATTTTTTGCTGTATTTTTATGAGCTTCAATTTTTTTTTTCCTCAGTCCCACTCAGTTTGAAGGCAAGATGCCTGCTGTGGGAGGAAGTAATGGGAAGATACAATGGCATCTGCATTAGCTGCTAATTTTAACCTCTCGCTATCTTTTCTCTCAGGATGCACAGCGCAGACAGAAATGCTTGTAGGCGGATAGGGAGCAAATTATTTTCCCCAAGCAAACTAATTACATGCCAGACATAAATGGTACTGCCAAAATGACTGGTCTCTCTTCACAATCATTCCAGAAGTTTTCTGGCTTCCAGAGTGGAGTAGGAGTCTGGTAGTAACTCTGTTCCTGTGAGCTCTGACTGAATCCAAATAAACGTGGTAGGTCCAAGCCTTTAGCAGTGGGTGTATGCTGTGTTAGACAGTGCTAAAGGTACCCTGAACAGGTTTCTGGGATCACGGCATCTTTTGAGAAGCTGAATTTCATTATAACTAGGGTTTCCATGTTTTTTTTTTTTAGGGCTATTTCCACATATAAGTTTCCTAAATTAAACTTACATTTTGAGAGAAGCATGTAAAATAGGGAAGTGGTGCTAAGGCTTTCTGAAGTCTTTTACCTCGGCTTACAACTGTTCTGGTTATATTCGTGATCAGAGCTGAGGAAGGCGATTATCAATAAAAATTTGTTTGATTTAGCCTTCTTTATTAATGGCAAATTGCTTGCAAACAGACTGTGATTTTAAGAAAACTGTGTGCTATTTATAATCATTTTGTATATAATTGTTTTTTTCCTCAAAATTGCTGTTGGTAGTAAGATGTATTGGTAGTAGGATGTACTTTGTGGTCCTGAGAGAGCGCCGAGAGCAAACTCTTCCTATCAACCAAGCATCCATGATAATCAAATAGGAGATGTGGGAACACAGTGGGGACAAAACCATGCCTAGGAGTCACTGGGATGTTTGCATATCATTTTTCTCATTATTTGTTCAGCTGTAACAGTGAGTGGAAATTGACACCATCTGATAGCTCTTCAGCAGTCTCTGTAAAATGAGTCTGAAGGGCTCAGGGGAGCTCCCAGCAGCCATAAACCCATCTCTTAGATCACCTCCACAGTTTTTGTGTGCTGACAAGCTCGCTGCTGCTAGCAGCAGAGAGATGCATGGCTGTGGAGTCTGAACCATGTTTTCATCCAGGATTCGGCCCTTCTCACGGCTCACCCAGGAAATGCCACTGAAACAGAATAGGAAGGTTTATGGTACCACTTTTCCTGCTATGCCTGCTATTATGTTCATAAAAATGCTTGAATCTTCATGGGTCTTAGTATTTTATCTTTTATTCTTACCCATTCCTCCACACACTCTGTAATTTTATTTTGCTGCCTAGCTATTTTCTGTGCAGAACCAAACCACCACCTTTGGCTATTTTGGGGGAGGTGGGGAGCAGGGAAGTGTGTGATTAGGGTGAATCAAACAGCCACGAAGGTTTCCATCCACTGGGACGGCGGATAGCGCTGGTACCAGCTTCCTAGCCAGCTTTGACTTGACAAGGCTGTGGAAGAAGTGAACTGAGCATTCGGGTCTGGTCTGATCTTCCCACTAAGGTTGCCAACAAAGGCTGTGCTTGTCGTGGTATTTCTTATGACAGAATTACTTGTTCAGGGGCAATTATAAAGAGATCACCAGCTTGTCAAAGAATAACGGCCTTGTCTGCAGCTGGCCTCGCGTGGGTGAGCCAGTTATCAATTTGCTGAGCCATTGTGCCTCTGATGGAAAAAAAGGAACTTGTACCGGTGTGTGATGCGTGCGGAAGTTGGGTGTGTCCAAGGGCACTCTAGGAAACGTTTTAATTCCTTCCTTCATTCACAGTTTGCGTTGCCATTGTAGGCAACGTGACGCGTAAACTGGAAAGAGGCCAGGAGACCCATCTGCGATCAGAGAGAGAGCTTTCTAATTGCGGCCTAGTAGGCAGAGCTAATGACGTACCTTCTCTCCTATGAATACTTTCATGAACTTTCCCTGTCTCAGGAGATTCCCTCAGTGCTGTGCTAAATTGGGTCGTTTGTGTGTACACAAAGGGAAGGACAAAGGATGGGTTTGTGTTCCAGTATTACCATAAAACTCTGTATCTTCTCCTCAATTAAGTAGTACAAGGATTCTGCTTCAATTTATGGGCAAAAGTCGCTGCAGTTCAGGGCATTTCTTTGTTCTGTGCAGGTATGTATCCAGATCTGTTTTAATGCTCTGCAAATTGGATCAGACAAAGGAAGCTTCTTCCTTTAGCTGCTGTTTTAAAGCTTTCAGTAACTCCATACAGAATCCAAAAGTACATTAAAACATTCTTCCTGGAGTGGCTGCTGTTGCGCCCTTCCACCTGTTTACACATTTCTAATTTGTCTAGCTCAGTGTGATCTCTTTGTCATATTTCAGTTCATTTTGGTGTTGAGCTTCAGGTGATTTCACAGTTAAAAACGCATGCGTTTGAGCAATGGGTTCTTCCTGCACATTGGAAAACTAGTCCAAGTTGAGATACTTATTAAAAATAAATAAAAATGAGTACTGCAGTTCATATATTCAGGTCACCACCTAACAAATTAACGATTTTTATTGTTGTTCAGGACAATAACAATACATCTAAAGATGCATGGCTGCATGCATTCAATAAAAAAATACAATAAAAATAAATAAATCATAAAAGACAAAACACAGCCAAACAACTAAAAAAAGGAAAAAAAGAAACAAACCACCACAAAAAAAAACACCTCAAAATGTAACCTTGCAATTCCACCCTCTGTGACTGACCTCAGTGATTGTAATTCTGACTGCCCCCATTCCCAGTGCTCATTAATATTCTACTACATCAGTGACACAAAAGAAATTCACTTGCAGAATTTTGCATAAAGCCCAAATTTCTTATTAATTTTGCACAAATAGTCTTTCTCCTGATGATAAAAAAAGTAAATGCACTGACTCCTAAGCATTGTTGTTTTGACTGTTGGTTTTACGTTGTAATAGGGCTGGTGGGTCAGTTAACTACAGTGGTTCCTCCTTATATCCCTGTACTATTAGTGGCAGTTCTCTTTTTACTGCTTTGCGTTCTTGCTTGCAGCTGGTCACTAAGGGATCAGTTAAATTGAACCCAAAATTAAAACCTGAAAAATAAAATGAGCAAAATAAAAGAAAGACAACGCAAAAACTGGGGATAGAGCCATAGTTGTAGAAAAGCAATTTCAGATCTTCATGTGCAATGGGTTGGATCCTTTAGATATAAACTGAAAATAGCTGATCTGCCCTTGCAGCTTGTTCCCCCTTGACACTTGATGTGTTTCATGATTCTTATGTTAAGATTTGGTCCTGCAAGATTACTCACGAACAGTGTTTTTGACAGGTTTCTACCTTTTCATTCTTCACGTAGAAAGCAGTTATACCAGTAGAGGATGAATACAGTAAAGTGTAAAGGCACACAATTCAAAGACACGCCTTGGACTTGTAATCACTTCAGTGACTGATAGGAAAACTGAAAGAATTTCCATTTCCAATCCAACTGCATGGTTTTGTTTTCATCTTTGTTCTTCCGTGTGATATAATGCTGTTAAAAGAACTCCGTGTTCTTTTAATTGATGTTTGCTTTGGTATTTTATGATACCGGAGTTTGTTTATATTTTTGTCACATTTCGTGATCACACTGCAAATCATTGTAGAAAAGAGGATCTGTTCGATAGGATGAGTTCTAAACTACTTCATAAGTCTTCTGCATTCTGAGGAAGTAGCATTTATTTAAAACTCCGTAATGAACTTAAACCATAGGATGTGTAGTTTGGTGTTTCCATTTGCAGAAATAACTAAAGGTGGATTTTAAGTTACATGTATGTGATGAATGGTGGTGAGATTCCTAAAATTGACTAACTGTCTGGAGAACTATAATGCAGTGAGTGAAAGCACCCACCTCCCGAAGCCAGCGGCGTACAGGGGATGAGTTCTTGCAGCTGGGAGCGTGGCGCCGGTGCAGGGATGCTGGCAAAGGAGGGCGTGCAGGATGGCAGCCCCTGCACCAGCCTCTGTTGTTTCACAGGGGTAGCAACACTGTTAATTAACAGTCCTAATGAGCAGCCTCAGGTCTTGTCCTTGTAGCTAGGATGTCTGTTTGCTGTAGCTGGAATGCCAAAAGAACTGCAGTTTTGGGTGTTTGTTGTAATAACACTTTACAAGCGAGTTAATCCATGCTGCTGCTGTGCAGCAGGATATTCGTTTAGATATCGATGTAGGGACTATCGATGTCCCTCTTGTAACGCAGGGACCTGGCCATTTCTGCAGTTCTGGACCACATCTCAGCGACCGACGGGTTGACATTTCCATCGGTGAGCAGAACTGCTCATTTCTGTCCTACTTCTTGAAACGTGCTCAAGAGAAAGAAACGTGCTCCCAAGTATTCATACCTGTTGTTGTTACCAGTTCTTATATCTATTGCTTCAAGTTTTCATCTCTGGCCTCTTCAAAGAGGCCCCCTGCAGTGTCAGCCTAGCGTTGTTGTTGCAGTAGGAGGGTACTTGTCCTGCAATGGAGAGAGCCCTTTTTCCTGCAGACCCTCAGTGGTACTGCAAGGCTGTCTGGAGACCTGGTTGGAAGCCTTGCTTGCTTTATTCGCTCGATATCCCCTGAAAGTGGAATGAAGCAGAAGAAATAAAAATTGCATGTGTTTTAATAGGCCAGCTACTTCTTAGTAGGAAACTCGTATCGCACCAGATAGACTTAAGAAGGAATATTTAAAGCTTTATTCAAGGTCAATGAATCTTGCAAGTTGCTAGCGATATATTTCTAAAAAGTTGGATAAGACCCAATTATTTTTCAATTGATGATGTATGAGACTTCAGATTGCCTATGTTCATACACTACTGTGTTTACAAAAAAAGTATGGGGATGGTTTCAGCTTACCGATATGTTCTGCCTTGCTTTATAAATAAGTTTTGTTGACAGCTGATTGTTCCAACCCATGATCACAAAGGGATAAGCCTGACTGCAGGTTAGATCAATTCCGCGAATTGCAAAGTTCAGTTTGTGGACATGAAGAAGGCAGGGGAATTTTATTGCATGAGATTATCACTCATGGGAAGGGAGTCTTTGTCAACTGACGTCTCAGCTCTGTGCGTACGTGAAACAAATGTATTCTTAATTTTTTGTTGCCCTAAACGACTAGGAATCTCTGATTAAACAACTTGTTCGGTGTTTTCCCAGAGCAGTAGAGCAGGCCGGGTGCATCAGTCCAGTACCGCAAACCAGCAACCCTGCTCAGTGCCTCTGGTAATTCTAAATCTGAGGAAAAGAAGTTCTAGGGGCGCATCTTTATGAATGCTCAAAAAGTGACCTCAGGTGTGAGCTCCAGTGAAGACCGAGTTGAAGTAAGTTCTTGTTCTTTCACTTGAGCAGATTTTTTTTTTTTTAATTCGCATAAGTTGTAATGAAGTATGGATCGAAATGGAAATGCAGCAAACATATGGGAGAATCTACTTATAATATAATTTACCCTTCCCACCATAAAAGTCCACCTCTTGTGCTTTTCAGATGTTTAAAGAACACCACAGGGTGATACTCTCAAATGGCCAGTGGGTTACAGCAATGCAGCTCTGTTAAGCCTTGGGAAAAATGTAGTTGGTGGAAAGTGCTTAGTTTTGCTTAATTTAGCTGGATTTTAATGGCACAAGTTCTTCCACTGTGCACTTGTCTGTGTTGTGAGGTGAGTAGATGAAAGCAAATGCTAGGTCAGGGAGCCCTCTGTTTTAATTTGGAAGAGTAGCACAGTGAAATATGCGAAAACCAAGCCTGAGGTTGACAGCTAAGAGAAAGATGTGTTAAAAGCAACATGGGAATTGCTAGATTGAAGTATTTCAACTCTTGATTATTCCATGGCATACCGGTGCTTTATGCTGAAGTGTTTTAAATTGATGCGTGCCAAAGTTTTAGTGCATGCTCCAATACTAATGGATTGGACATGAAATTGCTTTTTGGTATTCTGTCTTTACTTTTTTTTTATAAGCGAAACATTTGAAAAGAAAACATAATACATATGCTTTTATATTAAACTTTTTAATCTCCATGTATTGTTAAGCATCTCACAATGGTACTTGATATAGTTTTGGAAGTTATTTAAGCTCCTAACTGCCACTCATTTCAGCTGTCAATGCAATATGTGCACGGGCATATCTCCAGTGAGGAGAAAGACATGGCATTGAATTACAACCCAGTAATTTCTAATCACTTTGTAGCTGAGTGCATCCTCTGAGTGATTTGTAATAATGCATCACCTTAACCATTAGGTTTGATGTGCTGAGTAGACTGAATATTAAGATTGCCTATGGATAAAACAGATAGAATTTGAAATCAAAGCTGACATATTGTTTGATTAACATGGTTCAATATTGTTAGGATTAATTGAAATGACAGAAAAAGCATATTCTGTCAAGTCTCCTCTCCTAAGCCTGGTTTGTAAGGCTGTTTTTCAAACCATAGGAAAGCCACGTGTCAGGAGTCTTTACAGGAAATCAGAATCTTCTGTTTATCCAGAAAAGCTGATTTCCACCTAAATGCCCTCTGCTACCTTCTGCCATCCTATCACAGCAGCTTGGGCTGGTCACTGCAATGAAATGTGAAACAGAATTGCGTTCTTGCTATTTATGGTGGAAGAAATAGCCTGACGGTTTGTTTCTCCCCTCTGTGTGTCTATGTAACTGTTGCACTCAGGAAGCTAGCGTTACGCTGCCTGATCTCACAGCAGGTCCTAGGTTATGTCGGCTTTAAGATGGATTGGTCGTGTCCCAGGTCCGTTTTGGAGAGAGTCATACCATTTTCCAATTCAAATTGTTTTCCTAGTGCCTTCTCCATCTCCTGAATCTCCTATAAAAATGTAGGTAAGAGGACCTGCAGAACTATAAGCAAGTGATTTTATCACCGATGCTGTAGGAACTAGGTGATGTTGTTTGAAAGGAATGACTATATCAAAGCATGCAGTGTGAGCAATTTAAAAACATCTCAATATTGTATAGCACTGAACGTCTCACTATAAATTCTAAGCAGCCGTTCAAACCATAGTATCAGTGCTCTTAGGAGGAACAGCCTCTGAAAAAAGGTGAGCAGTGTGGCAGACAGACGACCAGGTTTTATTTCACATAGCTGCAGCTGAAGAACCGAGCCAAAACAAATGTTTACAACAGCAAGAATGTCAGAGTTAAATGTCCGCTGTTGCAATTGGAAGCATAAATCACTGTAAGCTAGCGGATATGTTTATGTTTCTAGTCCCAGCACTACCTTTTTTCCCCCTTCCCGAAAAAGGGATAGGAGGCTTCTCATGGGGAAGAGTCCTGGCTTCCTTCGTCCCCTCTTGACCCGGCAGTGTCTGGGGAGCTTGGCCCTGGCCCAAGCCCAGCTGATGGCTGCGGTGCTCTATAGGAAGAAAACATGAGAAATGGCATTTAACATTTAAACGAGTGGCTGCATTTTAGAAGTTTTCCTCAGTATTATTTCACTGGGTTTTAATTGAAATGGCTGATGAAACTTTTGCACAGCCTTTAGTGAAGTTAAAATTTCAGTTTGATAAACGGGCTGGAGATATTGATTTTTTTCCTGTCTCATATTTTTATCAATTACAATTTACTATTTTCTTAGTTTATTATTTTTTTTATTTTTTATTTTTTTAGTTTCAGAGTAATAGGGAGTTCCTTCCAAACCCCACGCAAGGCTATAATACCAGTGTTCCCACCCAGTTAGATGTTTCTGATAGGCTTTTAGGATTTCTTCCTAAAGCCATGTGGAATAGCTCATCTTGGCTGGTCCCTTTATAGGCGCCTCCTGTTTCTCTCCCTGGCCCTATGTGAGCATGATATATGCTAGGAAAAACTGCATTATATGGACCTGACTGGTAAAACCTGAGGAGAAAACTTGTTTTCCTTCAGGGTCGCAGAGAAAGGAGTGCTCGGCTTTGTGGGGAGCAAGGTGGAGGCTTGTTCTTCCTGCAGACAGCCCCAAACTGGGACAAGTTCCTATCTTACCGCGCTCATTCTGTGTAGGGAGAGAGGAGCAGCTAGCTGAGGGATCAACAACTACCATGGTCTTCAAGAGGAATGTGGCCAAAAGACCATGCCTGTTAAAGGTGTTCATCTTTCTGGCCATAGAAAGTACCAGGGGTTGCCTCTAGAGCAGGAATTTAACTGAACATCCAAAGAGTGCAATGTCGCAAACAATAAGGAAATAACGAGAGCTCCTCCATGCCTTCTGCACAGAAGCGTCCCCCACTTCCAACCTCAAAGAAGTGCTTTGTGAGTGACTGGACACAGCTGGTTTGGCAGAAGTGTAAAACCCCTCAGAGGCACACCAGGAAGAATGATAATGATAAATAATATCAGATAATATATAATGGCATTGCAGCTATTTAGTCTTTTTTTTTTTTTTCAGTTTGAAATATTATCAATCTACTTACCTTTTCTTACGCTGCACCTCCTTATTCTGTGTGTTACTGCTTTATGGGTTTATTGTCACTACAAATGAGCCTGCTGCTGTTCTCGTTTTATTATCTGTGGCAATAACATTTCTGCAAAATTAACTTGGACTTGCGTGGTTTCTGACAAGCCTTTGAATTTTGCTATTATCGTTGCATTATTAATATTCCCAAGGCCTTTGTTCTGGATTTTTTTGAACATTATCTTGCTCATTTTCCTGTGATGTTCACCACTTCATTTTTTTTTTCCTTTTGGGAATTCTTAGGGTTGTGAACCTCTTCAAATAAAAGCAAAGGCAAGAGAAAGGTGTCTTGTCATACTTCCAGAACAGCTGTAATTATTTTTGCGTATACAATCAATACACCGTTCCAAAACAAATACTGATTTGTGAGAACCTTGAGCAACCTAAAGTCGTCTCTGCTCTTAGCTTACATAATTCTCTGAGTAAAGAGGTTTGTTTAAGCCCATTCTTTTTACTGTGTGTGAAGTTGACATGGAAACCTGCAGGGACTGTTGATACTTGGCTATTTATACATACCTTGGAGTATATATACCTTGGAGTAGTGGTTTTCGGTGCGTATCTTTTTACTGTTTTTCATAGCATCATTTTTGTGTCTTACCTCCTCTCTGCCCTATCAGGTTTTGTTCCGCATTGCACGCAGGATGCTTCTCTGGGTCACCAGTTAGCTCTGGCAAGCCACTGCAGCCACCAAGTGTGACCTGGAAGCAGCAGGTTTGGCTCCCGACTGCCCTGCATGAGCAGGTCACCAGCAAAGCATGCTGGTGCCTTTGTTCTGTGAGGATCCACATCATGAGTGTGGTGAGAGAATTCATCCCTTAAACGTGCCTGCTGTTCACGTGACATTTTATTGCTTTCGGCATGGCAAGTACATGCTGCTGGTGGCGTTAGTGGAAAGCTAGTCAGTCTCATTGAGTCACTCCGGTGTCAGTGCCAGAGAAAAGCAGCAGGATGAGGTTCCCTCAAACTGAGGGGTAAGTGGTTTCAATTCATGTGTTTAGTCCATTTCTGAGTGTCTGGTTTTATCCGTATCTTAGTGTCTCGTTTTAGTATGAATAAAAATTGCACTCAGCTGTCTTTTTAGGGAGGAAAGACCTGGGCTAAAGCTTGTAGCATTCTGCACCATCACCAGCTTGGGCAATGCTTTGATATTTACAAGTTGGAATAAGCAATTAATCTTGACTAGTTATTTTGTCAGAATTAATGAGTGTTTCTGGTGTCAGCGAAGCATTTCCTGGAATTGGGCTAGGCTTATGTAGGTTTTTCTACTTATTTCACCATCTAGAACCTAGACTCTCTTATTTGATTTTTAAGAGGCTGCTTGAATCAAAAGGTGCTGCTCAACTGAGTTACGCTGACAAGAGTCTCTCTGAAAAGCTGTCTTAACCTAAAGGTGAACCAATAGGTACTGATTATGGTGTAGGGCCATAAGGCCACCAGTGGATAACAAAGCTGAGAACATTAAAGACATGTTCTGTTCACAAAACATATCTTCCTGGCACATTAGTTGATTTGGTGATCTCAGCTTCTGATTTCAGAGCATCTTGGCTTTAGACTTTGAAGGAAATTTCCACGTTAAATTGACATGAGCTCTTAGGAGTCTGGCTGAAATAACATTGCTCCTAACAGTCACTAACATCTGGAGTTAAAAGTTTTCCATGAAAATGGTTTACTACTTGAATAGCTTAATTACAAGAAGGTAAATTGTCCTCAACCTACTTCTCTGAAGCAATGCAAATTTCATTTCGGCAGTAGATAACGTACTAACAACATTTGTGTTAGGGTTTTAGCTGAAAGGTATTAGGCAAAGTGCAGCTGGGTCACTCTTCAGATTACTTACACGTAACAAAAAGAGTCATTTTCTGACACCCTACATTGCTAAGGATCAGTTCTGTTTGAAAAGACACAAGTGTGTGTTGGGCAATTTCTGCTTCCTTCGTAGGACTTACTACATATTTCTGCGATAGCAAAATTTTGCCCTGTCTTTTAACAGCTCTTTCCTCACTGCGTTTCCTCCAGCAACTCATTGGAAAGAATACATCACAAATGAAAGGCATATCATTAATGTGAAACTGTCATCTTAAAGACCACCAGGAGGTCCCCATTACTATGTAGATGTCACTCCAAGGGAAATGAATATTTTCTGAAGAACTCTTTTGACCCAGAGTTGGATCTCCTGTGAACCAAAACCAAATATACTATATCACCCATTTAACTGTATTTTCAATAAGGCTTTTCAGTGTCTTAAGAGAAATTAGAGTGAGCAGGAAACTGGGGAATGGGAAAGCAGGGTGATACGTACTTCCCAAATGTCCTTTTTCTGGATAGCTCCTTAAAAGAGCCATTACGTTAGGGCAGGGTGGGAAGGGGAGAGAGGAATTTTTCTGGAAGTGGCAGAACTACAGTACCCTTAACCACAGTTTATACCTACAAGTAAGCAATTTCCATCTTTAATCATTCAGTGCGGTATGTCAGTAGAGTAAACAGGCCCCAGAGCTCCGGGTGGTGGAAATTTAGCAGTGCCTCTGGCTCAGCAGTTGAACACAGCCCTAGGAGCGATCGTGTCCCGAAGGGCCAGGACAGGAGGCCCAGGTCCTCCCAGTCCCCGTCCCCATGTCTGTGCTGCTCCTGGCCTCTCACCTGGCACTGCAAAACCTTGCTGTCTTGGTAAAGTGAGGCACCAATGTTAAAAAACATCAAGATTCACTGGCTTCCTGACAGGTTTTGTTTTTTTTTCTATTTGCTTTCCGAGTAGAACAGGAGGTATTTTCCTATGCACAGCAATATGATGTTTATGATTCACGTGGGCGCATGATTAGCTATGTAATTTATTGTCTAATTTCCCTAAATATGGTATTGTGAATAGTAACCAATTAAGATGATCAGAAACAGCTGTCTAGTATGAAGAAACAACAAATCCATCACTAGGTTTTAGGTGCCATTAGATTTTTAGGTCATCTAAGTTAAAGCACTGTCAGTAATAACGCTGCCATTAAATGTTCTCATTACGAAATATTTTATAGCATAGCATTTACGCGGTTTTTGCTTGCTTGGAGGGATTTTCCATGTAAAGAAAACTAAAGGCAATCCACTTATGTTCCCTCTAATGCATTTTCTTAATAGTTGGAAGATTTAAGAAGATCGGTGAAGTGATGAGCTGCTTGTGTGTTTATATATAGTTTAATAGGAGCGCAGCTGGTATCCGTAGCGTACTGCCTGCATCATTACTTCATCACCGTTCAATTCAGGATTAGTCTGTAGCGGTCCTTTTTGCTTTGTAACCATCCAACTGCTTTGCTTGGTTATCTCCACCGTCAGGTTTTCCTTGCTCTTCTAGCAGGTCTTCCTGTTCGTTGCTTTGTCCCTGGTCCTGCCACGGATGCTCCTCTCCCTCTGGCACTGGGTGACCCTGAGCATCCCGTTCACAGGTCAGTGGGCTGGTGCCTCCCGGCTGCACAGCAAGGGCGAGAGCCAGCACAAGGTTGGCAGGATGGGTGCCCTAGCACCCTAGGGTGGTGCCCCCCAGCTTTGGGGTTGCCCTGTGTGTGTAACTCTCCACCGTCTCCTCTCCTGCTCGCTTCATGAGCCAAGTCCCAAGAACAGTGCTAAATTTCAGGATCTTTCCAGGTGTTCTCTTGGTTTCAGTCATTTTACCTCATGTCTGTTATCAGGGCACTTTTAGAAGAACTTGGCTAAATATGAATAGCATTTTAGTCTTTTTCACGTATCTAGGACATATCCCAAAAGGGTATTTACAATCCTCTTTCTGTATTTGTATATTTATTTACTTTGGGTTAGAGCTCAAGGTGTAACAATTACTGAAAAACTGACATCTTCAAAAATAAGTATGTACAGAAAAATCAAAAAACCTGGAGAGAATCTTCTCTCTTCACTTCACCTCTTCATTCTCCAAGTATATTCTGAAAATAGGGTATTAATCAGGCACTGTGGGATGGGGATTTTTCTTTTTTTCTCAGCTAAAGCACTCCAGACTAACACCGCTATCCTATATTTGCTCCAAAAGATCGAGTCTGTAAGTTGTTTACTGTCTTTTAACAAATACACACACCTCCCAGAAAAATAAATATCAGGCTTCTGTCCAGTTTAAAAATATGTTTCAAATACATGTCTGTGCAGAAATCCATACAAGCTCTATAGTCTCTTTTATTACAGCTTACAGTTTATGGTTGTAGGGAATAAGGCTTAAAAACCTAAATCTGTCTCTCTCCTTACTAATAACAGATGCAGCTAAACTTGCAAATGTGCCTTCAAAGATAAAAGCAGAAAGCTGTGCGGGCTTGCACAATCAAGCTCTAAATGTGGTCTCAGAATTAGGCAGCGAAGTGAAATTATAGATGCACTTCATCTGCCCCCCGTTCCCTTTCAGCACAGTGATGTTGAAGGCAGGACTGCCGAACGCTTGTTCGCACAGGGCGCAGCGCGTGAAGTAGTCAACCTGAGTGCCCAGGGAAAGTTCATTTAGTGACCACACTTAGCTGTCTGTGTTTTTCAGCATTAACGAGCAGAATCAGAGCCTGTAAGAAAGCGCGGTGGTTCTGTAATCTGTTCTTGCGTGTGCTGCAGGGCTCAGCTGCGTGGTGCTGAGGGTGCGGAGAATCTTCTCTTGCTAATTTACCAAAGTTCTTCTCTTTTTTTGCATGAACAAAATGGTTTGCCATGGAGCAGGCACCTGTCCCTGCCCCATCTCCTCATCAGCCTATCAAGGTAAATGCAACAGCAGGCCATCTCTCTTGCTGCATTGTTTCAACTGTGAGCGACCTTTGGTGTTAACATGTTTCCAGCTTGATTTTTTTTTCTTTTTTCCCACAGCAGTGATTATGTAGGCTGTGCACGTATTCACTGTTAAATTGCATAAGGAGCAGTTTGTTTGATTTTTTTCCAGAAATCACTAAATAACCTTTAATAGGAACAGTATGTCTTTCTGTATTACACACGAATTGCTAAAGGTTTCGAGAATCTTCCCTTGCTAATTTATGGAAGTTCTTCTCTTTTCTGCTTTAAAGAAATTTTGGTATTGTGCCCGACTTCCCCACCTGTAAATGGGCCCTGCTGTCAATGAAGCTCAAGGCAATGTCTGCTGAAAAGCCTGGAGGTGCAAGCCTTGCTCACTGGGTCAGGGCTCTCCAGAAGTGCCGTTTATTGTTCTCATCAGGGATAGGCAGTGTGCGTGCTCTGCTTTTTAAAATCTGAAATGGCTTTCTTTAGTTGCAGTGACTTAAAATTAAAGAACCATTGCAAAATCCTTGCCTTCTGTCCATAAGTGATAACAAATGTAGGTTAGAATAACCTTTTCCCTTGTGAACTTAGACCAAAATAGCTATTGTAGAGTTACTGCAAGCTTTTCACAGCCAATTAACTTGTGCCATACATTTATTATTTTTTTAGCATAGCACTCAATTCAAGTTAGTAGGAAAATCTAGTTGAAAAGAATCTGAAGTGACTTGGCCACCTGCTGGCAAGTAAGCTGTGATTTAAATCTCTACAGTGAGCTAGATATGACTGCAGCAAAGTGTCCTGATATCCCTCCTCCTGATCCTTTCCTAGCAGTGTGCAGTGCTAACTGATTAGTTCTTTACTTCTGGGGTTTTGGCATTTTTTTTTTCCTTGGGGGTTGTCTTTGTTGTTCACATAGCAAAATTTTCAAAATACCTTAGTTTTAGGAAAAACAAAAAAGCAGCAATCACTGCTCCTTGTTTCTGACTGCCCTTGGGAACTTAATAGAGAAGAGACAGGACCCAGACTATCGTTGGAGGTGCACAGCAATACGTCTAGGACAAGTGGCAACACAGGCTGCATCACAGCAATTTCTGATTGAATATAGGAAGAAAATTTTTCACCATGAGTGGTCAAGCATTGGAAAAGCCTGCCCAGAGAGGCTGTGGCATCTCCATCCTTGGAAGTGTTCAGAAATCAACTGGATCCAGTCCTGACCATCCTCATCAAATTGGACCTGGTTTGCATGGTGGTTAGGTGACGTGCAGATCTCTCTTCTAGCCTGAATTATTCCGAGGCTCTATGGCTCCTTTTACTTGGGACAAAATTCCCCTTGCTTTTTCAGAGATCAGAGTTTAATTTTCCTTTATTTGAACCACAGGAATAATTAATTTTAATGAATCTAGAGTCTGGCTGGAGATTCAGTTATTTCCGATTTTTAGCAGTGAAATGAGGCTGGAGTGTCTGCCGCTGAGATGGTTGCCATGGTTCGTTTGTGTTTAACACTGTGTACAAGTTGTTCATTATAACAACTGTATTTCCAGCACAGTTTATTTCCACTGACCTCTTGCAACTCAGATATTTGCAGATGTTTCGAAGTTGCTGTACACAATCAGCACATTGGTTGCGATGTGTGAAAAAGAGAGAAATTTCCTGCTGTGGCGCTAATGATTTGTGGAATCCATCAGAGTTCTTACTAGTAAGTGCTTTAGAGCTGCATGTTTGCAAATAGCACAAGGAGTCACACTAATGAGCTCCAAATTTCCTTCAGGAAATTCTCAGGAGCCTCATGTGTGATTTTGCAGTGGGTTTTTCTATTGAAAATAAGCCTTCGTGCGTTGTCAATATTGTCAAGAGTGAGGGGCCAGGTTCTGCTCTGTAGTGAGGTGCAACAGCCTCGCTCCTCAAACTGCGACTAGGTGCTGAGGCAGAAAAGCCAGGTACCCCACAGGTCCCGTACCCATCGTCCATGCTGCGATGGAGCTGGGCATGGAGAGCGTCGGGCTACCACAGTACGTGAACACACAAAGCAAACCTAAATTTGGTGAATCTAACATCCCTACCATTTGAGCCGTTGGATTTGCAAGAGTTATGTTCTTTTAGCACTGTTTCTGTCAGTGTGGCATAAGCAGGTTTGTGTAACGCATCGTCAGAGCTAGTGGAGAGCTTTTAATATTTTCTCACCTTGAAAAATAGAGATTTCGAGGGAGATTGCTGATAGTCAGGAAGGCAAATTGTACTGGGTAGATGGTAGTATCTTCAGCATTTTTTATTAAAAACACTTAAAGTGGTTAAAAAAAGGGAAAAAATGCTGTGTTTAAAATGGGATCTTTAAAATTTCTGTTTTCATCTATTCAGAATGAAAATTACTTGAATAAATTGTGTAAGGGTTCCCAACATGATGGGTCTGGCTCAGCATCATCAAAGTGACATAACTGTGAAAGGCTGTCAACTGGCATTTCTTGGGGTATAAATCTGATGCTGCAATATATGCAGAGTTTGCTTTGATTCTAGGCTGAGAATACATTAAGCCCAGTGTTAATTCCATATGCTCTGTGGGATCTCTTGTTTATTTCTGGGTTAAACTGCATGTACAGTAAATTTGTAGCTGATCTGAATGTTGCTAGTTCTAGCATTTCCCTTTTGCTAACAGCACTTAATTTTGGAGTGGGAAACAAAGCAGGGTAGTAGTCCAGCGGATGGGCAGAACACCTTCAAGGCAGGAGCGTGCTGCTTGTTCTCTGCCGGGGGAGGAGATCTGCAACCAGTGCTCACAGGCGACCACTGAGATGAAATCTGTTTCAGCTGTGATTTTCCTTTTTCAAGGCTAGGAAGAAAAATAATCAGCTATATTTAGCATACTTGAAAGAAACCACAAAATCTGTCCAAGTAAACATAATATAGCTGGGTGCTTTGCAACACCAAGTCTTGCATCTTCCCAGGATCTATCTGAATAGAAATATGCAGGAAATGAAAAAAGTAAAGTACTGGCTGATATTTGTCAAATCATCTGCGTATTAGCTGAGCATCTGGGAGGATTCTGCTTAATTTCCACTTGATAAAAAGTAGCAAAGCTGAAATGTCAGACCTAATCTTGCTTTTATTTATGTACATTGAGTTCAAGCTAGCGTGTTTCTCAAAAGCTGCTGAAAGTTCCCTTTAGCATCCGTTGGTATGGGGTCAAGATCCAGCTATTTGCCTAGCCCTTGTTATTCTCCTGCTACATGTTTTGGGGGGTCATTGCAAATTTCCTGACGTTTAGCTGGAGGTGCTTATTATTACAACAGGGAACATTCAGAAATTCTGGCAGAAGAACTGGAAATCTATCAGGATCTGTCTTGTCAAGTGACAGCGGGGTACCTCATCTAGTCCTCACTTCTGCAGTCATAGTGCAGAATATCGGGGTCTAACACGTTTGGACCCTGATCATAGCTGAAGCTTGCGATTGCTATAGCAATAGAGAAAACTCTAATATGACCCCGAGACCATACTTTCTTGAAAACTGCTATTGTTTGGCTTTCAAAAATAATGCCAAGAAGGCCTTCTATGTTTTAGTTCTTGGTTTCTTCTATTTCAGAATGCACAGTTAGGTAGTATTTTCTGCTTGTTTGCTTGCATTCTGCAAACTTTTTATTGACCTTTTGAGAGACATCCTTGAAGGTCGACTTTCATGTGGTTTATAATTAGTAAAGTATTGTTTGCCTTGAGCTGCCATAGCAGACGCAGATTTTTCTCTTTACAGGTCTTGTGGGTAATATATTTAGTGAACGCTTGTCCAGGAAAGAGCAGTTGTTATCGGGCTTTGGTGGCCAGCACTCCGTAAGCAACGTCAAAGTCACTGCTCTGTCAGTAAGGTACTATCTAATAGTAATTAATGGCTGCAGATCCAGGTTTGTGGTGCACGGTGGGTCCAAACTGGTCTGTAAGTAGTGGCCACCCTATCCACTTCACCCCCCTCTACTGAGTGTTATTCTCTACTATTCCCATTTTCATTCCCGGATGAAGTCTATAAAGCATCACTTGAGTGAAGTGTTGTGAATCACTCAGTCATAAACTGAGTCAGCATGAAAACGTAGATGTTATTTTGGGTCTGGTTACTCACCATTGCACCTAGCGAGCAGTGAGGAGAAGCCCAGACATAAGTAGCAACAGCAGCACACGGCCTCTGACAGCTTCTAGAGCTGAAGGGAGCTGCCAAAACCCCAAAAGTAGCACGGGTGTTGTGGTTTGCCTAGTTCCTGGCTTATCTTCAGCTGGTTAAAAGCATGCTTGTTAACGTAGCTTGTGTAGTTCAAGCTTCAACAGTTCTGTGTGAAAGAAACCACTGTGCTAACAATTAGGAATTTCACTAAGTTACTAATTAGCTGCTTCATTGCTGGGTGGTATAAAACCCAGGATGATGTCCTCGTACACATCTTGTGATTTCAGTGCTGCAACTTTAGATTGACTTTATCTAATGCTGCTTGAACACCAAGGACTAAGAGTGAACTAGCTGTGAGGGTAAAAATAAGGTAGGTTTTTGTGGTCTTGGAACCTCACAGACCCATCCCACTCCTGTGTTTACAGAGCTGGAGCTGGCAAACCTCATCTGTGGGTCGTCCTGGTGTTCACCCACGTGTTGCAACTTAGAGAATTCAGGGCAGACGCTGGAAGACTTTCTTTAGCTGCTAACAAAATGTTCCTGAACTTTATGAGAAATAAAATCAAAGTGACAATTAAGAAAAATTCTTGACATAGCCATATAAAGCTGGAATTGAACTTCAGGATAGTAGCACTAACTGGCTGTGCCAAAAATATCAAGCAACCCTCCTCCACTGCCCGCCACAATGAACCAACGTGCTTAATTGGTAATGAATTCAGTCAGTAATTTAGCATGAGGATAACACATAGGGTAGTTCACAAGGCTCATGTAAGTGATGCCAGAATTCAATGGTCACCTAAATGATGTATCTTTGAAGGTGGAATGAGATTTAGGGTCCCGACTCTCCAAGATACTTCTGGAAAAGCCAGACGCAAGCTTATTGTTCGCTGTGCAGTGCCCCAAAGCCACGGTTTCTTTCCGCACCCTGGCGTTACCCCAAGGCATGTTGCCTTTCAGGTGGCAGACGCGGTACCTGGGGAGGGGGCACTGCGGCGCGTGGGCTCCGGCGACCCTGGCGGTGGTTCTGGTCGTCTCTGATTTTGGGGACGAGCGGCTGGCTGCTAAGAACATCCCATCAGCCAGAATCGCTACGGCAACCCTGTTGCCAGGATGGAAAACTTCCCTGCCAGCAGTCGGGATTCAGGAGCGCTGCTGTCCGCCTGCGTAGCATCGTCAGAAGGCAGATCTACGTTTCTTAACGCAAAACAAATCTCTCGTTAGGTCCTTGGGGATCCCTATTCCCTGTTTGCCAAAAAGTCTCATACAGAAGCGAAGAAGGCATCTGTGTTAGGTCAGCCACGGCTTAAGGGGACAGGTCACTTGGTTAAACCGTATGAATGGTCAGATTGTCTTTGTGCTCTCCGTTGTTATTTTTGCCTACATTTTCATTCTAAGCAGTGAGGTGAAGCAAGACCGGGTCTGGAACCAAGGCTTGTTTCTAATTGCAAATTCCTTCGAGTCATCTTTTTTTGTTTCCTTTATTAGTATAACATTGAAAGATTTGGACTGTGGTCACTGGTGGGGATAACTTAATGAAAATAAACACAAAAACCAAAAGGTTATGTGATTTCTACTTGAATGTTACTGCTCGGCTCAGTTAACTGTTTTTAATGTAATTTAATTTCACAGACAAAATACATTTAAGAATGCCTAATGCTGTGTCTGCCAAATGTTGACCTGCTTTTTCAGGGTCTGATGTTCCACTTCCTAGGCTAAAGTCAGGCGTAGCTGATACTTATCAGTGTCCTTCGGATCAAGCAGTTATGTAGCTGGGGAAGCCTTTCCCATCTCATGCCCTGCGGTGCTGTAGGCCGGTGGTCCCAAACTTATCGGCACCTCAGAAGTGTGTGGACACAGAAGTGATCCTCAGATGTCTTTAGCTTTGGGGATGAGTGGGTGTGCCTACAGAAAAAAGGTCTTTTTGGGGTGTCAGGTCCATCCACAGAAATTGGCTTAGCTTGTGTTATACATCACATTAAAATAAACATTCATTTACGTGTATCTTTAATATTCACCCACGCACACATTGAGCAAAGCCTGTTCTTAGCATCCCGCAGCAGCTCTGCCCTGATCAGCAGTAAAGACCTTCAGCGCTTTGAAAAAACACTTCTAGCTGGGTCAAAACTTAGAATTCGCATTACCTGAGAAACTCTGACCTATTATCATTTGTTGTGGTCATGAAGTGGCAGAAAATTGCTTAAAAAATTTAACAAAACAACATAACAGACGTGCTCTATTTGATGAAAAAAATGTTGGTTTGAGTCTGATTTGGACTCTTCATATAAATTTAACCTTATCTGCGTTATATATATAAGCATGTATATTCTATATGAAAAATAAACAATACACATTTTAAAGCTGTTAAATTTAGCATGTTCTGTGCTGATAACAGTGTTCAGAGAGCTATAAACTTGGTGTTTAAACTCAGTCATTAACAATTTGCAAATATTTTTTTGTTTCTCTAGGATGGGATTTTCTAAAATAAAAAATAAACACAAAAAGCAAAGCAAAAAGGCTTCTAAACAGAAAACCTTGAAGTGAACCCTTCAACCACACCTACGTATATAACAAGAGCATCTCTATTACTGCCTCATTCAGAAGTAGAAATGTTCATTTTCCAAATATTTTTCTTCGGAAATATCCTTTCCAAATTGTAGGCTAGGATTGGGTTGGTGGAAGTCCAGTGTGTAAGTCTAGTCTCTTAACTCCTTCAATTTCTCCTTGAGTTTACTGGTGTATACTCACAAATCAGAGGATGCAGACACGTCTCTGGTTTGTCATTTCTGAGGACCCATTTTCGTACTGTGTTGGTGATCTTAATCCACTGGAGGTAGCCACCTTTCTGGCAGGCTCTGGTCTGTCAGCTCTGATCGGTCAGGCCTGTACAAAGCACGTTGTCATTACCTCAGCAGCAGAAAACTGGGGGCGAACCAAAGAATTGCACGATGACTTGTGGTGATATCTTTCTGTGCCGGCTCTTCATTTTTGATGCGATTTTTCATTTTCTGTTGTCTTGTGTCAACTATGAAGAACTGGCACTTGTTTAGCCTGCAGGAGCAGTTCAAGGTTTATGGTGGGCGATGTTGGAAGCTCTACAGCAAATTTCAGTTCAGGATACCGTGACCTTTGGTAGGGATCTGCTTGCAGGCACTTTCCAGAAGTGTGCAGGTCAAGACAAAGATTAACTGTGGGCTGTCTTCTTGTTGTAGAACAGCCTTTCATGAAATGAGTTTATTTACAGGTGACAGATGACAGCTGCTGTCCAGGCTCGATGAGAGACTGAGGCACTGAAATCTGACGTGGAATTACGACAAACCATAATTTTTGTGGGTGTTTAGCACTGCTTTTAGCCTGAGATTCAAAACTACTTTTGTTGGTTCTCTAAAGGCTCTGGGTTGTTTGAGGTATTAAAATAGCTTTTAGTACAAGTGGGTTTTCTTCATCTGTTTACAAGAAAAGTAAGTGAAGCAATGACACTGACTTGGTTTCATTCTGTTGTGCAAGTGTAAACAGCTTCAGCACCCTGTGTTTCACGGAAAAGAAAAGCACCCTTCTACTGAGATGGTGATTTTTAATTGACACGTATAGATAACACTCTAGGATTTAGAGGTAGAGAATGACATAGGCAGTGTTATAATAAAACATATCTCGTTTGAGAGACAGCTGTGCATTATTTGTAATGAGATTTCATGTGCCTTTAGGCTTTCTTCTATTTCTGTCCTTGGCTATTTTTCTTATATAGACAGATCCAGCTATTTATATAGCAAAAAACGGTTTGAAAGAACTGCTTTACCTGTTTCATTATCAGGTAGAGAATTGAGCATAATAGCAGAAAAACCCGATGAAGAAACATAAGAATTTCTGCTCTGTTCCCTTGCTGTCTTCCTCGCAGCCTCTGCTGTGCTCAGGCTGTTCCTCAAACTCTCCCAAGTGCATTTGGCTTGCTTGTTCTTCAGAAGTTAGTGCTACCTTCTACAACTGGGAGCAATCCCGAAATGTTATCCACAGCCAGCTGAATTCCTGTTCTCATTTCTTCTCTGCTACGTGCCAGGTCCATTGGTTAAACAGGAAGGTGAGTTTAAGCCCCAGAAGGAGACTGCCTGAATCCTTGTGTGTTGGTGGAGCAGGAGGGAAAACATTTGCTCTGAGTATTTTTAGCTTAGAAGACCTGTCTGTGGAAGTCATAAAACAAAGGTTGAAGGGCTCATAGGAAGAGTCTAACTTAAAGATTTCAGCTGTAAAATCACTAGCACAGCTTACTTGTTTGTAGCCAAATACAAGCACAAATATTTTTATTAATCTGGAGCTTCCTCAACATCCACCATATAGGATTCCCCTGCCTGGCGTCAGGTGCGTGCTTGTATTCTTAAGGCTGTCTGGTTGCTGGGTCATGCGGGGTTCCCAAAGCTGGTGAAGTAAAAGAAGGAATCCCAGGGATGTGTATGGAGTTATTTTGGGGGATTTTTTTTTTTAAAATGGGTATGAAAAAAGGGCTGCTGTGACTGTCTATTTTACCCTATTAATTCTGCTAATGTACCTCTGTTACCATTCACAAATCATTCCTGTCTTCACATTCAAGGCATCTGCTGGACACACTTGATAATGAAATTGTATTTTTCTGTATATGATGAAACAGTAGCATTAAAATATTTTCTCTACAATGTATACGGCTCATTATGGTTTCCCTTGGAAGCCCTGGGTCTAATTAGGGGAAAAATAAAAGGTAGAGTGCTTTGTTTGGTGGAGAGATGCCCAGGTTCAGTGTGACATTAATACTGCAGGAGCAGGGAGGGGTTTTGGTGTGGTTTTGTTTCCTCATTAGAGGCGTCATTATTAGAAGGTCCCCTACCCGTCAATTAATGAAGAAAGTGTGCAGCTTAAACGCTCCCAGGAACCCTTAGTTACAGTCATCTGACCAGCCCAGCAGAAAGCTTGTTTTCCCTAAAATCCTGAAATTGAAGAAGCAGTGATGTAAGCCCTTCAAAGGCTATAAAGAATAAAAGGGGATTTTTTTTTCTATCCCCTAATGAAAAGGGGCTTTTGTCAGCGGAGGCAGGACTCGGGACGCCCTGCGGTGTCCGGGAACATGCCATTCTTTCCTCTTGCTGCCCTCTTGCTAGTGTTTGGGTTTCGATCGTCGCTGTTCCCTGTGTGGTGAGGGCTCAGTTCTGCTCACAAGCTGCATGTGGAACTACTGGTCTGCTCCTGACCCCAGTGGTGATGATGTTGTAGATGATGTCCTGTGCTCGGGGAACGTGCAGAACCCGTGTCGGTCACTGCTCGGAGCACCAGGGCCTGCCTTGCATCACCATCACTATTGGTTGTAATTAAACTTGTGCAAATGGTATCTTTTTGAATTAAAAAAAATGGATTTTTCTGGTGAAAAGGGTGCAATTCTGCGTGGGAGCTCTTTCAACTGCCAGAAATCAGAGTAACGCTTGGCAGTGGCTGATCCGCAGCGAAGGTTTTATACGGAGTTTTTATCTGCAACGCAAAGTTCTGCTTCCTCATGCGTGCTGTTCAGTGGGTGTTCAAAGGCGGCTGTAATTCTTAACTTCAGGATGAACTAGAGAAGCAAAAGCATACAAAGCAAGCGTCCAACAATCCAGAAAACGAACGCATTGATGAAGTTGCTCTGGTTCGTAAGAATGGAGCTGTGTGTGCTAGGCACCGCACAGATTTTGAACAACGGGCAGCCCTTTTCCCAAAGAGTTTGCAGCCTAAATGGATGATTCACACGCAGGGCGACAGAAGGCCTAGGCCAAACACACTGCAGGAGGGTTGGTAAACAGCCGCAGCATGTTATTATTAAACATATATATGTGTATATTTGGGTCCAATTTAGCTAAAGGGGGACTCGCCAAGTAGAAACACAAGAAGAAGGGATGAGAGGCAGAAGGTAGGAGTTTATAGGGGGAAGAAAAGGACAGGAAAAGAAGTAGTACGTAGGACAGGAGGAATTAAGCAAAAAGTCAAAGCACTGTAACAGATAGCTCTCAGGAAGAGTTGCAGCAAACAACAGGATACTGTGTTTTGGGAAAGAAATATTAAGGCAGTGTTCCTACTTCTTGGCAGAGAGCGTTGTGCTGGTTCGTGCGTTCCCACAAGAACCCCTAGGGCCACCTCTGCGCCCCCTTTTGCTGACGGGCAAATTTGTTTGCCTCCAGCTGCCTGCTTCTCTCTGGAGTCCGTGCTTCCAAATCCGTGGAGCTCAGGAAAAGGTGGTGGGGCAACAAGGTTCTTGGTTCGCCTCTCTGTCTCTGCATGCCGGCGTGAAATGTAGGCATGTCTAGCCTCAGCAGAGCTCAGTTTTTCCCCTCCGTGCTCAGCAGTGCCTGATGAAAATGTGCTTTCTTTCAAGACTTCCTACATCTCGTGAATTTCTAAATCTCCAGTTCCAGCCTTCCCAAAAATGCCAGTCTTGAGATCAGCCTGACCTTTGCTGTTGTGGGTAGGGAGACGCATCTGGTTTATGTTCTGGAGCATGCTATTGATTGGAGAGAACAACAAGAGAGAAAGAGCATCCTCCAGAGGGAAGGACTCCTGTCCTGGTGTGGGGCTGACCGTGGGAGAACTGACTTGCCAGTGTTTTCGGTGTGAATTCGTTCCAGGCCTCTGGTAGAATCAGTAGTATCTTGGTCTTTAATGGGGTTAAACAACTGTACATTAAGATGCTTAAACGAACAGATGAGACAGAAGTATGCAATGGTAGTATTTTTAATCCCTATTTAGTCATCCTCCTTAAGGTGTTCTTAATGAAAGGACTTAAGTTTCCTCTTACATTTAACACTATCCCTTGACTTCACTGGCATGATATAACTTATGAAATCGTACACGTGTGAAAAATGCAGGGGCTGCCTTCATCTGTGATCCATGCAGCAGGTTACGCTCAGTCATAGGGATGCTTTAAAAAAAAAAGCCTTCACTAAGGCACTGTTTTATGCTGTTATGCCCTGAAATGAACTTTTTATTTAGATAATCACTTTATAAAGTGAACGCTTCTGCTCTTGTATAGTAAGCTATGTGTTAGATGATTGGTTTTTGCCCGTTGGTGTTAATGTAAAACTGGAGTGTTACAACAGTGTGGGTCAAAATTCAAACTGGTTTTATTTTTTAAAAATGCAATAATTTGAATTCTCTATTGAGAAATGAGACCTGTAACTTGCTTTTCACAAGTTATAGCCTTTATTTAATTTAAACGTTATCTGAGTTTCATGTCAATTACAGTAGTGCAAATGTTTGAATGAAACTAAGAAATAGTTGCAAAATTTATTTACTGTGTTTCTCAAATGTTATCAAAACACGTTTCCTAACATTATGAAGACTGCCGGGAAGGAATAAAAAAGAAACTTATCAAGCAAAAAAATATTGAAAGCTTTTCTGCTGAAACAAAATCTGTTTGAAATTAACCTTTAAAATTTTTCTTCTTGATATTGCAGGTAAGATTTTATAACTTCCTGGTTTAGCAGCTCAGTAGCATCTGCCTAGTCTGTTAGGAAGGGACTGCCTCACCTGACGGCTGCTGAGGTTTATGGCTGGTATGGGTGCTGGCGTGGAATTGGCAGTTGTTGTCTGGTACTGGGTTTTGATTCTCAGTTCGTGTAGTACAAAGCAAGAACGGGTTTTAAGCAAAGAGTGAAGATAGGATTCAGTTCTGCTGCGGTGAGACAATTGTCCTGAGGAAAGTGGTTCTGACTTGCTGCTGGAAACAGAACTGGTGAACCTGATTCACCCAGTAAGCACAAAGAGGTCCTGAGTGAGCATTGCAGTTGCAGGACAGGATTAGTACTACCTCGATGCTTTCTTACGCTATCGTGCCAATAAGGATGCTTTCCATCTGTAGTATGGTGGTCTCCACACCGTGGTGGCTGTTGTGCTTTCGAGTGTGTTTTAGACCATTCGAATGTGATGAATTTATGGAATTCATATTAGCTCTCAAAGTACGTCAAAAAGAAATACTGCCAAGTTTTGTTGCTATGAAAGGCTTATCACAAAGGAAATGAAAACCTATCGTTGCCACTATGTGCACCGATTTGCAAAATAACCACAAACCAGATTGTTTCTCCTGTAGCTAACTGTTCCCAGCTGTTGTTTCACATTCCAAATTTTATGAGTATTTTTATTGGCAACAGGAAATATTTTTGTCTTTGCAGGATAAGACATCCATTTCTTTATTTTGCATAAAATGTTTTCTATGTCTTTTCTGATTGTTCTGCAAGTGGAAGTTTTGCATATGTTTCCAAAATGAAAATTTGCCATGGTTATTCTCCGAACTGTCATATGAGCTCTAATGTTTAAATCGGGTTGAATTTCCAAATTCTTTGCTATTGTAGCTGGTTTTCTAGGAAGCAAATGGTAAAGACATTTTATATTCTTTCTAATTTCATTAAGAATCCTGACTTCAGTGCAACAGGAAAACAATCCTTTATTAATTAATATTGATCTTAAAAATGCAATATACTAAATGTATATTGCTTTTTTCAGTGGAAGTTGCTCTTTAATATTATAATTCAAATATATTTGCCACCTGTTGTACCTTCCTTTAGTTGTGTATTTCAGGATTTTAGTCTCCTAATGCGTGTGCTTGTTTCTGCTCTGCAAGCAAGCATCTCCCTCGTAGCCCATTGTTTAAAGACAAGATGTCGTTCTTTATGGTTTGCTGGTGTCACCCCAAGGTTTGGTTCAACTCATTTTGTTAACTTCATTGTGGTTTATCAATTATATACGGGGGTAGAACTGGTTTTGGTTTTATTTGCTTTCTGTGTTTCTTCCTCTTTGTTTCATCTGTTTTCTTTGCACCAGTAGAAGGTTTCTTGTTGTGCTTGGACTGACACCAGTGTCTTCAATGCTCTCCTGCCAAGGTTAAATGCACCAGAGGTCCTTGTGGCCGCAGCAGAGCTGTCCCCATTCTGTAAGCACTTCAGGTGGCCTCGCTCCTTCCCAGGCTTCAAAACACAAACTCCACTTTTATTGACCTTCCAAGTGAGATTTTTTGGCATGTTACAGCTCCCCAATCAAATGCCAGCAAGAGGGCAGCAAAATAGTATCTCAAGGTCATGTTTAAAGAAAAGTAGCTGTACTTCACAAGATGTGGGTGTATTTTTTGACCTAAATGTCAACCATTGAACAAAATACTTTTGGTGAATAGTGTATATTACCCAAAATGCTGGTTTGTTTGTTTGTTTTTGTTTGTTTGCTTTTAATATCTTAACCAAAAGCTATTAATAAATGTGTTAAGCAAATAATTTTGGATGGAGAGAAAACGGAATAGAATGCACAAAGATAGGTGAAGGATGTCTCCTCCTGTTCAGAACTAGTGTAGATTTCAGCAGAGGTTTTGCTTTTCTCTCTGGGATATTTACTTTTTTAGGATGAAGGGTGGGTTCAGGTATGGATAGAAATAAGACATCAAGGTTTTGTTAATGTAAGAGTGGGGAAGAATGTTCTGATAACATTTTTTTCCAAATGGGTTTTATTGGTATGGAGTAAAAGGATTTCTACGACACCACCAGTCATTTCTGAAGAGCTCTTGGAGTCTATCATCTAAGAGTCAACTCTGTTTTTGTGCTCTTCTCCTCCATTTCCCAAGGCAGGTGTCTCTGACCATGAATATTTTGGACTTTCCTTCTGGGCAGGCTTATTATTAGACTGTGCTCGCATCTGCAAGATGGCCTTTGTCTTCCAGGCTTTGTTAGATTAGCACTTCTCCAGTACTGCATTTCTGCTCTTTTCAAACCTAACCTGACCTCCTTGTGTGATGCGGTGCAGTCTAAACTCCCTCTGGAACCTGTGCCTGTTTTGCACAGCAAGGAAAACATCTCCCCATTGCCAAGGCAATCTGATATCCTGAATTAGGTTTGCCATGGTATGTCTGCCTCGAGTATTTGTGTTGGCAACAGTCATGCCAAGACCATTTTTGGGGTGAGCCTTACATTGAGGATGATGCCATGAAAGTCCTCTCTGGCTGCCTTGAGCAGCGGCTTTGGACATCCCCACTCCCAAAGTGGCCGTCCCACAGCTTGGCCCCAGGCCACGCATTGCTCGTCCTTGCCAGAGCTTCCCTACTGAGACAGGGAGAGGAGTTAAAAATAAATGCATTCTTTTCTTTATATGCTTTGGCTTAAGATACTATAAACAGAAAATTTATTCTAAGATCAAGTGTATTTGGGCCGTTGACAGTATGATGGTAACAAGAACGTATAGTGGAGCCATTTTCCTTGATTTTTTTTTTTTTTTTTGCTAGTGCTCAAATGATTCATCCCATTACTCACTGTGGGAGTGTTAATTGCCACATTGTGAGAGAAGTGCTAGCTCCTTAAGCTGAATCAGCGTGCGGGGCTGCTGCATGCAGCCTACCGGCAGCATCTTCAGGGGAAGTGTCAGTTCTAAAAGACGATCTCTTCCAGTTTGTTTCCAAGATTGAGCTCTGTATTGGGAGGCACATTCTGTCGTTAAAAGTGATGTTTTTACTTAAGGCTCATCATTTACTATTAAATGTTATTTATTTGCATGTTATTACATACCATGGGCCAAGTCCTGCCTATCCACTGCAATTCACAAGGCCTGTGACTGCATTTTATGACGCAAATGGCAAGATTGAGGTCAACAAATAAGAATAGTAAGTGTCCATTGTCTTTAGGAATGACCAGCATTGGTTGCTTGCATATTTGAGATTTTTGACTTAATCATCTTTAAGCAACAAATATTTAAAAACTATGTTGGAGTGATATTTCACTCTTTTACACTTCAATTTACAGGACATGCAAGCTTACAGGCTATCGTATAAGTTTGTTTTACAATTAACACCACTCCGGTACGCGTTTCAAGATGACCATGATACAAAAAAACACTTAAATGTGATGAAGTGCATCACGGTATTGTTGGATGCTTGGTTGTGGACAGACCTGTATAAGGACCATCTGAGGCTCTGTTTTGTAGTTCTGAGCAGCGTCTGGGGCTGGTGTGGGGTCCTTTATTTGACGATGGAGAACAAGGGCTCCCGTGGCCCTGGCTGTGGCTGCTTGCTGCAGCAGCAAACCACCGCCGCCACCTTTCGGGCCTGTGTCCCAGTCTGTTCTCAGTCTTGATCCCAAGAGCAAAAGTGAGGACAAATTTCTCATCTGAAACCAAGAGAACAACTTGTAAGTTATAGTTGTTAATACAACTGTAGAAAGTGGTTCTTTTAATATAATCAAAAAAGTGGTTCTTAAAATTTTCTTTTACTTAGTACAATAACTGTGGGTCACCATAGGAAATACTTCTGATTTTTTTTTTTTTAATTTTTTTACTGCATTGAGTACATACTGGTAGAGTTCCAAAGAGAATATTTTCTGAAGAGATGAATTTTCGGTAGAGGAATGTCAGATTGACATGTTGAAGTGTTCTTATACAGTATGGAAAGAATAAAATCTTTGTTAAATGTTACTCCAGTTTTTGTTGCTAAATATATACGCGTGCAATTTTTTGCTGCAAATTGGAAGAAGTGTTTTTCTACTCAAGGCAAGAAGCTGTCCTAGATATTTGACTGAAAACACTTGGAAATGGAACATTGTGGCAGGGAAAAATGGGGTGCAGGAAGATTCTGCTCTAGGCTGGCATAGGCAGGGAAGCTTTTAGGGGAGAGCCATGGCTCGAGGTTGCAGCATTTTGTGATTCAGTGGATTCTCTGGTTGAGGAAGCATGGGGATTTTCTCCTACAGCAGTTAGTCTCTGGAATTGCAGCTCGGAGCAGGGCTCAAGCCACGAGTACTCAGGGGCCTTCGGTCCTGTTTACCACCAAGGCTTACACAGTATTACCTCCTTACCCCTGGGCCCAGGGAAACAGGATTCTGCTATGGTTAAGGAACAGTTTGAAGGAGTCTGTCAAGGCAGCCTATCCCTAGGAATAATCATCACTGAAAACAATGTCTCACAAGAGGAGTAAAAATTTGTAGGCAGTCAACTTACTGAGCATCACATCTACGTGCTGTGTGGAGCTCTGCACTGTAACTGGCTGCCTTGTGCATCTGAATCACTTCCTTTGCCTGTGGGTGGATTCTCGCTGCTATTGTGTCCTGTGCTAATAATTCTCTCTCGCGTTCACAGAACCTGTTTATAATAGGATGCATTTAGTGCTATCCCTGTGATGGTGTGGTGTTTGATGGGGCTGTTGAATGTGGATTAGCAACTAGGTACTGCAGTGTTGGGGACAGTTGGCAAGCTCCTGGGGTGCCAGGAATTTGCTCTAGAAGTCATTAATTAAAGCCAAGGGAGCTGGTGTCAGTGCTGGTATTAAGTCAGAAGAGCCCACGGTTCTCAATTTTGTGTGTAGAATTTATGTATGTAGAATTTATGTATTTTTAGTTAATTAACTTTTTCCTTCTGATTTTTTTTTGCTGTCCCTTTCCTGTTTTGAGCAAGTTACTAATGCTGGATTTGAAATCATCGAGTAAAAGCTGAAAACCTAAGATTTGAGAGCACTGAAAATGGCACTGTCAAATCAGAATGCCCCAATCCCTGATCCTGTATTGCATTTGAGTCCTTACTAATTTTTATACACCTTATATGTAAAAACTACACTGAGAGGACTTTACTGAGAGTACAAAGCTAGAAAATGCTTTTGCAACCTTTGTTTGGTCCAGTCATGTGTATGCGTCATGATACAGTCTTCAGTTACCCAGGCCCACAATGCATTTTCCACCAACTCCTGTCATATTCAGTGCACAGAGTAGCCGATACCCATTTAATGAGCAGCTATTCAATATCTTGTTTCCGCCTCGTTGTTCAGTCTGTGGCCCTAAGGCCTTACTTACAGCATGTTATTTGAACCCTACTTTGAAGGCAGATTTATTATTCCCTTGGGGGCTTATCTATATTGCTCATCAAAGCAATATCCAGAGTATTGAAAAATAATTTTCATTATATTTCTTTTAAATGAAGAGACACAATTATTCCAATTTAATAGATGGGATTGCTGAAGGAAAGATAAAAATGACACTTGAAAGTTCTGACTACGTCTGAATCTTTAGTTCGGGAAAATGGGGCTTTGTTTTTCAGAGGAAGCATATTCAATCTCATTGATTCCAGTTATAAAACATCCTCTTGACTTTGATTGTTGCTAAGAGTTTTTAACCCTTGTCTCAAAACAAGCTCACAAGACCTCTGATATAAGCAGCCGGAAAATGGGAGAACCCTTAGAGTGAACAGCTTGCTTTAAACATCTCTCTTGTAAGTACGGTGTCGGTAACAGGTGTAGCAGCATGAAAATGTAATCTGGTGTAAGGTTCAGTTGCTCTGGCTGAGAAGCCACCATCCTGTTCCTAGTTCTGTAGCGTTCTAGGACATGTCTTTCAATTTTTCTTAAAAACCTGCATTTTAGGTAACGGGTACCTTTGGTCTGTGCCTCGTATTGATCCCTTGGTGTATCCATCCAAGCCTCAATTAAACCAGGTGGTTCTAATCAAGTAACAGCCATGCAATGATATGACCAGACTATACAATGCATGAACACAGGTAGAATTAAGGCCATACGAGCACCATTGCTATTTACTTTTCCTTACTTCTGGATCAGCAGACAACCATCTGTCACTTTTTACTAATAATAGCAGCTCATATACAGAGCAAGAAGCTACTGCTACACAGTTTGTCTGAAGAGTTTGACAGGGTTTTCTGAGTGTAGATTATGACTTGTATTGCCAGTTTTGAAGGACAGTAGGCTTTAGGAAGCATTGACTCTTCGGTTCATTTCTGCCTCTCAATGTCACGTATAATTTTTCTGTTCTGCCTGTGCTGTTCCCAGATTTCATCCCAGTTCCTCTCCCCTCATTCTTCCTCCTGCTACACTTTTTGTGCTTCTTGATCCAAAGTCTGTGAATATAGTATCTTTAATAGCTGAACTCGCTCAGATGAATGTTTGCAGTAAGGGTGATCTTGACAGAGTCAGAATAGAGAACTGAAATCTAAGAGGTGGAAGTTTGGCTGGAATAATTCACGAGACAAATGAAGAGAGCACCTTGCAAAAGAAGGTTGTACGTGATCATAATTACCAGCATAGCTATAATAATTTCAATTTTTGAGGCATGTTTGAGTAACTGGCAAGAAAAAACACTTATGTGCTGTTGAAAAATACACAGTGTGTTTCTCTTGCAGTTTGTGCCTGTGGAATGATACAAGATACTGTATTCTGTAGTTGCCATGACACAAATATATTTTTTTCTATTTTTCTTATATTAAACCTGGTTTCAGACTTCACTTCTAGTCGTCTTTCCCTTCCCAGATGAACACAAAGCTCAACTCCGTTAGCCCCAAATAAAACATAAATTGAAAGAATAAAAATTCAAGGCACCGGAGAGGAACGCCTCTAGCTAGAAAGTGTCCCTGGTAGGTGTCTGGTTACTATAGCAATCGCCATGCGGCATGTGACCAGCATGGTAATTGCAAGGTGCTTAAGAGCCTTTTCTCCAGCCTAAGTTTGATGTCTTCTAAACAGAGGTGTTATGTGAGGTCACACACTCTCAATTGTAACTACCAGATGGATGGATAATGCAAACGATCAATTTGCAGCTCCCACTGGGCAGAAAACGGTGCATTCAGTTCATAGATTTTAATTTGTTTGATCTACAGCATGCTGCAAGTGCTGAGAGAAATTTATTTTCCCCAATCTAATGTCTGTACACCCATGTTTTGACCATCAGTTGTATGTGAAACTCTGCCATGTACATGTTCTGTGGGTCTTTTCAGATCACGTGGACAATTACATCTCTGCAAAACTTGTCTGACAATTATAGTGCAGTTAATGCTAGAGATATTGTATAACGCCAGCAAATAGGAGGCATCTGAAGGACAAAGCTGGTGTTTCATTAAAATAACCAATTGTTTTAAAGTTAATTCTCTCTTTGGGCAATTACTTTGTCTAGTCAGTTTGGTGGTTTGACATCAATAATGCACTCTCTCTCTAGCAAAAAAAGTAAAAGAGGGTATGATGTCCAATGTGCATACTGCATTACTTTTTAATGAGTATTTGAATAGGTAGTCTCAGATTTATTCTAGTATACAGCACTGTCGATTTGACTTTCATCAATGTTTAAAGGCTGTTGAGAATCCCATTAAAAAAATCTTAAATGTTGATAGTTCTTTGCAACTTCCGTGGAATGACATTTATTTCTAGAGGATAGAGGAACAAGGAGTAGAGAGCCAAATAAGTGATTAAAAAAAATTAAACAAACAAACAAAACAAACAAAAAATCCCACCGTATATAAATGCATGCACACTTTCTCTTTACATATGCAAGTTGTTAATGGTATATCAAACTCAAACCTGTGTTTTTCACAATTTGGAAATATTCTTCTTTTGAAGGACCCTTTGCTGTACTACCCATTTTTAATTCCCGCTGCTGTCCACAGCTGCTGGTGCTGAACAGCAAAGCAAGGAGCAAAAGGCAGCTTGGATTTTGTTTTGGTTTTCAAGCATGATTTATTAACAGAATGGAAGTGTACATCCAATATATTTCTTGGAAGATGGCTTTGTATTTCTTGGCTCTGAGACTATGACTTACTAGCCTGAAAAGGTTCATTACCAGGTCAATCATAGCGGTGTAACATTAATTCAGATTAAAGAAAGATGGCTTTGTCACACATTTTAGATGCAAAGTGTGAAACATTACAGTATTTTTTCAATGCAGCTTAATAGTTTAATGGAAAAGCATGGCACATGTCAAAGCTGAAACCTCCATAGGCTGGAGAAATGTGCTTATTAGGAGATGTAGTCAGAATTACTAGAAACACTGTCCCACATCTTTGATCTCTGTGCCTTATTTACTAATTAATTCATTTATTTTTATTATTGCTATGGTATATGAAAACAATTGGGGTATTTTTGTGAGTTATAGTTTGGGTTAGCAACTCAGCTTTTCCTCTTGTAAGGATTGTTGTTCTTTTCCTCTTCCCTGGTCCCATCCTCATCTAGTCATAAGGAAAAAAAAGACTGTATCCAGCATTTAGCTTGAGGTAATAAGCATCTGGAATGGCAGGTCCCTGCTCAGGTCCTCTAGAGGGGCCCTGTCATATGGATTCTTGGCAGGCCAGTCACCTCAGGCCTTTGTGGCAAGTTCCTCTTGTGCTGTCTGTTGCTGTGTCCTCAGTCAGGCTTGGGCAGTCGAGGGTTTGTGGCCGTACAGTTTGGTAACTGTCATCAGTAGTCATCAACAGCTAAGTGATTCAACCACTGGCAGCCTATTATAGTTTTGTTTCCATGCTGATGACTAAGGAAAATAAAATTGATATGAGCTGACCCGTTTACAAGATCTTTTCCTTGTTCCACCCCTTTGGTCTCTGTTAGGTAGTGAATTCTTTTTTACCAAGGAGCATGCAGAATTGCTTAAAGAAGTGAGGTTGCATCCACTTTACTTTAAACAAAACAATAGGGATTTTCTGTGGTCTCTAAATCAGGTTCTGTACATTAAAAGCCATCGGATAAGCATGGTCATCGTGTTACTGGGAGAGATTTTCATGTTTAAAAAGCAGTGGTCGGCTGGTTTGGGTGAAGCCAACGATGGAATTGCCCTTGTCTTTATTAGAGCCAGGATCTTGCTCAGAATTTTGATACAGAGAAACTGTAGGGGAAAACAAACAAACAAACAAACAAAAAGTGCCTGTGAAGTTAAAAAGGAATAATTTGACAATCTGTTGAACCAGAGTAGATTTTTCTTCCTTGATCTTTGTTTTTTCTTGCTTGCACTTTTGTATCTCTACTATTGATTCTGTTTGTGCTGTGTTTGTTGAGGAGGATACAAATAGGGAATAATTATACAACAGTGCAAAAAAAATGCTTAGTTCATTGATGTGTTACTTAATTTCATAACAAAAATAATTTAAAACATCATTTGCTCAGACTTTCTGGTATAATTAAATCAATGCAAACTTTCTCTTTTCTATTACAGTTTGGTTTGCTGGTAAGCCACAGATTTTTTTTCCACCCACCTCTGATTTGTTCTTTTGTTCTTCTCTTATCAGCATGGGAAAAGTGGGAGCTGATGGTTCAGCCGAAAGTAACCAGCAGAGCCCCCCTGTAGTGGCGAGTCAATAAAATCCCAGATGATCCATCCATGACAGACTGTTCAATATATACAGAGTACTTACTGCACATGGTATTCAGAGGTTTTTTTTTTTTTATAGTGCTAAACGTGGAAGCATGTCTTCTGTAGTCCCTCCAATCATGTATTCAAACACACTGATAAGACACCCCCGCAAACCTTCAGTTTCCAAAATGTGGAACGTGGAAATGTGAAATATGGAAGTGTACTGACTTGCTGACAATTTTTTTTTGGGGGGATGTGTGTGTAGGGGGGGAAGTATAGATAGTATAGCTAGCAGAGATGCAGAATTTGAAGCAAGATCAAGGTACAGAGAGAAGTCGTCATTTACCTAGAATTTTCTAATTTTTGTGGTTGCTTTAATGGTGGGATTTTAGACATCTTAAATTTAATGTCTGCTGTTGTTGATATAATAATCCTTATAAGGCCAGATCTATTATTTTTTTTTAATTGTGGAAGTACCTGGGAATGCTGTCATAAGGAAACATCGTGGAAAAAAAATGATTTTCTGCTAGGAATACGTGGCTTCCATGATAGAAAAAGGGGTAGCCAGTGAGGGCATGGGAGCATGGGCGTTCCCGAGTGAGTTGTAGGGTGGCAGTGGTGGCAGCAGCAGCGCTCCCCGTGCAGTGCCATGGAGCTGGGTGCAGTCTGGTGTCATCTGCCAGCAGCCCCGAAGATGGCATTCTGCTTTGGCTTGGACCAAAGGGGAATGGGAGCGAGGGTCCTATGTCTGGTAAGTGCCCAGATGAAGCTCAGCAAGGAAGCCTTTCCGACTGACTGCACTTACCAGATTAACAGGATTCATTTAATACTGCTGCTGTTACCCCTACTGTGCGACAAGAAGCTTCTGGCGGGGCTTGGGCCAGCGCCTTGCTGAAGAACTTTGTGGGAGTTGCCTCTCACTTTTGGTGCACAGTTTCTTGTTGGTTCCGTAAAGCAAATCGAAGCAAGGGTGTAGTCCTTCATCAGAGTTGTACGAAGGGGGTTAGTTGTATGTTGTTAGCCTGAATGGTTGTTCGCTAGAATGGGATCCAAATTTTGGGTGGATTAAGGCACCTCAGCTAGCCACCTAGACTTAGCTGGAATGAATGTGGGCCTTAGAACAACTTAGTCGGCCTAATTAGCATTTCCACGCACTAATCTATCTGATCATCTAGACCCTTGTTTATGGGAACTGCCCCATCGTAAATTACCAGCTAGGGATACTGCACTGGCTCTGTGGGTTGATAGGTATGGGCTGAAGGTAGGATATCCCTTCTACAAAATGCTGAGGGGTACACAGGTATGTGGTTGCAGCCTGGGGTTCAAAATTGCTTACTGTGCAGTGTCTGACCCCATATTAGAAGTTTGATAACATGTATGTATTTTTTCAGCTAATAGATTTTGCTTTGTGAACAAAATGCAATCCACACACTACAATAATTTTTCCAGTTGCTTTAATTAGGAAGAATGCCTTCAGCAGCCTTGAATTTTTAGGGCCTACCTGGATGTTCGGCGTTTCTTTGGGACAGGTACCCGAGCTTGTGTTATTAGACCTATTGCCAGTTAGTGCCCTCCCGTTTCACTGCAGAACCGCGTTTCCCATAGGTGTGTGCCCCATTTCTGGGGCTGTGAGAAATGAGGAGTGCTGGTGTGCTGCTACTTAGCAAGAGCTTTCGGTTTCTTTGACCACATCTAAAACTGTGCTGCCAAATTCGGGTGCCTGGGATCTGGGGACAGGAGCTAAGGGCAGTTCGGGTCAGTAAGGATGGTGTCCCTCCGTGAATTTGTACGTGTGGTGCTAGCTCTGTAGCTCTCGTTAGCAAGTATCTGATACACGTGTCACAAGGCGCTTCGCCAGGTTTTGGTCTGTGGGTGCTGTCACGCTGTACACTTGGTTTCATGGGGAGTGGTGTGGAGGTGTTCAGAAACAAACACAACAAAAAAAGAGGTGAGGAAGGTGTTGTTTCACTGTAGACAGTTACTGGCTGTTTAATAGGAGGGGGCCGACTTCTGTGTGCAGTCCAGCTTTCTACCTCAGAACTGCTGCGTTCCCTCAGTATTTTTACCCTAGCATGGACTGAAGTGAGGATGGAGTATGCAGGACTAGAAAACCTCCCTGGTGTACTGAAACTCTTGAAACCGTGTCTTTCTCCCACCGCCTGTGCCAGCCCATGCTTGGCACTGCCTGCCTGTGGTCGTGCTGCCCTCCCTGCCTCCCGTGGGTGACTTCCCCGAGCCTTCCTCCACCCCTCTGTCAGGAAAGCCTGCTCCTTTTCCTGGGTGTCACAAGGTCCTCTTGCCTTATCCTTCAAGACTGAAATGGGTATATAGATGAAGACGTAGTAGCGAGACCCGTGCTTTAGGGGCTGAGGGGACACGCCTTGGATTTGTTGGAGACCAAACCACAACACACGTCGCCACCCACTTCAGCAACCCGCCCTGCACCAAGGCTCGCTTCGCGGGGGGAATAAACGAGCGCTACCACGGACTGTGAGGGGTTCAGTTCTGTAGGGGAAGAAGGGTGGCGGAGGGGCTGAATTGGCGCAAGATCTGACTAAAATGGGGAAGGGGTGGTGGCCTGGTGCCTTAAACAACGACACTGCGGCGCTGAGCCCCTCAGCACCCCGGGCCGCGCTGGCCGCCCCTCATAGCGGGTCCCTCCCTTCGCGCCTCGCCGCCGCCTGTCCCCGGGGCCGACCGCCGCCCTTCTCCCGGAGCCCCCCCGGCAGAGCAGCGCCCTGCCTGCCCCCCTTCCCTCCCTCTTCGTCCCTCCCCTTCCCTCCGCCCCCTCCCTCCGTCGCCGTCCCCGCTCCGCCCCGCGGGTGCCGCCCCCGGCGGCGGGAGGTGCCCATGGCCCGGCGGCGGCGGTCCCGCAGAGCCGGGCGCCAACATGAGCGACGAGGCGCTGCGCCGGGGCGACGGCAGCGACAGGGGCGAGGGCGGCGGCAGCCAGCGGAGAAGGCGGCCCAAGAAGGTAGCGGGAGGCTCCCCCTGCCCCTCGTCCCCCCCGGCGGGGTTTGTGAGGGGGGGAGCTCGGAGAGGCGCGGCTTTTGGGGTCGGGCTGCCGGAGAAGGTGGGGAGGTGCCGGGCTCTTCGGGGTCTGGTGGTGTCAGGGGAGCAAGGTGGGGGCACCTGTTGCTTGCAGCGCTCTGTTGGCAGTGGGCGCTGAGGGAGAGCTCGTTTAGCTCCCGTCTCCCCTGGAAGAGGGCTGTGGTTCTGCATAATCCTGAAATATACTGCTTTATGAGTCCCCCCCCCCCCCCAGTCTCTAATCGGAGCGGGTACAACGCGAGTTACCGCGCTGCATGCAGGTGAGGAATTGCTCCGATGCAAGGAAGGATCCAGCCCACGCAAAGATCGTTCTCTGATTAATTCTCCGACCCTTCGTGTGGTATAGGATTTGTGTTTTAGCCAGCGTTGTACATGAGCAAGATAAATCCCTGCAAACGGGGAGCACGTAGAGAGCTGCAAGGAGATGCTCGTTCAGAGACTTCTCCAAGGGTTTTGAGCTGGTGATGAAGAAATGCTTTTTGGCGATAGATGACCCTGTCAGGCCTCATTTCCCCACAGAGGGAAGGTTCTCTGTGTGTCACTGTAAGCACCCGAGATAATCCAGTCTAAGCAAGAAGCTGAACAAAACCTGCCTCACCCCACCCCATTGTGCTTGGAGTATTGCCTGGATCTCCACACAGTGGGGGATTTTATATCGCATCCTGCCTGTACGTGTGAGCGTGACAGAGGCGGAGGGAACGCCTGCTTCGTCTCACCTCCGAACGTGAGGGCAGAATTGGAAAGGGCGGTTTGTGCGAGTCCACCTGAAGAGGCAAAAATCAAGCAATTGGGTGTGTATCTAGTGCTTTCACATGACTGGGAGCAGTCTCTTTAGCAGGGAGGTTTTGAAGCTCTGAGAAATCAAAGTGGGTGTTTCCATCTCCTTTTTTTAATCCACACGTACGGGTTTTCTTGTTTTGCCATTGTTTTCTAAATAAAGCGGCCAAGAGCCTTTCAAGGTTGAAACACAAGTGTATGCTACTCTGCTGCCAAACGGTGCTTAGAAAGCATCTCTGGTACAGAGCCTGCGTATTCAGGGTCTTCCAACAGCTGATGCATCCATTTTTCAAAAAATGTAACCACTGCTTTTGCGTCTGCAAGATATCTTTTATGACTGGAAAATGTTAATTGGTCATTTTCAATTGACAAGCGTAAAACAAACAAAAAACTGTAATCACTCAGTTTGGATGCAATAGATGTTAGTGCTTCAGGTCTGGTAAAGGCTTAGGTCTGCTGAAGTTTTGCCCTTATTGCCTTTATGAAGAAGTACCTTTCCAGACTTGAATGTTCATTTTTAGATTTTAGGAATAACTTTCTTAAAGCTACAAATTGATATATATAATTTTTTAATAAGGAAGAGACATCCTGGAATAGCCAAGGGTGTGAGAATTCCGGATGGAAGTTGTTTGTCTGAATCAGAAAACACGCATTTGAACTCAGTTCTGTTACACGTTGACTAGGTGGGCACAGTTTCTAGAGCAGAGATGAAAGTGCCACGTGCGCGAGCTCCAAAATCAAAAGTAACGTAGCCTGTTTTCAGGTCCTGAACTACTTTAGCTGAACGGAGCTGCATTGCGCCATCCAACGTGCCCTCTATCTGTTCTGTGGAAGTTGATCCCTTTTGTGTAGATAGTTAAATATTAATTGAGCCAGATGAGTTTGATCTATGTGTTGGGAGAGGTGGAGGGAAGCGCATCTCAGATACAGGATCCGGTTGGGTCATCTTCTATTCCAAGAGAGCGTCTGAGCTGGGAAGTGGTGTAGGGTTTTCTCCAATTCACAGCAGTGCTCCAGGTTTGTTCTGTATTTGCACACTTTAAAATGAAGTGGCTTCAATATCACCCTAATACAGAATAGGAAAAACGAACAGTTGACATTTTCATAAAATGGAGAGATTAACGACCCACCAAAAATAAATTTATTCTGTTTGGAGGTGCTTGTGAGCAGAGTCAGTGGGCTGCCCTGATAGGTTTGTGCCTCCAGCTGTAGGGTTAAGATCCGATTTTCCTGTGGTACTTCTCCTCCACGTTACACCTGGAATATCGTGAACTTCGTTCCTAGGAAAAATCATGTTAAATTTCTATCCTCATCCAGTTCTAGTGTCAGAGAGTATAAGACTTATTCTGCTGGAGGTGAGAGTGAACAGGGACTGCCTTGTTCTGTCGCTGGTGTAACTGAGCGGAAACCCAGCGGGAGCAGTGCTTGGTGTGTGTCGGTCCTGTCCTTGTAGCTGGTGTACCGCTTGTTCTGAAGAGCAGCATAACAAGTGAATGTGAATTTATGGTGCGTCAGGTTTTTGAGACCTCCTGTGTCTCGCTGAGCATGTTGTGCGGTGTCCAGGTGTCCCAGAACCCTCCCAAGGATGGTTTTTCCTATTACAGAATGCTTCAGATGAAAAACCACCACAACAGAAATCAAAAAGCCTACTGGTTATCGCGTAGAAAACAAAGCATATTCCTACTATCTATTACCAGAAGCACTGATGGCAAAGGGGCTTCCTGAAACCACAGGTTCTTACTGCGCTGATCAGAAAGCACACGCCATTGAGAGACTGATGCAAAAATAATTCATCTCAGCTTATTAAAGAATTTCCCTTTTGTTATTTGTGTTGCTCAATAAGAGAAATTAAAAGCCTGGAGTCAGGCTCATGCTACTACGAAAGACTCAGAGGAAGTTGTAATGCTTCTTTTTAGGAAGATGTATGGAAGAAGTATGACTTCTCTTAACCCAAGCATCGTCTCCTATTTTAAATGCAGCTGCAGAAAATATTAAATTGGATGCATTAGGTGAGGTACTTTCACTGGAGAAATGGAGGGTGTATACCTGCTAATGGAATCATTACAATGTATAAGCTAATGCTTTTAATTAATTTTGATTACTTAAGACTATTAATTCTGCACATAAGGTAGTTGAGACCTAGTTTGGAATACACGCAGAATTTTGGTCACCGAGGCTTAAGAACGAGAATGGATACGCGTGCAGAGAGGGATTGCTGGATGAGAGAGCCTCTCTTACGGAAAAGCTAGAAGGGCTTGGCTTGTTTCGTGTACTAGAGCAAAAGGCTGTCTGAGGGCAAAAGGAAATGAGGTTCTTCAGCAGCCTTCTGATAGGTATAATCAGGTAAAGAACCAAGAGAAACTTGATTAGTTATGAATGAGATGTGATTTCTCTAACAGAGCGCTGGACTGGATTCAACTTAAGGAGGTCCCTTTCATTCCCTTGTTCCTCGGTTTTCACTTATGTCATTCGTGTTGCTGTAATGATATTACAGAGCAGTTTCATTGATGGCAAATGGGCTATTTAAGTCTTCTTAAATGTTTGTTTACCAGGTTATTTCTCTCTTCCAGCTACGGAATTTAGTAGAAAATTGAATGCCTCCAGAAGAACAATTTGAGCCACTGTGTGTCTCTCCCTAAAATCAGCATGGAGGCTTCTGTACCAGCAGTCCCAGTCTGCTGGGTGGCATTGCCTCCAAATTGCCTTCATTTCACGCTTGCTAAGACCCTCTTGTCTTCCCTAGGTGCATCTATTTCCCTCACCATCTTGTTATTACTGGTGAGAGACAAATGGCTGTGGCCATGCTGCTCTTTGCTTCCCCGTTTGATGATCCCACTGAGATGAAACCAGACCAGGTCTTCTCTTCTAAGAGAGACCAAGTCCTCTAGTTTTAGAAGGATGAAGATTTTACTTCCGTTGGTACACAGTAAGCTGAACAGGCAGAAAGAGCTAATGAGGGAAAAACTGAATCTTATTAATTTTACTAGTACTGTGGCTTTTTTAAATCTAGAAGGTTTTATTCTTTTGGCTAAACCAGTTTTAGAGAGCTGCAACAGCCTTGCTTTCACTTGACTTAACCCAATTTACATGGAAGTAAACAGAGAGAAATGGCTCTGGAAAGAAGAGAATAGAGGAAAAAAGTACAAAACCTCTTTCTAAGTCATGGAAGTACGAGACGGATTTGTAAAAAAGATCGATGATTAAACCAGTTGTATTCCTAAAGATTTATGCTCCGATGCAACTCCACTGATGGTCTTGCACTACTGTGGTCATGAGTTGCTTGTTCCCTTTACCTCTTCTTCCCATCACAAGGCTTCCAGTACATTTTGTGCTAGGTATGAGACTAACATCATAGCTGCAAATGCTTTTTTTGTTTTGTTTTGGTTTTTTTTTTGCTTTTGCTTTTTATTTTTCTCTCTGTCCTTCCCCGCCCGCTCCCTCCAGCTGTGGTTGCTATGAGAAATGGTAACAGAACAAGAGCACTGTGCCCGTACCTCACGAGGAGATAAAGCACCTTACCTCTCACTGGTTGCAGCAGAGCAGCCATCACTTTTGGTGATTGCATCAGCACCAGGCACCCTGTGTTTCTCTCGCGGCAGCCCCGTGGTGCCTGACACTCTGGAGAAATAATTTCCACTTACTGCAGCAGTGAGACAAAGGAAATAATGACGGGGGATACAGCTGAACATCTAGACTCCAGAATTTTGTGTTGTCATCATGGTTGTTTTTCTAGCATCCTAAGTGTGTAAGGCAGAGCAAACGACAGCAGCCACACCTGGCTTTTCGAGGTCTCATAGTGCAACAGGAGCACTCCAGGTATTCGTGTGCTCTGCCGTGCTGGTGGAATAAGCAACGAACACGCCTTAGAACTGACACAGGTACTTATAAGGTTACATTTATTCATGTCACACTTCAAAATTAACATATATGTGTTGCTCTTTGGAATGTTTGAAGTTATTTTTAAAGGAGTAATAAGCAACAAAGCGATGGAGATATTTTAGCAATTAGCAGATTTATGCAAACGCTACATTTCACAGATTAAATGCTGCGAAGCTGATAAGGAGGAAATCATCTGCCTGCTCGTGCACCTGGATAAAAGTGGTGAATTTTATACAGACCTGTGTGTAGAGTTGAGCCCGCATCCGCTTGATGTGCATTTTAGGCTTCCGATTTATCATTCACAGTTCTTGCTCATTTTCCCAAATGTTGGGCAAACAGCAGCTGAGTCAGAGAAACGAGTCCCTTGTTCCCCAGCCAGCTTCCCTTTCTCCCCGCAGGATGCCTGGGGCTGTCAAGTATTGCACATATTGCATCGCGCTTGCGCATCTTGCAGCCCCGTCACGCATTCCTGCGGGCTGACCGTGACAGGCACCGAGCTGGGTTTTCGGGGGAGCCTGAAGCTCTGGGGACACCGAGCTCCAGGCTGGAGGCAGCCACGTGCTCTGCCTCCACTTGTACTGCAGCGTGCGAATGGTGGAAGAGCGTCTGGGAGGAGGATTTTGGCAGCAGGATAAGGTGCTAAGAAGGCCCGGTGCTTCTAAATGCATCCGTAGTGAGCGTTTGGTCTTTCAGAGATGGTTTTGTTGGGTTTTTAGGTCTTAACCTGTTCAGCAGCTGTCTCGAGCAGCTGTCCAGGGATACGGAGGCAGCCTCTCTTACCTACTGGGAGAGGCCACGTCTCATGCAGCTGTGTCCCCCTGCCTCCCCAGGCACGCCTGCTGACGCTTCAGATGGCATTTCTGGCTAGGGAGACTTTCCACTACACAAATTGCCGCTGACATACACAGCACGTAGATATCTGGGCTAGACATGGGGAGCCCTGGAGCTCTGAAGACCAAGGAACAGAGGGAGGCCAAGAAAATAATAAGACGGCTGGGGCCATCTCTTGCATTCTCATTAACTTGCAGGAATTAATTATTACAGAGGCTTTCCTCACTGATTAAGTGGGTTTCTTTTGTCTTGGTGACAGAAATTGCTGAGCTGAAAGTCTGAACTTGCTGTTATTATTCTTACACCGTACAGAAATAATGCAGTATTTCCCCACTTCATTTTCAGTAGAAGTTTGTTGTTATCGTTCTGTGTGATTCTGATCCTAGATTGGTTGTGTTTTCCCACTTATTTTCCCCTTGATTTCATTGTGCTCTGGCACCAAACAGGGCGTGGGGAGAGTAGACAGGGATGGACCAGTGTCTAAGGCTCCCTCAGAACAGCTTATGAACTTGCGTGAGTGATGCAGTGAGTTGCTTCAGGTCCCACTTGTGTAAACAATATGTAGCTGAACATACGTGTAATTCATTTCCAAATTCACCTTTCTCTTTTTGTAAGTGAGATGTTGGAGGACACGAATGCAGTGTTCCACCTTGGTCTTGTGAAGAAAAAGGCAGCGTATCCTTGCAGGCACTGTAAGTCAGGTACGTGGGCATTGATGGGTCTTCCCCAAACCTTCCCGAAATAAAAATTCTTGAGCACAGAGCAATTTAGGGAGGGAAGGTAGATGCCTACCAACATCATCTCATCTAAGCTGTGGCTGCATCCAGCCAGCTTGCCGTTGGGTTACACGCAGGTAAGCAATTTGTAACCTGCTTGTATTTCCCCTCAGTGTGGCTCAAACACAAAGAAACATTTAGTCCATGAACGAAGTGCTCTCTGGAGAGCAGGATCGGCTTTGAAGGAAATGATAGAGTAAATTGCAGTAATTGCAGCTTGAAATGGTTTTCTAGGTTAAACAGCATATAGGTTTCTGCCATAGGCTAAGTATTTCGGAAGCGCTTGGTTGCTTTTGTTTGTTTCATCCAGTCTCGGGTAGCATGGGTTTGTAGTACGGTATAGTGCTGGATCTGAGCGGGGTATATGGATTTGAAGAGGCACCAGGAAAGCACAGATTCCTGCAACAATTTAGGTTCACAATAAACTAAATCTGCTAAAAATGTGACAATTTGTTCCACTGCTTGGCTTTTATATAAGGTGTTGTTTGAAGTATTTGTTGACGTAGCTGAGGCAGTGAAGAACATCAGTGATAGTTGTGAAATACACAAATGAAATCTGATGTTTATAAAAAATTGCTTTTTTTTTTTCCCCCCGTAGAAAATATGATTCTGAACCTTGTTTGTAACTTAAATTAAAAGCGACGCAGCTTTCCTGCAACCAAAGGGCTCTGCTAGTCCCTCATTTTTAAACGTTTTAAACATCTAGTACATCTGGCAGCTTTCAACATCAGAGAGCAGATGTCAGTGTGCAAATGTCAAGAGACAGTGGCGCTTATTCATCACGCAAACCATTGTAACCGTGATCCGGCTGTCCTGGTAGACGCAGCGATCCAACCAAGGAATGAATAGGCTGAAACATCAGGAGAAGTGGGTTGTGTGTATGTCTGTGTGTGCGCGCTGTTATGCTGTATCTCAGCCTGTTGGTGTGTGTTTTTGGCTGGGCTTGGGCCACCGGCTCGGCTGGACGTCGGCGTGGGCTCGTGGAAAGCTGCCAGCTGTCATCAGCCACGCTCTGGTGTCCGCTGGTGCGTACCTACGGAGCAGGGCAGGGCTCGTGTGGGGGAACAGAGGCGCTGGGTGGGTGCAGCTTTTCCCGTGGATCTGTGATTCGCGCTCTTTGCCCCGAAACGCCGAAGAAAGGCGCTTTATGAGCTGGCGTTTCCATGTGCGCTTCCCCTCCTTGGCTCGCGCTGGTGACTGCAGGGCTCTGAGAAACGAGTGGAAGGGATGAGAGATGGGAAACGCCGCCTGTTCCTGTCCTAAAGGGTGCTGCCCTGCTAAAGACGTGCTGCTGGGGTTCGAGATCCTGGCCTCCCCTTTGGTCCTGGGAGCTGCCGACGGTGGGGTGGTTTACGCGAAATAAAACACTGAGCGGGTGGAGCGTAGAGCTGAGCCCTACGGTTCCCCTGGGGAGAGAAGGTGCAAGAGTCCCGCCTTGCACGCGTGCTCCCTGCCCACCAAACACAGCTTTTGTTGCTGCGTTTAGTTTTAATTAACCGCTTGTAATGGTGCGGAAGGTGTTTGCCGGGGGGCTCCAGCGCTTAGGGCTTGCAACCGCCGTGGTTGTGTTTGGAGGGAGAAGCGTGGGGGGCTTCTGGTTAATGACATCGGCTGCTGTGTGCTCCTGCACGCCTCTCTGCCTCCTGGCCGGCAGCGGGACTGCTCTTTTCACAGCAACGTAAGCAACAGAAGCAGCAGGCAGCGCTTTCGTTTGGGGAACAGCTGCCACAAGCTCATTACGCCCTAATGCACGCTTCAGGATGCGGGGTTGTTCCTTTGCCGTGTAAGCTTAGGAGCACGAGCCATTTGAAATACAGCTGACAGCAATTAGGACAGTGATGTTCAACACGCCTTTCCTGGAGATCATTGTTAGGAAACAATTGCTACACACCTCTGAGCAGGAATAATGCAGGCTGGCTCACGTTTGTACAGCTCTTACATGAATGATATTCCTTTTTTTTTTTTGGTAAATGAATGAAAAAAACTCCTATCACTGGAAACCTCATCTGCATAATTTGGTTTCATCTGAATGGAAACCAAATATGTTTAATTAAAAAACAGAATAGTCACTAAATGAAAGCAGAAACATAATTAACGAGTCACCTTTTTAATTGCTGTAGTCAAAGTGACGAAGATACGGTTGCAAAACAGTCGAGTCTGAGTGAGTTGGTGAAGCATTATTTTGGGTGTCCATGCAGGAGACCAAAGCTGATGGATCATTCACATGGGTAAGCACCATTTAGGCTGGGACTTTTGAAAATGGTGGGGCTATGGTTTATTTTCTCTGGTCTCTTTTGAAGGCTGAGGCCACGGGCGTGAGAAGCAGCATCAGCTGGCACTGCCCCTTCCTGTGAACCAGGTTAAGAAACTGGGTTTGAAAGTTAAGTGCGAAAGTGAGGTGTGTTAGGTTTTATTTACAACACCGTATCATTCGATGTACTCCATCCTTCCTACGGAAACGCCTGGCAAGCCTTCCTCCTTAATGCTTCCTTTCACAAAACTCAGCGTGAGTACCGGAGTCGCGTGGGATCTCGCCAGGGTGTTCACAGTGCGTGACCTTCCTGCTTTCTGACACCCCTCATGCGTCGGAGCAGAAGGTGAGGGAGCATCCCTGGGCATTTTTTTTACAGTTCTCTTTGCTCTCCATGCCCTGGACTTTTCACCCAAGGGCGTGCTGAGCCTTGAGTCTTTTCTCGGAGGTCACACAAAGTATTCAGGAACTGTTTCAGGGTGATTTTAACAGTAGTATCTTAAGATGTGTCCTGGAAAGCAGACTCCTCTCTTAGCTGCGTTCAGAAAAAAAAACATAAGTCATGTTTTGCTGTGTGAGTCAAGCCTTGTTGATGTTAATGGAGGGATTTCCATTGACTTCAGTAATTTTCAAAGGCTGCCTTTTAATGGCTTTGAGCTTCAGCCCATCAGGAATAAGCTGAATCTTTCCTTGTTTACCCTTGATGTTTATGGCATTTAGCTACATTAACAGCTGAATTAGGGCTAATTTTCAATATGCTTAGAGTTTGGATTAGATAAATTCCGGGGCAAAGTCTTTAATCCTTCTCCGGAACATTTTTCCTTGTTACTTAGTAGAATTATCTGGATGGCTTTATTGCAATAGCAATCACAACCATTAGCATATACTGATGTTTGTGGGAAACACATAATACCATCAGTCCATTTCCCAGCTTCTATCATAAAATTCAGCAAACCGATACCTGTAGAAGCATACAGATACCTATCTAACTGAACTGTACCGATTTGGCCTTAAAACAGACAAGCAGTGCTCAGCTGTGACCTATCTGAACCCCAGCTGTCAGGATTGAATAAGTTCATCACATACAGCCTTGAAGCGGTGCAATGTATGGGTGGATTATTTGTGCCAGGTGGTATTAAAACAATTTCTTTTGGGGGGAGTTCATTTTGTTTATTTATTTTTCTGATTTTTTAAAAATAGTAAATGAAACAGCTACTCTAACATCTTTGCATCAATTCTTTTGTATTTTGCTTTATGTCATTGCTGAGACCCAGGATTGTATTTCCCCCGCTTTAATCCATAGTGAAGCGTGCCTCAGTGCTCTATCATGTGTGGCACTGAAATATTGTGTCCTTTTTTTTAAGACTTAATTAGACTTACAAGATACAGCGCTAGCAGAATTTCACTGAGAGTTGCTGGACCTCCAGTAAGAAGAAAGCTGGATTTAGACACGAGCACGGGCGTTGATTAGCTGAGCCATTAGTTTGCTAGGAATGTACTTCCAGGTGTGTTGCAGGTGATGCTGTCTGCAGTGCTCTGCGTGCCCAGCCCGGTGTTGTGCAAGGGAATGAACTTCGGAAGAGAAGGAGAGGGGAAATCGTCTTACTCAGAGGTCTTTAAAACTAGCATCACCTCCCCCTTCTGTAACCTTCAGTTTTGTTTCCCTGCAAGCTTTCCAGTGTTGCTGGAAATAAGGACGTGTGTTCGGAAAATCAGGCTGAGTGATTTTGTTTCCAAAATGTGAGCTGCGGTGCCTGTTTATTGTGCCTGAACCTGATAATCCTGACGCTGTCCCGTTCGGTCAGACGAAGCCCCTGACCCGTAACTGGTGTAGTGTTGCTGGGTAGAGGAGTTTTTTTCTCACGGTCAGAGTGTGACTACTGAAACCCTTCATCGGAGTTTTTGGAGCACAGATATTGCAGTCTTTAGGGTGGTCTAAAACGTGGTGCATGAGTGTAGTGCGGGAAGGGCATGTTCATGGTGGGAAGCGCTTGATGAAACAGCTTCACTTATCACAGAGATTTTATTTAAGACAGACAACGAGTGTCTCTCCTTACAGGAGTAATGCCCAGGAAGGGATGTGGATGATGCCTTCTGGTGCTTGTGCTAGCTAGGGATGGGACTTGGGTTTTATTGTAGCTCTGACGTGTGTTCCTGTGATCGGTGTCCAGAACTGCGACTGCTGGCACCCTCCCAGCTGGGCACAGCGCGGACAGGCTCTGCAGCCCCACCAGCACCAAGGTTCGGATGCAGAATTGCCAAAAAAACACCGGGTGGGAAAACCCTTACAAAATAACAGCAGGGGTTGTGTGGGGCAGGGGTATCCTCTGTGGTTGTAAGGAATGAAAAACTCCTAGCTTTTATCCTGGAGAGGATGCTGCCATTTGTGAAGTTTGCTTGTATGTCGAAGCTTGGTCAACAGACCTTGCTTTCAGAGTAGCAGAGAGACCGTACACAGCGTCTCTCTCAACACCTTAGCAGGAAATGTTGAAGTATGATCCCTTCCCTCTTTGAAATCTCTTTTCTAGAAGTATTGCTTTTTGTTGGATCTCATAACTAAATATTTGTCCTGTTACTCATATGTTTTGCTGAACAAAATTTTAAAATATCATTTTAAATTACAAAACATTTCAGAATAGAAGTGAAAGAAACATACTTTTTTCTCATTGATCTCATTTAGCCTTTGTTTTAATTGACATAAATGTTTGGTCTGGCTGCAACAAGGTTCTAATGAACGCTAAAGACCTTCGTCCACTCCATCCATGCAGCTTGTCACTCCATGCAGGGCTCAGTGAATTGTTTTTCTTAGGTCGCTAAATGCCTTCAGTGTATCTGTCCACATGAATTAAGAAATATTTCTTTAGTGGTTCTGAATGAAGAAATGTTTCTGTAGCCTCTGGGAATTTGCTAACTGTAGAGGTTTCACAATTGGATTGCTGGGACGTAACATGATTTCAGTGAAATGAAATGGAGAGCCACAGGAGAAAAAAATATGGGAAAGGTTTTTAGGAAAATAACTTGAAATCCAGAAAGGAAAAGTCTTGGAAGGGATTCACATTTTGCTTCTAAAAATAACGTGTTTTTCATCAGCAGCTCTCTGTTCTTTGGACATCATTTTGAAAATACGATTCAGTCTCCCTCTGCCTTCACCTCTTCTCTTGATGTTCTTTAAGAAATATGCCTAAAATCTCCATCTGCCTTGGCCAGGCTGCCAGCGAAGTATTTAATTGTGGATTTATTCAAGCTGTTGTCCTTGTTCCCCTGTGCAGGTGCAGTGCCACCTTGCAGCACGCGTAGCAGCAGGCAGTGGTGGTCCAGGCCACCAAGATGAGCGGGCAGCAGCTCCACCGCCCAGCAGCAGCTTCCCCATCACCTTCCGTGCATGTTCCAGTAGGAGAGGTCCCCTTCCCCTCCTCTCCAGAGTCTCTTGTAACGAGACCTGTGTTCAGCGTTAATTTCAAGTGTAAAATCGGCCATAATGTTTAGATGCTATGCCTGATTGTTCTTTAGTGATTTTGCTATGTACAGAAACAGCATGAAAGCCATTAGCAATATTAAGTCGCTCCGTTTGTGTAATGGACGTGTCTCTGGCAACACTGCAGTGTTAATTTCCTCTTAAAACAAGATGTGGGCGCTCTTCCTTTTTGCAATGGCTTTATTAACAGGGGGGGAAGAGCCAAGGAGACAGAACAGCGTGATGGCTTTTGTTCCTTAAAGTTTTACTCCTCTCAGTCTGTAACATCAGGGATTGATCTAATACGATGCTGGGCACTTGCTTTCCCACTGAGAATACTAAGCTGTGGATTGGTTTTCAAACATCTTTCAGGATAAGGGCTTAATTATCCGCGTCACTATTGGCATGCACATCAACTATTTATAAAATGCAGGGAGCTTCCAGCCAGGGAATGAAGGAGTTCTTGGGTTACATGGACATGAGCAAATACAGCATGAAAAATGTATGTGTGGTTTCCCTCACCTTTTCAGGGCTTCAGGTTTAACCTGTTGTGCAGGACAAATTGCAGAGCTCTCACTGCTGCTAGGGCAGTGCCTCAAGTTACAAATATTTCAAAGAGATATCTTTTATCACCCTAAGAGTTAGTGTAAATGGGACAGAGTAAAGTTGCAGACTGTCACAGGTGAGACCACCTTTCTTATTCGGTGATGTGCTATCACAGGGATTGCTGATGAGTAGCTTTCCATCTGTAACTTTCTACCTAATAATCAGAATTTATGTTCTTTTTCAATTATATATATTAAAAAATTCTGATTTTGTTTTAGACTATAAGGAATAAATATTTAAGTATCTTTTTTTTAAGTTAATTTCCAGAAGACTTTAGAGCTGGGAACTCAAAGCTTTTGTTTCCTTCTGGCAGTTGGTAACTGAGGTGGAGCAGGAGCCTTGTGTGAGTTGACCTCCTGGTCTGGAAATCAAAACTCCCAAGACTGCACTCATCCCAAAGAGAGTACCCTGAAGCTAGGAACCATAGGAATCTGGGCTGCACAACAGCCACAGGAGATGGGTAGGAAACGAGCAAGATTTGCCATGGTTTGACCAGAAATGAATGTGATGAAACTTCCCTGATGGGGAAATTCCCAACCATCTCTGCCTACAGCCCCTTTGATGGTATATACTGGTAAAGCATTGTATTTATCTCTTCATGTTCAGTCTTAACATTTTTGCCAGGTCTGTGTCAGTGTTGCTATCTTGGCGATACAGATGTGGCTGAAACAGAGATACCAGTGAGGTGCATTTGAAGGGAGCCTAACAGATAAAGCTGAACCAGAAGACTGATGACTTCCTCAGAGTTAGATTTTTTTTTGAAATAAGTTCATTTTGACAGTAGAAATAGAAAACCTGCTGATATCTGCAGGATTGAGAAGGGTGGAACACAGAAGGAAGTGAATAATAATCCTCAAGAGATGTTACGGGAGAGGGATGAAAGGTACTCGTATAAAACATCAGATCGTGCAGTTATGACCTAATAAAATTTTCTCCTGTGGTCTTGGTTCTTAATGCTTTGGAAGTCAAAGGCAACAGGGACCTGAACGTGACAGTTGACTGCAGGATACAGAGCCACAAATCTGGTAAGGAAGCAATCCTGTGGTATTATCAAGTATAGTCCTTTGAGTAGAGATGGTGAATGTCAATGCTACAGTACAAAACACCAGTGACATATCATCTATAATAATATGCAAAATTTGATAAAACCAAGCTTTACAAAGATGATTGCAAATTGAAACAGGACAGGAGAGGCCACAGAGGAGACTTGGAAAAAGTAGTTTGTTTTATAAGAGATGAAAACGTTGGCATGGATTATAAATGGATATAAATTTTTCCGTTTAATAAATTTAGGCCTGAAGTTATACTATTTGTAACCATTTGAGTAACTAGGTTTTGAAGCCACCATCTGCTAGCAGAGCAAAGAGAGGCAAGTAAGTTGGCTGATTTAGCATGGATTTAAATAAACTTATGGCTAGGATTAGACGGTGTGTTGCCTGCAATAGCAGGAGGCTGGACTTGAAGACCAAAGATACCGTGTGCATGCCAACTCAGAGATCTACCCGGAACAAATAGAGCAGAGCACAGATCTCCCTGACTAGAAGACCTGTGTTTTTTATTGCTGGGGCCATGAGCAGCTGTAGTAGGTGAGAGAGTGCTTGTTTTTTGTATCGGGAGACCTAATTCTTTCAAGTCTGTTGGGTCTGGATAGCATCAAAAGGAAATGTCGTTATGCTAGGTCAACCACTTGAGATAAAAGGCCTTAATCCATGTCATAACCCAATGCAGTTGAGGTCTTTTTCCTTTTCTACGTGTGCTGATATTTTTGCTTGACAGGATATACTTGACCTTTAGTTGTTGCTGTTGTTGCTCTTTTCTTTTCCTTCAATGGTCTGCAAGAAATACTTCAAGAGATTTTTTTATTTCCAATCTGGGTGTCAGGGTTGCCTGTATTTTTTTTTTTTCCAAAGGACTTCTTATTTTGAGATATGCTAGTAGTGTTTGAAATACGTTCCTGTTGCACCAGTCATTTTCATGCACAACCACTCCCTAACATTCAGTCATGCATCTCCGCAAAAAGCCTCTTCGGATGTAGTTGAACAGCGTACTTCTTTTCTGTCACAGATTTGCAAAACCCAGTCTTTGTGGGCCCAAAAAATTAAGTCTTAATCACCGCTATTGTATAACGTCTTGCTCTTTCCTTCCTTCCTTCCTTCCTTCCTTATGATGGAGACTCTTAGTCTTGCTATTGAGTTCTTCATTTGAATTTTGATATTCAGGAAGGGCAAACTGCAGTGAACTGAAGAAGCAAAGAAAGCCAGGTTTATTTAGGTAGAGTCCTACACCCACGTACCCGCCAGGTACCTCACGGCTGCTGTGACGTTGGCTCCCTTCTCTGCTGCTCTGTGCCTTCTGGGGCCAGGCCAGCTCCAGAAAATCTCTTGAGAAAAGGAGGATTTTATCAGTTTGTATGGATCCAAGTGCATGTTTTTTACATTCAATATTATATTTCAAGTTGTTGTTTGAGCTCACAGTATTTAGAGTAGTACTGCTTGCTGTTTCTCAAAATACCTTTCCCTTTCTGTTGAGAAGAGGTGGCCGTGTTTGGGACAGATCTGCAGCTCATCTCCTCCACAATGAGCAATATCATTGCAGTAGTCGTGTTTTACCTGATGCTGTGCCGAACAGGGCAGATAGCTTTGAATTAATTCATACTGGTATTTTAAAAAAGAGGCTATAAAACAGCATGATACCGTATTTCTTTTGGTATTTAATGAGTAGATGGTTTCAAATGTAACCGATTCTCTCTCGGGGTCACTGGTTTTTCCATAATTCTGTATGGCTGGTGACAAGACGTTATTGTTCTGAAAAGGCATGACTTTTCAGCTTAGCATTTACTCTCTAGTTGTATTTGTATATTAATTTGAAACACTATACATATGAAATGCAAATGTTTAATATATAAAAAAAAAAAGACAATGACATATTTAAAAGATCTAAGAGAGTTTTCAGAAAAGTTTATATCCAGCTACATTTATTTAAACATTCCGTGGTAGTTCAATCAATACGTATTTATGTATGCATGTCAGCTCAAAAATGGATTGTTAGAAGTGTTGAAAATAGTAAGTAAAGCGTAACCTGCTAATCACACCATGTTTAAAGGATATCATGTCACCAAGTCATTTCTTAAACCCCTGGCTCATAGATTTAGGGTGAAAAAGCCCTCTCCAAAGAGTGTGAAGGGGTACAGCCATCGGTAGCTCTCTGATGAAGACCCGAGGTGCTTATGCAGGGGGAGCAGTGACATACGATGACATTACACACGGTCTCATTTAGCGTTCCCTGGACATTGCAGGACATTTTGTTTGCTAACTTGTGACAACTCCTGATGTGGACTGCTGTAGAATGGAAAATGTATTATTTCTCTCCTAATGCTTGCTTTATTGCTTGTGAAAAAAGGATAAAGTTTAGGGTGATAAATATTCAGTGTAAGACTATAACAACTGCTCTTCCTAGGAACTGGTAAATAAATCTCAGCAGTAGACACCAAAAATTTATACAGCCCATGGGATGACTTGCCTTTGTCAAGAAAGGCTATCACCAAACTCAGTAAGAATCTTGCCTAAATAAAAAGAGTAACGGATCAGGTCTAAAATACCTAGGTATTAGCATATTAATGCATATTTGAAATCCAGACTAGACATTTTTGTAAAGCAACAAATTGGGTTCATGGAATTTTAGACCATTGCCATGCAGCAGAATTGTCTCCTTCCCCAAATGTATTTCCAAATCTGGTGTCCTCACAAACCTAAGTTGGTAACGGGCTTTGGGAGGGCTTAACTAGAGAAGCTTGAGGAATATAAGAAAGGTAGAGTAACAGCATCCAAAAGGCAACAGTTTAAATTCTTTTTTTGCAGAGATTAGTAAAAAAATATTAAAATAAAAAAACAACCAAGCAGCTCTGCTGAGAGCTGTTGTGCAAATGTCTTCTTCCTATGTATGACAAATAAGGGTGTTCAGTGCAGAAGGGAAAAACAGTAGCGAATTGCTGCTACGTGGTCGGAAAGGGCATTGGTGAGCTTTAAAATACAGACCCGTCTTTCTTGGCAATGTGGAAAACAGCACGTGAAAAGGTGCAACTCCAAGGGAAAGCAATATCAACTTGCCTTTCGAAGAGGTAGTTAAGGTGAATAGAGAGCCGTCATTAAGCAGGGCTGGTATGACAGAGGTGGAAACGCTTCGGAGAAGAGCAGTGATTGCAAAAGCTGTTATCATGGAAATTCGTATCTGAGCATGAAGGATTTATAATTACGGACAAGAAAGGTAAACAGGCTGACGATGGTCTAAATTGAATTGCTAGTCCAAAGCAGAGGAGGATGTTCAGTTCTTAAACGACTTTGCATGGTTCTGCCTGTGCAGCTCTTAGGATTCTGTTGTCTCTGGGATTGCTGCGGACTCCTGTAGATGTTGTGTAGACCCTGGTCATTGAGTCTACAGAGCCCCAGTTTTCAAAGGGGCAAAAGAAATCTGTCACGAAGGGCAGCAGAGAGGAGATTGCAAGAACAGAACTTCTTGTTACTGGATTGTGCGTCTGACACCTTTCACCAGTATATGGCATGTAAAATGCACAGCGTTCCCGTCTGTTGATACGGGGACGGCAACAGGGCCAGGGGGCACCCCACCTTGCCCACAGGAGGTCCTGTGGATGTCGGCCCACAGTCCTGGCTGTGCTGCTCTCGTGCAGTTTAATGCTGCTCACAACATACTGCATGGTGTTGTGAAAATGCGGGCTTATTTTTTCTCAAATATTTGTTTTAAAAGAGAAAATAACGCAGGTAGGTTACTGCACAGCCACTGCCAGCGAGAGTTGGAAGATAACAATTCACAGTAGCGACCCACCATGCTGCTTCTGAGCAGTAAATATTTGAGCAAAATATTTATGGAAAATCAAATAGTTTGGGTTGTTCTGGAGATGACAATTAGCCCTTGAAAGAAGCTGTTTCCCTATGACTGGGTGTGTGCTGCGGATAACTCTGTGGTGCATCAAGCCTACGGTGAACTTGCAGCCTGGCAAGCAAATAGCTTGCAAATGAATTTAATTACTTGTGACGAACTGCCATTCGCACAGGTTTTATGGAGCTCGGTCGGGGATGAAGATGCTCACCTTTGGTTGAGACAGCTGCTGCGAGCCCTGGCCAGGAGGAAATCCACCGTGCCAGGGCAGAGGCATGCGTGGGGAGGCCTTGTGGTTTGGTGTTGGTTTGGTCTTATTCCTTTCAACGAATGCATCGGCAGCACATCAAAAAGCAGTTCTCTTGCCCACGCTGGGCCACCAAGCCTTTAAATCCTGCTCCTACGGCTCCTGCTGCAGCTGTTTCGCTGCTGCATCCCTGCGGGAAGTGCTGGGTCAGCCGGCTGCTGCCCCTCGCCCCGGGGCAGCTGGCGGAGGCATTTCGGCTTGCCAAGGAGCATACCTCTTTGCTGCGATTCTTGCGTGAACATTTATAATAAAAGCTACGTGGCTCACTGTGATGTTAGGTATTTTGGTAATGTGAACAGAATTCTGTGCCGGCAAGAAACAACCAATTTTGTGTCATTTGACTCGAGAATGATTTAAACCTCTTTATTTCAGACTGGGAACCCCACTATGTCACTAGGCTTTTGGAACAGTAACCCACTGCAAACTGGTGAACCCCAGCAGCAGAGGCACAGAGGGCATGACAAAGTAACCGGAATGTGAATGAAGCGATCATCAGTTTGCACACTGCAAGGCAAAAGCCACTTTTGGTACCAGATGGTGCCCAAACTCACCTAACAGAAAATGGTAGTTGGTATGTGAAAGGTGCCAGCCCTCGTTTTGCAATCCATGCAATAAATACAGAACTTCTAATGGTCTGGCTGGAAATAAAGGGGAAAAAGAACCAGAAATATTAACTTCAGCTTTTGTCATAGCTGTGATAATTTCTGTGTTGTATGTTAATTTTATTAAAACAAGTTTCCAAATCAAAGGCAAGTCGTCATAACCGAGAGACGCACTGGAATTAGCATATCTACAGCATGCTTAGAATTTGTATTCCTCTGAATATTTTCGGCTCTGAATATTTTCAGGGGAAGGCTTTTCACGTAAAACTAGGTAATGCTCTTGAAGAGATAAACGGGGTTAGAAGATGTGTGTGTTCTGTATTTGCATTGGAAATATAAATTAAAATTAATAGATTATTGCATAAACGCTGCCAATTTGAGCAGAAGAATAGATGAGATCTGTGTCTTGGGGGTAGAGTGTCAATGTAGAGCTGTATTTCTGTATCATCCACACTGGCATAGAGACAGAAAAACTCCACCGAGATTGGTAGAGTTATTGCTGTTGTGTGCTTGTTTTAAAGAAACTTTTTTATTTCCTAATTTTGCCTGGTTCTGAGTCTTGAAACTAAGCCAGCAATAGAGAAGTAGCTAAGATATATGCATATATAGGGAAGCTCTTAGGAATAGCTCTACTGACTCAGGTTTTTGGTTTAGCCCAGCAAAATCCTCTGTTGTAGGATGTTTGTCAAGAAGAAAAGGCCCTTGGCAGGCTGCAGAAAGCTTCCAGTCCTCAAGGTGTGTAACTGTGGCATCTCTGGTGAATTTATTGATCCTATCCCATTTTTTTTTAATATACTCTGTTTTATATCTGCAGCTTGGGCACTAGCTCCTGGGAACAAGAACTTTTTTTTTTTTTTTAAAAAAAAAAAAAACACAACTTTCCTTTTGAAATATTTTAACTATCAGGTTGTTTAGTATTGCTGAACAGGCTAACCCGCTAAAGAAGCACGTTGATTTTTTCTGTTCTGTATTTGACTGGACTTTTGAACTTTGATGTTACTAGATAACAGGCCTTTCTGTAGCTAATACAGGTTTATTACCTTTCAAGTGATTTGGGTGAATAGTATAACCCTCTATTTTTCATATGCCAGAAGCTCAGACCTTACCTCTGAAGGTTCAGGACTTCTGCAGGTGGAAGGTCCCTTCAGTCCAGCGTCCTGTCTCCAGCATTCGCCTGTTGGAGAAGCATTGTAAAGAACACTTTTCTCTAGACTACTAGCAAACAGCCTTGGTTTTGCAATTTTCTCTCTTTATTCCACTTTAGTTTGCTTATGAGGGTCCATCTGAAAGGCCTTAGTGTAATATAAAACAACCCGCCAGGATTGATTTGTTTGACTTAATTAGTTCTTAACAGATTGATATTGGCTATTCCTTCCGATCATCGCTCTCTTTGTGTACTCCACCGTTACTGAAGTCCTCTGGGCGATGCTCTGAAGGTTACCCAGTTTGTACAGGGATCTGGTCAGCAGGAAGGCGCTCGCTGGTTGCCGTTGCGCTGAGCCACGCGGGTGTCACGCAGCCAGCTTTACAGATGCCTGAGAGGCCGAGGGACACCGTGGATCAGTGGGCCTTGCACAAGTGTGACAGTCAGCGTGTGCTTGAGATGTAAAAGGGCAAATCGTGGTTCAGAGGTAGGTCAACAGAGCTGCGCTCAAAATCCTTACAATATACACATCCTCACACTCCTCACAACTAATCTGTTTTGTTTTAAGTCCTTGTCTGTGCGTGAGAATTTTGGCTGACCCATCAGGAACTCACCCTCTGCCGCTTTCTGAAGTTGGGTGCACAAACCTTTCCTTTACGTTCTGGCATTTGTGTCACTTGAAACTGGCTGTGAACGCTCCCATCCAGTCCCTGCCTGCTTAGCACAGTCCGTGTTTAGTTCCCTGCTTGTCAGGGTGGGGGCGTTTTGATGGGGTGAGGGCGAGCAGCCCGCTGTCTGAATTACGCTGCCCCTGCTCCATGGGCTGTTCAACAGCAAGCTTCAGTCTTTAGGGTGCCTGTGTGGCACCTTTCCCCAGGACCGAGATGGAGAGACCTGGATGTACAGTAAGCGTTGCTTTCTTTCGGAAGGCTGCAAGCTGTTAAATGCAGCTGGTTTCTTTCCTGGGGCTGGGTGGAAATTTAGAACTGGGTCTTGGGGAAGTAATACAAAATATTAGGGCTTAGTTGCTGCAGGAGAGAAGATGGTGCTAATATTCTAGGAAGGCCTTGTATATAGGCAGGTGATAGCTGACGCAGATAATTTCTGAACGCAGCCTCAGTGCTGCTTCTGGGAGTTTTGTGTCCGTTCCAGGACTGTGGTACCAATCGCTGATGCGCCCAGGTCAAGCGACGAGATGCCAGTCTTCCAGTTTTGTTAAAGCAAAGCTCAACCTCCAGTGTATTTTATAGCTTTTGAAGCATGACTCTCTCTTACACAATTTGGTTAGCAATCTATTTGATGGATGTCCTACTGGTATTCATACTTTCTGAATGTAAGGAAAATGAAGACAAAGGAGATGAACATTAGTTACAGCTGCTGGGACTGAGCACACCCGGTTTATCAATATAAAGAGACTTTGTCCACAAGCCTATTGTCACTGGGGCTCTAGTCCCAGTCTCTTGAGATTTTGCCACATCAGTAACACTGCAGGGGATTATAGTAATTAGCACTGTCTTTCAAAGAACACAGTTCAGCCTTCTTGAACGGCTTGAGCGAATTTTGGATCAGCGATGTTACTGCCCCTGTCTGAAAAAAAATACAAAGATGGTGTATCTCCATTTGTCTCCTAAATGACCAAACGTGTCTGTGAGAGGAGTGAAATTATATGGAAGGATACTGTCCCAATTACCACGGTTCTTTTACCGTAGGACCACTTCAAAGACTTGAGTCAGCGTGGTTCCTTGACTTCCCCAACAGAGCCACATCAGGTGATAACAGCTGAGGGCTGGCCTCTGCTGGATGCTGCGTGCAGCATAATTTTAAATTAAAACAAAAATATGTAATGCCAGTTACCATAGCTCAGACTGGAGTGTTTAGAAATGTGTTCCTACTCAGTGTAGCTACCTGAAGATATATCTTCAGCTTTGAATAATTTACCTGCTAATTAAAAAAAAAAAAAAGTAGAAAAAGCTGCAAACTTAATTCTTGCTTAGTGTGTTTATAGTAGGAAAATAAAAGGGGAAATAGTTAAGGAACCAACAGTTTATCCACCGAATGTTGGTAGGTCATCTCCAACGTGCATTCTTCTGGAGGAGTGGCTTAGGCAACAAAGTTAAGGCTGTTGTTGCATCTTGTAGTTTAAAGCTGCCCGTTCCTGGAATAAAATTCAATACTTTAATGTACATTTAGACTTCATCTGAAACATGGTGCAGCAAAGCGTGGTTCTTCGGGGCTTTCCAGACAGCGCTTGGGCAGCAGACCGTGGATGAAAACTGTGGTGCTTCATGAAGCTGCCTGCCAGGAGGCGACCCCTTCCCCTTGGTAATGCTGGAGGACATCGTTTGCGTGAGCGGTGCAGGGGTGAGCAAAGCAGATCTGACCGCTCGTTGTCACCTGGAGTTTTACGGCACTTTTGCAGGAGGAGGAACGGGCTGGGGGCCAAGCAGTTAGCTGCGCTCGCTGGCTCTAACATCCCCCCGTCCCCTGCAGTTGTTTAAGCTGCTTCTGCTTCTTGCTGCTCTGCACTGCTGCTGCTTTGTTTGTTATTGCTCGAGCTATTCAAAGTCAAACCGTCGGGTGTGTGGGGAATATACTGCAGGGAGGACTTGGCAAGGAAGGGATGGGATGCCTTTGGAGGCAGCTGTAAACTCATTAACCTGCAGAAATACAAACTGGAGGCCAAATGCAAAAGCTTCCTTTTAAAACGATATGGAGAATCTTAAATAGATGGAGATCCACGTTAATAATTACAGTGAAGTATTTGTTATGTATGTATGTAAAAATTTTACTTGTGCGATAAATACCAACTAGCCAGATTTTGCATCTTACGTGTCAGGAAGCCTTGGCACGTTTATTGCTTTCTTTGTACTTGCTTGGCCACATGGATCGAAAACAGATTTTCATTTATCCCTTGCAGACGGGGATGCCAACAGCGCAGTACTGAACAACTGACTCTTTTGCTGTGCTAATATCTTAAATATCTTTGGAATTAATAATGTAACATGGACTTTGTTGTTCTCCATGAGCGTAATTTGGCCAAACAACTGTGTGTTCGGCGTTGTTGGAAAGAACATGAAGTCTGTTCCTACCAAGCAGCCATTTGTTTGTCCTGCAACGTGCAAACAGACCTTCAGTTGCCTTGCCCCATACGTACGCTTTACCTCACCAACAGGGACTCCCAGAAACAGCTGTATTGCAGTGGCACATGGGTCCGTTCCTCACCCTGGTATCTGGTTTGTAGCTCATCATGATGGGCGGTTTCTCTGCTTGGTGCTTGCTGCAGACTGGGGAATGCAGCAATGGGGAATAAGCGCGCACCGAGGGCTGCTGTAATGTGAGGTTTGCAGGAGGTGAGCATGGCTTGTTACCTGTGCCCTGTCTTAGGTCCTAAAATACCTCCTGACGCGGCAACAGAGCTTGAGGCCTATTTTTTCGTTGAATGTATGCAGTGGCTGGCTTCTTGCAAACATTGAATGAAATCCTTGGCCATGCATCTTGAATTATTTTCCAAAGTTTTTGGAAACTGTCCACAACGTGTGTTCCTTGCACAGTGATTCTGCGGCAAAGTACGGGAACAGTGCTTGCACTTCTTTGGAGAGATACCCTGAGGAAAATCAAGGTAATAAAACGAGCGGTATCAAAACAACTCAGAACACGCCAAGTGACCTGCAGATAAAAAAGACTCCCAAATTGTGTGGCTGTTTGTGTCCCAGTGAAGCCCGCTCTGAGGAGTGCTTGGATCATTGTGGAGATTAGTATCCAAAAACAGTTTTGCTTGGGGATTTTTTTTCCACCCCTAGGTTCCTCATTAATTTTTAGTCCTGGCTGGCAGTGATTACTGGTGTTGCAAATGCAGAATGTTTTCTCTGCAGAAATGTCTCAGCAGCAAGAATGATATTTTTGTGCTGTTCTCTTTTTTGGTTTTTGTTTCGTTTCATCTATAAGCAAAGCTGAGTTTTTCAGTGGAAAACAAATATTTTTGTGATCTCTGCTAGGATGCCTAATTAGCAGTTCTGTTTTGGCAAGCTATTTTCCACCCGAAGATGTTAGAACAGGAGTTTTTAAAAATGACACAGAGGTGTTTTAGAGACACTGAAAGTTATCTGAGAAAATCCTGAGATTTGACATGAAATGATTTGGTGATCTTATTCCACACAGGGCACAAATACCAATCCCAAACTTCTCTTCTCCATGGGCACCCAAAGGCTAATAGCTCGGATTCCCTCTCTGGCTCTCCTAGAAGTGTCAGTCTTGAGGCAGGTTTGCAGAGCCAATTATTTTGGGTTCATTTCTGAGAAGCGCTTATTTCTGTCTGTGTTTTGGGCATAGGGTTGTCAGTGTGTAGCGCTGCTGGTGCCCTTAACAAGCAGTGAAAACTCACAAATTAAAAATATTAATAGATATAATCCGCCTGTCATAAAGCCTTGGTTCTGGGAAAAGCGTGACCGTTGTGTTAAGAAGGGTGACCCAGTAACATGGATCATGGTCAAGTGTAAATCGAGCGCTTGTGGTGTCACCGTTACTCCACACCCGCTGAAAACTCCTTTTGTTTTCAGCCTGCCCCAGTCGCAGATCGAGAGACCTCCCAAGCACACAGCTCCATTCAGCCCTGGCCGCTGTGACTTGCAGCCCCTGTCGTGCCTGGGCTGCGTTTTTGGGAAGCCCAGGGACTCTTTGCCAGAGTTTGGGATTTTGGCTGAAGTTCCCAAAGAGGGACACACACATCTGTAGAATAGCTGGCAGGCATGCTAATTTATTGCCGTGCAAAACACAGATTTTTTTTTAAGAGACCGTTGTCATCTCGCTGACACATGATCTCACTGACATATGATCCTGGCGAGGATTACTGGAAATAACCCCTTTGTTTGAAGCCTGAAGGAGTGCTGTTATGTGCCGAGAACAGCAGCAGCCTTTCAGTTATTCCACTTTCCCTGCGCAGTAGCTCTTTTGCACCAAATCTGGCCTGCCTCCTCCCGTCTAGCTGCCCGCCGCCAGTTTTCGTAGTGAGTTCAACATATCCTTGCAGCAGGGAGAAACTGAGCAAGGCCTCCTGTAGAGCTGTTGAGGGAAAAATAGCCCAGACCTGGTAGCAAATTTTGTTCCCAGACGTGGACACTTATTTTGAGCATGTTAAAGGCTCTTTACCTCCCTGTGATTGATAGCCCACTGTCCTGATGCTGGCTGCTACTAAATATTCCAGTGAATATTCCAGTTTTCTTGTGAATTAAACGAAGTGCTATCACTCCCACTGTTATAGGTAAAACTCGGTTTTTATTTTTTGTATTTTCAGGCACGGAGCCTGCAGATGCATGCATTTAATTTTTAATTCCATTTACTATTCTCCAAATTGTATGTGTATCTGATATATATATATATATATACATGTTTTATTACTGGCTTAAAGGCAAAATCAACATTACTTGCACAGAAATGCTCAGAAATTCTGGAGAAATATCCCACTGACAGTCGTGCTAGAGCCTAATTAGCCGTCACAGTGTTGGGCTGTGTAGTCTTGCAGATAGGCGAAATTGCTGTCATGGTAAAAATTATTAATTTAATTTCAGTTGCAAACCTATTTTAAGTGTTGCTCTTCTTGTAGTGAAGAATTAAACCACGATACGCTAACAGTGAGGTCATGGAAGTGCAGGTAGGTGTTCCTGAATTAGTATTTGAGCTAAATAGACGTAGGCAATATGTGTACGTATTATGAAGAGTTGACCATAAGCCAACTGTTCCTGGCAGATGCTGTGTACCAGGTGGGTGCTATGGCTCTGCACTGGCAGTACCTGACCTAGCTGCTTTGGGATGCATTTTAATTGATCTATATGAGCTTCTGTTTCGTTAACAACAGTGAAAAAGAGCTATCTTCCTCACTTCTTGCTGCTTAGACTGTTATCTGCCTTCTACATGCCCTCCTGGTGTACAGCACGATGTTCACCAGGACTTCCACACGCCTTGTTCTGTGGGGATTCACACAATGCTCTTGTGTAGGCAGAAACATTTTGCTCTGGATTACGAAGTTGTACATGACTGTTCCCTTCATCTGTGATGGCTGAGAAGAACCCTTCAGAGACTTTCCTCAGTAGAAATAACAGCTTAGTGTAAACCCATCTGCAGCAGTAAATTTGTACAGTTGTGAGGGTTTTTTTTTGCTCATAGTTGTCCCTGTGGAAGCCCTTCTAAAGGAGAACTCAGGAAGTTTTCTCCTTGGAAGAAAATCAACTCACTAATTTTTCCTTTACAAACACAACTCTTGGTAGCATCAATGAAAATTATGGGGAGATTCTCCAAAGCCTCCTAAGTCAATGGAAGCCTTTCTGTGACTTACGGGGATTTTAATCAGTAACCATGTAAAAGAGATAAGAAATCCTAATTATAACTTTCTGATGAGTTTTAAGAATCTTGTTGCAGCAGGCTTCTGTAGAAATATAGTTTAATAAGGCTGGTAAAGCTATAAGAACTCATTTCCCTCAGGTTTGAGTGCTTGGTCAATTAGAAATAAACTGACTTATCTCTTGTTGCACCTTATGACAGCTGTGTACCCCAACCACGTTGTTCTTGAGACTCTTTCAATAGGGCAGGCTTTGATGGATCTCTGTTCATGAGAGATTTTGCAGAATTGAGCATTTCAGTCTTCCTTTGGGCCCATGACTGGAGAAGGGAGTATCCCAGCTCCCTGCCACGAACAGCTGCCTACAGGGAGCCAAGCAGCATAAACCCAGCAGCACATCCTTCGGGGGGTTCTGCATTGCTCCACTGCCTTTTTGTTCTGCGCAGCGACTATTTATTTAGCCCAGATTTGTAAGAAGAACAGCGTTGTTTTGAAAGACATGAGGACACTGATTATGTTTTCATGATCTTTTATGTAAAAGCCAAGAGGGTACCAATGATAGATGGTAGCTACTTGTGTGTGGAAGGGGAAAGGTTCATTCAGCAGGTTGCCAGCATGCATTTAATTGTTAATTATGTGGAAAATACTCTTGATTAATATTCTACAGCTTAGTACGTTTAATGGATTTGTTTTCAGAGAATCCCAGAAAGCAGAGGTTTGGAAGAGACCTCTGGAGATCATCTTGCTCACCCTGTGCTCAAAGCAGAGCACAGTCCAAAGAAAACATTAAATTTTGACTTTTAATTTGTGCTCAGGGCTGCCCCGGCACATGTCAATAGGCGGTGCGTGACCTCACTACCACCCTGTGGCCGGAGGACCACTCATCAGATCTTGCTCAGACTAGCCTGAAGAATCATCTTACCCTTTCCTGTCACTCTGGGGTCTCTTCCTAAACTTATATCCATATAACTGGGTGCTTCATGCTGTTGCAAGCATCTCTTTCCAAACTGCTGGCCGTTACTGTAATTTATATTTGCAGTGCTACTGTACTCCTGTGTTTGAAGCACATCTGCTGTTATCCCATGAATGCTGTTCTCTAATTCCTCCTGTCCTGGACTCAATTTGTTTTCATATTCAAACAGAAATCCATGAATTAAGGTTTTTTATGACATCTAGAGCCTCACTTGATGATACCATCTCTTGCATCCCCTATTACAGTTTCAGTTGAGTTGGCATGTGTATGAAAACACAAAATCAGATATAGTAGTAGACCAGATGGTTAGTATTTACAGCTTTTATCCTCTGCAAGAATAAAAGTATGAGCACAAAGAGATCACAGAGACTCAGGACACAGTGTTAATCAATGCAAGTCCTGTCACAGAAGCTAGCAAAGAGCAAACAAATCCAAGATATTTCAGCAGTGATATTGTATACAATGTGAGAGCTGCTGCTGTGAGGCTTTTACAAGCCCCATTGTCCCTACAGGACACTCCTCATAGCTCTGAACAGGACAGGAAAACAAAAAGTCTTATTTTCTCATCAAGCATTGAATTCAAGAAAGATACCTTAGGTAAGATCGTGTCATTTGAAGTGCTCTATACAACAGCAAAAGTTTGGGGCCCAAACTAACATGTTTTAATGTCATTTGTGGTCTAAGTAACTACAAAAGAAGTTTAACAAAATGTGGATAAAAGAGTAGAAAATTGTCATTAAAGAAAAAGCTATCAAACTGCTAGGATATAAATGCAAAATTTAAAACATAAAAAAAAAATCTCCTTTCTATTATCATAAAGTTCAGTTCTTGAAGATGGTCTTAGATTAGATGTGATCTTGGGCCAAGATGACTTGCCATGGGATCATGTCATGTTGGATATGGTCTTACTTGCTCCTTAGTAAGCATGGGTTGGGGATGTTTTTAGCTCTCAGTAAACAGTATTTCTGATTTGTGAAATCTTAAGTGATTGGTTGGGATACAGCAGTCCTTCACGCATCTGCATTGCAGATATAGTGACTTACAATTTCTTTCAGCCTTGCCCGTTGACCTTTTAATTTTCAAAATAGTCTTTTCTCATCTTGATCCACACAGATATTTTGGATTCTGGTGCCAGAGGTGAGGAGGGGGGTCTTTTTTCTGTTTACTTGGGGGGGATGGATTTCTCTATTTCAAATGCATTTGCACGAAAATCAGAAAAGACATCTGAGGCAGGATATCAGAATGCATGGAGGTGTACTGGTGTTGATTACATCTAATAGGACCAGTTTAGGTGTGATTGCAGAAAAGATCCACAGTAACTTGCTGTGCTTATAAAAGATGAAAATGCATTTTGGAAAACAAGGCCAAAGAAAGCTCAGTATGATAAATACAGATTAATGTACCGCATCCCTTATTCCACATCCAGGAGTATCTTCTTCACAAAGAAATGACCGCCCTGTTGGTTTGGCAGTTTTGTGTGGACCGTTAGAATAGACCTAAAGATGGTGTGGGAAACAGTCAGGACTTTGAATGCTTGTGTTAAAATCGTGGCAGCAAAGTATTGATAGTTTTAAATTTTATGAAGCAACATGCTTTACCTTTTCAAGCTGAACAAGTTAGTGGTGAATAGGGAACTCAACCTCTCTACTAATGCTCCAGGTGGTCTGTTGGCTGAGTCACTGCTGTATTGTTTACTCTGCTTTCATACCTACAAGGCTATTTTTTCAGCTAGGATTGTAAAAACAACTTGAAAGCCTAAGTTGTTTCAACAAAAGATATTTCACAGCAAATCTTCTGGCCAAAGAGCACACAGGACAGCAATTACGACAAATGTCTTACCTAGAACTGGGCTGTTCTTATGCTGTGTTCTGGATCCCTATCCCGCTCATCTCAGTCTGCTTTACGTCTCAGCTTTGTTCTTTTTTTTTCCCTGTTCTTTTTTCTAACAAGACTTTATTGACAACATATTGTGGTTTAGTTGTGCCCATTCTTGTAGCTTTGCCATCTAACATTAGTCTTGTGTTATCGTTGTTTTTACAAGAATCTAAAATTTTGATTCAGGATTTGGACAATCATGGTTTTAGGACAGTAGTTACATTTGCATTTTGAGTAGTACCTAGCAAACAATCCAGAATAAATAATTCAATTTTTAATCAGTTCCTTCTAAACTGACCTTGCTTGATGGAGCTTATTCATCAGCAGCTTTATATTCAGTCCCTGTGTATGAAATGCTTTGCTATTATGCACATGCCAAAGTGAACTGGAACAACAGCTTAAAAAATAGCAAGACTGTAGAGGCTGGCATACCTAAAACAATTATTAGTTTTATTTTTGTTGGGTTCATAGGCTGCTTTATGACACACACTTAAGCAGTTATTTAGCTATTCATTTCATGAAAATCATTAAGACTGTCAAGATCTTAACGATTAAGCATTTGCTGAAGTACATTGCTGGACTAGGAGCATCATTGTATTCCTTATTTGCTGACAGATGTTTTTGTTTTCTGTATCTACTGATGAGCAAGCCTTATGATATACAATACCATAGCTGACCAAATTGCAACGTGAACATTTTGGCTGATCCTTGATCAGGATCCTCTGCTTTCCAGCTTCCCATGCTGGATTGTGACAGAGTTCTGCTAATGCAGCGTGGCCAATTCAGTGTTACAGCATCACTGATCCTTAAATGCTAGATCTTATCCAAGTTTTTATTTTGTATATATAGAAATATATGTGTATATGTGTATGTATACATATGTATAACCAGGTTCTTATTTTATATATAATATAAAAACATGTATATATATATATACACACATACAGGCATATATTTCTTCATGTATTTATATACACGTGAATGTGTGTGTATAGAGAGAGACTGAGACAGAAACAGGTTTCTACAGAAAAAGAAATTGAATAATTTTCCAACCACATTTAAGGCAAGAGAAGCCAGACTACAAGTACATTTTAAGCAGTATGCATTTTACAGGATGTTTACCATGACTTGCGGAGCTTCTCTCGGGGGAAAAAAAAAAAACAAACTTGTGTTATTGTTCATTATCAATCAAACCATTTGCATTACAATATTATAAGCAATACAGTTAGGTGGAAACTCAGAGTTTGGACTATTTATGGGCAAAGCGAAGGGAGAGAAGCAATGTAGACAGCTTATTATGCTTTATATTTGTTACGGTAAGTGCCATGATGTTCTGTATGGCATTGGACATAACAGAAAACACACTTTCTTTCCCCTGCTTGCTTGGAGAGTAGGGAAAATAAGAAATAGGGTGGTGGGAAGTGGAGATTGTGCTAAAAATGAATCTGCATAGTGGTAAGTACATGGTACTTCAGTATCACATTTTATCAGTGTACATTAATATAGCAGTACATCTGCTGTCCGATAACTTTCTTTTGTAGACATGTTTATCTTCTGAAATGATCAGAGTGCTTGTAGAAACCACAGAGGATATATCCTTATCCACATTTTAACAGAAACTCAATATATTTTGCCTGACAAAAAAAATAGAAAATCAGCAGATGAGCCAGAGAGTTTGCAAAATGTGTGGGAGCACTGCATATAGATTTAGCAAAGCATTTGTTACATAGGGCCTTTCCTAAACTCATTTACAAAATCCTGCCAAGCCCGTTCAGCGCACCCTGTGTCTGTCTGGCCGTGCGTGTTCGGATTCATTTTGCCCACTGTTGGGGTTTGCATGTGCAGAATAACATGCCGTCAGGCGAGCCAGCCGCTCTGTTCCTATGGAAACCCTGGCTCACTGCAATAACCACCAGTGCTGACGTGCATTAATGATCACCTGTAATCAGGGGCAGGGAATGGACATGGCAGCCCCAGCTGAGGCTGGGCACCGCTCCGTGCCGAGCCCATATGCTGGTATCGACCGCAGGCAGCGACGCCTGTCCCCAGCTCACACGCTCTCGCCTTCCGCATGTTTGCACGGGGTGGCAGCCGGGGCACCTCTCTGCAGGTCCCCGGGTGCCCTCGCTGGAAATCCCATCGCTTGTGCTGCTTGGTGCATCGCGCAAGGTTGGAGGTGGCTGAAGGCAGGGAGAGCGAGCCAAAAGGGCTCCCTGCTGAGCTTGGTGAGCCTTTCCAAAATGCCGAGTGCCACCTGGAGGTGGATCCATCACGAGGCGCATGGGGGAAAAAGGAGGAGGACACCGGGGGTGGAGTTGGGCTAGAAGAGGGGGTATGGGGACATACTGCTGTGTGGAGTGGATAAGGTGTTGAAGAAGATGAGACAGGCTGCCGAAAGGCATCGGGACATAGCGGTAGATGACCCTTTAGTCCAGGAGCTTGGTTGGAAGGCAAGCAACAAGCTGGCGTTGTATGCAGTGCTTACGGGCCGGTGATTCTTGCTTGTGAGGCCAGAAATACGGAGAGGCACAGGGGCGCTTCAACAGATTCGCTTTCTGCCAACCGTGTAAGTAGGGAAAGCCCCAAACCAGGAAGTCTGGGAGACTTGCATAGGATGCACATCCCATCTCCTGTGGTGGGACCTCTGCGTTTACCCGTGTGTTTGGATCAAGAGGATCCCTTTCTGTGGTGGTAACTGGTGGTTAGGGGATGTTATCTTCATCACTGTTCTTGCTCGAGTTCTGTCTGATTTGGGACATTTGCGCTAAGATGTGGGATCACGGCTGAGCATTAAGGAACTTGAACGCTGCCCTGGAGGTGTGGGTTCGACTTCCTCCCTCCCAGAGGTCCTCTATGATGCTGCTCACACCAGAAACGCCAATTTGCTGGGGCTGCCAGCAGTGGTCTGCTTGTGGAAATACCGAGCACTCATTACAGCAAAGGAAGCCAGTAGAAATACCAGCTTTGAATGACAAACGCTACATGTAATGCCTATGTCCTGAAGAATAAGATCTAAAGTGCTTCCGACTGGTGCAGCCAAAGTTAGGGAATATGTTTAGCCTTGTAAACTGACGATTAAGTGCCTTTCATTTCACAAAGCCATTATTGAAAATATATCAGTACTTATTGCAGATATATATGTGCGCTAACAGAGAATTACAGAAGAGCCTATGAGAAAATTAATAATTCCACCTTCAGAAATCAGGTTTATCATGCAGAATTGAAGTCCTTCTGCCACCCAGTGAGCATCAAGGGGAAAATGAGTGCTCAGAGCTCTGGTTCTTAAGTGCAAGCTGTCTGGGCCCACTCGCTGGGTGAGGCAGAGGTTTCATGAATTCATAGAGCAGGGTTGTTAATTACAGACTATCTCACAGTGCGTACACACGAGGGTTTCTGAATAAAGTGCATTGGGTTTGAGGACAGATATTAACGACTCAGTTTGATCATCCTAACACATTCTCTACAAAATTATGTAGTCGACTTCCAGTTGTTAGCGTTTCAGTTAGCCCAGATCAGCAAAAACACAGAAGGAGTTGGTATTAGTAGAGAGCTTTTCTAATAATGCCCTTCATAGCAAGACGATGCACGTGGAATTTGGGTCCGATGTTAAGCAGACTTTTTGCTGTGCAGTTGACTCTTTGCACTTGTGGAAAGGCTCTTAAGAAAGATGAGGAGAGAGCTCCAGGAGGCTGGCTGAGGAGTTTGATCGGCCTCGTTTTTCATGGTGAACTCTCCAGTGTTCAGCTCCCAGAGCTCTGGGGTTGTTTTCCGATTTGAGCCTGTAATGATGCAGAGATCACACCGGAAGAATGGCTGTGGGCGCACCTCTTAATGCTCCTTAAAATTAATAGGGATTTGCATGTTTCCCCTGTGATATTTTCTTCCACAGCCCCCTTACTCTTCTTGTAGTCTACCCTCTGCATCATCCCCCACGCCTCACCTTTGTTGCATTCCCATTGGGGTGCAGGTGAAGTACATACGATACAATTTAAGGTCTTGTAGGAGGTGAGACGGGACCCAGAATTCTGCCCAATAATATTTTGTTTCTATTGCAGAAGTCCCTGCTTTTCCCAGAGCAGGAACAGGTTAAAAGAGCAACAATAAATGTGTTGGGGAAATAAAAGCAAAGGACAAAACAGCAATAATCAGATTTCTTGTGCCCTACTGTACAAAATGACAGGTGAAGTGTCTCTTTCTGCTCACAGGCTATCCCTGGGCAGCTCAGTGCTTGATTAATTCAGAAACAGCCCCTTTATATACGTGGCTACACAGCAGCTAATCTGAGACCATACAAAGCGAAAGGCAGCAGGGGTCTGTTCGATGGTGGTTGCAGTTTTCTTCTCTCACTAACAGAGCCTCACTGGGCTCTGTTACCTCCCTGCCTCCGGGAGGGGTTGGGCTGGGGAAGCCACTGTTCTCCAAGGAACCTGCCTGATGGTTAAAAAGAGCACGTTTTCCATTTGGACATGGAGCATTTGTCCTTGCTGCGTGCCAAGAGACAGCAGTAAATCCCACATGCATTGCTGTTGATGGTAGGCAAGAAACTGTGTGTGTCTCCCGTGTGGAAACTCCCGAGTTCAGTGCTCCCCTGAACGCTGCGTGCAGCGCGGTTGTGTGATGTAACCTCCTCGATGCAACAGGAGTGAGTTTGGAAAAATTAAGTCCAAATGGGATGTGAAATCAGAGGTGTCGAGGTCGCGTGACCTGATCGTATTTGTGAGTGTCTGTTACACGAAGAAACGGGCCAAACAGGAGGCTAATTTAGGGGATGTGCCCCATGGTAAGCTGCATGCCGCCGTCAGTGCTTGGGGCGCAAAACATTGAGAAGCGAACGCATCTGGGGGCCCGGGGCTGCTGCCTGCCAAAGGTGCTGCCAGTGTTGGCTGGGGAAGCAGCCAGAGGCTGAAGCACCCCTTTCCTCCCCGCGTCCTGTTGCAGGGCCAGCGCTGCCCGGCACGGGGCTGCCCCTGCCCTCTCCCGGTGGCCCCCAGCATGCCCAGTGCCTTGCTGCAGACACCCACGCAAAGGTGTGGGCCACAAAGCTATGTTTTAATTATTTAATGGGACGACGGAATCTACTCCATCCCTCAACATTTTGTCATTTTCCACATCAGCTAGAAGCCAGCTGCGAAATCTAGGCTGGCGCAGCCAGCAGCGGTGGGAGAAGCAGCAGAGGCGCAGTGACAGGTGAGCGGTGGGATCTCAAACCAGCCACAGGCACTGCTCAGGGGAAAGCCATAAAGCCAGAAAGAATAGGAACCTTGAAAGTTCGGAGCAAAATCTAGCTTACAGAAAGGCAGAGTATAAAATAATACACATTATTTACAGTATTCATCTCTATAAATAGTATTTAGAGATGTGAAGGCAATGTCTTACGCACAAATGAAGGTCTGGTGATGGGTGCACAACATAGCAGTGGCTACTGCTTGACAGTGTCTGAAGGTTGCATGTATGAGCTGTGCAAATGTAATGCGTATTAAAAACTAAATATAAAATTGTTTTTTATGTGGTAAGATTGTAAGACCATTTCAAAATCTAAAATTCCTTATCCTTAGACATGGACCTAATATTCGTATATAAAATGCAAGCTATTTACAACACTGCTATATATAATACCTGTACCTAATATATATAAACTCATGTGGATTGCTACAACCCTCTGTATCTCTTCTTTGGTTTCAGTAATAATTCTACCAAATGACATGCGTGCAATGATGATGCAAATGATGATACTTTAATTTTTAAACCCAGCTTGGGGTGTAAATTTCTAGGGGGAGGAACAGTGGATGCCCAGGATGTGTTTCTGCAGTTCTAGTTAACGTAAAAACTCCGTATACACAGGTAAACCATTCCTCCTCACAAAGCTCTGGAGGACGTACAAGTCCTGTTTTGGCTGCAGAAAGATGGGGGTGAAGCTTGCTTTTCTGGGGCAGAGGGGCTTTGAATATCGTGAGCTAAACAGAAGAAGGTGCGATGGCTCTGAAATGTAGGAGAACAGAGTTGTCCATGCTTAAGTTCACAGCTTTTCTGTGGATGCACACTTTTTAACCTCCATGACTTAAAAAGTATTTAGGATCTTCAGACCTCTTGGAAATTGGAACCTACTATTATTATGCAAACATAACGCAGTACTTCAGCATGGGTTTTACCCGAGTCCTTGCTGCTTTTTTGAACATCGTTCACTTTTAGGCAAAAACAAATCTCAGGTTTAGCTGATGCACTAAAGACTGACTTCTATTAACAAAGCACTTCGCTATGCATCATTGTGCGTTTAAAGAGAAGAGATGACAACTAAAGGAGTGGAAGGGACAGGTAATTTTGGAAAGTTTGCAAACTTTCTCTTCAGTGTGGTGATACCTCTGTGTTGTGCAGCGGTGGGCAACGCAGTGACCTTCAAGACGGCACCAACGGAGGCAAGATAAGCATGTCAGCGCAAGGCTGCAAATCAACCCAGCTAAAAGATGGGGCTGGGATGCAGCATCACGCTGCCCTGCCTTTCCTGCCTTGGTGCCTGAGCAGCAGGCTCCACCACACAGGCGTCTCGGCTGACTCGGTGGTTTTACAGTGTGCTCTAGTGCACAGTGTCATTTGCCCTTTGAGATACTGGCGGGGAGGGCTTTACTTGCAAATTTTTGATTCGGGGAGGTTTCTGATGTCTCATATGAAAATATTAGTGCCTGACTAGTCTGTTCCTCATTTTTGGAGCTGTACTACTTTACATAAATGACAGTGTTTTAATTGGGCCATTCATTCACTGAGGTAATAGGACACCTGGGATTTTGCATCTAGGTTTCTTGCGTCCCAAGTGACGGGCTAAATGCAAGCTAGTGTTAGTTTTGTTGTCTCTCAGCGGAGTCCAGCTTCTGCCTTCTCCACACAAGCCAGTTAACTTCTGCTTTGAAACTCATCTCCTGCAATTATTTGTGTCACCAGCAGAATTTGCGTGCCGGGCAAGTTGTTCTCAGTTTGGCAGCCCTGTGCACACGAAGGAGAACAGCCTCTGCTCAGCACTCTCACTGCAGGTGGTCTGGGAGTGCTAACTTGGCAGAGTGATATTAAAATGGTGCCTGTAATCCAGTGCCGTACACTGCGGGATGCAAGCTTGTTTTGTCCTTTGCGAGAGCTTAAGGGGTGGATGATAAATTGACCTGTGAGGCAAAGCCTGGGCTGTAGTATATATTTGATCTAGACTGACACACTTGCAAGTTTTTGTCCTCCTTTTTAACGTGATCTTTGTTTGCTGCCTATATCCCTTTGTAGTGTAGAACACAACTTACCCACGTGAATAAATCATCAGCCCTTTTGCCACGTGCATACAAACAGATACGGCCAGCTCAGGTTTGAACTGGGGGTCACATTTGCTCGGATTTTTGCAGGGTTATTTCTAGTCCTGTCCAGCCAGGGTTCACTACCAACTATATGATCGCTAATTTTAAAGAAGATTCTGTCTATGCTCTTAGGAGCTTGTCATTTTACACATAGCAGACTTCAAGGGCTCCAAGCAAGATCATCCAGTTTTTGACCTTGAGTAAAATGGAGGAAATGGGTAAATTACAGTATTCTTTATTCATTGTTTTTAATGTGGCTGTCTTGGTGAAAAGGAAAATTGCTAAATATATAGGGATGGGCGATGAGGATCATTTGATGAACTCAGCTGAGTTACAGTAAGGCTTCCAATTATTTACTGTGTACTTTTGCAAGGATACAATTTTGGTCATGATCTCTGCGATACATTTTCCAATCTCCATAATGGCAAGATGTTGTTTGGGAAAGTGGTTCGGACAGCTCCGTTTTTGTATGGTCTTTGTTTCCAAGGCCCCCAAGAAGTCAGAGTTTTTCAGAAATTATTCCTTTTAGAAAGACCCTGCTTTTAAAGTGGTGATGGTGATTAATCCAGGCAGACAGCCGCCTTTATGTTAGCTATGAACCAGGACTGTTTCTTGTTAGCTGTTTGAAAAGGCAGGCTCTTCTTCCTCATCTTCCACAAGAACTAATGGAAATTGAAGGCACTTCAGGAACAAATTCATGGTAATATATTCATTTTTGTGTGTCAGATGGTTCTCTTGATTCTGGGAGCGCTTTGTTTCACATAGCTGAAGGTGTAATGTTATGGACAAGCTCTGTTACATGGTGGGACAGATTTCATAGTGAAGGGAAGAGCTGTGCGTCAGATATACTCTCCCATATTTAGCTCGAGACGTGTAGTTGCCTCTGCAAATTTATACTCTTCCATATTTAGCTTGAGACATGCAGTTGCCTCTGCAGATGAGCTTCAGATCTAGACTGTTTTTGTCTTTAGTACAAATACAGAATCAGACCAGCTCCTTTAATTCAATGTAAATACAGTTCTGGCCTAGCAGACCTGTGCAGATCAGTGTTACCATAGCCCAAATCATTTCAGTCTCTCATGGTAAGAAAATAGTTTACTCAGGGCCACGTTTGTGCTTTTCAAGCACAGCTCTGTGCAAGTGACCTGAAAATCCTTATGACAAGAAGCCAAGTTGCTTTTTGACAGGCCATTCCAATAAACTTCCTAAAGTCAGAATTGGTCTCTTATATGTCTGCATGTTTTAAAAGCACTAGCCATTAAAAATAAGCAGGACTCTTAATATGAAAATGTAAAGTAAATGAAGTAAAGGTAAAAATGGCATTCCGCAGTCTTTGAAATGTCCATGGACATTGGAAGTATGTATGATGGCAGTGTTCTCGTGCTTTTTGTGTCTATGAAAAAAACCCTAAAAGTTCTTTCCTAACAGTAATACTGTAATATAAGGCTAAAGACTTGTGTTTAGCAAATGAGATCCACACTATGTTTTTAGGTCATGGACAACAAGCTACGTCCTGTATGATTTCTGCCTAATTTATGCCTTTAGTGGACTCAAAAATGACTGCTTTTAAATTGGTATTATATAGAAAAGATAGCTGTAATAGGTTTTGAAATGCTTGTAAAAGGTCACCAGAAAGATGCTTGCTGAAGAATATAACTATTAATCCCAAAGCAGCAGAAAGCCGTGAGGCAGGGCCCTTCGGCAGTGGTTTACATCCTGGTCAGAGGCCTGCTCCGTGTCGCAGGGTTTGGTCCTGAGGCTTTGCTTTGTGGCTTTTCTGTACCGTGCAGGGAAATTGTCTCTTCACTTCTTGTGCCTCAGGGGCCTTTGGAGCTTGTCGGGTGCTTTCCGTAGAAATGCCCTGGTCGTCTTTATCTTTGGGCTGCCAACGGTTTCGTGGTGCGTGTGATAACGGAGAGCATCGCGGTCTGTCTGACCCTGACTGGCAGCCGAGCAGCGGGACGGGGGCGGGAGGCGCAGAGGAGGGCCCTGCTCTCACACTTAGTCCTTTGCTTCCTCTCACCGCTGTCAGTGCGTTTCGTCTCGTTTGCTGCAGGCTGTTACCTTAAGGGCATTTACAGGTGTGTCGATAAAACTGGATCCAGCTGTCCTTGGAAAGCTGTTCGAAGAGTTGTGTGTGGAAAGATGACTGTGGATAATGATTATTGTTGATATCCCGAATAAATGTTTGCGTTGAACTGGATGCTAACTGCAGCACTTGCAGCAAGAACAACGGTGTGTTTTAGCCATCCCAAAATGTTGTGCTTAGGCTGCTGTGATGCTGAAAGAGCCGAATTTTGCGTCCCTCGCTGCCTTAGCGTTGCGTGACCAGGAGAGGGGGATCGTTTGCCGTTCGTTTCCACAGGCACCCGTGGTGGGGAGCACAGCACTGTGCGTCTTATCTCGGCTCCATGTTTTCTACAGAAATGCAGCAGTAGCTGGATCTGGCTTTCTTGCATGTGAAAGCTTGAATTTTGGCTGTTTAGGACCTGGGAGGTCAGTCGGAAGGGACGCTGGGCCCAGAGCGAGGGGCGGCTGCTCTCCGTGGTGCTGCCCAACACAACGCAACTCAGTGCAACGCCCAGCCATGGCAAAACCCTGCCCTGGCAAAACCCCGCTGTCCTTTCTCATTTTCTCTCTGTTTTGGCCAAATGTGTCCTAAGGGTGTTGCTAGGCTGCGTGTGTGTAGGACAGGGGGATTTGGTACGCTGTAGGCAGTAACACTGTTTTCTGTATTAGTTTGATCATACTTCGGGGCACAAAAGTAAAGGACTCTCAGTCTTCTTATGTGAGGAAAAGGTGAAAAACACCTAGTTTAGAAGAAGGGCTTAGAACAGTCAGACTCATTTCCCTGTTTCTCTGTATATTTGTTAAGTATAGTTGTAAATTTTGAGGGGGTCTTTAAAAATTGTCCTTGAGAGCTGTTTTGAGAACTCTTAATATAAAATTTCCTCACGTGCTTTTATAAATGAGTATCAGGTATGTCTGCTCTCACTATAAACAGTGGAAAAATGTGTCGGAAAGACTTCTTAAACGATACACCTCTTCACCAAAAGTATTCAAGGAGATAATGCATTATTTAACTCTTTATGTTCTTATAGCACTAAGTGAGAGCAAATGAGAAAGAAAATAGCATTATTGGCTTTAGAGCAGGTATACAAGGCTTCCGAATGTTGTTACTTAAGGCACATTGGTGCTGATGCGTTTTAGAAGTTGTGTAGTTAGACTGTTCTTATGAGGTTAAAAAAGAGGAACAAAGATGATTAGTTACGTGTAGTCATTTTATTTTTGACATCTACTTGCACTACTGTGATCCAAACATTCAGGCTCCAAGTGTATTACAGCTGGTAGCTGAAATCCAAATACAGTCCAATCCATTAGTCCTGATGTTGTATAGATGACAGAAATGACATTTTAGATAGCATATATACATAGTAGACAGGAATATAAAGATGCATCACTCAGTCATCGTCTTTTTCCATACCTTGCACACTGTAACTTCACTGTTGGTGAGGCACACTGTGAAGTTTAATTATGTTGTTTAACGTTGGAAGGCTCATTCTGTGGGTCAGACTGCAAAAAATATTGGTATATGTAGCAGATGCTCAGGCTTTTATTCTGATAGGTAAGGACATGTAAACTTTCCATTCAAAGTAGACAGGGCCCATTCAAATGTGAATGCATATGACCTGGTCCTACCCCGAAGTGCAGGGGCACTTGTACATTTGCCAGCAGGAGCGCTTAAGCAGAGCTGATTATGTGCAGCATCTAGGTTGCAACTGAAAGGATTTAAAGTGGATGAGATCTGGGTCATGTTGGCTTGCAGACTTTTGAAGCCGTGGCAGCCAAGTCAGTTTTCCTGTTGTGCGTTCTTATTTTAAAACGTAATTCTTTTTTTTAGTATTAGTATCGTTTGTGAAGTTATTTTATTCGTATTACCCCCAAAGGACAACTTGAGACCATTTCCTTGTGTCCTATCACTTGTCACTTGCGAGAAGGGACTGGCCCCCTGCTTGCTGCTGCCGCCTTTCAGGCAGCTGTAGTGAGCAATGAGGTCTGCCCTCAGCCTACTCTTCTACCAGGCTAAACAACCCCAGTGCCCTCAGTCGCTCCTCATAACTCTTGGTTTCTTGGACCCTTCACCAACTCTGCTCTTCTCTGGACACACAGGAGTAACTCCATGTCCTTGTAGTGAGGGGCTCAAAACTGAACTCAGTATTTGAGGTGTGGTCTCACCAATGCCACGTACAAGGGGACAATCACTTCCCTGGTCCTGCTGCCCACACCATTTCTGATGCCGGCCAGGATGCTGTTGGCCTTCCTGGCCACCTGGGCATCCTGTTGGCTCATGTTCAGCCATCTGTGGACCAGCACCCCCAGGTCCTTCTCTGCTGGGCAGCTTTCCAGCCACTCTTCCCCAGGCCGATACCGCTGTGTGGGGTTGTTACGACACAAGTGCAGCACCCAGAATTGAGCCTTGCTGAATGTCAGGCAGTTGGATGCAGCCCATCGATCTTGCCTATCCAGATCCCTCCCCAAAACCTTCCTACCCTCAGGCACATCCAGTCCTGCCTAACTGGGTGTCATCTGCAAACTCACTGAGGGTGCATTTGATCCCCTTGTCCAAATAATTGACAAAAATGTTAAACAAAATTCATCGACAACTCTTGTGTTGTCAGCAGAGCAGAGAGCCAGCTCAGCACGCTGCACCCGCAAAAGATGGGGCCGTGTCTGGGTGACTGGCTGAGCCCCTCGCAGCAGGTCCAACAGGAGTAAGTGCAGTGACTGCGAGGAGGGAGCCTACAGAAAGTACTGCACGTTTTGGGAATCAGACACGGCAGATGTGCAACACCTTCAGGGTGATCCCTGGGCTCCTTCTTCATATTAACAGCAACTTCAACCCCCATGAGATCAAAACTGAACACAATACTCAAAGATGAAAGAAGGTAAGGCAGGAAGGCGAGGGCAGGACGGGAGATGAGAAGGCACGTTGCAGTGCAGAGCTAAATGATCGTGGTCCTGATCCAAAGTCCATTTAAATCAATGAAATGTCTGCTGTTGCCCTTAGCAAGCTATTGGGTCAGGCCTTGTTCGACTTAGTTAAAATAGAATGTGATGCCAATGTGTCCAATCAATATGAGAACTAAAATAAGTAAAGTGATATTCAGAATTAATGCAGCTAAGCTGTCGTCAGAAAACTGCAAAACGGGCACTCTTGCCGGAAATATACATCTCTAGTTTATTTAGGATTCTGAAGAAAAAGAACATGCTTCTTGAGCTGCTAACTTTGGCGCAGCTGCAGTGTCTTTTCCTCATGTCTGGGATGTTCAAATAAACTAGAGACATCAGTCTCTGAAGGGGTTTTCTAAATCCCATTCTTGTTCAGGAAGCTGGTGATGTGCGCAAAATATTGCTTTGTCATGGCGCAGCTTGGACAGTAATAAAGGATGAGTGCAAGGACTTCTGTGATTTGGGAATGACAGTTTTCGCTTCTTGCCTTGTTTTCTGGTTTTAAGCACCTGCCTGTGACAGTGGCACCTTGAACGAGTAGTTAAGCTGAAGAACTCTGCCTTAATATGTTACGGATGCTGGAAATTTAGACAGGTTCAGAGAGAGACTGGATAAGTTCATGGATAATAGCCTTTGAGGATTACTAATTAAATTGAAATATCTAGCACGGATGTCCATCAATCTGCAGTGACTGGAACCTGGGAGTGTACTTGAAGAAAATAATCATTCATTTGCCCTCTTCTCTTTGCTAGGTATCTGATTTTTGTTGGAGACAAAAGACTTTGATCTCATCCCATAATGACTGCTCTTTAAGTTCTCAGAAGCAAACATTTAACCATACTATTTCAATTTCTTCAACTGTAACATAGTAAAAATTATTTTTTTAAAGAGATAAATACTTCCAGTATCTCTTTCAAAGGTAGCTAAGCAGTATCTTTTTCTCTGGTGTGATCAATAATTATATTTAAAGTTCCTGTCAGTGTTGAACTGAACGCCTTCAAGACAGAAATCCACTCTGCAAGGAAGGGTATAGTATTGCAAATATTACCGTGTCATCTTCCAGATGTTTTTAGTACTCGCCACTGAAAGTCTCGGTGCAGTGAATTGTACCCAGGCTGTGTAACAGAAAAGAAGGGGAAGCCATTCCTGGGGTCTAATTTATGTGTATTACTATATGTGCTCTAAGTTGCGCTTTTTCATTTCTTGTTTTATACTGTTTCTTTTCAACTAATAAAATAGATGTGATCAAGGGACAGAAAAAAGCCAGAGCGTAGTTTCATGAATCACTTTTTCAGTACCAACACAGTGATGCTAATGTCTGGCCCAGAGCTTTCTGGAACACGTTGTCCTCACGTATTCATTGATGTGAGTGTGTGTAGCCTTTTTTAACCTTAATATTTTTTCTTTCAGAAAAATATGCAATAAAATATATAAATTAAGGTTATGTGATTGTTAACTGACTTGCAGGGTTATTGTATGTTTAGAGTTAGGTCATTTGGTCATTTGCTACTATATAAATAATAAATAAGTGTGGTTTGGACAAGAAGTGAGGCAGGTGGCAATTTATAAATGTAGTGTATATTTTCATAGTTTTGTGCTTTCCACAAGACTTGGTTTGCCTCCTATTCTAGGAATGTGTAATTCTGTAGATATGGAAATGGCTGAGTATGCTAGAACGCACAATCTATCCAAATCTGTTTAAATAGTTGAATTAAGTAAATTATTACGCTGCTCTGGCACTCCAAATATTTTTGTCTCTGTCCATCTTCTCCACACTCGTTTGTCAAGAGGCAGCTTTCACAGGATAATTTCCTGACCAAAGGGAGGAGGATGCCTGCTTCTGACATCGAACTCTGCTAGAGCACCAACGGAGAGGGGAGGTCAACATCGTGTTTGTGAGGAGAGGTGAGCTAATTCGCCAAGTCAGCTCTTGCTAGGTCACCAAAGGCTGGGTGTTCACATCACCAGACCTGCTTCGCATACCCTGCCTTTCAGCAAGGACAGGTATAAATCACTGCACATCTTGGATGGACAGAGGTTGTGGTTGTGTCATTGCGGAGCAACACGTAGATGTGCTTGTTCAATATTACCTACAACTTATGCAGCACATCGCCTTGGAGGGAACCTAGCTGCCCAGCAGAATTCTGATCTGCCTTTTCCAGAAGCGTCTTCCTCGGTGCTAGACAAAAAGTTGAATTGCCCAGCTTTTGTTGCTGCAAAATTATTGTCTTATAATGGGACAGACCTTTCCCATTTTTAGCTGTTTGAAAAGCTGCGATTTCCAGCTTGTTTCCTGAATGTGCTAGCGACATAGAACTAGGAAGGATGGTCTGCATTCTGGCTTTGAGGTGTGAAAGGCTCCATCATTTCCTCTCTTTTTTTGTAACTCTGGGAAATGATGAGAACAGATTTGAGTCACACTTTCTGGTGTTATTTCTAGGCTTGGTTTTAACCTTCTTCTCGTACTGCCCACGTGATTTATGTGGAGAGAACCTCATCTTTACGGGATGGACCCCTATTAGTGGATGTGCTTCAGGGAAGATAATCACTTGTTTACATCCTCTCCTCTTGTACTCAATTACTGTCGATTTTCGTCCAGTAGGTTTCTGGAGACAGAAAATGATCATTTGTTCAGTAAATCATGGTTCTCTACCTGAAAGCTGGCAGTAAAACCCAAGTGCAGTTCATAGCTGTGACTAATAAAGCACTGCAGTGCAGGAGCATGCTGTGTCAGCTGGTGGGTCAGGTTAAACCAACTAAACCTGGGGACTGTTAAATTGGGAGAGCAGGTCAGGAAGTTAATGATTTATGCCAATTTGTAAACCAGGCAAATAGGCACTGTAACCCTAATTAAGTGCCCACACAGCCGTGGATTGCATGGTGAGGTTAGTCACCCGGAGCCCATTCACAGATCACACAGGACGTTGTACAGCTTGAGGTCTTAAAAGCTTTATTATCCCAAATGAGAATTTGTTGGATCTCAGGAGTTATGTATTTTTGCATTTGGAGTTAATGATGACAAATGCATTGCAGGGAAAAAAAAAATCAAAAACAAAACAAAAAAAAAACCCCACCGCCATTTTCCCAGTGTTGTGTTCTTTTTAGGTTGTTGTGCATCTGCCCACTTTCCCACTCCCCTCCTACATACCGTTTGTGGCAGCAGCACTGTGTTTCCTACTTATCTTATGTAGCAGCTTCATGATACATTTTCTGCATTTAGGGGGAAATTGCTCAGTCTCCATTTTTGCTGAACAGATCTTGAAAATTCAATCTTGTCATTGATGTCAGCAGAAGGATTTCTGTTTGTTAAGATCAGTAAAATGCTGTATTTGCAGGGCACTGGCTGGCCATTTGCTGCTTTGATTAGGTAAATCTCTCTATCTTGTAACAGAATGCTTCTTTCCTGCAGGGACATTAGCTGTGTCACGTACAAGTGACACATGCTTTATGTATCCCAGATTGGATATGTTCTTTCCAAAATAACCTATTGAAAGCTACTTCTTTTTTGCCACACTGTGATTAAATACTTGCATGTCTCTTTGAGGTGAGGGAGAAAATGTTTATGGTACATAATGGCGAACTCACAGGACTGAGCTGAAGTTCTTGGTCAGTGATCTTCTGAAGAATATCTGCTATTTCATTTGGGCTTACTGGGCAGCAAGTGTTCAAGCGTCTGATTTTGTTCTCTTGTGAAACATGGGTTACGGAGAACATCAAGTCCTTTATTGGCGTTAAGTGAATTTCGTGAAAAATACATCTTTGAGACTCAGCTGTTGAATGTGCAGGAATCAATTATCAAAAGATGACAAACATGACTAAGTATATAAATATAAAGATAATAAACAGGGCTCCTATAAACCCTCCTGTGCCTTAAACCCCACTGCACTTTATATATCAGGATTTAAGCATTTAGTGGCTTAAGAAGACCTTAAAAATTAGGGAAATGGTAAGACCAGGACTTCTGAGCACGGTGGCCCGTGATGTGGTCTTACTTTCAAATTTCTTGCTTAAGATCCCATGAAAAATTTGCTTTGTAAGGTAAGCATTCAAAATTTGCTGAAATCATCTCTTCTACCTTAGTGTCATTCTTTGAGCACCCCAAATCGTCAGTCCAGTCCCTCACCATAGGATGAGGTTTGTGGATAGGTCTGAATAGTTAGCAGCTGGTTGTGTTTTATTTTACCTGTCTCTCCTACGGCGTTATTTTATTTGCAGACAGGTATCTGGCAAATGAATAGGTGGTAGCTTTGAATATGTTTCTGAGCGTGCTGCAGATGAAGGAGATGCGTGCTTCCTCATAGTGTCACGAAGGCAGAGTTGTAGAGTGCTGGCTGTTCATTTCTGGTGCACAAGCGATGCTACCTGGGAGGTTCGTACCACGTTACCAAGGGAAGGCAAGCCACGCTCCTGTTAGAGAATGCAGCTGTCTCCCTTATTTTATCCCTTTCCTTGCTTCCCCTAGCTTTGCTGGTGGCTGTTATTGCCGCTGGTGCTTGTGTTCTTGTCACTGGTTTTTGTTTCTTGCAAATGGGAACAACCAGGCGAAAATCAGCCTGTATGGCCAGAGGTTTGCTAGCACTCTGAGTCCCGCTTCTTCTGATGTCTTCTCCCACTAGAGAAATATATTTTTAATTGAGTGCACAGCTCACTGGCTCAAACACAAAATAGATGCCTCTATAATGCTTCATAGTTTTCATATAAAAGTACTTTATGAAAATCCGGTCTTCAATATTTGTGAAATTGAAGTGAAACCTTGTACTAATAGCACAAGGCGTAAATAATGATTAGGCCCACGGTGATAATAAATTGTCTTGGTCTATGTGGACTGAGAATAACCAAGCTCTGTGTACAAAAATAATGTGATGTTGGGGTTGGTCCTGGTCCTTGATCCGCTGTCACACCAAGAGCTCACAAGGCATCTGTTAGTGTTTCAGTGGTACTGCCTCGTAGTGAAATTCACAGGGCTCAGCCTCAGCAGCCACACGGTCAAATTTAGTCTGAACTCAGGGAATACGTTGCGGAGGGAAATCTGGCAAAGAGCCCTCGTTTCTTTGATTTGGGGACTTTTGGTGCCATTGCCAGTGAGCTGCTCTGCCCCTGGCTTCTCTGGGGTGGCCAAGCCAGGGCTGCCGACATCTCTGCTGAGGCTCAGGGCAGCCACGTCCACCTCCCTCAGGACCTGTCTGGATCGGTGCTGTTGGAGGGAGCTGAAATGTGATCAGCCGTCTGCCGGGGACTAATGCAAAGGCTCTTCTTGTCTGCATGTGTCCCATTTTGATAAATAAACGTTTGATGCTAATAGCGATAACAGAGTTAAGCCGGGGGGGCGGGAGCAGAGCTCTGATATGCTGGTTTTAGAGGGGGGATGAGCAGGGAGGGAATGGCAGACCCAGCTGTCTCTGGTATTAATGCTATAAATTAGTGTCCCCAAAACGAATGACTGCGGGGGGCAGAGGGGATCAGCGTGTTCTTTCTGTCTCTTGTGGTCTCTCTTTCCCCACAACTGCAATGATTCTTCCCCATCCTCAGCACAGGGCTTCGTAAGTGCTCTTAGGAAGCATCCGAAAGCAGCTTTTGGTGTTGAATAACAAAGAAGAGCAGGCTCCGTGGCGTTATTTTTACCTCCGTGGAGTTCGGCCGAGCGGAGCAGGCTGAGCCCAGCTTACACCCCCAGCAGCACCCCCTCCTCGCCGCATTCGGTGCAGCGCTCCTGATGCAGCCTCACGTGGCTGCACAACGGCACAAGGAGGGCTTGAACACCGCCAGCCCTGCTGGGGCGGCTCTGTGCGGCAGCAGGTGAGCGGTCTGACGCTGCTCTCCGAAGCCAGCGGCTCTCGCTCCCGCTCCCCTGGCACCGGCTGGATAAGGAGGGGACGGTGGCGAGGAAGAGGAGAGCAGGGAGGCACGGGCCAGGCTCCCGCGCAGCCGGGCGCGGCGGCAGCAAGTCAGTAAGTCAGACTGCACCATTTTCTTCTCACCCTGCAGAAGGACGATGTGAGGAGCTGCCAGGAGCTGCCTCCTCCCCCAGCTGGTGGTTATGCTGAAGTGGAGCCTCCCTCCCAGCCAGAAGACACAGCCTATCTGGAGGAATCCCAAAAGACCTTTCCAATTTGGTGGTGTGTGTTTAAAGGCCGATTCTTTTTTTTTTTTTTCTTTTTTTCTTTCTTTCCCCCCAGCTAAGCTTGTCTTTGCTTGCAGCCAAGCTGAAGAGACTTCAGGCTGCTAGTAGATATTTGCCGGCTGCTCTCCGATTGCGTGCGTGCGGCTGTGAGCGCTTTCACACATTGCATGTGTGGACACGGCTCTCGAGCTTCTGAATTATGGGTGCTGCAGAGCTGTGACCTTTCCTGGGGAGTCGCAGGAGGAAGAGTGGATTACACCGCGAAGCGCTGGCTTGCGGCTGGTGCCCTCCCGAAAAAATTAACTCACCTGGATATCCGCCTGTGGTGGAAACGGCGTCCCTGGAGCGGGTGTTCTCCACTCCAAAATGGCTCATGCAGCCGCTTCCATTAAGAAAGTTCGAGAGTCCGAACTTGAAGAGAGGGAGAGAAACCTTGAGAAGGAGAGGAAAAGGCAGCGGAAAATCTCTAGGGCAGATCGGAAACGCAAGGTACGAGGGGAAAAATTGCCCCTTCTCCCTCTTCCCCCCATGCCCTTCCTTCTGTCTGTGTGGCACTTCCCAGGGGTTCATTGGCATGTGTCATGCTCTCTCTTTCATTTTCCTTCTTGTTCATCTCGTATTTGCCCTTTGCATCCCTTCCCATCCCCTGCGCCCTGCTGTGGACCTAGCCCAGCTGCAGTGAGATTCAGGTGGTGCCAGACATGGCAGCCCCCAGCTACACAGGGAACAGGCACATAAAGGTGGCCACGGGCACACCAGCACTGCCTTCCTCCCCAGCAGGGCTGGGGATGGTTTCGGCACTCAGGAGCCAGGTGCTTCGTGCCCCGAGCTGATCTGGAGAAGTTGGCAGGGAGGGAGGTGGCCGTGCTGGTGCTTTGCAGTGTGACGGTGTGTTTCTGTGCTTCGTGGCAGCATTTCTCCCCCGTTTGCCATTTTTAGCTCCAGTGCCCACATCGGTACCAAAAGCATCGGTGCTAAATGCTACACGCAAGACCTCTTGTGTGGAGCTAGGTGGATCCGCCGAGCTGTTTGGTGAGGTATCAGTAACCGATGCTGTGCTAGCAGCCGTGATTCAGTGTATTTACACTGCACACTGCAGGTGTATTTTTCTGGCTGTGGCCTGAAACAAGTCTGCAGTCTGTTGTCTTTTTGTGTCTGTCGCTGCTGGCAATCTCTGATTCTGTTAAGGCACATCTATTTAGATGTTTCGGATTTTAGGGAGGTTTCTCCTAATTTATAATTAACTGTTGTTTTCTTTCTGTGCTAGAAATGTGGAATGAAGTCTGGTTACCTTGGAAAACAAACAAACCAACCACAGAATAAAAATAAAGAACATAGATGAGTGATTTGCCAGATCACTCTATGGTTTCCAAGGACACAAGTAATGTACAGTGGTGGAGAAAACACTAAAGGACCCAAAGCTGCTGTTAAGGACAGCTCTAGGACTAGGCTGCATCGGGAGTGCCTGCATTAATGCCTCCTCACTGCTGGTTCTTTTCTCCCATCTCATTAACTCATTCACTGACACCATGTTTTGACCCATTCCTTATAAATATCTTGCAGAAGGGATAATATCAAGAGATGTAATCTGTCCTCTTTTTCGTTTCTGCTACGTTGCATGTAAACACAGAGCTCCCTGTGAAAGGGAAAAGAACAGAATCCAGCAATGCAACGTTTGAATTTACAGATCCTTTTGGCAAATGTCTAGGATTCAGAAGCCATCTGCTCCCTTGGCATACCTGAGAAATTCTGAATTCATTGTATTCTCAATCTTACGGATTTCATACGCAGAACTGCATAACTTAAATAAAATTACTGGGGCTGTTTTGATACCTTTGGGACCTGTGGGTCTGGTCTCCCTGCCTTGTAAAAGGCCCTGTCTGCAGAGTTCATTAAGTTGCGGTATAATTCTCTTCATCAAAACACGAAAGCCATTTCTAACGTATGCACTGCTCGGGTGCCGGGGCAGATTGCGATTACTGTCCTAATCCCCTAAATGGGACACTGCAGCATAAGGGAGTTTTTGTGATTACATTTTGGATGCTGGAATTCTCTGCAAAATAGCCTCCCCCGCTTTTTTTTCCAATGTGTGTGTGTCTTTGCTGGAGGGTCTTTTTTCCACATTTGCCAGTACCCATCTCAGTTATCTAATCACAACATGTGGTGTTTTTCCTGATTTTCACATCTCCTGTTTCATTCAAACGTGTGTTCTACTACTTTAATTAAAGCGGGATAGAATTAATCGTGCCCCTTCTGCTCTCTCTTTTCCGAGAGTGCTGCATATCCCTGCCTGGCGGCAGGCAGGCTCAGGCTGTATTTGTGCTAGCGATAATGTGTGGGGATGCAGGCTGCATGGCATTTTGAAATCTAGGAAATACCAGTAGGCTTTGCTGAGAAAATACAGGGAACGCTGTAATGTTTTGCTTGTCTTCCTTTTTAGTATTCAGCAGTGGCCCTCGCTCCTGTCTCCCTTTTACTGCAGCTGTACCTCGCTGTTACATAAACAAGTGCTGGGCTGCTCCCTAAACTTGCCTTCAGATGGAATGGGTGTGGGCTGGGTCATGCATCTTCCCCTTGCTCCTTCTGCATGAGACATGCAGCAGCACAAGTACGGGTTTGTTTAGATCTGTATATCTGTATACATGCCCATACTGTGCAGAATGCATAGTCTAGCACAGCTTATATATATATATATATATATCTATGCGAGTATGTATACACACACACATGCATAACATCCACAATATACACAAAATATATAACATTATATAGAATAGATAACAGAATGTGTATTTCTTCATCAGTTTAGGTTTTATAGTTGTGATATCCATGTATAAGTGATAAACACATGTTTATGTGTGCCACGTAAATTGCTAAGGAAATATAAATTGCTCAGTGCTGAAACGTGACCGTCTCCTAGTAGGTGCAGAGCCCTCCCAGTTTGCATTGACTCCCTTGGAAAATGGAGGCTCCCAACAAATTGCATGTGTAGGCCCATGAGAGACGAAATGTAAATGAATATTGTCTGATTGCTGCCAGTACTTAAACTCCTTCGGCATATGGGGACGTGGCCCCGGGTTTGTGATTTATTTACAAGCTATTGCATTGCAGTGACTGGATTTTCAGTACAACAGAGATCTGTTCTGTTTGAGGGAACTATAGTAGGAGAGGGAATATGCCAATAAGAAGTTACTGTGAACTGTCTTTTCAGAATCTCGTGTATATATGTTATATGTGTACCGATAGACGCTGTATGCATGAAGTACTGGTGTGGCCTTGGGACGGAAACTTTCTCTCTGCCCCTGGAACACCCTGCTTATGCAAAAGGGGGCAATAAGGGACCGTGGCTTTATCTCTTCCAGTCTGCCAGCATACTGGGCAGCTGTTAGTGCTGTCCCGTGCTGCTTCTAGCTTCCAGGGATGCTGCAGGGGTGGGAGCTGCTTGTCCCCTGGAGTATTTTTGCCTCGTGCTGTTTTGCAGTGCAGTCGGCTTCTGTCTTGATAGCTGCATCACAAGCCATGGCTGTAGTTTCTGTGCCTCGCGGGGAGGACCAGAATCTTCTTAAATGTCATTATTTGTGCTACTTGACGTGGCTCTGGACAGTAACAACGCCCTGGCCATTAGCAGAGTCAGGAAAAGGACCCGCATCAGCAGCATTCTTGCTCAGACGGTGTCTTTTCAGGTCTTAGGCATCTGTAGTTGTTTAACAGATAACAGAAGTATTCCACACCCATAAACAGGAAAAAAAGCTGTTTGGAAGCTGACTTATTAAGACCCTCTCCTGCATTCTTTCTGAGACTGACTTGATTTTTAAAGCCACTTGACAAGGATTGCCTCAGCTCGTCTTTCATCCAAATGGGCAATTTTCATTTATGCATGCAGTCTTTTCTTGCAGTGTTGAAAAACACATACTGATGCAAATGCAGCATAAAATTTGTGTGTGTAAACATAAAACCACTGGTCTGAATAGTTGTGTGGATACCTGAACATATCAAGAACATTAAAAGCCAGATGCTAACAGAGGAGGCGAGCAGGTTAAGATGCAAACGTAGATTGTATCGATGTTTAGGCATGACTAATTCTCTTACAGCTGAACTCAGGGTGTGCAAGGCCCAGCTCCGCTTGCCTCACAGTGTCTGTGTGAGATAGCTGAGCAGAGCTCATCTTTTGCAGAGTGAGGAAAATGAAGGGCTGTGGTTACGTGACGGTCACTCTCTGAGTCAGCAGCAAAGCTGGAATTACAGCCTTGGAATCCAGCTTCCTAGCCCCTGGCACTATGTAACACACACTTGCTTTTCCCTGTCTGTAATACTTTTCAAAGCAGACAGAGCTTCCTGTCTTTGCATGTGACAAGTGCTTAGAAAATTTAAAAACAAACAAACAGATCTCACCACAAATAACCCCTCAAACAACAACAGCAAAGCTGTTATCAAAAATCGATTCAGCTGTCAAATAAAACTGATTTTTGAATGTACACAAATGGTAAGTTGATTCATGTCACCCTTCTACAGTCAGCACTGAGCTTGACCTCTGGGTTCTGCTGTCAATAAGAGGGTATTTATTTAGTATTTAAATATACAGTTTTACAAACTTTTTCTTTAAAGTTTTTAAGTATATATATATGTATATATACATACATACATATATATATATATATTAAAGGTCAGCCTTATGATTTCAGCATCCCTTAGCAACTTACTGTAAAATTTCCTGCAGTATCTGGAATATTCACCATTGCTGGCCAAAAGAGATTGGGAAACAACTGCGTATCAGTGAATTTTGTCCTTCAGTTGATACCCTAAGTACTGTCAAAGCTCACATAATAGCTTCTGCTTCTAGGCAATATCTGCCGAGGGACAGGGATGGAGGAAGAAATAAGGAGCTGCTGCTGTCAGTGAAATTCAGGTGTGTGTGTGTAAGAGTCAACACTAAATGGCTTCTATCACATAGCTGCAGAAGACAAAGATTGAATTTTCTTTGGGTTCCTTCAACATCAAGCCTTTTTCTCACATTATCAACTTCCTTTTGATGGACTGAATATTGGAAAGAAATCTCGTGTTCAGAAATTCATGTAGAAACTGATGTTGCATTTGTCTCAGAAGCAGGCGGAAAAATCCATTTGAAATTCAAGACTACTTTCGGCAGGGGAGGTGGGTGTTGGTGATGTCGTACAGGAGGCTGGCAGACGTGAGGCTCATCACTTTGGAAAGGGCCAAAGCTTCAGCGAGGAAAAGTAGGCATAAAGAAAATAATGGGTGCTTGGGCATGCTAGAAAGAAGTATCCCAAAGAGGAAAACGTGTTGAGGAACAGGCCTTCACTCTTGGTCACTTGGTGCATGGATGCCAAGCGAGCATCTCCTCTGGTGTGAACATCCTTCATATTGCAGCTTTAACCTCCCGTTTTTTCTTTAGCACTGAACACGTCTTGTCGGTTCAGTGTTCTGTTCGTTGCCTTGGCAAAGATCTTTGTGATTCACCAGAATTTCTAGATGTTTCAAATGCCTCTTCAACCCCCCCCCCCCCCCCCCCCACACACACAGACAGGCAAAATCTTTTTGGTATTTCATAACCAAGTGTTTGCGTAGATGGTGCCTATTCCTGATGTCCTTTGAGCATTTACCTTCTGTGTCTCAAACGTCTGTTTTCATTATGTAGATATTTCTCGGGATGAAAATAATACCACACTGTTTGCTTCCTTTTTATAAACTGGAGCCTCTTTTGATGGCACTGTATTTCATAATAAATTGGTATTTGCTGCTTCAGTCTATAGGTGTCTATCTGAGAGGTGATGTGTGTGTAACTGCAACAGCAAAGCTTGCAAATACTTCGGATTTGGTGGCGATGTTCTGAATAATTTACCAAACGACTATTATAAGTTTAAATTAGTCCTGTGCAAAAGATTATACATCTGTTCACATCTAACATATTCACTGCACGGGAACTCTCAATGCGTTTGACTTGAATGTCCTGTGCAGTTTGTCCTAGGTGAGTTACCTGTGAAGTTCAGCGTGGGTTTAATCTAAAAGAGGAAAACCAACTGGGGCTCTAAAATAAGTGCTGATTAAGCCCCGTTCAGCCTTCTGCAGATAAGGAATGCTATAGTGCCAAGTATCATTATATGTATACTGTATACAAGCATATGTATACATATATGCATATGCATACAGTATATGTACACAAGTATATGCATACTGTATATGTATGCAAGTATACTGTAGTGCCAACTATCATTATTTGTCTAGTTTGTTTTTCTTTGAGAACTTTGCATTGTTTGCCGTAATTAAACTGGGAATAAATACACAATATTCTGAAATAAAGTGACCTAAGGGTTGTAGTAAAGACCAATGATATCCAGTTCCCTTGTTCCTGATGGGAAAGGAGCAATCTTCATTACAACTTTAAATCTACTCGCCTTTATATAGGTTTGTTGCCTAACCATACCATGATTTATATGTGGCTTTTAAATTTAATTTCTGTGGTAATTTTTGAAAGACAAGCTTTATCTGGTCTCAATAAATCATATGTAGACTGCGTTTGAAAACACAGATCCTTTACCTAAGCGTGTGTTTGGAACCTTGGGTGAACGTGCCGCTTTGCAGCTTTAAAATAAAAGAGAAAATATTGTCTCGAGCCAGGGTGAAGGAGTTGGCTAGTAGATAAGTATCATGGGCTAAAGAGTGGCAATACTCATTTCTCACGCATTTAGTGCAGAGAAGCAAGCTTGGGCCTGGGTCTGGGTCCAGCTTGTATGACACTCCTTGCTGAAAGCTGGAACTGTGCTTCTCCTATAGCCATGGGAAGCTAGAGTGATACAAGCATGTGTCTTTGTTTCTTTCTCCCACCTTTCCCCCCCAAAGGAGATGAACCTTTGGGCTCACAGCACAGCTGTTAGGCATTGTACACAGGAGGAGGAAAAACCTGTTGCTGCTGTGTTCCACCTATCCTTTGGCACCACTGAGCTCGCTTGATGCAATCCCATTTAGTGTTGTATGCTTTGGATTTTATGGCTGAATTTAATTGCAGTGTGATTGCTTACATAAAGTTATGGAAACCTCCGAAATGCCAAAGTTTTCATCTCACACTCCATTTATTTCAGTAAAAAGAACTTCTTTTGAGCTTTAAAAGAGCAACTAAGAGAGAGGAGAAATGCCAGCAGCTGCCTGAAGGAACTGCAGAAATATAACAGGTGTCAATCCTACTTATCAGGAGCTATAAGTGAATGCAAAAAACAATTGGGACCACATTTATACATTGAAGGAAATTATTCCTTATAAACTTCTGTGGCTCTTTGGCTGTTTGGTTTTGTTTACCTTCTGCTCTGGCGATGTCTTATGTCCATTACACTGGTGCCATTGTCTGCACCTCTAGAAGAATTACTACTTTGTTTGGGCAATTTTCTGTTAAGCAATTAAAAAGAAGTGTTTTAAGGGAGGTTTCACAAACACAGGCCGAGATCAGGAAATATAGATGTTAGATGTTAAACTGTGAGATGTCAAGCTTTTGGGAAGCTGGCTTCTGTCATTTAGTCCTCCAGGCATTTCCATTGACCTCCTGGAGGAAGTTTGGCACCTGAGAGAAGTAAATAATGGCATACGAACACTGAGAGGTCGTACTTCAACGGTGATGTTTCGAGCTGTGCTCTGGTGTTTGTAGGTGCCAACATACAGCACATCCAGAGCCTAGAAATGGAGGGTATGTCCGGGAGCAGCGCAGTAGGGTTATTGTCAGTCAGGCAACACTTCTGCCCCTGAGATGATGCCCTCCCGGCACAGACCCAGTGCACAACCAGATTGTGTTTCTGGGGATCAGGAGCGCAGGAAGCGTCACGGACTGCATCTGCCCTGTAATAGGAATTGTTTGTCAGCCTTTTCTTTGTGAACATCCGTCCTACCGTTGTTTCACAATTTAAACAAACATTTTTATAAGCGCGTATGTCTTGGTTGAGTGTCATTTGTGCTTCTTCCTTAAGTGTTAATAAGTCGTCATAATGGAAACAGAAGCAGGCATTCCACGTACAATTTGGGATGCTGTCTGATATTTAACTCCTGTACAATGACTTTACAGCAGTTTTAAAACTCTTTTGGTGTTAATGCCTTGATTAAGCGTATAAATTGGTGGTTAATGAGATAACTGGCAGTCATCCTTTCAAGGCCCGGTCATATTTGAATAAGGAAGTACAAATTTAGGAAGTAATGTTCGTTAGTCACACAGTGTTATGCTAAAGATAGTGTAGAGAATAGGACTAAACAAAGGATAAATCTACTATCGGTAATTTTGGGTTTTCTTGACCAATCTAACAGAAAACTTTCCACTTCAAATATTTTTTCATACTTATTTCCAGTAAAAAATTTATTACACGTTCCAAAGTAGAGACTTGACCTTGTTCAGGAAAAGTTCCCCTGATACTGGTGAGACTTGTCACGTTTCCTGTAGTACCTGTTCGCCTCCTGACTGCATGTTGTGTAAGTTCCTGATGCTACTAGCATTTCTGTGAGCTTGTCATGAGTTTTATCCAAACTTAAGATTATTTCTTTCATAGAATTTTAACAAAGTACTACAGCTGATGGTAAAAGTGTTTCCATGCTTCATTGACTTGACTGTCCATGTCCATACAATAGCGTTTGAAGGCTTTTTGTTTGTTTTTAATAACGCCTGTTCTCTGCATTGATGCCAAGCAATACCTTTTTTAGCATCAGCCATTATAACATCGGGTATGTTTGTTTGAATTGTGACAGGATACTTTTCCCTGACCGGAAGCTCATGTTTAGGGGAACATGCATGTTTGCCAGAACTGTGCTCCTGTACTTACCTACGCCCTGGTGAACGCACCTGCTAGCAACCTCACTGAAATGACGATAGGCCACAGATGGCTGAAAGCAGCAGTTCTCCTCACCATTTGGTGGAGTTGTCCGGCTGTAAATAGGGGTAGGCATTCCACACCGTTACCCAGTTATATACTGGAGCATATGATATGAGTTACTGAAACCTGACAAATGTTGCTGAATGAATTTCAGATGGTCCCCCGAGCTGGCACTGTACAAGGTGCTAACATGTTGGTACAGTTCTTTGGTTTTCTCTCAGGTAATTATAAAAGTTCCATATAACGTGAATTCACTCCGTGCTTTGATGATAGTTTTTCAAGGATTGGTTCAAAACTATGTCAACATTTGTTCCTTCCCTAAGACCTTCCTCATGCAGATCAATACAGATTAATTGGTAGCTGCCCTTTTACAAGTGACTGAAAACAAGGCTGCAGTTAAATAAATAAATAAATTGCAATTACTGTCTGTTTGTTGATTCTAATGAAGAATTTAGCATGCTGACCTCTTCAGGATATGGAAAGTTTATTTGCCGCTTAGGGCTTCTGGAAGGAGACAGGTTTAAGGAAAAGAGCCTAAATACGTTTCAGAATACATATTTGATATTTCAGTCAGCTTCTCATCCTCCAGCAAAATTCGCACCAAATCTGGTGGAAACAGCTCTGTGGTCACTGTTACCTGAGGAAGAGAGAGTAAGGAAAAACAGAGGAAGAGAAAGACCACTGGAATAAAAAAGCTGTTTGCATGTGCATTTGAAAAAGTCCATTGAGACTCAACGTCTATGAAAGAGATGGTTATGTTTTCCACGACCTGCTGAAACAATGTTTTGTATTTGAAAAATAATATGATACTGTTATTGTACCTGACCTGAGGAAGGATATGGATTTTTTTTTCCTTAATAATTGGGATCTGCATTCTCTCTGTTTCTGTATGAAATAAAGCCATTGCTGAGAAGCGGCGCTCCCTCAGGGTGGGCATAGCCCTGATTTCCCCAGGCTCATAGAAAATCGTTTCAGCCTATGGAGCCGTAAGGACAAACCTTTCCAGGCTGTTTTAAGTTCAATAATTTAGGCTTATTTTAAATTATTTACTGTTTCTAGCTTGTACTCTGCCAGGATGTCTGATCAGGACACGTCAGTGCACAAAACCGGTGGAGCTGGCAGTGCAGCAGCAGGGTTGCACACGTAAAAGCTGGTTGGTGCCTCGCTGCCCAGGCCAGGGTATCACCAGGGGTGGCTAGACCTTGTTCTGCCTTCTCACTCTGCGTTTTAAAAAAGTATTATTATTATTATTTACTTTTAAGGCACCGAAGCACAAAGAATTACATGCAGCACGCTGCCAGCACTGCCACTGCTGTAGTGCTGGGAGGCTTTACTGAGATTTACTGAACAAGAGGCCCCGATCAGCCAGCAGCTCACAGCCCTGCCCAGCAAGGACGTTTCAGTCTTGCTGATGGACGTGGTACCAGCCACCAGGACTGTCCGCAGGGAAGGAGTCATGGCCATCGCCCATGGTCCCAGGCTACGTGGGCTCGATTCCACTGAGTTAAGCCAGGCAGTGCTGTGAGTTACATCTGGTTTAGCCTCTGCACAGGGTCTCTGCAGATTTGGTACCGGCTCTTTTAGTTGCTGTTGGAAAGAGGTTATTGAAATAGGACCAATGATCTTTCTCAATATAAAGCTTACATTCTTGCACCAAATTAAAAATTACATTTTAGGTAATGGCAAAAGAAGGAAAAAAAATGTTTTCTAAATGGAGCCTATTTCATTTTATGTTGCTCATTTAAAAAAGTACGTGTGCATAGATTTTGGTTCCAGAATGCCTTGACTTTGCAGAAGTAACTCAGTGAAAATGCTGATGTGAGCCTGGAAGTGACACGCCAAGCTGCTGTGTGCAAAGCAGGCTTGGCTTTAACGATTATGGGATCATTTTGCAAATGGCATTTGATGGAGATAAAAAAGTGAATTAGATTTAAAAAAAAAAAGAAAAAAGTTATTTTGTCTGGTCAGTAGCAATAGCAACTGATGTATAGCAGCTAAGCCTTTCGGTGGGAGTGCACGGAGACTCCATGGCAACTCGTGGGAAGATGTGCAGGAGTCTGGATCCTGCTGCCGTGTTTGTGTGGAGCAGCCAGCCTGCACCAGGGTCGTGCTCAGGGTGACAAAAAAGTCCCTGAGCTGTGTTCTGGCTCCTGATTCTCCCAGTGACAACACACAGACTGCAGCATTGTCTAGAAGGTGGAGAAACCACTCGTCCGCTTCCTCGGTAGTAATTTATTTACGAACTTCTCTGTCCTCAGGTAGAGGCACTGGCAGCACACACTTTAATAGACCTGTTCCCGGGAAGCAGCGCGCGGCATTACCTCGGTGAATTACACAGCCCGGAAAAAGGTTTCCCAAACAAATGAAATCAGAAATAATTAATAGCCATACACGGAGCTCGCTCTGTAGCAGAGCTCTGCATTGCAGCACGGGGCTTCTCGCGGGCTGAAGGAAGGACAGATGGGCTTTGCCATCTCCCCGTGCTCCTAAGGGAGCCGCAGCCTTAACCCCCCCTAATGCAGTATTTGGTACCCGACGTGTCTGCAGCATGGGCTTGCAGATGGGCACGCAGGTATGGGAGGATCCGGCGCAGCTCCCTGGAGCTCCGAGGCTGCGGCATCACCCGCACAGGGCTGTGGCTTGTTGGAGCTGCACAAGGACACCCTGAGGATTCCTCCCCAGAGCGTTTGTAAGAGCAAACCTTCGGGGCAGTACTCTGATGAAATCCTCGGTGCCTGTTTGTTCCTAGCATTGCTCATTAAAATGGAGGGGAAAAAGGAAATTCTCCAGCAGCAACTTAGGAGGGAACAATTTAGTGCTTCAGCTTACGAATATGCAGGCTGTAGGAGGGCTAGTGGTCGTCAGCGTTCTCTTTATCTCCATTTACCCATATTCCTAAGGCAGCTGGGTGATGTAGCAGTAGCTTACTCCTTTATTTCTAGCAAGAAATTGTAGTTATTTTGTAGTCACTACGCTGTCATAGTAGTAATCATCAGTCCAGAAGCCTCAAATACAGACAAGGTATCTGAGATTTTTTTTTTAATTATTATTTTTACTTTTTTAATGTTAGCTGGTCAACCCAGCTTCAGTATGCAAACATAATAGTACAGGACAGAGCACTTGAGGGGAGCCACCCTCCTTCTGGAAATGATTTTTGAGAGAGTGGAAGATAATTTAGAGATAGGGATCTACAAGTAAACATTATTAGAGAACACTAGGTTTTATAACAATATAATCTTAATTCAGTAAAATCCCTGAAAGATTTGCTAATGATTTCAAGAGATTTAGGATTTTTTTTTCCCAGAACATTTCAAATAGAAGATAATTCACCTCATATTATGTAACCATCTTAGTGCTTTATATTTTCAAATGTAATTTGTGAACATTTGTTCAATTTGTGTAATAGTTACGTGGTGGAGAAAGGGATTATTTATGGTGGAAAATAATGTTGTGCAGCTATACCTTCAGGACTTAAATGTTCTTTAGATAAGTTCGTGTTCTGTTCAGATCGTTAGGTTGTTAGCACAAGGAGGGCTTTGGTAGTCAAGAACTATTTATAAACTGTAATAATGTTCTAAAGATAATGATTAAAATAATTAGCAGGGGCGAAAAGAGCCAGAAAATCACAAGTGGAATTGGAGAGAGTTTTGCAAAGGCAGAGGGATAAAACGAAGGCAGGTTTTTCCAGCGCCGGGAGCTATAGATGTTCATACGTCATACATGTAATGCCTTTTGAAGAACAAGTTTGCTTGCTTCAGCCTCGCAAAGAGGCTAGTGCACTTCAACCTATTTGGACAGAAAACCTAAATATTCTTCTGCGCTTTTACTTTTGAAAGTAATTTCCAGTAGTTGAGATCCTTCCAGTCAATGGCCCTTTATGTTTGTCCAGATACCTCTATTGACCAGCTCAAGTAGGGCTATCTGATATACTCTCCTGTTTGTTTCGTTGGAGTGTATGTGCAGCAAAGAATGACGTGGTCCCTGTGATGGAAAGGTGCTTGTCCCAGTGGTGTATGAGCTCCTGCGATACTCATACTTCAGACTGAAAGATGAGTAAGTGATACATATTTTAGTTCTTTTTTGTGCGTGCTAAGAAGTCTTAGGGCTTCTTAAATTAAGTAAGCTGTTATGTCTTTGAATTCCTCGAGTCATTCTCACAGGAACTTTAACCTCCTCCAGGTTTGTGGGGATGGGAGACCCTTATTTGCCATGAGAAATAGTATCAGAAATTCTGCAAGAATCTTCACATCCTAAATACTGCTTTAGGGCATCCGTGGCTTTGTCATGGGTAGTTCTTGCAAGTGTTAAAAATAGGGACATCTTCACTGTGCAAAGTTAATACCGTGCCAGGTGGTGGTCACTGAGCAGCAAGAAGGGTCAAAGTTTTGCTATGTGTAGATAGCTTTCATTTGACACACGTACAGAATGCTTCCACAGAAAATATCTTGCAGCGGACACATAGAAGAATTTTCTAATTTATATAAAATAGTCTTATTATTAATTTTTTAAATAACAACTTCAGTACCTTTAGTCCTCTTAAAAATATATGTGGATAATCAAAAGACCCATGGAACTGCTGAAGTGTCCAACTGATAAATATCGGAAAAGCATCTGAATAATTTCAAAAAAGTGATTAAGCAATTATACACAAGCTCTCGTCCCAATAGCATAAACGTTAAATATGTAAATCGGTGTGTTGCGTAGCCCCTAAACAGAATTTCTGCTACATAGAGTGAAAGCTTGACTTTGCAGGCATTTGGGAAAAGTTGCTAAGCATTCATCTTCACAAAAGGTGAAATACCATCCTCATCCTCCAAAAGAATTGCATGGTCCTGCAAAATTGGAGCCATGGCCATCTTCTTTTCAGAACAGGAAGGAGTTTTGGTTTTCTGTTCGCTGCATTTTCAATTCAGGTCCAAGAAAAAAACACCCCACAAATATTTAAGAATTGAATTTTCAGTGACAAGCTAACATGATTTCAATTCTAGTGATCTTTAAGCCTTTGCTTTCTTGCATTTTTTATTCTTCTTCCCAGTATTATGCATTAGAAAATACTAAGTTTTCTGATACTGTGCTAAAATCTGGCACGTTCTTCCTTGTGATGAATGTGACTTTATTTTGTACTATGTAGCTTATGGAGTGAGTTTAAGATAAAAGGGAAAAAATATCTTTGATTTAAAATTCACTTTTAGAAATAGTAGGTTTTATGTTAAAACAACAAGGAAAAAGCACAAATTGAAACATCCCACGCAGACAGAAATGTTGACGCCTCGCTGCTTGCAAAAGGACTGAGGATGCTTGACCATTGGTTGAAGAGGCTGTGGGTTGTAAAAAAGGTGGCTGGCAGAAGTGCCCAGGGCTTTCCTCCCTTGATTTTTGTCCTTCAGAGTCCTTCAGTGAAAGAGGGAGCCTGACCAGGGAAAAACTGATCCTCTTGAAATCCAAAGGCAAAGATCATATTGACTTCAGTGGGTGTTGGAGCAGGCTTGCAGAGAATGGATAAGAATAGCCAAATATTCTTAATCAGACAGCTGCTTCCCATGTGTGTGGTGTTGATATCCTCCCATAAATGAGTCATCTTTGCAGTAATAAAAAAAAAGGCTTTTATTTGTCACTCTGAATGCAGTAAGACTTTTCAAAAGTCTCACATAGGCTCTGAGGTCTTTGACATCATATTAATTTCCTGGCAAATGTTGGCCACTTGAATTATTTTATGATACAAAACCAGTTTCTCTATTAGAATATCATTGCATAATATATATACTTACCAGGGCTTTTTTTGGCCGTTGATTAGCATGCCATATAAAATACTGTTGTATTTTTTTTCCATGTTATTTTTACTCATTCTGATTGCAAAATGCAATTCAAGTGGGAATTGTAGTCTTACAGATAAGGCTGTGGATGAAGACTGGGGCTCTGGGGCTTTGTCAGTGGACCTCCTCCATGACCTCAGGTCTGAACCTGGCTAAAGGTTGCCTTCCATGTATGTAAAATGGAAATAATTGTACTTAACTCTGCTTTGCAATACAGTTAATACTTTTCAAAATTCGTAGAAATAATCAGACTTACAGTTTCACTTTGTTGGTGTTGATGTAAATTATTATACTACTGGTTTATATTCAGTTATGTCTCAAATATGGCACATATTTTGCTTTTGCTCTGAGGGATTATCTGGATTTAGTTCCTGAAGGCACCCATCTCGTAGGAAAGTTCAGTGCAATGTTCCATAAAACAGGGAGCATCTATAGGTGGGATGGGAATGTTGGCACCTCTTCCTATTTCTTTTGAATTTATTGTAATCTCAGGTAGCAGGGAATACTATAAAGCAGAATGCCAACCTAATTCTTCACCGATACAATACAGGCTAATGATCAATGAATGATATTGTTTCTGTGGATAAGCACTTAATTAAGTGCATAGGACTTCTGTGCTGAGGGTAGCTGTATGAAAACACACTGCCCTCTGAAAGGAAGGGTAGCAGAAGTCAGTTCCAGATAAATTGGAATCTATTTCTGACCCTGCCTATTAACAACTGCACTTACCTAATTGGAAACATATTCTTTTTTCATCGCATGTAATTGAAATTTTATGTCTCTCTGTCCCATTTGGCATTATGAAGATGCTGGCAGGGAAGAAAGCTGGAGATCCAATGTTAAAAGAACGCGTTGGCAAGGGAGTGGTTTGTGGAGGCTTGTGACCTATTTTCCATCTTGTAATTGCCTCTGGGCCAAATTTTGGTGCTCGTCCATCAAGCCCAAATAAATGAGCTGTGAGAGTGATAGAACGGGGCTGGTACTACAGATGTGAAAAGGCGCTCTGACGTGGAAGAGGGCTGGATGTTACGAGCAGCGTGGAGCACAGTTGCTTGGTCCAAATTCTGCTGCCTTCCTGGCTCCATCCCCTCGCACACTGGGGTCCTGGGACTTCGTTCGGGACAGGGGGACAGAGCCTGGGGAATGTCCATTGCTGAGCATTTCCCTCATTCCCGGAGAAGCCGTAGGATATATAGGACAAGTCAGGAACATAATTTATTTGGTGATGATGGCGTATTATAGTTATAAGGTAAAACAGAATTTAAAATGCTACTAGCACTTTCCTTGACATGTTTTTCAAATTGAAAGAAAGTACAGGCTTTGTGAAGGGTCATTTTATATTTTTTTCTGTTTCTTGCTGGCAGTAATTTTTTTTTCTTTTCTTTCTGTTTGCTTTTTGTTAATTTTAGTTGACATTAATAGAGCTTACTAGCATCTAATAGTAGTTTTATCTTATTTGATGAAACTGTAAACCAGCCATGACTCTGTAAGGACTGCACTGTAAGGGTAGCACAGATTTTTTAATATTTATCTTAGGATCTGCAACCTCAGTTTGAACCGATATAACGCCAATAAATTTGAAAAACAAATATGCTGACTTACAAGACAAGTTCAGATTTGAAGGCACCTCACTCAAAGTAACGCACTTGATTTATGTGTGTCCAAGATCAGAATTTGACTTTGGTTCAGTTATTCTCCCGTTGACAAATACTTTAAATCCTAATGTTTAGTCATGCTTAAGGTTGAATCCAGCCAAAGAAGAGCAATTAGCATTTGATGTGAGAAGCTACCAGTGGGAAACAAGCAAACCAAAAACCTAAATGTAGGCTGCAAAGGATGTACTGTTCCAGTTAATTAGGCTCGATTAGTTATCTCTGGCAAATCTGGAAAATACTATTATATTCAGATATTATGCATTGACTTTCAATAAGAGTGATTTCCTCTTAAATTCATGCAACCCAATTCCCATTAAATCTACTTAAAAGATTTATATACGGGCTTGGTTCTAACCTTTTGTATAGAAGTAGTTTAATAGTTTAGGTCATATCTTCCCCAGCAGGGCTGTGCCATTAGTGCCATTAATTTCTTTCTGGTTGGCACCTTGGCTGCTTTGTTAGGGCCATGTTTTTGTGCACGGTCACTCTTCTTCATATCATCATTGAATTTCTATGAGTGTGTCTTTAGCTATATACAGCTGACCCAACGTTTTTGGCTAGGTAATTACCTGAATTTATTAAGAAGTACAATACAGACATCTGAAAAATATTAATGTCTTTCCAGATGCTCTTATTGTTGTTGTTATTTTGAAGGAAAAGTACAAAGCTCCTCATTGAATAAGCATTATGTGGGGAAGAGGAGGAAGAAATAGAAATACTTTGTACCATGTTGTTTCACTTACAGTAGTTGTGGTCCTGGAAGTCATTGTCTGCCGTGCAGGCAACCCAAGTGTTCATCTTCCTTCGAAATCCAAAATAATCTGTCATGAGAATAAAATAAAACTGTTCCCCTTGAGAACAAAGCACAGACTAGAAGGCGTTGTCTATACACTGGCCAGCGCATATCAAGCCCTTTGAATTTCCCGGGCCCTTTGCATCTTAGCAGGCAGTTGGTTGCCTGAAAGGCGAGGGACAACTGGTGCAACTGCTCTTAAGCATTGGATGTGGTGGAGGGCATCTGTGATTACTCAAGGTGTTTGTAAATACACTTTTCCCAAAATTGCAGTGTTGGGTTTAGAGAGAATCCATTTCTTGTTTGGATCTTTTCAGGAAGAAAAGGCTCTGCGTTCCTCCACTGAGTTTTACAGGTTCTGTGCCGTCCAGATGAGGATTTGTTGTCAGATATTAGGATCTCCAGAGATATTAGAGAGCGGCTAACTCATGCTTTTAATACACCTCACAAACCCGTACGTCAAAGGCTATTACTTTTTTGTAGCAGGGCAATCCCTAGAGAGGAACAACTCTGTAAGTACGTTATATGGGGTACATAGTAAAATGTACCTGTTCCATAGCATCCTTTATAGAGGCTGACCCCAGCTAACCAGCGGGGCGCTGCGTTGCCCTACAAGAGGCTTCCAGTCCCTGCCCCGCCATGGCAAACGTAGGCTCACTTGCTCTGGGCTCTTCTAAAGCCTTGAAATATTCCTGAACTAATATGTACTTGGTTGACTCTTTCTTATGTGTTTATTTCTCTTTTTTACAAAACTTTGGCTATTTTGCCTCGTGTTTATTAGTCACTGTATGTGCACTGTTAATATCGTGCATATCACAGCGTCGTGAGTTATGAACGGCAAATGAATAAGGTTTTATGGCATTCTTACAACTTCTCTGGAAATAAATGTCTCACTTCTGTCATTGTGCTTTTTTCAGTTCTCTTTAATTTATAGACATGTTGCAGTTTTTAATAGGCCTGAGAGACAACAGTACACAAAACTTTGCCTTTTTCTTTCGTCAGTTGCTCATAATCTCTATTTTTCATGTATCCGTAATTCAGAATAGCCACAGAATTTCTTTGATGAGGGCTTGGTTACAGATGATACCTTTGTCAGTATGACCTTTGGTGTTTATATTAATTGCATGGAAGCTTTTATTTTTTTTCCCCTGGGTAGCACATCTAACTAGCTGATAAACTCTGTGAAGATGTTGTTTCGGTCATAAGATCTCTAACTGTATATTTAAAACTGGGTATAGTTGCAATAATGAGAATTTCTTCAGTTACATAGTGTACTCACTTGCTTTTCATGCCATTTTGTCCCTTGTTTGGATGATTTATATAACTATAAGGCACAAATTGTTGTTTGCATGCAGAAACCAAAATCCTTTATTATACTCTGTTAAAATGCTTTTGATTGCTTTTGGAAGATTGTCATCTCTTATTTATCATCCAACACAAGCCACTTCAGTGTGGGGAAAGAAAAAGTGTTAGTATTTGAGAACTTGGTTTTATATCACTCCTATCTGTTTGTTTACAAGTGAAGAGTATAGCATATAACTTTTCATTTCATGACTCACTCTTTCTTCAAGGATTGGGAAAAAACAAGCCTTTTAGAGTTTTTTCCTCTGCACGGAAACCTTGTCAACTTGTTAGAGCCAGAGACATCTGCTCAGTAATGCCAGGTTCTGTTTTGTTACTTCAGGTGTAGCAGCTAGTGGTGTGGTTGGTTGAGCAGGGATAAATAACCCTGGCTATAATATCACAGAATAGAAAATTACATTTCCTTATGGTTGTAGTTTAACTAAATGTAAATCCATTTTGCACAGCCAGGTTGTTTTCAGCATTGATACAGATATATTCAATTTTCAAAATGTGTTTATATTTATATATATATATATATAAAAATATATATATTTTATATATATATATTATATATATATATAAGTATGTATTGATTTGTATTAATGTCTGAATGTTGGGGAGGATTAGGTTTAGTTTTCTTTCAGTAGCACTAGACACTCGTTTTCTGATTTTTAGTTTAACCGTAAAGACATATTTACTAGAACAAATAATTTAGTATTCAAGATGAAAGTATTTTTATACCAGATGTGCCAGATCTATGTAAAGGGTCCTGAGACAATAGGCAGGCACAGGATGCAAAATAAAGAAAAAAAAACAAATAAATGAACTAGCGGTATGTACGTTAAGAACGTATCATTATATACATCAGCAACCTCTAATTACTATGGGAGAGTAAAAGCTTGAATCAAGGGTACAATACTAACCAAAAATATACAATTCTTTGTTGATTTCCCTAAGAATAGGCCTTTTTTTTTTTTAAGGCAAATACAGAAACGGAAAAAAACCTACTGCATATAAATTATATCTGATACTCTTCCCTGTTTTGTACCTAAGCTGGTAGGTGACACTGAAGCTTGTGTTTCTGCACTCTTGTTTGTGATTTCCTGGAGCAGTTCTTAGATATTGAATCTTCAGCCTGCCTCTTTCTCTTGCCATAATGTGTGTCCAGACAGTCATCTTCTTTGAGACAGGAGGATGCTTTTCTACTCAGTAATTTCAAGCAATTTTTAGAAATAATTATTTTACACAGACACAATTAAAATTCATATTAATATTGAAATAAATTGTGGGTCTTTTTAAGCGTTTTAAAATATAAACTGATTTTCCCAGTTCTGCGCAAGGTCTGATAAGATCATATAACTTCCAGTTACTAGCTATGACATTTTGAATATGTTAGGCTCCAAGTAGACTTCATCATCCTGCCTAGGACAGAGCTCCAGGGAAGGCAATAAGTTAGCCACAGAACATTCTTCTCTTTGAAGCTTCAGTGCAAAAACATTCAAAGCTTGTGATAATGTAACTTTTAAAGGAGGAAAAAAACCCAACACCCAACCTTCTACTTTAAAACAGTGTTGTTATTTTCAGTACAATACCATGTTTAATATGAGGAAATTTATCATCACCTGCACTTCTTTATGTTTCAGATACAGTACTCTATGATATTTAATACAAGTGCAGCATTTCTTAGTGTTTTCACTATTTTTCTTCCATGCACGTTAATTAGATTTTTAACAAAATATTAAATCTGAGACCAAACCAGTTACTCTGTTTCATATTGCTGTTTTGCTCCGTCATTCTACAGTTGATTAATCTCTCGCTTCCCGTTAGTAGTGTTGCAGATACTACCGCTGCATAAACAAAATATAGAAGGACAATTGGCATTTGGACAGAAGAGTGCTTAGACTTGAATAAATGCTGGGCAGTAGCCTGAAGAAAGTTCATTTAAATGAATGTGACCAAATGGTAAGATCTTATGGAAAGGAAGAATTATGTATTTAATACTGTTACCATTCATTCCTCATTGAATTGGTGGATTCCTTTGAACTACAGTAAAATGAAAGTTACGTTGTGGAAAGCTAATATGTATGTTATATTTAAAGGTGTATATGTATATATGAGAAGTTATCTTTTATAGAATATATGTTCCCCTTGCCACCTTATTTTACATGAAGATATGAAACTTTTGTCTGTGGAAGTTGTAGAAATTTTGCAAAAAGTCAAAGAGAAGTGAGAAGCACGTAGGGAAGGAGGGCCAGCGTGATATTACTGTCCCTAAAACAAGGGGAGTAACCGTACGGTGCCGTCAGGGGGAGGCGATGGGGCGGTACAGCAGTCTGTATGGGACTGTTTCTCTGCACTCTGCATTTCAGTACGAAGACTTAAGAGACTGGGATTTTCAGAGTCAGCAGTGATCCCCTGCTGATGCATTCAGCAGAGCAGATAGGGCGATTATCTTTAGAGAAGAGGATTGAGGCCTTACTTGGATATTCCAAATTCTGAATGAGATAGCTTGACGAAATCCTACAGGATGGCTTACGGCAGAATTAGTATCCCAGCTGTGTTAAGGAACAAAAATTAGAGCTAATCGAGGGCCAGATATTTGGTTTAGATCTAGACCGAACTGCCTGAGACAAGCAGGCACCACTTAGCGCTTACTGCCACGTAGATCAGCAAGTTCTCAAAAAACGTTTCACTGTTGTTGAGGGGAAAAAAAAGCAATTAGATGCACAAGAAATGGTGATTGAAAACAGTTCCTTATGCCTGCAGAACAGGGGTGGCAAGGATGCAAGGCCACGGAAGAGCAGAGTCGTGCGGGTGAGCCGACGCCAGGCAGGTTTTCCTTGCCCCGTTCACGGTCACGCTCCCGTTCAGGCCCTGAGCTGCCCGTGCAGCCCCACAGGTTCTGCTGCCCTTGCTTGGGAAGACGATGCCCGGCAGCTTAAATAGGTTCAGATCGTTCATTTGATTTCTTTTTATCTTCCTGTGCCACAGCCCTCGCCCACACACTCCCGTAACATGGCCGGTGTCGGGACGGCGTAGCAGTGACTGCCAAAGAAGCGGGCCCCGCGCTTTTTGGCCACGCTGACGGAGGTGAGGCAGGGCCTGGGCCACCGGGTAGCTTCACACACGTATAAATGCCACAGTAATGTTAACTTCTGCACTTGCGTACACTCTAGCCGGTGTTTCAAAGGGTTTATCAGACAGCTTGTTTGAATGTGAATTGCTCGTACCTTAGTTTTTGTTTTGAAATTTTTCCCTGTGTTTTATCTGTGGCCTGCTACAGGCTCAGGTGGCTTCTCTTTGGAGGATGGTCCCTGACAATTCACCAGGGAGCCATAAATATCTCAGAATAGCAGGCACTGTATAACCTTTTAAAAATGTTATTATTGGATAGTTTATATACTTTGTTTTAAAGCTTCCTATGAACGAAATGATCTTTTTCCACTGGTGTCAGACACCTGCGGCCCTTCAGGGCCTGAAGGACAGGTTATCTGTGCCCACCTTCCACGGGGAGGCAAAGACATATGGTGCTACTCAGATTAAGAGTTCTCTTTGTCGCTGGCTGGAGAGGATTGTTATGCTTAAAGTGTTGAATGATTCACCATCTAAAGCATAGCAAAATGATTTGGCCTCTTCAAAATGGCTCAGAACAGATTTCTGCAATTGATCGGACTCCAATTATTTAAGCTGAAAAGGATTTGCTGCAAGGGCTTCTGTAGTAGACAACTGCCTTTTTATACAGACTACCTGGCTTTCAGGAATTATTCGTGGTGCCCTGTGTGACCGACATACAGTAAATAGCAGAAGAAAGAAAAGGCTGAATCTCTGGGAGAACAACAATAGTATCATTATCATTGTAAAATACAGAGCAGCATAAATGATATAAAGTCATAAATCATCAGAGTTTATAATCCACACAAACTCAACATCTGACCCGAAATAATTTCCAGAACAAGTGAGCCATGTACTACTCTGCCTTCTTATTGAAGAATCCCTAAGAGGGAAATTTGGGGATTTACGTCACTAACAGTATATATGTTGTGATTTGTTGTGATGCTCAGGATGAACTCTCTCTTTTTCTCCATTTTACCATCTTGTCATTTATTCTGCAAGATAATGTCTTTTTTAATTAATCTTCCAAGACATAAGCTTTGCCGTTCCCGGACTGGTGAGTGGTACCCATAAAACTAAGTCTCCATCTGGAGATTAGATTACAGCCTTGGTTTCACTGCTTCTCACTCATTAGTCTTGGAGCTCTTAGTTGAGGTTTTGCAAGTAGCAGCAAATCAGTGGTTTTGTGTTGCACTGTTTTTCCTGATGGCCGGTAGCAAGACAGTCACGGTGTAGAGATGCGTCTATTTATCTCAAGGATCTTCGGAAAACAGAAACTGATGGCAGAAGCAATACCGTAATTAAGAGAGTAAGCTCTTGTTGATGATGATGTTATAATTGCTATATGCCTATTTTTATTCTTGGCTACATTATGAAGCATAAAATAAATACAATATGATAAAAGTGCAGCATTACATATACAAAAACATTTCTTTCCATATTGTTTTTTCATTAACGTACATCTTTTTGATGGTTCCTCATTTTTTTTCACTTAGTGTTTTATATGGTGTCATGCAATGCTATCTATATTTATCTTTGGATTTTGGTTTCCATTTTTAATTTACAGGGCTTTGCAAGTGTTTTACTTGTATACTACATGCTTTGAGTAGGTTCAGTATTTTTAGATACGACAAACTTCAAATAAACCCGACTATGTGAGCGGTCACAGATGCATGATGGTGTTTGCTGGCATTTGAGGTAGCGATTGTTTTGTCAGAAGTTGTCTGATGCTAACATTTAAACTAAGCTAGGTACAAATCTGAGAAAAATACCTATGAAATATATGATGCTGTTCTGAACGGGCATTATATGATGTGTTAGACTGCCCTTCTGTAAAGAAAAATAAAAGTGAGGCTGTTCTGGTCAGGTTTAGCAATGAACATCTTTACTGAACTCTCTGTAATTTTATCTTCACCTGCATCTCTTTCAGGTGTCTTGGATAGGAAAGCTGTGTAAGTAGTACAAAATACAGCAAATTACGACTCTTGAAAATTTACTTAATGGCTGTTTACGTGAGACTGGAAGGTACATTTTGCTGCACTTGATGCAAAAGATCTCACAGGATGAAACTTCGAGAAGTCTGCTGCGGGCTTTGTGTGTGGTTTTGTGCACTGGCTTTGTGTAGCTGAAAAGTTGATAGATGTAACTGCTGCAGGCTTAGAGGGAGTTCAAGTGCTGAAACCAGAACGTTTCCCAAAGCCTATAGCATTATTTGAAATAGAGAAGGCAGCTCATAGGACTCTGTATGTGTTTCTATATTTTTAGCAGCTGGCCGTTACACTAGTAATGGTCTTTACCGAGGATTTTGAACTCGCTGAGCTGCATTGTCTTGGTGAAGTCCGATCGCTTTTTTGTATTATTTGAGTGGTACACAAATGCAAATGTTGCAGGGAGAAAATTCCCAAAGGAGGTTGGATTCTCTGCAGAACAATAGCTAATGAAAGCGTTGCAACGAGCCCCCATGCCACGTAAGGATGACGCGAAGAGAAGAATTAGCCTTATGGCTGTCTGGTAGCTCCAGGCAAACTGAGAGCTGCTCTTTCCTAACTTGAATATGCCAATGTATAATTGAGTTCATGTCATACCTATTTGCCCAGTCATGTTAAATCCTGTATTTTTTGCATTGTCCCAATGTTTTCCGGTCTTTGAGGTAGTACTTTATCAGCTGACAATGATGTAGTTTATTGAACAAGAACAAAGCAAGTTGGATGTGTGGATAACTAGGATCTGAATTAAGGAGGCAAGGGAGTGGGAAGAATGGGGTTTCTGACAGGAGAATTTCCAGAATATTCCTCTTAAAATGAAAAATGTGAATATTGACACATTAACGCTGCCACTCTGCAAGGCTAACTTTGGAGAAAATGTGCCGAAATGAACGAACCAGCTCACACTCCCCACAAGTACTGTGGCAAACGCACAAACTGGAAGTGAAGCACAGCATGATTTTTTTTCCACAAAATTTTTTACAAGTTTTACAATTACAAGGCATAAACTGAAGCAAAAAGGCTGTTTCCTGGACTATTGACTTGTTACCACATTTCTCCTGTAGCATCAGCGTGCTGGGGGACAAGAGGGATTGCATCCCCGTCAGCTGCTTGCTATCCTAGCGTGAACACTTAAGTGTGGTATACAGATGCTGTGCCCTGTTTCTTACCAGGCACTTTAAAGCGTTTGTGAAGGTTTTTTAGTTAAGGGTTGGCATTTAGCTTCTGGAGCTCTTGTTGCAAAGAGGTTTGACGCGCTGCTGAGGAGCAGAGGGTGTATTATAGCATGACAAAGTAAGTGGATTCAGTGAGTAACCTACAAGAGGTTCCTAAAAAAGTTCAGTTCCCCTGTGAAGACATGCAGTGCCGTTGGCTTCAGAGCAGTGCTGGCAGCGTAACACAGTGCAGGCTCAGGCATTTCTGTACGGAGGGGAGGACTAAGAAGCTTGTGTGTGAGTTTCATGCTTGAAAAGCGTGCCTTTGTGTTTTGGTTGCTTCGCTGCTGCTGCCTGATCTGATAGACTTGCAGCCCAAACAACAGCAAAAAAGAGCACAAGAGCTTGCAAAGATCTTGCAGCGTGTTCCTCCGCAAAGTCTAGGAGTCCTACATCATAAGACATATACTTTGAATGTTATGGCCTAACTAAGTTTGGCAAAACATGAAAATGTTTGCTTTCTGAGTAATTTGCCCTAATGACTTTGAACTGTTTCGACAAACAACAGTAATATTGTTAGAAGTCTCTGGCAGAAGGCTTATCCACTGCTCTCCATCAGATGTCCACACAGATTGGGGCTTTCTGCATGCATTATTTCAAAGGAATGCGAGCTACTCTGTTTTTGCCACCCTTTTCCCTTCAGCTGATGCTTTGTTTCACCCTCTTCTCTGTTTTCTAGTAAGTTCATTTCACATTAAATTGACTGCTCTATCCAAGGATTTTTAGTTCTGGTTTATGTTGGAACCGTAGTTTTATGAACTTTGGTCGAGTCAAGCTTTTGGAGCATCCTTTTATTTTTATAGTCACATGAAGAGGTTAGGACAGTATTTATACCTTACTGTCACAAGGTAAGCATGTGGAAGAATTGAAGAAAACAAGGAAGAACACGTGTATGGTAATTGTGGGTCAGCTAGCCTCACGTGAAAATTTCCTGAACATCTTTGGTGTCGATTAGAAGCGGTCAGTGGTTTCAGCATCGTGGGAACTGCAGTGCGGTTGTGATGGTTGGGGCCGCTGGCATTCCCACTGCAGCAAATTCATATCCGGACTGCCCATAGCTAAGAAGTAATGTGTGCACATATTATATTTGATTATTATAATTTTAACATGAGCTGAGGCCTTTGTTTGTCCTTTAGTCATTTTATATTTGAAGTTCGGGCTGTTTGAATGTAAGATTTAACATTCTCTCGCTTGTATTTGCCAGTTGCTGACAAAAATGGCATTACTGGGGACTCTTTGTAGTTCAGGTTTTATTCAGTTCTACATAAATATGTAATCACATAACTGAAAGTGACAATGGTTTCAGCTACTTTGTGCATGCATCTCTCCAGTGTGTGCGCTCAAACTCGTAACACGCGGTAGTGCCCAGGGCTTTTCAGAGGAGCTAATGTTCCCATCCTGGAGCATTCATCAGTCAAGGAGAAATTACAGAGCCGTTTCAAATCTACCTCATGGTAATTAACACAGAAGAGAACGCTATACAGATCAACAAGCCTTGAAAGGGGGTCGGGGAGAGCTCTCTCTGTAACTGGCACTGCTGTGAAGGGTAACTGGTGGAAATCAATGGGGTGGCAGGGACACCTGACTGCTGTGCATTGCAATATCTGCAATAGTTTGAAACTCCGTCGAGAAAAATTTTGGCTAGGTGTTACAATCCTTTGAGGATCGTGCTGTTTCTAAGGAATGTGGGGCTTAATTTTTCCAATCCATGCCCAGCTCCACTCATGGGTTGGATGTGTAATTGCAATATACTCTTACTCGATGGGTCTCCATTACCTACAGACAGGCAGTCTGTTACCTCCAGCTGTTCAGGAAGCATCTTAAAAATGCTAATTATTTCTCAGATTTTTTTAATTTTAATTCTGCAGTAGGCCTCGTGTGGGATAATGGGTGGATTCCAAACACAATCCTCAAAATGATTTTTGTCCTCCTGGGTACAATCATGATAACTAACTCAAACCTAGAGGGAATGTCCTTATTCTCTCTCTCTCTCTCTCTCTCTCTCTCTTTCTCTCTTTTCCCCTTCTAATTGGTATTCTAGCTTAAAAAAGGCTTAAAACAAAACAACAAATGATCAGAACAAGATCAGACATGATCCAGGCAAGAGCTAGAGTGAACAAGCATTGTCCTTTTTGGAAAAATTTGAGCTCGTCTGAAATCAAACCCAGGGGTTGTATCAATTCAAAGCAAGCTCAGCGTGGTTAGTATCCACGTGAACATGAAATACCAAATGAATCACTGGAAAAAATGCTCATGAAGTCTCTGTACTCAGACATTTCATCTTGTTTTGTGAGTATCAAATAGATGCAACTTGAATTAATCATCTTTTTGAGTTAGAAACTCAGAAGGCATTAGCAACGTTCCGAAATTTAGTGCTTTATGTAAACACAGCGAGGCCGAGAGCAGTAGGAAAAAATCAAAACATTCAAAGGCATGCAACTGGGTAATTCAATAACCCTCACATGTAGAGGCATTTCGCACAGTGGGACTTTAACTTTACATGCGGGCTGTATGCTGGAAGGCAGTCCCCCCCACCCCAGCCCAACTCCATTTACATGCATAGCTGGCCTGGTAGGTGTAAAAATAGCCGGCAGCGCCTGAATTGGAAATGGTCACTGACTGCTGCCTGCAGTCGCTGCTGGGGTTTCGGGTTCTCCGTGCCGACGGTACTCCCGCGCCCTCGGCTGTCCCGCGGGAGCGCTGGGCACCCTCTGCGGCGCGAGGGCAGCCCCGCTTGGAGGAGGGGACGGGGAACTGCTATGGGCAATGCACCCCTCTGCCAGTCGTGTCACTCGGATAAGGGCGTGAGAGCGCCGGGGAACTTACAGGACTTGGATAAAACCCCGGATTATTATGGATGCAACAGTGAAGAAAGTAAAGACCCCCAAGCCCTGGTAAGTCTCGGCTGAGGACAGCAGGAATCAAAGGGGAAAATTAAGATCACGGTTGAGGATGTTAGATTTGAAAAGGGTTTCTTTGCTCAGCCTGGGCCTTGCTTGATAGCTCGCAATATTCAGTAATCTGCTAGAGGGGTCTGTGTTTAAGCTTCATTTCATTACTGTGACTGTAATTAACAAGCAGCTGTCACTAAGCTGTGCAGTAGCTTGAAAGCATTGTCAGCCACCAAAAGGCTTAGGTACATGGAGAGACTGCCGTTAGGGAACCAGGTCCTTCAAATGAATGGGTGTAATCAGCTATCCTAGTGTAACACTGCTGCTGTAAATGATCCTACATCGATCGTACTCAGAACAGGACTCAGTAACTCTCTCTTTCTTTCTTTCTTTTTTTTTTTTTTTTTAAATCTGTTGTCTCTCCGGTACGTTACATTATTTGCTGTGGTTGCAGCAGAGACGGAGCCCCACAGGTATTTATGCAGAGGAGGGCTGCAGTGAGCAGGACCAGGCACACGAAGGGGATACATTGACAACAGTTTGCAAGACTGGGGTTAGGCATGCCATAAGTGATAACAGCCGTAATGTCAGCATTTGCTCTGCAAACCAGAAGAAAATCACTTAGATGAATATTTGTATAATGTCTGTGGCAAAATAAGTGCTCCCTTTTTTTTATCTTTTTTCCCCCCTCTGCTTGGGAAATTCATTTATAAAGTGGTTATTTTGATCAAAATTGGCGATAAAAGGGGGTAGTGTCGAAAATTCTGGCAGAACAAGAATATCAGAAAACCTTTAATATTGGTGCAGCCAAATTTTATCTTCTCCCATATTGATCTAAAATAAAACCGTCCTCAGGTATTCAATATGGAGGACTTGTTGGAACTGCAGTAGTGCGTTATAGGAACTGTAGTTCAGGTTAGGTGTACAGCTCAGGAGATAAGGGGAAACCTCTCGCAAGAAGTGCTGCTCTGTCCCAGAATACACGTTTGTGGGCTGAGCAGTTTTGGGTTGAATTAACAACTGAGCTCCAGCAGTCATGGTGGGAAGCATGCAGTCAGGAGGAGGGGCAATGGGAGCTCAGCACTTCCCTGTGTGATGGGAGGCATCGCTGAATATGTAGATTTTATGTTATTTTGGTTTGGATGGGCATTGTAGTATTTCCCTTAAGGTGAGTGGCCTGAGGCTGTTAGGCAGCGTATGGAGGCTCCCTGTGATAAGAAATGCACAAATAAGCAAACTCTGAAACAGTTCTCCCTCCCTCTTTGAATTTACAGTCACCAGGCTGTCCTTCAGGATAAGGTCAGCTCTTTGAGGAGGCAGGAGCGAGCCAAATCCAGCAGCATGTGATTTTTTTTTTGGATACTTCTCAGTTCAGCCTTCAGAGCTTTTCATAGCAGGCAGAGATCAGGCACTTTGATAATGGCTTCAGTACATTTCATCATAAGGGCCTGGCTTTGTTTGCCTCTGGTGAGGACTGATTGAGTTGCTCCGGATTCAGTTACACTCCTTTGGGGGACTGCAAAGGAGAATTGCTTTATTTCACTAAGAGGGTGTACAGTACCTCAGTATATTTATTTTTATGATTCCTTATAAAAATGGTTAAAAAAAGGTCTGTAGATTAGAGATACCAATCAAGCTGTCTTCTGAAGGGAGAAATCGTACATTGCCGTTTCCCAAGCAGGAATGTCATATCCAGCACAGTGCTTTGTTAGCTCAGGGCTTCCTCTGCTTTTGTGGGGCTGTGGCCATGCACGCTGTCCTGGTCTCCTCTGAAGGGCAGTGCCACCTCAAGCTGAGCAGGAAGACTCTAGTATCAAATACGAGGTTCAGAATAATTCAGCTGGTACTCAGCCAGTTCACGTGGCAGAATTACAGTGCATAATCTAATCTTTTCTCAACTAAGATCAAAATACAGTCTGCTGCTTCAGACCCATCTTGCTGGGGAAGTCAGGAACATGTTTGCTTGACTATCCTGAATTGACTATATGGTGCTAAGTAACTCTCAAGTGGGGAGTCAAATGCTGATACTGAGTTCAGCTTTGAGGTAACAGCAACATGTAAAAACCACCACAACCAACAAGGCCGCACCTTGGGTGCTGTGTGCAGTTTCGGGCCCCTCACTACAAGAAGGGCATCGAGGCCCTGTAGTGTGTCCAGAGCAGGGCGCCAAAGCTGGGGAAGGGCCTGGGACACAAGTCCTGTGAGGAGCGGCTGAGGGAGCTGGGGGTGTTTAGTCTGGAGAAGAGGAGGCTCAGGGCAGGCCTTATTGCTCTCTGCAGCTGCCTGAAAGGAAGGTGTGGGGAGCCGGGGGTCGGCCTCTTCTCGCAGGTAGCTAGTGATAGCGCAAGAGGGAATGGCCTCAAGTTGCGCCAGGGGAAGTTCAGGCTGGAAATTAAGAGACGTTTTTTCTCAGAAAGAGCAGTCGGGCATTGAACGGGTTGCCCAGGGAGGTGGTGGAGTAGGACTCATGATCCAGACTCTTGCACTGTAACTACAGCGTGTGGAACTGAAGCCAGAAAGTTTTAAGGTGTTAAGCAGGTCAGAAGAGGGAGTTACAGATTTCCGAACTGGGGGCTTTCCAGGCAGTGGGAAATGCAGCCACAGAGCTATTCCTTCTACCTTTTTTAGACTCTTAACATTCATGTGGAATGAACATGTTCTTGTTGTTGTTATTATTATTATTATTATTAAATATAATTTGATATTATAGGTAGCCTGTATGACCTGCTTGAATGAGCGATGTAACTTTCATACAGGTGAAGTCAGGTGAAACTGGTTCTTTTCTCTGCTGCCCTGAGCTGGATTATTTGAAATTTGGCCCCAGGATTACAGGAGTTTTGTTTCACAGGTACAGCTACGGTAGGAATTAAGGGGAAACAATGACTAATTAATATCATAGTCAATGTACACCCAGCAAATGTCCCAGTTAAGGAAGAGAAAGGTTTTGTCTGCTTTACGTAAGCTTCTGGTGTAATTCCCAGTTGATTGGGAATTACCTAATAATGTGGAGAGACAAAAAGGAAACTGTCCATGCTGGGTACTGGGCTATTTAAAAAATCTACTAAAGGAAACCTTGCCTCCCCCACCTCCTTCCCCTCAGTGGATAGAGGGACAGAGCTAACAATTCTTCATTTACTACTTCAGTGTCTGTTTTACCTTTCTGTACAGTAAGGTGTTTAATAGGAGTCTTGCTGGCAGAACTGGCACGGAGTTAGAAACTGCTGCCTTTCAGTAACACCCATTTTGTTTGCAGCTATTTTAGTCCATCTCAGAGGAACATGAAATCATTTTTTCTGTTTGTGGTACCAGTAAATTTGAATCAATGGCCAATCGGTTAATGGTGTTTAGGTAAGTAAAGCTGTCTGATTCATTAGCACTGATGGTGTTAGTACATTTCTTTTTTTAGAAAATGTCCCTTCGGAGATAAGACAAGGGATAGAAAAGGATGAAAAATTAATGATAGTGACAGAATTCTTTGTCAGCAGTCTGTCATAAACTTTGTTTGCAGGCTAGATTTTTGTTAAACCAAGTTAAAAACGAATTTCTGTTAGGTATGTTTGGAATGGCATCCTGATTCTTTCTAGAGGTGTTCTCACATCATTACTTCTCTATTTAGGGACATCATTAGTAATGGAAACTTGCCACAGAAACCATGTAAATGTCTGCCAAGTTCTGAAGTTGTTCCAAACACCTCAAAATCTCAATACACGGTGTCCAGGTGATCCTAAATATTATTGCTTGCTTTAATACTATTCCATTCATTTAGCAGAAATCTTGGTTCCATATCAGTATTTAAGAGACTTCAGTAAGTGCGAGTGTCATACAGGAGACATTAGAATGATCCTGTGGTTCATTTGTGAACATACCATAATCCTTGTTGTTTCTGGAAATGACAAAATGATACTTTCATTCAAGTTTATTAAACCCAAGTCTTTTTTTTTTTTTTTTTACTTTTTTTCTTTGTTCTTTCTCTTTTTTCTTTTTTAATCCAGACTGTGTTTTCCAGATGCTTTTGAGATTCTATTTTTACATTCCTCCTGATCAGTGTAACTTAGACTTGCACACATTGTTTCCAAGCTGGGATTTATACCAAAATGTTTGTTTTTAAGGACATGACTAAGCCCAGTGGGACATCAGGGATAACACGTGCCTGAAGTTCAGCTAGTACTGAAGTGCTGTTCTAGATTAGGACCCTGTTATTGATGTTGCTTTATACTTTAAAATGAGTATGGATTAAAATAACATATCATTTCAAATACAGTAATTTGAAGGAAACTCCAGCTGGGTAAAAAAGACTTCTATTCTTTTTCATAGAAAACTGTGCAGTTTTGCCTCAGTTCTCACAAATCCTTCATTGAAATAGTAAAAGTCAGCTGGCAGTGGGTCCAGTATGTCAAATTAACGAACGTTGTGGGAGGACTCCTACAGATGTCTGTGGCAGTTAAGTGTCATAAAGGGTTTATAGAAGACATTTGCTTCTTGGCTCAAGGAAGGGTTGATTTTGCATTAGTTTTCTCTTCCTCTTTTGCTGCTGCTGTTTCTAATATTGGCCCAAACTCAAGAAAACAGTTAAGCATGTATCCATCCTTTAGCAAAGAACTTGTTTAATTTGAGATCTATTGGACCTAAAGATGTGTTAAAAAATAAGCTAAGTCTGAAGCATGATTTGCTGAATGTAGTCCTTTATTCTTCCCCTGGTTAAACAAGCCCAAACTGATTAAACATTTGTACATTCCAGTGGAAAGAAAAGAATGGCTGGAAAAAAGGTATTCTGCAAATGCTGGAATTTCAAAAAGGAGTTTGCAAAGGAATTGAAGGCGTTTCTGTGTAACGACGAACGTAAAATGAAAGTCATCCCTTAAAATAATTGGGAATTCTCCCATCAATATGGGAATAATGGCATTATAACACAATTGTAATTTTATAATGGATGTGCATTGTAATGCATTCCTTGACTGGGTTTTATTTTCTTAGCTTCTTCTTTGCAGCAGCTCTTTCCACATCCGATGATACCAGTGAAATTCATTTCTCAAGGACAGTCTAAGTCTTGAATATCGTTACACATTATATCTTCTTTTGGCTGCAGCCTCTTTGTCTCTTGTCTGGCTGCAGCCATAAGAAAGCTTTTACCATTATGTATAATAGATGCAATAACATTAATCTTCCCACCTACTTTGGCACTGTATAGTCTTGGCTCCTACGTGTCCTGTAGCAGGTCTAATGAGACAGTACTCACCTTGAGGAGCACAGGAGTGAAAGGGCCACCTGTGAATCCCATCACCTCTAGCACAGCCACCTGTACTGGGCAATTGGTTTCTTAGTTTAAATATGTGCAAACTTGTTTTTGATTTGAAATCAATGAATGTTTTAATCCGAGGTTGTATATAGTGTATAGCACAAAGGCTTTTTCTTTACTTGCGGCTATTTCACTGTCTTGTTATTACGCAGCACCTTTTGCTATAAGTAGCAATAGTCTTTTTTGCAAAGTTTGGGCCCGTGTACGTGCTGTGTGCAATGCTACGGGGAGGGCAGCTCTAGCCACGGGGCCAGCTCAGTGCCAGCGAGAGTCATGCCATCTTCTCCATCTCCTTCATAACTTTCCAGGATTAATTGGTTTAAATATTCAAACTGCCTGAAATTATTCATGTGCATATGTACTTAAAAGAATATTTATATTTTCCCAATTTATAACCATCACCACCAACCTAGACAGATAAGTAAATGTGGTATTTATTACATGTACTTAGACCCCTGGGATTAAAATAATCATTTTTTTGATGTTGTTAGCAATATCTTGATAGAGGATATTTGGCTTGCTAGTGATCTTTTGTCTCTGAAGGCTTGTCTTCCTGTTTGTACTTCATTGTTCCTATGATTCATTTTCTCTCTCTGAAAAAGAAAATTATCAGGTTACTTTATTGTAAGGTCAATTGTATCTTTTTTCTGGGCAAGAGGACAGTTTAGCTTCTGAAAGAGACATATGTGTTTAGTTAAGACTGTCATTTTAGATCTGTGGGCTTTTTAGTTCAGTGGTTTATTAACAAACTCTACACAAGCAAAGGTACGTAGCAAGATGAATTAGATCTAAAGTACTTTTACACGCTTGAATGGGAAAAGCTATGTTTTTTTTTGTTAAATTGTTATAAGGAAATAGGGCATGTTCATCCAGAAATTGAGATACTGTAATATCTTTAAGACCTGACATTTAATCTATCTTCCTTCATGTCTTTCCGCAAAATAACAGAAGGAAAACATACTTAGCAAAGGAAGTGGCCTTGAAAGTAAAGCACAATTGTATTTCTTTTCTTTCAGATGATGAACATTACTTTGTTAAAAGCTGGGGAAAGTATGTTTCCACTACTGTTATTATCTCATTAAAAACATTTACGAATTACCAAAAAGATTTACAAATGCCATTGCAAGTGCAAGACTTAGCTCATGTTTTAGCATAAGTATCAGAACTGCAGTCTGAAACTCTGTTGTGATGGTTTAGTAAAAGAAAAGAGAAGAAAAGAAAAAGCCTTTGTAGCCTTGCAGTCATAGCTGCATCTTAGGCTTGTAATTCACAAAATCACCGCTGTTCTACTGCGATGTCCTTCGGATGGCAGCAGCACTTTCAGGCCAATATAAAAAAAAAATAAATCAGGGTGCAAAAGATGAAATATGAGTAGCTGGCAAGGTTTACAGAAAGCATTTCCTGAGAAAAAAACATTCCTTTTCAAGTCCTATCTTTTTACATTTGGATGCTAGTATGGAAAAAGCGACCGTACTGGCAAAAGATACGTATGTGACAAATGAGTTGGGTCATGGTAACACCTCATCTGTGTTGCTTTGTGGAGTTGCACCCAATTAAACCGTGGCTGGTTTGAGCAGATGGTTGCTGAAATCCGAGAATAACCAAGCCAATTGGGAAAAAATTTAGTGGTTGCCTCAAGGGTACAAGCAGAAATTGAAGCTCATAATAAAAAAAATAATGGAATGTGTTCACATTGCTGTCATTTTTATTTCCTTGTGTCTTTTAAGTACTGAATAACATCAAGAAGCCACAAAAGTCTGAGTTTAGGTGACACAACTTTCCGTCTGTGGTGGGCTGACTTCTCAACCCCAGGCGTTACCTGAATATATTAACATGATGAGTCACCAGTCAATTAAGAGCTTTTTAATGAAGAAAAAAGAGTTAACAAGCCTTCAGCATTTTACTAATTATAGAAACAGCTGTTGAACAAACACCTCCTCACTGTTCTGGAGTTTGTAAATGGCATCAACAGTCAGATAAACCTGAAGATTGATGCATTGACTAATTCTGTTTTAATGCTGGTTTTATGTACAACAATAATAGAGGGTTCAATTTAACGTGGACGTTTTTATAACTACTAGTGGTTTGAACGTCTTGATTTATATAATGCATGCAAGTTAAAATCAGTTTTTGCAGGGCCGGACTCTTCAAAAATTATGGCTGGTTAAATTTTCTCCATAAAATCAAAGTAGAATGTCACAGAGTGCATGCTTGAAAGGTAAGTTTAAAAGGGTTTTTCATTTTCAGATACACACTTCGACACGTACAAAACTTACACAAATCAGAAATGCTAAATTAAGGTGTAAAGCTATTATTTGTTTACTTTGCACCAGTTTTGACTTCTGTTTTTCATGTCATTCAATTAATAAATGTTCAATAGGTTTTGTTGCTTGACTGTTCTAGCATGGAGATGTTTGTGGTTATGGATAGGCATTGGTTCATTCTCCTTATTTGGAGAAAACAAAAATAAAAGCCAACCTTCCGGAATAATTTTGCTGTAGAAATGATTTCCAAGGACTATTTGGATGGTTTGAATAATGCTATCATGAAAGCAGTTTTCAGTTACAGAAAACTGAAGGCTCCTATGCCCCAATCTTTTCTTGTTAAGCACGAAACTGTTTTTTACCAGGAAATCTGAATATATTGAGAAATACCTAGGAGTTCGATACAGCATATGACTTCAACACTATGCACCATGATTTATTTTTACACATATCTATAAAATGCATTTGAGAAGCAGGCGCATGGTATGTGCTGTAAGTGATGTGGTATGCTGAGCCAGGAATGGCAACCAGAGTGAGGACAGAGGACCCAGAAGGGAAGGTTTCTGGCTATTTGAATATAAAACACTGATTTCCATATGAGTTTTAATTACTCAGACTCTCTGAGACATGTTTCAAATTCAGGCAATATTCTGGCATTGCAATTAGCGTGAAAGAAGTTGGATCCACAGCATTTTTAAATCAGATAATGTGCATTCTGTCCCTTCTCTCTTACATTTTTATATGTAATGTCTGACAGCTAGCTACTTATAGACAACACTTTTGCTTTCTCCTTTGAGAATACCTAAGGTTACGATGACTTTCTGCATTATAGCTTATTTGTTTGTAGTGTTCTGGAAAATTCTCATTTCTGGCTGAAGATAATTTATCCTCAGTCAAAAGTTAACAAAGAAGGAAAGGTTGGACCTGGTGCTTAGGGACATGGTTTAGTGGGTGACATTGGTAGCAGGGTGATGGTTGGACCAGGTGATCTTGAAGGTCTTTTCCAACCCTAATGAGTCTGTGATTCTAAGGTTAACTTAAAAGATAGTCATTAAAGACTTGTAGTACTCTCTCACTGCAGTTGTATTGGAACATTGCTTTTTGTTGTTTGGCCGGTTTTGTTATTTCTTTTTAACAATGTCTATTGACCTAGTCTGTCAGCAATATTTGGTATCTGTAGAGCTGCAAATAAATAGCCCAGATTCAGTCTTGGTTTCTGTGAAAAGAAATTTCTCTATGTGCCCTTCAGAAGTTAATGTTAGCTACTGTTAATGGCGCATTTTTACCGTATAGCTTAGGTGTCTCAAAAAAGTACATTAAAAAAGCTTGCTACTTCAGCCAGGTTGTGGCTTTGTTCCATAGTATAAAATACCAGGTAAGTATTATTCAGCCCTCTGTACCTTGTTCTAATAGCATGTTAATAACATAGTGATTAAACTGCAGTTTTAGTGGCCCCATGTAAACAAAGTGGTCCCTAACTCGAATGATCTGAACCCCAAGGGATATGCCGAGATGCCAGCTGAGACTTTGCAAATCAGTGTGTTAATATCTGAATTTCCCAGATCGCCAGCTTCGCATGTTCAGGGGCTTGCTGGTAGCTGCTTACCACATACTTTTGTTCTGTAATCTTTTCCTTATTAGTAGAGTGCTTGCTTCTGCGTATGACTTGCATATAGGTGTATAACTCCTAAAAATCTCAGAGGTGTGTACACAGGGAGAGATGATGTGTTAAATATCATAGGATGCAATGGATTCTGGCACCGTGTTTTAATTTTCTTTCTTGTAAGGAAGTATTTTTGAAAGACAGTTTGTTGGCAGTTTGTCTTCACCAGCCAACAAGCTAATGAAGACCAGTATTCCAGCTTCTGTGCCACAGAAATGCATCATGAATTCAAGCAAAAATCTGCATTTACGGAAACAAAATATTTCATGAGATTACTGAATTAATTGGAAAAGTCCACAGATCACAAATCATGGGTTCCTAGTATGGTAAAACTATAGAAAACTGCTGCTGCTGACTACTGAGACAATTTTCTCAAAATGGATTTGAATTTGTGATGTGCCAAAGTGAGTAAATTGCTGAGAGCGCAGTCCTGACAAAAATGCTTTTTGAAGACCTTGATAGCACAGGGAAAAGGAGAAACTGCCAATGACCTACTGAAAAATCAGAGCTGACAACCAGACCAGGAAAGAAAATAGAGATATGAGTTACTCCTAACTTGTAGGATTTCCAAGCTTTAAAACACAGTGTTGAACCTTTGGATGCTCCTTCAGCTGTCAGCACTCACTGATATTTGTGCATGAATTTGTATGTGAAGCAGCTGAACTGCTGCTTCGTGTCATTTAGTTGTGTGTTCAAGTTTGATTTAAATAAGAACATCATTTTTGTATGGAATAACATGACACCCTAGACGATGATGGCTACCCTAGGACACCCTAGACGATCTGAGACACTGTGGTGGAAATGTCATGCAAGACAGGCTGTAAAAATGCCAGGCATGATGAGCTCGCTTGCTTCCTCTGTGCCATAGCTTGATGTTTTCCATTGATTTCTAATACCTTTGCTTGTTCAAGAAATAAAAAAGAGAAGAGACCTTCTTTGTCATTTGATACAGTCTTCACTGACCGTCATACTCCTGACTGTTAAGTATTTGGCTCTGCGTAAGCACGTGGTGATGTTTTAGGCATCAGTCATGTTGGGTGTGTTGTCAGTTGCTTTGCTTACACTTTTCATGAGAGCCTGTGAGGACCTTTTGAAATAGGATAGGCAGGACTATAAAGAGAACAGTCACAATTATATTCATCTAATATGATATCAGTACGCGTTACCTTGAGAAAGTATATTTAAAAAGAAAAAAAAGATAATGTGGTTTGGTATTTCCGAAGGCACCTACAAGGAGCATCAAGATCTCGTGTTTCACTGGGATTTTAGCAATCTTATTGCTCTTCTCTCCACTGTTAAGCACTATTATTTCACAACGAGAACATACACAGCAAGAGATGCTTCTTATAAAAGTTCCTGCGCAGGGGGTTAATCTTGTACAACTAATTCGTAATAATTCTTCACATAGACAAGAAGTGTATGTTCTGCATTTTGATCAACACTCGGGTGTAGGCAATGAATCCTGAAGTGATGTGCATTGCAGTAATTTTGAGATGACAAAAGTATGCATCAAGGAAATGAGAATCTACTTTGAAAGTGCCGTTTGGATCTTCTTAGGCAGGAACAAATGAAATATATTAATATGGTCCTAGCTGCCATCTGAGCTTCTAGCAATAATTGGGAGCTTAAGGTTAAGTAACATGCCTTTCATGTTACTCTGGGAAAGAAAAACAAGCTCTGATGTATTTATCTGTAATAAAAAAGAAGTTGTAAATGTTTGTAGTGTCATTCTCCCTTAACAACCTTTAATAGTATAAAAACAGACAATTTCAGGTTTGGCATGTTAATTTGTTGTAGTAAAGTATGATTAAAAATGGGACAAAAGGTAAAATGTGTGTCCTATTTAGGGCAAAGATGCGTTTCCCATTGATATCAGGAGTGTCAGAATTTATCTCATGTGCTCTGGTATTTGATCGTGGTTAACATTTTTACCAACGTAGTTGGTTTTTCAAAGACATTTAAATTTCGAAATACAATTTTGTATTTGTGTGTGTATGTGCGCGTACACAACATAGGAGATGGTGCGGTGCTAATAGTTATTCTTCAGCCTTAAATGGGATTTCCTTCAAGAGCCTGTTGAAATACGCTCCTATGTCAAGCTTCATCGAAATGCTTGATTGACTCCAGCCTGAAGCTGCAAGAGGTTTCTGTCAATGTGAATTCCTGTGCTACCTTTCTCTTCACCCCGCTGCGTGTTTAGGAGGACGGTCTGTTTTCTTAACGGTAAAAGATGTGGAAAATGTGCTGAAGTTTGCTGAAAGGAATTTAAAAGGAAATATTTTTGTCTTGGCATGTAGCGCAGTTGTAAAAAAGAATCATTTCGTGACATCCATCTGTTGCAGATTAAAATAGGTTGGAATCAGTGGCTGTGAAGTGAGTTCATGCAGTGCGATAAGCAGGGCAACCAAAATACATGCACTGGAACGGATCGGGTGACCAAAAGAAATTGCTTTGTCGATCAGTATTAATAAGCTGATACTGGGAGGCTTTCAGGGTATTCTCAGGATGCAAAAGAGCGATTTTCCTTCTGGCAGGGAGGTGAAGTAGACAAGGCACCTCTAACCACGTCCCCACTGAGCAGCCTTGCCCGCCTTCTCAAACCCACTCCTACTGTTTACTTACTTGAAGTATGAAAGCCTCTATGTCTCTATGTGCATTCCCAAATGCTTATTCTGTTCAAATATCACCTCTGTTGCACAACTTCTTGTTCTCCTGGAATCAGCAGTTGCATTGATAGCCAATTCACCTGCATGTGGGTTTGCACGTGGGTGAACACTGACGTGCGTGCTGAGTTCAGATAGCCAGTGCGATTTTGTGGCATTGTGGTACACAAAGGTGAGAGGGCTGAAACATTTCATGCTCCCTTGCTTAACGGTACATCCCAAAACCTAGCTCAGAAATGAAAACGTGGTTGTTTTTTTTTTTTTTTCCCCAACCCATAAATGCTAAAGGGACTTTGAGTGTGGATTTACGAGTGCAGGCAGTTTATGAGCAAGCATGTTTGCCACATTATCCTGGATTTAGATATTCAGGCTTGAGTACTTCATCCGCTTTGTTCCATGGTTAGCTACAGTTGCAGTCCTGCTCAGTTTTGTGTTTTTTTTAAAAAAATTACATATTTTTTTACCCATTTATCATGTCCCAGTTTGCGTCACAGCTGATAAAGTCTATTCACTGGAATTTTTTTGCTCTTGGATATTATTTTTTTCTCCAGTACATGCCACTGTGCTAAGCCAGTGCATTTGCATGAACATGAATTGTAGTGATAAAACTTCGTATGCCAAGTACAAATCCAAAGCCAACATATGTTTTGTTAAGTATCTTAACCAATAACAACAGGTTAATTCTTTTCCTGAGTTTTGAGCACATATGCAGAAAACTATGCCTAGGAAGTTTGATACATTTTTTTTCTTATTGTTTAATGTGATTTACTATGATTTCTGTCTTGTCATTGCTTCTTCCTCAGTTTTGAACTTCAGCAATTATTGCCCTTTTTTGCTCACTCTGGCAGGTTGGCAGTTCTTTTGTGCCAGTATTGCCCTGTTTAGGTATCTGTATGTTAATACAGATGCAATATAAAGTCTTCACAGTATTTATTAACCTGCAACATAAAATGTGGAAACCTTTCACTGTGGTGAAACTGTGGTCTCTTTTAAGCAGGAGCTAACTAGAGATGTTTTTCTTCTTGTGTTTTTACAGTCTGACAGCAATGCAAGCTTTCTCCGAGCTGCCAGAGCTGGCAATCTGGACAAAGTAGTGGAATACCTGAAAAGTGGAATAGACATTAATACATGTAATCAGGTAAGATATTTGAAGGACACAATTTCACAAGAGGGAAGTGCAGGACCCCCAGTGCCAAACCTAGTTTTTTCAGGCTAGATTATTTCATATAGATGTTTTGATTTATCTCAAGCTATGTTTTCAGGCTTGTTCTTCAGTGGGATTTTCCTATAGAAAGCTGTCAGTGCCTATAGAATTGTGTTGCTGTTGTAAAGTTTTGCATAAACCTTTTTGGGTTCCTCTTTCTTACTAGTATCCTGCAGGTTTGGATATATACGTTAGTGGAGTACCTGTAATCAAAATTTAAGGTATGTTTTGGTAGTCTGATGCGAATGGACCTAATGTTGTGAAGTTCCATTTCTAACTGCAACAGTGAGCACTATGTATATTCCTCAGAATACTCAAGTTACGCAAAAACGTTTTGTTCTAGTTGAGGAAGTTGCTATGTAGTATTCTTCAGATACAGGTAAGTACAATGAAAATAAACCTGGATATCAAGTTGAAGGTTGTCAGTATTTCTGGCTGGTTTCTTTATAGTTAGGTACCGTGTAAATGTTCTGAGGCATCTGCGTCTTGCAAAATCCACCTCGCTCCTGGTCCTCTTGGTTTTGTATTGCTGTGACAGAGTAAGATTGAACACTGTCTGAACAGCAGATTTGGAAAGCTGAGGCCCACCCGTCGTACAATTTTTTTCCCCTATACTGATAGTCTCATTCTTTTGTTTGTTTGGAGAATTGGGACTCTGCTGACATTCACATTTTTTTTTTGCACTGTTAGATATTGCTTTTTTGTTTAGTGTATCCATTTTAATTGTAATGAGACATGGGTCCCCAGGTAACGGGCAATGCCTCATTTTAATGAAAGATATTATTTCCTCCAAAGAATTTGAATCCCTAATATTGGTTGGTAATCAATAGGTATTGCAGCACGTAAGCAACCATCCTCTGCTCATCTGTCAGATAGCTGTGATTAATAAATTCCGCAGCATGCTAGCTGTCAGGTTTATGGTTTTGTTTTGTTTTAAGCTATTTTGAATACTTCTTTTCTAGCATCTGCATAGCTGTAGGGGATAATTTAAAAGAATTTTGTTGCAAACATTTGTCTGAAGGACAGTGTGGACTGGCATTGTTTGCAGAGCCAAGGAAGAAATTGAAAATCATGTAATGGTATCCTAATGCTTATGTGTGAAGACATTGCTTGAAAGTTTTAAAGGGAGGTGTGCTTGAAGGAATAATAAAAGTGGAACTGATTGAGACTAACAGTATCTTTTCAGGCAATAGTTTGCAAAGATGAATGTGGTAGTGTGTGACTAGATTTCTAATTTGAATTGCAAAAACATTTTTCAGTCACCTAAAGAAGTTTCTGGTAAAGATTTTCACACTTGTTGTATTATTATGTTTAAGCATGGGGGAATTTTTAGAGTCTGGGGTTTCTGTCATACCTAAAACAAGAGTTGTCTTCCAGGACATGCTCTCATTGATATGATAATGATGGCAATAACTTAACAAAGAAATTATAGGTTTAAATTTGTAACAAACTTAGAATTTTGACTTTTTTGAAATAAATTATTCTGGCACTATTTGCAATATGTTGATACGTTTTTCCAAAATATAGAAACAGTCTATGTTTTCAGTTTTATACTTAGTTTTTCAGGGCTTGTTATTGCTTGGATTGCTCATTAAATGAATACGAATGCTGGGGAATGGGCTAGGAATTGAATAATTCATACCAAGGAGAGCAGATGTTAGCAAAATAAATCATTAAATTTGCACAATATCTGTGAATTTTCTTAATGTATTTATATTCAGAACATTCAGTTAATATTTTAGTAAACAAATTTAGAACCTCATTATTTACGTGTACACAAACTCTTAAAATTTTTTTTTCAATTTTTTTTCTATTTTATGGTGAAAAGTACCAACTAAGCATCACTTGATAACCTAAAGACAGAAACATGGTGGAAAGTATGTATTTTACTGAAGAAAAGAAATGTAATTCCATTGTTGTTCAGCTCTAATGAGGACTTCCTTTGTCTGTTGGCTATTTAATGCTGAAATTCTATGGCCTTCACAAAAGTTTAGAAGGATTTTTTTGCAACTGCGTAGTTAGTGCATGACCTCAGATATTTTCAGTGGGTTCTAAAACACGTCTTCATTTTCAAGTTCAAGGGAAGCAGCAGGAGGTTTAGTACTCCTCAGTGCCAGTCTTCTCCCCTAAGAACATTTGCTGGAACTGTAGAGGTAATTGTTTCACCAAAAGCAAGATAAAATCCAATTCAAATGTGCACTCCCATGGTAGAAACAGCACAAGGCAGCCTGGGCATCATAGAAATATTGTATGCTAGTTTATCACATTGAAAGCAGTATGGTCAGCCCATTGATTTTCCTTAGCCTTTAATCACGCTGTCCCACGTGAAGCACCTGATCCCCAGTGACCTGGGGTGCGGAAGTCTGAGGCTTCCCCTGCTATTTTTGTGGGATGTCAGCCTGCAAGTAAACATTCAGTGGGTAGTATTTTTAGCTGACCAGCTAACCTGTGTCCAAGCAGATTAACATCTTGAAGCTCAGTTGCAGAATCTCTAGTCAAATGATAATTAGCATTGCAATCCTGATTACCCTCAGATGGTTAGAATAGCCATGATTTTTATTCTTTTTTTCAAAAAACAGTTTTGGAAAACTGTAAACTCAAATATGCTTTTAACACTATTTAGATATGTTTTTATTGCTGCTCAATGTTCTCTATAAAATAAATTGTTTTAGATATGGCTATAAAAAGGTACTTAAATTTTGTGCTTAAAGTGCTACCTCTCCCTTCCGAGAAATTACTAGTACTGTAAAAACACACTATTAAGGTTCCACCATTGATGTGACTGCAACGCGATAGAACATTTTAGATTGGTTCTTTTATAACTCTATTCTATAAATCCAGTTACTTTTGCTTCATAGCCCAGGGATCTAAGTTTGCAATGAGTGACTAGTACTATCAAATTTAGTAGCATGGTAACTGTGACTTAAAATAAGTATGCAAGTAAGTGTCTGCAGCAGGCCTGCAAAATGTCTTGACATTCGAGTGAAGTCAATGGCATTTCTTTGAATGGGGATTTGAGAGCTCAAGCTTTATGGTGAACGCCTTTCTCCTAACTAAAAGTCAGATTTGATCAAAATGACCACAGACTGGACAATGCCTAGAAATTTGCGAAGTAAAATTGCTTCTAAATATTGTTTTGAAATAACATGAAAATGAGTAAATCATTCAGTCGAAATTTCATATTAGCTCTACTTTGTAACTCATGCCTCATGAGATGGTCTAAAATTTCAGTGCCCCAGGTGAATAGAAACTTCAGAGAATGTTTATGTTCATAGCCTGCAGCATCAGGTTGAACGTGTTGACAGCACAATTTATTCTGTTTTACTGCAACAGTGAAAAGAGCTGTAAAGAGGAAGCATTCACCTGGTAAAAAGCATTTATTCAGGGAAAGTTTGGGAGCCAAGGAAAAGACTGAACACGCTACTGCATTATGTTATGTTCCAGTTTGAAATCTGATGTCCCAATACTAAGTTATTGGAACACCCTGTGGTTCTCCGGTACTACCCAAGCAAACCGCGGTCCCAAAGGCCTTGTCCCAGGCTGTCCACCATGTTGTGCACAGCTTATTCATGGCACCTTGCTAAAGGACACAATCAAACAAACAAGAAATACAACTCTTCTTTAATAGCCCATGGCACAAAATTTGTGTTGTTTCAGGAAGTTTCACCCAGAAAAGAAATAGCACAAGCCATGTCTTTGGGCCCTGGTGCTCTACACGGGCCCAGGAGAAGGCCTAGGGGCAGGTCGGGCCTAGTGCGGGGTGCCCAGCTTGCTCTAGGGAGACGTTGTGCAGACCGAATGTAAGCTGTGCTGACAGGAATCTGGGGCGGGGGGATACCTTTTAAAAGTTTTTTCGTATTCTCAAATTCTTTAGATCCTTAATTCTTTGGTAAATTACCTACACGTTTATTTTAAAACTACATTTAAATCCTAATTAATTTAATTTAAGAATGCAGCTTTCCGCTAGTCTGAAGAAGGCTGTTTTCCTGCACTGGAGCTTTATACTATCCAAAATTTTATGTATACCACCATGAAATCCTCAGTAAAATTCCTTGCCCCTTTCTGATACATGCTGACATTCAGACTTAGAAAAAAGCATGCATTTAAAAAAAAAATATTGCTGTTGGAGAATGTCAGATAATGCTGGCTATGATGGTGAAATGTCAAAACTAACTCAAAAAGCCCACGATTGTGGACGCTGTTCATTTCTGGAAAAGAGTAGATGGAAGAATAAGAAATGAAATGATCTACAATATTTTGAGACATTATCTTCCTTGCTGAAGAAAAGCTGCAGATTATTACAGCGGGCACATGTCAAATGGAAGTTAGGATATAAAAGTGAGAGAGGTACTGTTTGCTGTCTGTGTCAAAGAATTTAATGAACAGGAGAAGAACTGGGGCTTTACATGTGCTCCTTATTGAAAACATATAGAGACAGTCTTTTCTTGCTATCTAGAAGAAAGTTTCATTAAAGGACCTCCTGTCAAGAAAACACTTGCTGTGTTACAGGGGACAGAAGCTGGTAAACTTCAAGGTATGCAGTTACGAGAGATTAGATCTAGACCTGAGTTCTTTTGCTCTTCTCTCAGAAGTACTTCTCAAAAATATTTTTGAATACATCCAATAAACTTTAAGTCTTAGCAATAAGCAACAATATTAGCAAAAAGACTCAACCTCAGGACAGAGAATATTTAACATGATAATCACTTGGAAACATCAAAAGTTTTTTAGTTTTTTCTAGTGTTCATTTTCTCTTGCTTGCTTAGAGCAGAGCATGACGAGGGTTGCTGTAGATTCATCTTCTTTGAAAAGTAGCTCCCTTCTGCAACTGGCTAGCAAAGTTCCTCTTTTGTAAGGGCATGTTAACAATACTGTGCAAAGCAGTGGCTTCTTATACATTGACACCTTATAAGTGAAATCAGAGCCAGATAAATGCAAGCACAATATGTAAATGCAAAAGAATAGATGCTGCATAATTTCTTATAAAGAATAATATCTGATAAGATAGAATTAATATCTGAAAAGATAAAGCGTTCCTGGGTGACAGATGATGATACCGCTAACTTTTAGAATCTGTGGTTTTGCATTGAGGTTAAGATCAAAGCTGGTTTTATACCTGCGTTTATCAGGGTAAGAAAAAAAAAAGAAAAAAAGTTTGACTGGTGTGCAAAAAAAAGTAAAATCTTATATTATTCAATAATTAATATTACCTGACATCTGGGTTGACTCAGGAATTTTCTACACTATGTGAAGTCTTTTGAGCTTTTGACAAGCAGTACAAAATGGAAAATATTAAAATAATCCCTTCAGACCTATAAATAAAATTAATATTTGGAATGCCTGAGCCCTGGTAAGCTAGGAAAAGCTTTCCTCTGTGTACTGGATAATCTGTTTCCCTGAGGACATTGATTACTCTCTGGGGCTTCCCAAGCACAAAGAATGAACTGTGATGGGCCTCCTACATCGTCAGGGCTAGAGAGCGTGATTTCTTAGCCTTTGCCATCCATTGAGCTCATACAGCCATTTTAGCTTCTTGCAAATACCAGCTCTAGAAATTACAAGAAATTGCTCACAAAGCTGTCTGGAGTGGGTTCACTTAGCTTTCAATTAAGACCACCACCTTCCATTGAATAAGTAAGCATCACTGGTGTGTTTTAAGTTTTATGAGGACTGGAAGCATACTTTTCTTCTAGAGGGTAGGGAATAAGGCATGGCAGCTGCTGCTGAAGCCTCGGTTATTCCTCCTCCTTCAAGGGGTTTGAGTGGGGTCTGTCCAGGTTGTGTCCCAGCAGTCTAAGGGGAAAACCTAACACACTCTGCATACATTACATAAATTATAAAAAAATAAATTACATAGGAAATGTAGTTTATTTTGAAAGAGTGAGGTATCTGCATAGTCTTTAAAACATGAAGCAGTCATATATGCATTTTTTCCTCAGTATAATGCTATTTTTAGACTAGATGCCAATTCAGTAAACAATAAGTAACGTTAAGAATAAGCTTTCCTGAACAGAGGTAACAGAAGAAAATGCTTTCTTCAGTTTTAGCAGTTGTTTATCATATCCTAAATTTTCACAGAGCTATCTTTATAAAGCTATCTTTATCTTTATAAATGATAAAAATATTTCCCCAGTTTAATTGTTTCCAAAATCTGATGCAGTTGTTTATCATATCCTAAATTTTCACAGAGCTATCTTTATAAATGATAAAAATATTTCCCCAGTTTAATTGTTTCCAAAATCCGATGGAATTTAATGTTTCTGAGTATGTTAAATGCAGGGATTAGTCATTACATAATTATGTTTTGTTGAATGCTACCTTCAGTTCATGTCAAGTTAAATTATTATGGAATTTTCCCTTTAATCTGAATTCAAGCACAGTTATCTGTTCTGAAAATCATAAATCATTGATATTTCTTTATTTCTGGAGAGATTTAGAAATGTCCATGGGCAAAATTACCTGCCTTTAAATAGTCCCTTTAAAAAAAATCTAGTAATTAGTATTTTATAGGTTGAAAAACCTGATAAGCATTAGAAATATGATTCCCTTAAGGTTATTTTCTATATTTTATGAACTTAGGTATTTTAAGACATGGCTGTTATTTCTCGTTAACGTAGCAAGAAAAACCAACGTGCTTCTGAAGTATATGAATCAACAGTCATAATGTTGGCTAGGAAAATGAACTATGCTTTTATAGTATGCATTTACAAAGCCCTTTTACTTTGGCAGCTCCAAGCTCTAACAGAAATTAGACCCGCAAGTCTAAGGGTTCATCAGCAGTCTGCTGTATTTTGAAAGAGAATTGGTAGTCTGAAATGCAACTTACAGTAATGTTTCCCTGCCTTGTCGTTGAGGTTTGTCAGTTTTCACAGTATTAAAAATTACTTTTCGTGAAAGGAAGAATGCGTGATGGACTTTTGACATTTGTTTTGATTAAGTCTTCTGAACTCACAAGGAGTGAATGCAAAGTCTGATACCCAGAAGAGAAGAGGGCTCACACATTAGGTATTCTGGAGGGGTCTCCAGCTCCAAGGCTTTAAAAACTTAGATCTGTTTGGCTTTTGCTCTCGTTTTGATGGTTTCTTCATAGTTTGGTTGGTGTCTTTATTGCTTGAGTCTCAGTGAGACAGAGCACCAGCTATTAATTACTCCCTCATTTAGCAGCTAACACTCCTAGTAGTGCTAACTCTAGACTGAAGTAGCACTCTAGTCATAATGAGGTCGACAGTATCACTTGTTGATAACTCAGTAGGTTAATTCATTTTCATTAATTTGTAGGCTACAAAGCAACATAAAGGGAGAATTTTCTTAATCTGAAATTATTTTTTCTTTTGCCACCCTCTGTTTTATTTCTTTGTGATATTTTGGGAAAAAACTTCAAAAGACTTTTTGAGCGGAGAAATCCATGTGCAGTTCTCCAATGTGCCCTCTCCCAAACCCTTCTAGAAAAGAGCCTGACCACGTGCACTTTTGAGTTGCCTGAGAGATTTATTCAAAGGAGACTATTTGCAACAACCGTAGGCCAGTATTTTAAAGAGATGGAGAAAAACATTTGACTTTAACAAAGAGTGTGATGCTGTCTTTTAGTCTAAGGCTGTTCTGGTGAGCTCAGATGCCCTCTTAACTCTGTAAGAAGTTGTTGAAACATGTACAGAAGTTAGCACAACCATGCAGAGCTTTTAATTTTTAAAAAAAATAATTAAAAAAATACTTTTAAACTTTCATTGTGTTTGTAAATTATGGTTTGCTATTGGCCTGTTAGCAGATGTGTAAGCCAGTGAACACAACATCAATGGCAGCAACTTGATGGAAGTGTATTATATTCCATGCTTCAAGTGTAAAGTAGAGGGTTACTTTTGTTAATATACATTCTTGCTTCCTAATGTTCTGAAGTATGTAACAGCAAGATACAGGAGAAGCAGAAGCCATTCTTCTGGTACCAGTGCTGATTTTAAATGTTCCTTGAACTGTAGATTGCTCCGGTGCTCTGCCAAGAAGTCACCTTCCTGTGGGGTCAGTTTGCTTTGGGTTAGACAGGAATAGTATGAGTATATATAAGAATATATAATAGTATAAGTATATATAAGAATATATAATAGTATGTATAATAATATATTGCTGCTGAATGCAACAGCAATCTGAGTGCTGTGCTGGGAGGAGTAATTGCACCAGGCAGTGGCCTGAAGAACATCCATTCAGTGAGGGTCTGGTCCTGCTGCAGCTCAGTTCAAAGGCAAAAGTACCATGGACTTCCGCAGGTGATTTTCAGACGACAGCAGTGATACCTGGTGCCAGTCTTCCAGAAAAGAAAGCAACTGAAATTCAGATGGTTTAGAAAGGTTTGGTGATTTTCCCTGGACTTCACAAGAAATTTGGAGGCTTTTCTGGTGCAAATATGTAGGGTAACACTAGAAGTGCTGTGAGCAATAGTGGTACGCGTGCACGCTCGTAGCACTCCATGGGATGCAAAATGCCAAAACCTCTAGCTCGGTGGCAGAGGAGAAAAAGGACAGAGGGAATCAGGCTCTGCAGGGAAACGCTTGAACAGCCAAGCTTGTGAGGTTTAGTATTATGTTCTTTTATGAGAGTTAGAATTACAAATGAGCCTCTGGAAAAAAAAAAGGTAGTTATGGTATATGTCTGTTTTGTTGGGAGGAGCAGCCCAAATGCTGCATGGTTTTGCTCAGCAGACGACTAACTTCATCTCTCCCCCACCCACAACTTTTTGGTAGGCATAGGAGAGAAAAGGGAAGAGTCAGAAACTTTTGTTTTTCTGCAGTACAAGAATGTGGCTGACAGAAACGGAGGAGTTGCATTGGTTAAATCTGAGCTTCCATCATCATAAGTAGCAGGGATCAGCCTTGTGGGCTGGGAAATAATTACAGCACTGGTGCTGATTATGGAGGAACAAAGCTTGCTTTAAGGCTTCAGTTGTGCTGGCCCTTAACATTCAAAGTGCAATGCTTGCTTCTGCTGCTGCTTGGTTTAAGTAATTACAGAATTTGAATGCGTACCATAGGAACTGTTTATGCTGTAGTTTGTTTTTGTAGCCTTTTTACTAGACCTCATTGTATTCATTTTGCTTATGTTTTAATAAATATGATAATAAGTAATATTGCAAAGAAAATCTGTTCAGCAGCATTAGCTTTCAGTTACTTAACGCGGTGGCATTAGATATCTCTCTCAGGGACAAATACAAATATTTCAAGAGTTTGCTTCTGATTTAGCACCAAGACAAGCTTTCCTTTCTCCACAGTCTGCTGCGTGTTAATGCAAGGCAGCAGCTCATTCTGAACTTTCTGCAGCCAGAGGCGTGAGTGCACATAACTTGTGTAGGCCATGCAATGCTTCAGTTTCTGTGCTGTCATTTGTGGAATTCAGTCTGCCTGCAAAGAGTGAAAAAAGGCTGATACAGACCACAGAAGTACATCAGCCGTGTCCAGCTGTAAGGAGTCAGAGTTGCTGTTCATACTCTCATAGGAAGTGTTGAGGACTGAATTTACTATGTTAGATATGAGAACAGGTCTTTGTTTTCAAGCAATGAGAAGGACGCTGTGTGTTTCCTCACAAAATACTATTGCAAAACTTACAACTGCTGTAGGTAGTAGTTGTGGTTGTTTTATACTCAGCTGAGATTAAAAACAAGGAAGATCAGAGCTGCGTGAAATGTTTTCAGCTTGCAAAAAAAAAATCACTGACATGTACGGTCCTAGTCATCCTGATGGTTATGGTCAACCTCACCACATGAATTTTGACTTAAAATATGTTCTTGATCCCAGACATGGCACTGTTGCCAGCCTTGGACTCTGCAGTGCTGTGGTAGGGTTGTTCCTCTGGAGTAAGAAGGATCCTGTTACTGCTGCTTCACCCGCATAATGGGATTTGAAACCACATTTCCCAGTAACATTTCCGAGCTACCAGGCTGCATAAGGGTATTCTTTGCCTTTTGGCAGCTTCTGAATGTAGCCTTCCTTTAGCTCTTTTGCTTTCCTCACAGCTGCACTTCTGAATTTGACCACAAAATCTGTCCGTATTGCATGAATGTAGAATTAAATGGATTTGCTTCAGAAACGCATCTGGATTGGAGTGTCTGCAGCCATTGGACCCACTCCCATTAAATGCCTCCTGTGAAGTGCTAAGTGCTTTAAAATCCCACCAGGAGTTACGAGCTCATGCTGCCTCTGAGGATGGGCAAATAAAAGACTAGAAAGCTCTGCTTGTTGATTTCATAATTTAAATGACTATCAACTATTGTGAGACAAGTGATAAAAGCTACAGAGTGCTCAACTTGCCGCAAGTGACTCAGGTACCTGAGTACCGCTTGTGATGCTTGCAATATGGAAAACAGCAGAGTGCTTGAGGGCAGTGGCAGTATCTGGTGCTGTCACCTGCCTGATGTACTGTGAAAAATAACATAGGATTGTGAAAAATAAGTTGGCAATTCTGTTACAATAGGCTGCCATTTTATATTTTCCCGTGGGTGGAATAGGGATAATAGGAAGAGGAAGATACAGTTTCCATAGCTGGAATTTATAGGAGATAAAGTATCCTATTTAATATGAGAGGGATTTAAGTGTTCATTTTATTAGCTTTTTTTTTTTTTCCTCAAAATCCTAGTGCTCATTTCAATCATTTTCTTGTCCTTTTTGAATGAGGTTACAAATCCACAAAGTTTAGTGAAGACCTGCTCATCAGAAACCAGCAGATGTGCTAAGTCAAAGACCAGTACACCTTGCAAGCCACATATAATCCTATTTTGGTCTACTTGTGTGAGTGGTCTTCTGACTGATACCAGTTATTCCAGAGAAAAGGGGGGAGAGTCCAGGGTTCAGGACAGCTACATCAGCCTGGAAGTATCCTAATTCAATAGACACATCCTGTGTAAATTTGTCTAAGTCTAGTGATTTTTCAGTGATGATAATACCTCAGTAGGGACAGATAAAATTACAGTAAGTATAAGGTAGATATGCACTCAAATTTTGAAATAATGGGCTCCCAAGGTGTAGTGGTCCGAGGAAATGTGGAACTATAGGAGAGGAAGGAATCTCTTAGGAGAATTTGCTGGCCGAAAATATGGTTTGTTTTGATGTCTGTTGCTATGAGAAGCTTTGTCACACAGCGCCTTGGCTTAACTAGCCAAGTCCAAAACATCTGACTTATGTAGACAGTCAGCTAGCAGATGTAACAGTATTCCAGCTACTAATCTTCTTCTTTTACCAGGGTAAGGTAGGAACGTGTATCTTCAGAACTGATATTTGTAACTGATATGGCCCTTGTGCTTACAGAATGGACTCAATGCTCTGCACCTGGCAGCTAAAGAAGGCCATGTGGGACTGGTACAAGAATTATTGGAAAGAGGGTCGGCTGTGGATTCTGCCACTAAGGTAATTCACACACATCTGTAAGTCTATTCACAAAAAGAGTAACTCAAATACATGGGAGAAATTTAGAAAAAAATATTAAAGTACAAAATAAGATTATAGTATAAATACTTCATTGATATTTACAGTGCTGTTTCCATTATGGTCTGTGTCTGTGTTCTTGGCTGATGCTCGTCAGTTCTAATTGAAAAGGGGAAGATTACTTATACAATCTGTTTGCAGGGGAAGAATTAAAAAAAAAAAAAAGAAGTGATGCCAAATTTATTATTTCCAATGACAATTGAGTGAATATAGCTTAAAACAGTAGATTTTTTTCAAATCTGTGAAAATTGATAAGTGAATATATCGTATCCAGAGATATATGCCCAGTCTTTGCATTGAGTTACTGCCACTGTGTCCCTGTGGGATTCTTCTTTTATGATTGCTGATGTACAGGATCTCCATCAAGGTTGGCACTTGGTCATCAGCTCAAAGTGCTTCTTGCTGAACTTCTTATGTCTATCACTGATAGAAAAACAGAAGTTCCCTCCTTCCTTCAAAAACATCTTTAAGTCACCCCGCAGTGAAGCTGCTGGTAGAACTACCAGCTTCCAGATGGAACTTTGGAGTTCTGCTTTGCTTTTATGAGCCTTAGGCACCTGGTCTTGATTGTTTAATAAAGTAATTTAAAAAGCTGGGGATGGGAGATTGGCCTGGAAAAAATACAAGACTCTTACAAAAGCAGCTGTCTACCATGCTGCTGCTGTTTTCGAGAGATGTTTTTTATTATGCACTGCGTCTCTTAACTTGAAGTTAACAACTTTCAAAAATACGCATTTTAATTTTATGCAGATTAGAGAACAGGAAAAAAAAAGGGTTTATCTTCCACTTCTAAAGGACTGATTTCTGTCACTTAAGTTAGATCCTCCTTTTGGGCCTTGTACTAGGAAATCTCATTTTACACGTGATTCACAGCTTGAATTTTAGGATTCCTAGACTCCTTTCAGCTGCATTCTACAGGGCATGATCTCTAGAGCTGAATTGAAAAAAAAACTGTTAGCCCATATTATACTTTATCTAGAAGTTTTTTCCAAACCCAAACCAAATTCTGTAATTTCACTCAAAAGTTATGTTGGGATGTAAGTGTTGAACAACCACCGAAGAAATCTTCATGGTTGCTGCTACCAGTTCTATCCCTTTGATGGTTATGGAACATCATGAAAATGTAAGGTAAAACTGTACTTAAAAAATTTAAGGCCTGCATGCTGGATATTATGAAAGAACTGCTGGTTAAAATGATTCCTAAAGAAGGTAATGTCTTTTGCTTTTTCCCTCTTTATAACAGAAAGGGAATACAGCCCTACACATTGCATCCTTAGCAGGACAAGCTGAAGTTGTCAAAGTTCTGGTTAAGGAAGGAGCCAATATTAATGCACAGTCTCAGGTATGATGCTATTTTCCTTTTTCTTCTAAAAGTTATTTGGTGGAATTTAATGGAGTAGATCTGAGGTGCTAGGTGTTGATTCCAAACTCTTTTGATGCCACACCTGACCTAGTGTTCACTGCTCAGTAAGTAAAATAAAAGTAAATAACAAAATTATGTACTCATTGTGTGATATATAAACTCACATTTTTGTTGATTGAAATCTCTTAACAATAAATTGTTTGTTTCAGAAATCCTGTAAAGTGTAGACATATTACATCATATGTTTTCCTTATATTTGTTTTGCCATAGTGAGGAGCATAAATTCTCAGACTTGATTTATAAAATTGTTTTACGTGGTTGTTTGTGGGCTAGACATTTGCAGATAACTTACTCAGGCTTCTGAACTCATTCTTTCTGGGATCAGATAGAATTTAAGTCAAAAGTTTGGAACGTACATTTGAATTTGGGAAATGCACCTTGTCCTGGTGGGCAAACTAACTGTAAAAAGAGCCTTGTTACTTCCACTGACACGAAGCTTGTCTGTTCTTCCAAAATGTACCAGAGAAGGTGGTGATGTTGCCGAGACTGACTGATGGCCAGTTCTTCTCTCTCCAGTTTGGGCAAGGCTGTAGCGGCAGCTGCTTCCCGGCTGTGATTTCAGAGCTGTAAACAACATGTGCTTGATTCGCAGTGAACAACACGCTGCAAAGTAGCTAGATGAGGGTTTGTTTTCTGAGCTAACTGTTCCCATCTCCTCGACCCTCCCAAACAGACACACTATTATCACTATGGAGCAACTGGCCCAGTTATCCTTACGCATATTTAAGATGCACGCTATTTCCTCTGTTGAGGATTAGGAACAATTTATCAAATAAATTATTTGGCTAATGTTTGTAAATTCTTCCTTCTTAACTATGGCAACTGTCTGTAGCTATAGAGAACAGGACATATGGTACAGATGAGGACTATATATGATACAGGAGCTGCCATCTTTATTCCAGCAACATCTTTCTAACTCATCTTGTCTGCTTGTGACATTCTCAGAAATAAATCATTGAGCTAACAGTGTTCCGGTTGAGTTCAAGTGCATCATTCAATGATTGCAAATACCATTTTTGCAGTAATGGTGTAAGCTATGACAAGGAGGAAAACAAGTCACACTTCAGGGGTAGATTAATTTCAAATTGAATTTTCCTAGCACTTACTGTCTATAGGCAAAATAATGACCCTTAGCTTAATCTTTCTGGGGTACATGAGCAGAACAAGAGAGCGATGTGATTAAATGCTGTAGCTTGAAACTACCTTGGTTGAAAAGAAATTGTGCAAACATAGCTGGGCCTGTGTGAGATGCTTTTCTCAGTCCTGTTCTGTAGAGCATTCTCTTATCAATAGGAACACAGCCAAGCTTGTGAAAGGATTTGATTTGTAAGAGTCCATCCTAAGTCTGACCACCTTCACATCTTGCTGGCCCAGACCTGGGAACCTGCTTTTTTCTTTTTTCTGTTTGATGTCATCGTAAGATGGATGGTATAAAGTAAATGGAGGCCAAGAGATGAAGCAATGGGACTATAAAACAAACAGGTCTGTCTGTACTTTCTTTACATTTTATGACGATAGAAAGAAATTGAAAACATCTTCAAGATGCCTTCAGTCCAAGATTCTTTGACTTTTTATTCTTAATTTTGCTTTTTGCCCCAAAACCGCTGTTAAAGAGCTCTCTCAGGACAAATGTTGGTCAATTACTCTCCATCCTCTACTTACATTAAAGATAAGAAATGCTGTAATTCCATTGCTAAAAAATTTAGGAAACTACTTTCTTAATGAACTTATTGAATGATTTCTGCATTCATTTGTCATCCTTCTCATTGTATACGAAGATTAACTGATATATTTAATATTAGGATTTTGAGCATAGTAAGAGAAGTAATGGTAAAAATGATACTTTCATGAAGCATCATCCCTCATAAACACTTTTCTTTATGCTTGAAAAAGAAATAAAATTTCCTAAATGTGAAAAACACATTCTGACAGAATTGGAAATTAATTTCACAGATATTATTTTATATGCTATTCTAGTTTTTAAAAACGTTTATTGTTAGCAGTGAATGTTCTGTGTAATGTGCGCAGACCTGTTAACAAGCATTTGCTACTTCAGTTACCATCCAAGTGGGATCGATTCAACAGATAACAACAGACATTTAGAAGATGGCAGTCGGCAACCTTGGCATAAACACTTGTTTTCTGCCTGCTGAAATCCGTATCTATCTGTCAGGAGTTAGTTTTCAGAATAATGGGGGAGGGATGCAATATTACGAAGATACTCCACAAAACGTTTGCAAGTGGGGACATTTTTAGATGTAAAAGAATGCGCTCCTAAGGGAAACCCCAAATGGCAAATGTAGACTTGGCATTAATGAACAAAGATGAAGTGAAGGACTTTGATTGGTGTTTATAAAATGATTATAATTTTCAAATAAAGAGTCATAGCATTTAAAGCGAGTAATTCAGCTTTACGTAACATGTTTTTTTTGCCTACCACTGTAAATTTATAGAGTCCTGGTAGAGCTTTACCATCTCTGGTAGTTGATGATTTTTCTCTGCCAGGAGAAGCATATGCAGAGTGGTGATGTGGGAGTTCTGGTGAAACTCCTAGTTCAGATTCTGCAACGTCCTGCTGTGTGTCTGGATGAACACTAATGAACTAATGTTCATTACAGTGTTATAACAGTGTTCATGAACTAATGAACACTGCTGGCACCTCGGTATTTGTTGTCTAACCTTTGCACCTCAGAGCTGCTGGTGGATGATGCAGATAGCGGTAGAGGGCCTGTACAAGTATAGTGTCATCTGATGGAAGGGATTTTCCCCACTGCTGCTGCTCACTGGTTGCCTCCAGACAGAACAAATTCAAACTGCTGGGATGTATCTGCACTGGATTTGTGGCACGTTGCCTTCATTTAAAAATTCTCATTCACTTGAATTGGAGGGTGAGTCCTTAATGCAGTGTGATCCAGCTGCTGGCTTTTGGTTGTGTCCTTCTGCTACCGTTTTGCTGAGGAGATAGATTACAGCTGCTTGATTGTAGCTCCTTCTGTGCTTGCCACAGAGAGCCACAAGTACCCTGACAGAGCTCCCATGTAGGGGCCGTTCCATCATACAGTTTCCTGGACAAAGCACTGTCAACAGCCCAACAGTAAACAACTGCACACAGAGAAAGAGGTGAATGACCTACCTAGATGTGTCTTCTTCTTGGTAAATGTTGGATGGATGCACTTGGGTAATATCTGTTGATAGTATTCAGCATTTTGAGTAGTATTTGTGTGTCTGTCCTTTCACACGCATGTTCCCAGGTAGCTAAAAATTGGAATACGAATGAATAGATGTTGCCTATAGGATGGGTGGAAAGGATGTATGTTTTTAGTCAGGGCTCTGAGCAGCCATCTAAGAATTTGGTTCTAATACTGATTTGCCAGAGACTTCCTGTGGAAGATTAAATTTAAAAGTTATTTCGCTGCCTTTATGCTCGATGAGGATAATGAATGCTGCCTTTCTACTCAAGATTGGATTTACATGCTCAAGAATCACATTCATCATAGGCAATAAATAAGTTTTAAAAAAAAAAAGAAAAACAGACTTCAATGTTAATGAAGAACGGACGTTTGATTTATGATGAGAGTCAAGCGTATGTAACTACAGCTGGTTGAAAAAGATAAATATGAAGTTATATGGAAAAAGGAAAAGAGAATGCCTGAAGAGAATGTGAATACTCAAATACCATTTTTATTTTTTGTCAAGCAATATGGCATTGATAAAAAGAATAAGAGAAAAAATTAATCTTACCAGGCTTAATTAAGAAATTCTGAAATGAGCAAAAATACAAGTTAAAGGCAAATTTTAATTAAAAAAAGAGAAATTATGACTGAAATGCTCAGTTTCTCTTTCCTAGATTTTATCTCAACTCCATTTTTAAAAATAGATGCTATATTGTCACTCTCAAATCTTTTAGGAACAGTTGTTGGTATTGAGGGTGTATTACATCCTCTCCTTGGTATCTCTGTTGTTTCACACTTTATTTTTTTTAGGCCCCTGCTAAATGCCATTTGGTGGTAGTGATTTAATGCCAGTGAAGATACTCAGATTGCTTCATAACTTCCTCTTTAAGGAACTTGGTATCTGTCAAGGTCATTCCCATTTCCAGTGATGAGAATTTGCCATAGTGACGAAATTTATTCTCTGATTATAAACTGATGGATAAGTGAGCATTCTAAACACTAGTTTCTTTAGCTTGCAGTTTTCTTTTTCTTTTTACAGCTAAATTACATAAAAACACTGGCCTTTATCAAAACTTACCACAAGTGATATCTGAAATGCCACACTGATTTCCCTGTTCCTTGCAACAATGAAATAACAGAATTATCTCAGAAAAGGCTATTAAAAACGTTGCAACCACTGAGATTACAAACCCCATCTGTGCTATTTGAGGCTGTTAAACATTCAGGACTTTGATTTTATGGATTTTGTTTTTTATTAGATTACTTTGCTTTGCCCTTCAGTTTTCTGCTGGCCTTCAGAGCTGTTATTTTGTTCCTCTTCCTGTCTTTTCAGAAATCTGTTCCTTTTGAGCTAATACATCATCACCACCTATTTTTAGAAAAGTAATTTCTATTTTGATACAAAGCCTAATTGCACAGTGATTACTAATTGAATGACTCCACTTTCACCTGTGCGCATATCATTTGAGAGCTGACATCTTCCCTGAGTACGTTTCAGACAAATGCTGAAATGAGGGCAAACCCAGAAATGGCTGAAGAAATGTAGAAGTTAGTGGTCCTTTTCAGCAGAACTTGACCAGTGCGCAATTGTTTGGCTCAGTTAGTTGCCTTTTGCTACAAATATTTCTTAAAAAAAATATATTTAATGAATGTCTGTAAGACATCCACTTGTTTGACTCTGCTCATGGTTCCGTGAGCAGATCTAGATATGCTTCGTCAACTCAGAAATCAATCTCTGCAATTTCTCTTTTTGGTTTGACCATGATTTTTGGTCGTGTAGAGATCTGACCACACACATTCTCTGTTGTCCAGCCCAGTGGTCTCCTCCTTTCAGAGCCAGATAATTTCTTTACCCCAAACAACCTGTTACCAGTTTTGCCTGTGCATTAGAACAGCCATCCTTCTCCATAATTCTCCTCTCAGTGAATGCCTACTTTTGCAACATACTATGAATTCTTATGTCAATTCTTGGTCTTTTTTCCAGGTGGAAGAAGTGTCACCAAACTTAGTCAGTCCAACCCTTCCCTTTGATGAATTAGTATTTCTCTGCTAGTTTCTCTTAAAGTCAAACTGTATCTATCATCTGACTTATGTGTAGGCATCAGAGATGCCAGAGAACTGGAATATTAGTCTCCCAAGTGTGATGACGTCCCTAGTGCAATAATCTTAATAACTGAGTCTACCTCTAGGCTTGTTCCCTGCAGCAATAATGCTGAGATATTCTGACCACACATATCGTGTGGAATGGATCTATCCCGACCTTCTCTGTTCCAGGCAAGGTCAAAAAGGTTAGTCTAATATGAAGAGTCGCACCTCATGATACGAAGTGATTCAACAAATGTCAAGTGATTGAGGTACAAAGAGCTGAAGAGTAAAAGGCAACAAAAGGAAATAGAATTCACTTCTATTCGGTAACTGTAAGGGAGCTATCATATCCTGCAGTCATCTAAGAAACACTTCCCATCAATTTTAAAACTTCTGCACTTGACCTTAGAAGAAAGCGTGTTCCCTATTAGCTGCTAAGGTTGTGCTTTGACCGCTGCTTCATTTAGGGGCCCTGACAAAAGGAGGAGCCTACCTTTTAATCATCAGATTATTTAAAGTGACCCAGATACAGAAGGCAAGGATTAGATAAATCAGTACTCCCCCAAGCTGATCTTGTTATTTAAAAGCTCTCTGGTTTCCTTTCCTCTATATCCTTCTCTAAGCTCGTTGCAAACACATTAGCCAAGAAATATTTTGTGTTTAAATTTGTCCCCATTACCATTGCCAGTTCCCTGTTTCAAAACACAGGAGATGCAGCCATCGTGACCGCTGGAGTATTCTTATCCAGACTATTGCTTGGATTAAAGCAATCCATAGAATAGCACAAAATTTCCACCCTTAATATGCTTTCCCAAAAATGAGCGATAAGAGAGCTTGTTGAATGTCCATATTCAGTGTTACCAGTGAAGGGAGGATTTAGCTGATTGTCAGAGAAGTGATCTGCTTGTCTCTATCAGGATGCCCCAGGATTTGCTTTACCAGGGATTGCTCTCCCTGTAGTTTGTAAAGATAATCTTACCATCAGAACGGACTGTATTTTGCAGAGTATTTGGTAACCTATTATGACAAAAAACGTTAATCCCACCGACAGGGCATTCTGTTTTTTATTGGTATGTTCAGAGAGACAGATTCTTAGCTGGTGTATATCAAGGGGAGTACTTTAGTAGCAGTTCATCGTTACTAATGTAATAAAGGATCAGGTCCATTATGCCTTCCCTGGAAAAAAATAATAAGAATTGCCTTCTGGAGGATTATAAGGATTTTGAGAGACGTAAACAAAAGTAATACGTTAAGAACGATGAAGGAACAGATACAGTTATTCATCCTTCCTTAAGCTAGTCCAGGTTTCAGCTGCCTGTCTCTTACAGTGATCATCACTTAATGACAACCAACAGTTATTCTTGATCGTGAGGTATGATTTCAGGCAGCCAGCGAGGTGTATTTGAGCAGTATGCCTGTGGTTGCAAGACAGCAGTGGTGCTTACAGATTTGCAGGGAATTACAGGATAACAGAGAGTAAACATAAGATAATGATTGTTGGTATCAGACTATTAATGTGGGACTTTATCATTTCCCTAACAATTCATATTGTTAAAGGAAAAACAACCCTAGGAGGGTGCCCAGTTTATGATGTCACCCAGAGCAGAAGGAGCGTGGTGATCTAGAAACGCAGGACTGGTTGGCTTTCAATAGCTGCTCTGAGGATCAGGAGCTCTTGAAGAACAAGGAGGGTACTGAGCCAGTTTGATATGCGTCTGTGGGGATCCCAGTTGCAGCCCCAAAACAACTGAACTTGTCAGGGTTAGGTTTACAGTTTAAAATAGGCCAAGGGCGATCCCCAACTATTACAGAGAGGTTTAGTAGAGATCTTAGAAGAATCTCAGAACCACACTTGAGACTTTGTCTCCAAATTCACTGAATTGATCGAATAATTATCAGGTGTACAATAGCACAGTATTTAGCCTTTGGTTGAATGAATGCCTATAGAACAATGCTAATATGTATGGGATCATAGATTAAAGTAGGGTGGAAGTCACTTTGGAGACCTTCTGGTCCAACCCTTCCCCTGTCGACCTGGGCCGAAAGCATGGCCAGATTTGAAGTTACACCCAAGGACGAGGTTAGCTGGGTTTGTTTAGGACTGTGCCCTGTCCATTTTTTGGTATCTACAAGGACAGATTCCTCACCCTCTCTGCACAACCTGTTCCAGTGCTTGACCACCCACCCTGTGAGGAATTGTTTCTTTTTATCTGTTTGAATTTTTTCTTGCTTCATCTTGGATCTTTTGCCTCTCATCCTTTCACAAAACCCCAGTTCTCTCCATGTCCTCTCATGTCTCAGGCTTCAACCCCTTTACCTACCTCGGTGGCCCCCCACTGTATTTGTTCCAATTTGTCCATGTTTTCCTTGTTCTGATAAGCCCCCAAATGGACATAGTTGCCCAGATGCAGTTTTACAAATGCTTGGTAAAGTAGAGTACGTTCTTCCCTCAACCAGCTGCTATATACTGACAGCCTGTTCAGTATTAGTGAGAGGATTTAATATTTATAAGGTCAATATAAGGCAGTCCAGGCCCTTCCTGTATCATATGATGATACCCTTTATCTTTGTATTGTAGCTGGAGTGGTGGTGTTTTTGAGGCAACTTCTTCTAGAAGAGGCAGGAAAATTAATCTCTCCTATTCTACTTACCTGTATCGGGGTCCTTCTCAGGAGGAACACCATAAGGGGGTGATGTGATATCAACATTTTTGCTATATCATAATGCAGATTTCATCTCTTCTATCTTCAACCTGCTTGAATAGAAATCACAGCATCAGACTTTACTTGGATCACATTTTCAAGATTTTTTAAACAGACATAAGAAATAGCAATGTAATGTAAAGTAAATAATATAAATAAGTAAATAATATAACTAAGTAAAAATGCACATTCTCATGTAATAATGTCCTCCTTCCAGAAGTCAAAATCTGCATTGTGTGTATAGCAAATGGAGATTCTTGTGCATCTATGTGCACATTACAGATGTGCAGTTTGACCAGTTTTGTATTTCTGGAATGAGTGCTATTGTCCACTACTGTCACTACAGCTAACTAGATGAATAGCCTGCCATAATGTATGACGTAAAAACGTAGCTCGTCTCTAGGAAAAAAAAAAAGGTTTACTTAAATATATAATTTCTACCTTGTACTTTGATGGTCTTTAACTAGTAGATTCCACTGATCCAAAGGGAGGTGGTATAAGATCTTGTAATACATGTTTCTCAGCCAACAGTCTGAAAACAAACTGAAAAGATTTACAACATCTCTTAATCTATTTTTGTAATTTGCAATCTATTTAGTTTAAGCTCCATAAAAGAAACTAGTACCAGTGGTGCAGGTCAGAACTTAAGACTTTCATTTAAACAAATAGTGTTTTTTTCCAACAAATGATATGATGGAGAGGTGTCCTGTAAGATTTGCTCTTCAAATACACAAACCTCAGGAGCCTGTATAAACCAGCCTATTAGCTGGAAAGGTAAGGGTTTACCAGACCGACATGCCACATTTCACCCAACTGTAATGATGCAATCTGAGAAAATAAAGAACAGGAACTTGATTTGTTATCCCCTTATATTTGTGAGAGTGTTAGATATAACTGAGTCAAAACCCAATAAGTACAAACATTTTATTTATGATTTTAGTGTGATATTGTCATCCTTTCAGCCCATAACCATATACATAATATATGTCTGTATATGTATGTTTCCAGAATTGCTTTCACTTTACCACAGATAGAAGGCAAACCCCAAATGCTGTTTTGGATGACTGCCCAGAATTCAAATGCAAGACTTCACCCTAGCTAAGCTGGTCCCTAACCCATGCCCAGTATCAAGGTTATGTTTCCTGGTGCATGACTAATCTATTTTCTTCCCATTATTCCCCATCAGCCCAATTCCTATTACAGGCTTCCTCTTCGTAAAAATGATACTTTCAAGGCACAGAACATCTTGATTTCTGCCTGGCTGTGTTTCAGACTGTTGTTACTTTCCTGTTCCTGATGGGAAAATCGTGATATTTGAAGCTCTAAAATAGAATGCTTGTGCTCTTTAAGTTTGTCACATAAGCTAGAAAGTGGCTTACAGTAAAATGCACTTCCCAGGAGAGGGCTTCTTGGAACTGCAAGGCAACAGGTGGCAGATGTATTAGTATTGCCTGAACCTGCACCGCAGCTGGGGGTCTGCATGATCTCTCACAAACCAACTCGGTGAGCACCATGAACCCAGACCTTTTTTATTCATGGGCTTTATAGTTATCTCATTGCTGTAGGCAGAGTGGAAAACACTATTTATATTACTAGAGAATGTGAGACAGCTGAAGAGGTGCTATTTTTTTCTACATATCCTTCTGTGTCACTGCAGATCCTTGTATTTTTTAATTAGTACAAATTAGTTTTATGGTCTGTCATCTCAAGCAGATAGATGGTCTGTCATTATTTCTTTTGTTTAACTGCTTGGCCCCAGAATGCAGAATCACCAGCCTCTCTAAGTCCAGTAATTCCAGCCTTTCTCCTCAGTGCTTTTCTCAGCTTTAATTTTTACAGTTTGTGAGACCCTAGTGGCCTCCGAATCTGCTGTGTGTATTGAATGCAAGGATTGTTACCAAAATGATGAGTTAACACTTGTTAGGGAGTTAGTCTACAGTAGGTCAGAATCCAGTGGCCTTCTGTGCCCTTACAGATGTGCCACTTTACACTGAATAGTTCTATGACTGCAAATGCTTACATCTAATCTGTGCATCACCCTGTTTACTAGCACTTACCAGCTTTGTTAAGGAAGTTTTTTGTTTATGAAGGAAAAGATACCCCTAGAAACTGAATGTATACTAATGTGCTGTGTCCTGCTCATTTTGAAACGCTGACTCTGTCCGAAAACAAAAGGTACTTTCATCAATAACATATCCACAGTATTTAATTTAGCTAGTTGCTGATGTATCCAAAAGATGCTTTTACTGGCTGTCTCTCTTGTAAGGTGGATTCAGGACAAAACAAAAATTCCCTCCATGAAGTAGACACCAGTCACAGCAGTGCAGTTAGAAGGTACAGGAGGACAAGAGGTGAACAGAGCACATGTTCCTCCCGAATCTCTCAGGTTTGAACCACATGTGAAGCTGAAACAAATTACTTCTCTCAGGACAAGGAAAGAACCTTGAATTGAATTATGCTTCTCAAAGGCGTAATCTGTTTTCTCACTGGTAATGGTTCAGTGCTTCTCCGTATGGTGGGAGTAGAATCAAACTCAATGCTAGGAGACTTGAGGAGAATAAACAGACAAATATCAAACTGTCATCTGAGTCGTGCAACAGGACATTTTACCCAAACAGATCTTATGATAAAGTATTTAGAGGTAAAAGCAAGCAATGCTCAGGTAGTACGAGTCACACATCAGTAATATTGATCTGAAGGCTTGGTAGGTGCTACGGGCTTACTGGAGAAAAAAAGTGATGTAGTTTTCTAGGAGTTTTAGATATTTTCAACCTGTGAAAGCCGGCTGAAATATCTCAGTCTAAGTATAGTTGCTTACTATGAGAAAATCATTCTGAAAGTTTTTAATGGATATATAATTATACCGTTAGTATTTAGAGTTACTGCCATATCACACTTCTGGATTCTGATGTAAGCTAACAAAAAAAACCAGCCTGTTAAAAGTTAAAGTAGTTACCTTGATCTATCCTTAATTCACCCTTTTAGGCAGAGAATCTCTCCTGCTAAGATAAAATCCTCTTATGGAGCGTGTATTTTTAGACGGGCTGGAAATAATGCTCTGGCCGTAATGCACAACAAAGTTCTCACAATTCCAATATTGTTGATTCTTTCATGAAGGTTTTTGCTACCAATTTCTTGGTATTATTCAAGGTGTGTATACCAAATTCAGTTTGCAGTGTTGCATTTATTTGTAACTCACATATTTTGTGGATTAAAATTAATTAATTGCTTGAATTGTTAGAGGATTTTTCACTGAATCACAGAATGGCTGAGGTTGGAAGAGGATTCATGTGGTCCAGACCACCGGCTCGAGCAGGGCTATGTAGAGTAGGCTGTCCAGGACCATGTCCAGGAGGCTTTTAGAAAAAAAAAAAAGTTTCCTGATGGTCAGAGAGGACCTCCTGTGTTCCAGTTTGTGCCCATTGCCTCTTGTCCTTTTTCTTGTTTCTTGTCCTTTCATATGCATAACATTGTCCTACTTGAGAAGGGAGAATAGCCTTTGCTGGAGTGGTTATTTCCTCTCCCGTAGATATTATTGGAGACAGAGAGAGAGAAGCAGCTAGTGAAGGTGGAGTTACCTTCTTCTAACTGCTAAGGTGGGATGTAGATGTCACTTGTTTAGTCTAATGTCTGTGGAAGAATGAGGAAACAAGGGGGATGAGTTGTATGCCACTGAATAAAGATTTAAGTCAAGGTCTTGCCATTTTTGTTTAAGTTAAGCAATATTCTGAAGAGTAGAAAAATCCTGTAAGTTACTGAAATTTAAAGACTCGAGCAATGATCGTGATCTTACTGCGTAAAATGCTATGACCATTAATCAGAACATTTCATTATCTGGGTGTGCTGTTTCATGAGTAATCTAAGCTTGTCTCACCCTTGTCTCATTCTTATCTCATCCTTTGTGCCACTATCTGTTTCTTTGTGGGACTGGCTAAGAGTGGAAAGAGAAGGAGGCACAGGAAGAAAGGTAGAATGAATTTCGCAAAGGCTTCTCTCAGGTTAGTTCAAGTGCCAGGCCCTATGAAGGAAACTCTAGAGTAACCCAGAGGAAACTGAGCTTTTACATGTGCAGTATGTTGTGCACAGGATCTTTTCTAAACGTTGCTTGAGAAGTACGCTTGCAGAATTGTAGTAAAAGTTACAAGAAAATGCCTAACTACTTCGGTTTTAATTTGTGACCTTGATTTTCATTTCATTGATGTGAAGCAAAATTGGGGGAAATAAGATAACGAAAACCTCAACGAAAAGCCCACGTGGTAAGATGGAGAGGCAGAGGAGGCAACTTGTCTGGGTGGGGCAATCTGCTGTGTTGGCCCTCTGCTTAGTAATTACATCTTGAAGAGTAAGTAGGAATGAGCATTTTACTGTGTGTAAATAATTGCGTTAGATGTCAGCTGTCTTGTCTTCCTCAGTAACTTTGGTGATCTTCTAATACAGTTCTTAAACAGTTCTTGGAGGCTTTTGAGGTAAAATAGGTATGTTCATTTGGGTTTATATTAGCTATTACATCACAAGACATGTTGCTAACTCTCGTATCATCTTAAAAAAGTCAAACTAAGGGAAGAAAATTTATCTATTTTCTTTATTTTCCTCATTAGCATGCATATAGGTATATATGGATATATATATATATATGCCATATGATATATATATATATTATATAGACACTAAAGGCTACATCTTCATGGACCAGCATGGGTAGGCTAGTCATTCAAAAGGACTGGCTACTAAACACGATTTGGAAGATGTGTACTCCTGATCATTTGGTACTGCCCACAAAGGATGAGATTCCTTGAAAGCCTGCCCTAAAATACAGCTAAGCCAGGCTATGGAGCTGTTTGTGTGATTTTCTAAATGCTCTAATAATCTCTCTGCTTCTTCAGACTATGTTCTTCATTAGGGCTTGGGCAAAATTTAACGATACAAATTCTGAGTCATATAAAGACTCGCCAATTTGCATTAATAGCTTGGAGAATCATTGAGAGCTACTCATTTTCTCAAATTAGCAAGTAAATCAGTGAATGTAGTAGAAAGAATGGAGTATGGAATATACTCTACTTATTTAGCATTAATTTTTCATAATAACTTTATATTATGGCAGTAAACATCTTGCAGTATATATTTTTGAGGATAATGAAATCTGAGTACTCTATCCTCACTACAAATACTCTGATGAAATCATTGTTTGAAAGTGAATGTTATATATCATTACAAAATTAATTTCTATTTTTCAGATGATGTACCAAATCTAAACATAGAGTCACAGTATAAGTACACAGCCGGGCTTTCAGAAATACCAAAAGAAAGTGCATTTCTCCTTTTCCCTGTCACATTTATCTGCTACAGTCAGTATTTTTACATCAATTCTAGAATGTGTTCATACAACATGGAATTATAAACTGAAGAAATATTTATTGAAATAAGGATATTTTTTTCCCCTTCAAGGCCCAGTAAACCCTCTATGTCTCTTTTCATATACTAAAACAAGAAGGGAGAGGTCAGTCTCTTCTGCAATACGTCCATGGAGCATCATTAACTGGAATGCTTTGGATTCAGTAGAAAATTTTGGGTAATGAAACAAGTCTAGGGAAAATGTATTTTTTTTTTTTTCAATTTGCAGAGGTTTGAGCTCTAGAGCTTTGAGCTATCTCAAAAGCAGAACAGAGCACCCAAGTACCGTTATATAGCTCTTTGAAGCTAAAAGATGAGAAACTGGGAAGGGGATTTTAGATGCAAGAAGTAAATAGAATGGAGGAAAGGATATGCTTCTGTTGTTTGGGGCATTTCCATTTAACTGCAGGACTGGCTGACAAAGAAACTTGCTGTGTAGCAGACAGACAGACAGACAGACGCATCGTAGCCTGTCAGAGATGGGAGGAGATGTGGAAGTCCTGGGGTCCAGAAGACAAGTGAGAAGGAAGAGCTCCAGCAGGTCTAACAGGCAATCCCACTGGGCAGAGCTGTGCCAAGGAGAGTGGTAAAACTGGGAATCTCTTAAAATAGAAGTCTCTGGCCAAGAGCCAGAAGCGTTGAGGTCAGGAACACTGCAATTAGAATCTCTGAAACCAGTTCTTCACTGAGAAAGCAAACTTCACCCTGCCAGCGGAAAAAAATGGGCTTGACCTTGCCAGGGGAAGCTTCTCAGTATGTCTGGTATAGTTAGTTTTGCAAATAAACCTCAGCAGCTCTAGCAATTTCCAAAATAAGCCAGCTTTTAAGGAAAAATATATGGTAATTTTAAACTATAAATAAAGCTTGAAGAGGAAAAAAGGCTAGGAGTGCAAGTACTTCCTTACCCACAGTTGCTGTAGTTACAGGTACGGTTATATGAGGAGAATATCCTTGATCTAATGGGCAGTCTCTGGAACAGTCTTGGGACTGGGTGGAAAAGTGTTTAGTGCTTGTAAATGATAATGAAGTCTTATATGTATCGTTTATGGTGTCCTAACCCAGGATTTATTGTCCCAGTCCTGTTGCAGAACTAGGGACTTTTTAAGGGGGCTTAACTAGGGACTTTTTTAAGATTTAAAACAAACCTCAAAGCTTGTAAGCAAATTGATTTGCTTTGGCTTGAAAATTCTCGTATTCCTGACGTTTATATTAGTGTGGCTGTGCTCCTTGCATTCATCCATGCAGTGGTGTTCAGCGTTAGAAGGATGTTACAAATGGTACATATCACCATTTAAAAAATGCTACATTATACTTTGGTATTAAAATACCAATCAAGGGTGTGGAAAATTACTGGTAGTTCTAGCTAAATAGGATGCCGCTTTGTTTCTTTCCAGTGTGGGTAGGAAAGCAAAAGCAATGAGCCAGCTTGGTTACCTGCAGCATTCTCTGTGCTCTTCAGTCCCAGCACAATCGGAAACGAGCCGATCTGTTCCCAGTTCTCACTGCCAGCTCACGCCCTCAGCTCGGCAGTCCTCTGTGCCTTCCTCGTTACATGCTGAACAGCATTCCCCCATTTTACACTCTGACGAGATCTCATTTTCTCCCCCCTGTTAAAGGGCTGTGAGCGGAGCGGCCAGGAGACCACCGTGCACCCAGGCTTGGTGGCCTCCCAGCCACAAGGGTGGACGTGGAAGAGGCTGGCTTGTGGGCCTCCTTCGTGCCTCCTTCGTGCTTCCCGTTCGCTGCCAGTGATTTGGGGGAGGGAAGCCACCCATCAAAATGCAACTGACCTTACTGTTAAGAGGTTTTTCTCGATGTCTAACCTGAATTTTCTCTGCTGCAACCTTAGTAAGCTGTGCACTTTCCTATTAGTTTTAGCATGTGTGAACATGCAGAGCAAATCTTTCCCTTCCTCTTCGAACACTTGTCATTTTCTTTTCAGTTTTCCTTTTCTAGACCAAATAACACCAATTACTTCAGCCTTTTCTCAAAGAAAAATAACTTCCCCAGGGGGATGTATTTTAATTTTACAACAGTGCAATGATTGTCTGTATTACAGCAGAATGAGCTCAGTGACTCTCTGGCAAGCCACTGCGACCTTTGGGTCCTTTTTTGCAGAATTCTTCTCTAACTCATCATTCTCTGTTTGCACAGTTTGTTATTCCTGCCAAAGCTTTGCAACTTGTATTCGTCCTTACTAAATTACATTTCCAGCCCTTTTCTCCAAGGTAAAAGGAACCTTTCAAGTTACGTTCCTCTTGGGTTGTGTACTTGCAGAACACCTTGTTCATGCTGTCTGCAGCTGTAATATGAACGCTCAGTTCCATCCTTCAAGTCATTCCTGAGAATATTGGATAATACCTGCCAAAGACAGACCTGTGTGCAAAGCCACTCAAAATACACCACATGATTTTGGCATTAAACTGCTGTTGACTGTTGTCAGGGTGCAATTTTTTAACTATATGTCCCAAGATTTTTAATGAAAATACTAGACTGATATGTCAAAGTAGTATTAAAAAACCTGCTGCAACATATATGATATATGTCACGTGACATATACAACATATATAAAGTTGACCTGAGCAATCTTCTACTTTTGTAATGTAGATGGGGGTTGTAAATACATCAGTTCTGCAATCAACTGTATTACCTACTGACTGAAAAATGAGATTTCATTTCATTAGGAAATTACTGGAATGTTTCCATAGCAAGTTTGCTAGAAATAATAATATTGGCTTCTCTGAAGCAATGTTCTTAGTTATCACAGTATTTGTGTTAATTCGTATTGCTCGTATAAATGCACAAGTCTGTAATTTATTGTGACAGCATTTAAGATTTATGAAAAAAAAAGAATTGCATATTTGAAGTCTTGTTTATGGGTTGTGTTCTAGCTAAAAGTGCCACTTGAGGACAGAAGAACGTTTTCACAAATATAGGTGATTATGTCCTCTTATCTTACATGGTAGTTTGCTGAATATTGAAGAATTTTCCAAGGTCTCTTTAACAATTTTAAAAAATTTCAGAAGAAAGTTATCAGGCAGATAGCTCACTTCCATGCCTTCCTTTCATATGGATTTTGTAGGGAATTAATTACAATTCTTTGCATTAAAGTATTTTAAAGAGAAGAAAGGGAAGTATTTTAAAGGGAAGAAAATGTGTTTCTAATGAATTTGCATGAAGTTTGACTAACCTGGAAGAATTTTTTGATATTACGGTACTATTCAGAGCACATTCATATAAGAATTCCATGGCATGTTAAAGAATGTTTATAATTATATGCTAGACAAACATAGTATATGGTCAGAAATGCAGCTGTTATTCTGCAAGGTTGAGTTCCTTTATGTTTGATGATTTGCAATGTTTTATGTATTACAAAATTTTACATAGTATGTTAAGCCTTTGTTATCTCTGCTCAGCTTGTCATGAGATACGGACTTTATGGTCTCCAGGGGATGTTGTCTGTGGTTGAGTTAATGTAATAAATGGAAGAAACTTTTGCTTTCCTGTCATCTTTCGTACGACTTTATTGCCAGTTTTACAGTCCCTGAGCCATTATCAGCAAGGAATACCGATATTAATAATGAGTGTGTCCATTGTTTTCAGAAAATATGTCAAAAGAAAATGAGTGTGAAAGCATGTAGAGTTGTGTAGGTTTAAATGACTTTAAACATTACCATATTATACTAAAAATACTTAGTTGTTCTACTTACATACTTAAAATGCTTCAGTTAAAAAAGCATAAATACATTTTTAGTGTTATAGTTACTTGTATTTCAGTATTGTTGGTATATTCTGTTTCTTTTTACAGTATTTTCTCATGTGTTCTCTTTAGAATGGCTTCACTCCATTATACATGGCAGCTCAAGAGAACCACATTGAAGTGGTGAAATATCTCCTGGAGAATGGAGCCAACCAAAGCACAGCTACTGAGGTGACGTGTATATATATATATATATATATTTATACACACTCTGACTTTCCTTTGCCTTTATATTCAGATTGCTTAGAAGATTTTCAAATGGAGTATTTTGAGAATTTTTGCCCATTCATTTCACTGAGTTGTATTTATGAATGTTAATGCTTTTTTTCAAAACACACAGACAAACTGTTCTGGAAGCGGTGAGGAGTCAAGGGATGAAATCCAGCCCCAATTGTTTGACAGCAAAACGTCCACTGACTTTAGTGAGCCCAGGATTTTCACCTTTAGTTTGTGCCCATTTCTCCTATCACGTTCTCAGAGACATTTTTGAAAAATGAATGAGACTTTGGAAGGTGATCCCAAGCGAACCTCTGTAGAAATTACAGGAGGATAAGGTGGCCTCAGTGAAATGGTATTGTAAGGGCAGTAAAGTGAAGAGTGGATAGATCATAGGCTAAGCGAAGAGGTACATGCAGCATTTCATTTGAATAGATGTATGTCTCTGTAACATATTTACATCTCTGACAAAGCCCTTGAAAACTCAAGCATCTAGAAGTGCCATCACCTGAGCAACATGGCTATCTGTGTGCTCCATTCGCATAGTAACATCAAGGCAAATATCAGTGAATAGAATATTTTAACATGCATCTCCCACTCTTGTCTGTAGAGGGGGGTTCTCCTGAGGAAATAAAATGACTAACAAGAATCGCAGCAATGAGCTCACCAGGCAATGTGCTGTTTTCTCCTCAGACAGTTTACTTCTAGCACTAAACCATGTGGGTGTAAATATGCAAAAGGATGGTATTCATCGCTAGGGTCTGGATTTCACTGCGGTGCTGTAAACCTGCAGGAACTTCAGAGCAAGCAAAGCAGTTATCAGTGGAAAAGAGATGAGTCTCCATCTCAAGAGAAACTGAATCACAACTTCCTTTTGCAAATGAGAGGATCTCAGGGCAATGGGGAAAACTTCTAGATAATGAAGACTGTGCTCACTTGATTTCCTGTTGCTCTCTTTCTGCCAAATCTTGTTTCGCTCTCAGCCAAGAGAACAAGTGACCAGGCTCAGTGCTACAAAGTCTGTTGGCTTCATGTTTGCTCTGTAGATAGGATATGCAATGTGAAATAGTAATAGGAAAGTTCCCCCTTGAAAAAAGAGCTTTTGCTCATGTCTATTTATTTTCCCTAGTCTGTATAGAAACTTACCCACTCTGGATTACCTTCACAAATGGACGAATTAAAAACGATGTTGCATGTATACTTGGTTTTCTTTTCTTTAAACTGAACTGCTAGCCTTAACAGCTGCTTTACTATCCCTTCTTTCAATGGATACTATACCATTTGATGACAGCTCCTAAAATAATCCTCTTGTGGCCTGCATACATGGAGATCACGTTACCCTGCGGCTTTCTGAAATATGAAATCCTGTGTGATAGTCAGGCAACTTGGCAGAAACACCCTCTGCGAACGAGTTGCAGTGGATCTTTGGCTCTCCGAGAGCCCAGCCTGGATTCAGTGCGCAGTCACCTGCTTGCAGTCTTGCAGTGAATAACTTTTACTAACTGTGATCAGGAGCACTGGAAATTCGTTCATTAATTTACAGGTACTGTGAGGCTGATATGGTTATAATTAATGTGGCTTCTGCTTGAACACAGACTTCAAGTCATCACTGTAACTCATACTATACTCTAATTCTGTTAAAAAAAATAATAAAAGGAGGCAGGGGAGGAGAAAAGCCAGCTGAACCCCCACTCAGAACCTGAGTCCAAATCTGTCTTCTCTCATCGGAAAGGTCAGATCTCGCTTTTGTGGCCTGGAGAGTAAAGCCTGTCTATCCCTTTATCACTTACTTAGACAAGTTTTGGTTTCAGATCTTGCTCAGGTGATGGTTTCAGTGATGTCAGTATAACTGAAGGATGGACTGAACTACCCTCTGCTTTCATATGTGCCCAGAATTTAGTTTCACAAACAGAATGAAGAAATGATACATAAAATAAGGTGGGATAGCAGCCTGAACTGAGGATGCCACCACAGTACATGGGAAAGACATTCTGTTTGGCCTCAAAGATTGTTCTCATGTGGGGAGATGGGGAAATGAAATGCTTTTTCAGGGCTCCTGTTAGCCATGCTTTCCACAAGTAATAGGAGAGAATGAAGAAAGGGCTGGGGCCTTTTAGAGAAAGATGGAAGGTAATGCAGGGAAAATCAAATGGTTGATCTTGTCTTTGAATCTAGCACCGCCTTTGGATATGCTTCGTTTCCTCTATTTCATTTCCTTGCACGTTTATATATGTTTAGGTACAAAATGAGAATCAGGATGAGCTCAGTTTCATTGGGCCCTCTAATCCAGGATTTGTTCTCATGTTTCCAGAGGCAAAAGGAAAATGCATTAAGCCATTTCAACACCTAATGTGGCCTCAATCTCAGAATTATCTTTACAGTTCAGCTGTTTCATCAGCTGTTCACCAGTTTTTAATTCACTGTACAGAATTTAATCTCTATTACAGAAAGAAACTATAATAGCATAGCTGTTGCAACGCACCTACCCACAGTTCAATGCAAAAGGGAGTGAATGTTATTAAATTACTAGGGGGAAAAATTGCTTTGGCAATTCCTCAGATGTTTTTTTCAGCATATGTTGGCTCTCATTCCTTCCTAAGTCATCCTTCATTATTTTATCATCTTTCCATTTTCCTATTCCTAATCAATTCTGTCTCTTACGCCTTTTACAATGCGTCTTAATCAGTTTGCTCACTTTCTGGCTATAATCAGCTCTTCTCTAGATGTAGAAAACCTTGTTTTATTCCCTTCCCTTTTCATTTCACTGTTATTCAGCATGCCTTCTGGTCACAGGCTCAGTTTGAGGGCTGCTCTGCTCCTCGTGGTTTAGCTGCCCTTCAGTCTAGCATGTGGTTGTAGCACATGCACTTGGACAGCACGCAAGACTTAGTTTTATAAGGCAGAATAAAGGGCATGTGAGCAGGCAGTACCTGTTGAGATAGCAAGTTGTGAGCACGTGCTACGTTTCACAGCATTGGTTATCCAGGCCATGTTTGGTGGAACAAGAAATTTTGAAAATAATTTTAAAACAAAGCTAAAAATATAAAGGAAAAATAGATAGATTTTCCTGACTTTGTTTTTCCAGAAATAATATGATGTTTTGCTGCTTAGAATTAGAATAAATTACTAAATATGATCAGACTTTCTTGAGTCATAGCCCATGCATGACTTAGAATGGGAAAGAGAAGCAAATGCATATGAAGATATGCTTTCTTTTCCCAGAGATAGTCAGAAACAGGGTCCCTTTATATTTTTCACGTCTACCTTGTTCAGTGCTCACTAATCCTTTTGAAAATGTTGCAAAAATATGTTTTGCGGTCCATTTTAAGATAACAAGTTAATATGAGAGATACTGTAGAATGATTCTTTGACTGTACTGTACTTGACTTAAAATATATGTATGTACACATGCGTATGTATACATATGTACTTTGAAGTGAAAAAGCGTGCTTCTGACATGTTTGGAATCACATCTGGGTTAAAATGTTTTGCCTCCAATGTCATTTCACTGGAGTGCACTTGGTGCAGAGGTAGAAACCAGCTGGTGATGTGCTTCTGAAATTTCCATGTGCGAACAGTGCCATGCAGTTCAGTGAAGCTCCATGTCCTTCAACTTACTGCGGACATTTTGTTTTCTTGTCTTGCAGGATGGTTTCACTCCCTTAGCCGTTGCACTGCAACAAGGACACAATCAGGCAGTGGCTATCCTGCTGGAAAACGACACCAAGGGGAAAGTGAGATTACCAGCCTTGCACATTGCCGCTAGAAAAGACGACACCAAATCAGCAGCGCTCTTACTGCAGAACGACCACAATGCCGATGTGCAGTCCAAGGTAACGCGACGCTGCCCTGCAGGTAACAGGGCAGTCATGTGGCTGAGTGCCAGTGGGCAGCAACCTTTTACTTCCTTCATCCTAAGGGTTGAAGGTAATTTCTTCTGTGGGGAAAGACGAGTTCCACAACCAGTATCACCAGTAATATATCTACTTCAGCAGTGTTTAGCAACACAGTAATTGCAAGCTACACATTTTTTTTTGCTTTTTCCTTATACCTCCCATTTCTGTGGTAACCAGCTTTCTCCCATTATTTGTAAACCAGGAGAAAGAATGGAAGCAGAATCACTGCTTCCCTATTAAATAGGATACTGGTTTATTGCCTGTGGGAACATAGGTTATTTTTAATGTTAATGCATGCTTCGGTGGCTTTTCCCATTATAACAACATAACTCATTTCAAAAAGCAACTTAGTTCTCCGTTTTGCAGCCAGTCTTTAATATCTTTCCTCTTTTTCCCAAACCATGCTGCATCAGATGATGGTGAATAGGACGACTGAGGTACCGAGATCAAAAATTTTTAATTATTATTTCTGTTATTTATAATTATTTTCTCTGCTCTGTGGCAATATTTCTTTAATATTTAGCACTAAAATTTATGACTCTTTTTCAATGAATAGCGATTTGTGACTCAGCAAACCTGTTTTTATTCATCCCTTGTTTTATAATTTCATTTTATTTGTGTCACCATATCGAAGTAAACTTTTGAAAATTCACATTCAGTTCAAAGAATTTTAAAGTGAGTAATGGAGCTAAGAGAATGAAGATGTTCTTCTAGCTCAATTAAATTAATTATGAAAATGCACTAACTTGGCATAACTATATTAAAGTGTCTGGCTCAGCCAGAATCATGGTAAAATTCATTTTACTTCTCGTACAGTAGAACATATAATTGAATCCTCCAAGGTAAAAACTTGTTCAGAGCATCTGCTTATTTTCACCATGGTTCTTATTATGATCTTTTCAGTGAAGTTTTCAGCAGTCCTTAGGGGATAGTACATGATCAGAATATTATTGTTCTTATACTGATTGTGGAAGTAACAAGTCTCCACAAGTACTTTCACTAAAAATGAAGTGTCTGATTGGCTAGAACTCTGATTTCCCCCCTAAAAATTTAGGAAACATTTAGGAAAAAGCATTATTTCCAAGAACACAGTCTTTTTTTTTTTTTTTTGAATGCCTGCTTCTTCACTTACGGTAAATGTGAAGCAGTTTACATCTCCTTCACTGGCCATTACATTGACTCAAAGTACCTTGCATTTGTCACAAGGTAAATACATGTCCTTGAGAAGTTAGTTGTTAATGCAACATAAATTCACTCTGTAGCTTAGTACAGAATCTTATTTGTGTGCCGATATCCTCAGTAGACATTTTCCCAGTAATTTACCATGGCAACAAGGCTATGAATTTAATGACTGTTTTTATTGTACTTCCACCAGAATCACCTGTGGGCTGACAAAGAAGTAAATGGAGTTAGGTTAAAATAATGGTCCAACTGATGTATCTTTGGGGAATAAAGTTGATTTCAGAGCACAACATCTATCTTTATTCCACATTTTTATACACATTTATTTATACATGTCTTTATTCTGTGAGCAGTTTACAATAATGATTGGTACACTGAAAGAAAGAAAACCTAGTTGAAAATACAGTATAGTCCAGAAGCCAGAAGTATTTTTCTTTCCCATAACTACCAATAAGACTGTAAGGTCTGATCAAATCAGTGTAAAGCTCTTCAGGGAAACCTCAAAAGCAAGGTCCTTTCTACTTGAATTACTTATGAGACTAAAAGCTTGCTGCGTGCCCTACTTTCTGAAAAATTAGTCTCTTTTATTTTGTTGTCAGGTAATTCTGTATTTTGTAAATGAAGTGTGTTTCAACTTCTAGTGCTCAAGAGGCAATAAGTAAATCAAGTTTTTTCTCAAAGAGAGATGGCAAAGTTTCTTTGGCTCTTTTGAGATCTAAATTATATATAAATGTAAATAATTATGGTTCTTAAAATTATGCTTCTTATAATAAGCAAAGTTTCTCATGTAGACCAAGCTCTTTGATTACACCTTGAATAATTTGTAATTCTTAGCTCAGTAAAACCAGAGTCCAAGAGCTTTTGTTGTTTTTTAGACAAGAACAGTAAACAGATGCAGCCCAAAAGACCCTAGTTGTTTATGAATTTTAATAAGCAAGCTCCCTTTATTTTCTTTAAGGATGGATAATATATCAATTAATTAATAATATATTTCTGATATGAAAGCTACTGATTTCTTTTTGGCTTGAACACTGACTCAGAAAATGAAAGAAAGAAACACTTTTGATAATATCCCACATGAAAACCACATATCCTGCCTGAAAGACTTTGCTATATTATAGGTTAACTGGATAAAATCAGTGTAATACATTTGTTTGCCAGCAACTGTTAAAGTCAGGTTCTAGTTAAGTTGATTATATTGTATGAATTGATTCCTATAATAAGGACCGTTTCCTTTTGTAGAGTGGCTTTACACCTTTGCACATAGCTGCGCACTATGGAAATGTCAATGTGGCAACGCTGCTGCTAAACAGAGGAGCTGCAGTCGATTTCACAGCAAGGGTATGGAAGAGTTTTTTTCTCTTTTCAGTTGTAATGGCCTATGAAAGTGGGAGCGTATCTTTGTGTAATTCCTAATCAAGAGTACATGAGAAGCAAAATAATGCTGAAAATCTGTTGTATTCAAGACATCTATTTTTTTTTCCTCATAATTTTTTAAAGTTACCTTCATGCAGAATCCTTGGGAGCTTACTATCAACTCGTTTTCCCAGTTGACAGAAGCAGGCTCCTTTGAATTGTGTCAGAGTGCCAATGTTCTCAGGATATGTCAATTTATTTTAGCTTTCCTGTCAGTTAGACATACTTCAGAAATATATTGTATAGGATTTATTGTCTTCTTCCTGTCTGTTAGGGATTCAATATTTACTGTACCACTTTCATTTGATATTGTCACATGTAAACATATTTTGAAATAGCAAAAGTAAGGTACAGTGCCATTATGTGAATACAACATTATAAGTACTAATTAATCATGACTAATATTTTGTGGTAAGCAACTGCAGATCTACATAATATAGTCTATTTGTTTTCATGCATTACTTAGTTTGAAGCATGTCATCTGGTGCCATGAAAACCTCTGGTAATCTGTATATCACTGAATCTACTGGATCACAGATTTCTGTTTGATTTTGCATTGCCAAGCACACTTTGAATTACTTTAGGATTCAGCCTTTCAGACTGACTTCCTCCTCTTGCCCGTCCGGAGTAGCTGCTAATGTTACCTCTTGCCCCTCACCCCAAGCATTTGCAAGGACTTTCAGCCTAAACAGGACCTATGCTATTTACATGACATTTATGAGATTACTTTGTGCAGGAGTCATGCATTTGTGTAATGTGTGTGTTGCAATGATTTAAATGCATCAGTGTTTTGTGAATATTGACTCATTGGGACTCCGGTATATGTTTGTTTATTTGTCTGACTCTGGGACTGCGATGTTTGCTGCTTTTGCAGATGTGCTTCTTCGTTTATAAAACAAACAAACAATGAATAAAGATTCTTGCTTAAAAGGAATTACTAACTCTAGCTTATATGGTGTGTGCCTAGCTCTGATGCTCAAGTACATTTTCATTTATTCTCTATAATGTGATGGTCTCATTTTGTGAGCCAAACACAAATTCACCGCCATTATATACCTTCAAATCCATCATGCTCATTGTTTGTTCTTTTCATGGTGTAGAATGGAATCACCCCACTGCATGTGGCTTCCAAAAGGGGAAACACAAACATGGTGAAGCTCTTGTTGGATCGCGGAGGGCAGATCGATGCCAAAACCAGGGTGAGTGTTTCTATTCCCTGAATATGATGTTGTCCCTTCTTGGGAATGGATTGGGATTTTTTGCTTGCTTGATTTTTTTTTTTTTTTTTTTGGTGGTTGTTGTTTTTTTAAACCAGAGACTGGGAACATCAAGCTTCATAACTAGGCATTCTGCTTCAGTAATTGTGTCTTGTGTTCTGTTCTTAAAGTGAGACATTAGATGCAGCTGTTACATATTTCTCAAAAAGCCAAACAAAAAATGTTCAGCTGAACGCATCTCCAAAAACATTAAACATTGCTTCTTCACAAGTGTACTGTTTGTGAAACTTGGACCAAATTTACATGGTGACTCCAAAAACAATTTCTAAAGAAGTACTTTTCTACCCTTTTTTGTATTCAGTATCCTACCTTTAGTTTTCAGACTATTTGTTTTATGTAGACTGTTTTCTGTGGTATCAGAGTAAAGGATGGCAGGCGTTGATGACAGAAGGAGGCAGAAAAACTCTTTCCTTCAGTGTCCTCTACCTGCATCATACAAGAAAAAGCTGATGAAACTCTGATCTCGTTGAGGAAAGAGCTAAGTGTGCTATTTGATCCAACTACATGTGGCACAGGAACACACGTGCTGCATGGCAATGGGAGGGTCTAAGGCCAGCTAAGCCTTTCAGGCCCCTGACTTCTATATGTTTGTGCCAGTCATCATGAAAAGGAAAACTACATTAGTAGGCTAGCAATCACTTCTTACTGAAGAGTCAACATTGGGAAGGAGTAACCTATTCTGTGCCAGCAGAGTATCACCTCTTCCCTGGACAAACCACAGAGAATTAGGTGATGATTACTGATTTCCTCCTCCTAATTGTCTTGTTGAAAAGGCACACCAATACTTTACTCTTTATTCATTCAGGACAAACGAAAAACACACCACTTTGTGTGTGCAAGGTTAATTATTTAAAATTGGATTTTGGAGCCACTCAGGAACATGTGGTCATTAATGCAAACTGAAGAGCACAGAACTTTGTTATTGAAAGCTGCTTGTTCTTAAGCACTGATCTGCAAAGTGTTATCTCCAGGTAATACACAGTCTTTCAGAACACAGAGTTTAGAGCTGCACTTAAGAGTTTGAACCTAAATATAGTTTTTGTTTAATAAGGTAGAAAGGTAGGGTATATTGCATTCAGCTGCCCTTGTGGTTTATTCAGCCTCAGCAGTTACTTTGTTACTAATTTCATCAACTATTTGTTGCTTCATAAGCTAGGAAGAGAAACATGATTATCATGTAACTCTGTATGTGATTATGATTTATATTCCTGATGTCTCTCTTGCTCTTATTTTTTAAAAAAACTAATGATGATGGAAGATGATACATCTTACGAAGGTGTGCAGTAAATCATCCCTGTTCAAACTGACCTTAAGAAGTGTCTAAAATCCTATGGTAAAGAGGCATGAAATGGTAATAATACACTGCAGTCAGAATATTTCACATATGCATAAGCACAGCAGTCGTACAGAAATGGTCCGTTTGCCCTATGGGATGACAGTATTGAATTCAACTCTTTGCTGTTCAGTATTTAGATACTTGTTTTGGACAAGTTGTGCCAGATGATTGAAAGGACATCTTGGATTTTATGAGGTCAAGATGTATCCCCTCCCCACACACCCGGAAAGATTGATGTGCAGTTGTGAATGAAACTGAAAGAACAGGACTTTGCCCGGTGTAGGTGGAAGGCTCTGATTTTAGAGTCTTCACGTTGTCTTGGCTTCCTGCCCTTTGTCAGCTGCTACATTAGCACAAAAACTGCTAGCACAAAGCTACTGGTGACAACCCATAAAGGTATCCTAAAGCACATACGTTCCAGTTTGCACAGGTTCAGCAGCTTCTTCTTGCTTCCATCTTCTGCCTTCTCTCTGCTCGAAGACACGCGGTGGTGGTCGGCTGCATGTACTTTACAGTGGGGGAGATTCCAGAGCTTTGGTTTTGCCGTCAGTGTCTCTCTCTGTGGTGTGCTCTTGTCTTCATGCCAGCTGTTTATGTAGTCTTGGTGTCTTTTTCTTTTCTCTTTGCTTTGTCCGCATGCCTTGTGCTTTGCTATGGCCGTGAGTACGTAGGGTACTGAGGAGGTAGGTTGTGTGTTGCATGCCATGCATACATGTGTTTTGTACTTTAAAGGAGAGGCCTCTGCCTCCTCCTCCTTGGTACTAACATGCTTGCCTTTCCATACTTGCCTTTTCACTTCTCCTAAAGAACACTTGCATTTTTCCAGTAGGTCAGATTCACTGAAAAACAGTGGAATTAAATGTGCTAGGATATTTCATTGCCAGGTAGCCTGGGCTTTTATTCATGGTCTCCATACCATATTGAAATAAGCTGTTCAATTAAAGAAGTATTCATTGCTTTCATTCATTTTATTTTTAACCTTTCTACATGACATCTGATGATGCATACATTAAGATGTGAGAAGATATTTTAACAGATCTTAACTGAGCCCCCAGTACTTTAACTTTACATAGTTAATCTGCGAAATCATTTTATGTTTGAAAATATTCCATTGGAATATTAGGAGCCTGTGCATTGTCCAAAAAAAAAAAAAAGGTGCATTCTTCAAAATGAGTAAATTATGAATGTGTCCTACTGTTCCATAGTTAATGTTGCATGTCAGAGAAAAGCCCTACTTACTGCAGGAACTGTTTTTGTTTCATATACATTTCATAATGTATCTCCTGAAATTTTATGGCATTTCTCACTGAAGTTGTAGAATTGCAAGTAAATCTACTTGTTGCATATGTATGTTTTAAAACAATATTAAGTGGTTTTGGTAAGTTTTACTGTTTTTCGCAAATAACTACTAAATAAGTTCTTAAAATATGTGATTTCATTTCTCTGTTGTATTGTATCTAAAGGAAAAAATGTAAACCCCATTCTCAATGGTATTGATAGGATTTTTTGTTACTACTGTGTTATATTGACATTTGTGTTATTTGTATTTACATAAAAGCTTCATCGGGAGGTCTGTTTGATCAATGGTTAAAATTTCTGATGCTAAAACATTTCATATTTAAAATCTTAATCAAACCTATAATCTCTAAAAGTTCACCTTAAAAAAGGACTTCAGTGACATGTTTTAAAAATACTTTAAAATTTAGCTGAGCTTCTGAGCTGCATGGCTTACTATGGTAGACCAGTGGAGTTGGGTTTCAGAAGCAAATGCCAAAAAACTTGGCATCAGTGTGTTATCTCTAAAAGACAGTGGAAATTTCAATTTTTGATTAAACCATTGCCACGTGATCAAGAGAAATGTGGCAATTACCAGTTCTCACTTTTAGGGAAGGAAAGCATTTATGGTTGCTCAAGCTTCTGCTCTTGGGATGGGAAGCTTATCGTGTCAGAAAGCAAATACGTTGTGTGCCAGGAGGGTGGCAGCTGGAGGGGAGAGTAGGCCTGATGATGGTGGGCAGAAAGTCTGGGGTGATATCTGGGTTGGAGAAGGGCCTTGGGAAAGGACGGAGGCCCAGCTGGACCTGCAGGGAGCAGAAAGGTGGTCACAGAGGCATGTGGTACCAAGGGGAAAGGAAAAGGAAGCTGGAGGGGAGGGGGGAACTTGGATTGTTGGTTTTTTTTTGGTGGTGAATGAGCTTCAGACACCCCTTAGCACTCATGTTGGGAACCTTTTGATATTTTCTTTGTAATAGTGTCCCTTTTTGTAAGTATGCATCCTGACAGAACAGGCACGGCTCTCTGCGATCACAATGTGGCCGTGGGTTTTGTGTCATTAAGCCAGCATACTGGGAGCCTAACGCTCTTGGCCCTGTGCTGTGGTTGCAGTGTTTATTCCTGCAGTAACTCTGCTGTGACATTTTCTCCTGCTCTTACAAATGCACAGAGCACTTACATTTCATGGGCAGTTTTTGCTATTCCTAAAGTAATGTCAGATGATAAATATCTAATCACAATGCAGATGCAGGCTATAAAAATAATGTATTCATATGTTTACAAGGTGGGAGGGATGTTGTACAGATTATCCAAGCAAGCAGTACAGATAGCGACTATTATGTAGAATTATTTAAGTTAATATCTTACTACTCAAGCAGATGCATGGTATATTTTTTGCTGTGTTTTTAAAATTTGTACCTTGGGAGGCATACCTGGAGGAATACTTTAGAGCATGTTCAGTTACATCAAGACTCAGAGCTTCGAGCAGGAGGTACACTTGCCTTGTTCATTTTTAAAGACAAGCACTTTAATAACAACGTAAAAATGAACAAATGTAAAGGCCTTTATTTGTCAAGCAAATTTGGACATTTTTGCATGTCAAACGTACAGAATACTAAAATTTCATCTCACACCTATACAAATGAGAATATGCAGCTGCAGTTTGGAAGAATTCTTTGATAATATGGCCTTTGACATTCATATGCTATCATCAGTCTTCATTCAAATGAGCACTGAATGTGCACAACTGTCCTTCTGTTAAGACACTGCTCACATAATTTCCCATTGTCCCAAGTCTTTCTTGTAAGCAAAGCTTCTTTTTATTTCAGTCTCTCTGGTAAACTGAGGTTAAAGCATTTTGATTACTATGAAATTACCTACTAATTTATTTGCCAGAGTTCTGCAGTTAGGAGTCGTGCATGGAATTAGAAATTAATTATGCAGGTTAAAAAATGACCAGTGATTGATCTTCGGGTAAAAAAAAAAAAAGTTTATTTTCTATTTTGACAGCCATTTAAGAGGAAATAGGAATGATGGAATTTCCTGGCTTCCACACATACAGAGTGGATTGTAGTGTCATTTCTAGCTGTGCCCCACTTCTTGGTTACATTGCAGAGTGTGCTAGGAGAGTTCCACATACAGGAACAACCGAATGCCAGGTACAGGAAGTCACCTGGAAGATGAAAACATTTAACTTGCCATTATATATATTATTTGGGATGAGGGAATAAATACTGGGCTTTTAAAAACATAGAGGTGGTGAATTTCATGTCTCTTTCTGTGCTTCAAGTCAGTGTCTCTTGGAGGGTGTGTTGTATGTCCTGTCACATGGCATTTGATACTTTGGTCAGCATGCAATCTTCACCTTATGTGGTGTACCAGTTAGCGATGGAATGATTAAAAAGGTAGGTGGGCAAACTCCTGCAGCAGATGTCAGAGCATAGAGGTTCACTGCGAGTAGATAATGGTGCAAAAGCAGACTAATTTTGTACAGTGTGTCTCTTGATGTTGGTTGATGTCAGCTTGTCCTCATTGTATTATGTACTAATTCTACTATAACTCTCTTTTCAATTTCCCTCATCTTTGAATAAAACATAAGCACAAATAGAATTTGAAGTATTAAATATGCAACATTTTTAAAATATGCATACAGCTTTACCCAGGGCAGAAAGAAGGAAGAGAAAGAAAATTACATGGGAAGGCTGCAAAGCATATTGCTTAATTCAGCTACTGGAAACTGCACAGATAGTAAATGATACACATTTATGAAAAATAGGGCAGGATAAATAGGATAGATATATTTTTAAAATCTATTTTTACAGGCAATTATAGATAAGAAAAAAGGAGAAAACATGCTATATAATGATTTAGTTCTTTTAACTAGACTTTCTTGTAGAGTTGAGGTGTTTCTTGGCTTGTATTGTTTTTTTTCCCCCTCTCTGAGGATTTGTCCTGTTTCTTTTCAAGACTTCACACAATTCTACCTTTCTTTTGCTATTCTATTAAATAGAATAACATCAAAGTCACTATGTAGATAAGGAAAGTGAACCTCCCACCTTGATTAAGATGCAGAGCACAAAAGGCCAGAAACTGGAAAGAAATACCAAATAAATACCTTTCATAGAAATACATTTGAGACATACTCTCGCCTTAGTAATGCTAATGGGAATTTTGTGCATGAATCCTTCTGGCAGTGAGATGAAAATATACCTGTTTTGCATTTAGAGACTTGATTTAGGGTCCTCTGGAGTTTCAGAGAAGAAGAAAACAGGTAAGTTAGTTATACTCAATTCCTTTGTGTTGACCAGATCTGTTAGGTGCTGAGCACCCTTGAATTCTGTTTGTGGGATTGATCTTGTATCTGCTGAATTTCATTGCACAGCTTCCGGGGGATTTAGTGATGCAGCAACTGCCTCTGAGGTAGCGAGCACCAAGGCACACCTAACCCCGTCAGATGTTTCTGAAAAATCTTTGGAAACAGTAGATAAGTAAAGGAGAAAAATTCTTCCCAGATTTCAGTTCCTCACTGATGCGGAGCTTTGTGTGCTGCTAACTCAAGAAGGTGCTCTGTGCTTTTAAAATTTAGGATGAGACAGGATGTACTTCTGGGAAATACCATTTGTAGAGTATTAAAGGGCTGTGCTTGCATAACCAAAACGATAGTAGTAGAACTACTTTTAATTTAAAATTGTTAATAGTAGAAGTGAAAACATCATGATGTAGACTTCCCACAGACTCCACGAAGGCAAACAGTGTATCTGTGTGTGAAGGAGGGTCACTAACTCCTACTTAAGGCCACATTACTGCATTTTCACTACCTTTTTGACCTGTACATAATAAATCTGTCTCAGACAAACATACTCATAATTGTGCTGTTACTGGATTCTTCAGAAGGCACCCTGGAATAATAGCATCTACTTCATCTAAGACAAGCAGCTTGTCTCAAAGAGAAAAGGCTTTCTCTGTGATTAAAACTATTGCTATTTAACAGTTATAAGCCTATGTCTGTTGAACGAGTATTGATGACTTTGCTTAGTGTACGCTTGAAAAGTATTAGGGCCTAATAAGATAAAATCTTGGGTTATAAATTTTCTTTTTTCTGTCATTCAGTTCTAATGTTCTTTTCCAAACATTTTTCTTGCTTCATATTTCTTGTCTTTTTCTGTATAAAATCCAAATTGTAGCAGAATTACCTATAATGCATTCCCTGTGTAAATGTCTCATTGACACATCTTTTGCTGTCTCTGCTGTGATCATTACTGAGTAGCCTAAACAAATCTTTTCGTACAGGATACTGTTCTGCAATGGAAAAATACTGTGGAGCTGGTGCTCTCACAGTAATTTTAGCAAAGAATTGTTAGCTCTTTGTTCTCAATCACAGAAACAAAATATTTCGTTCTCTTGGTTTCTCTTTCTCTTTTTCTTTCTGCTTTAAAACCGCCTTTCTCCTGCTGCCTGTTTGAAAAGAAAATAAATTCTAGGGCAAATTTTCTAGCATGGACATTTCTTCTTTCATTTCTGTATCAAAAGCTATCCAGAGGACAAGGGTGGATTAACAGAGCATCTCTGGCCCAGCACACATTAACCAGAGAAGCAGTACAATCTCAAATCCATGCAGAGGAGACGGAGAGAAGGAGGCAATGCATGCTCACATTACCCTCTTTGATAAGAGACTTCCAACGCACAGTGGGCTTCCTCTCTGAAACTGTAATCTTAGTACAAGGAAAAATAGGGAGGAAACTTCATGTAATGGAGCCAGCTTCGGTTAGGAGTCAATAAGTGAGCTTTTTAACACACTTGTGGGGCTGCATTCTTGCAAGGGTGTTTCTCAGAGTGCCATAATGGACACTGGAGGATGCGCTCATTTACTTTCCCTCATTTTGCTTTAAGGATGGACTCACCCCACTCCACTGTGCTGCAAGAAGTGGACATGACCAGGTTGTGGAACTGCTTCTGGAACGAGGTGCCCCACTGCTTGCAAGGACCAAGGTGAGTGCCTTATTAGAAGATACGGTAATGGCTCTATATGACTTTCCAAATCATGTATAATGTCACTGAAAGGACGAGGAAGAAGAAAGGAACATTTCTGTTCTCCCAAAGGAAATGTATTAATGGGTATAATGGTCCAAAAATAAGGTTTTCTTACATAATTAGGAACTATGCTTTCCAAATATGTGAAACAGTATGTACTTCAATACTCCTCTCTGTAATACCAGACTAAACACCTGAAATACAGTGCTGTTGAAAGCACTTCACTTTTGTGACTTCTTACAACCACAAGACAGAAAGAAGGAAAAGGTGGGTCAGACACTTCAGAGAGATGATTGATTCTAGGTATATATTTTCCTATCCTTCATATAAACTAATTAGGACCTGTGATTTTCATGGACTATTTTATACTTGGAACATTATTTCAGTGTCTTCTTACTGATTTCCGAAAAGAGTACATCTAACATGAATGCATTTAATAGAATACTGTCTCTTTGGTCAAAACAGTGAGAAAAAGACACTTGTAGTATAATAACAAGCCCCAGTGAGCAGCACTTCACATCAGTAGATTTCAGAGTGTCCGAGAAAGGTAGCTGGTATCATTAGCTGCAAAACAGTGGAGTAGAGTATTGCAATGATATGCTTGAGGTTCCCTGCAAGATCAAGAGAAACAAGCAATTTAAGTATCATTTTCAGACCATTGCATGCTTTATTGAGCCCCACTCCCTCAAACATGGTTCTAAACAAGGGCAATTAGTATATTCTGAGCCATCGTTGTACTTAGTGGAGACCAGTAATATTTTCTCTTGATAGTCTTCAGGAGGTTTTATCACTGAGTTGCATGCATATCAGATACATCAAGTAAGGATGTACTCAAGCTTTGTATCCCTTGATAGCACTAAGTAGTCCAGATCATCTCTTTATACAGGAGGGATCCACAGTGAGATGGTAATTGTAGGCAAAAAAATTCCTTAGACCTTCTCTGCTCCCTTTGGTGGGAGAAGATGCTTAGGTGAACCCTGTCTGTCAGCACCCTTCACTTCACTATGAAGTAGAAAACCTCAGTAGGACAGACCCTACCACAGATATTATTGTGCATGCTTCAGGCAGGACTCCCAGATGCTCTCATTCAAAGGCAGATGTTGCCAGCCAGGGCAAAACATCTGTGTTGCTGTGGCAGCATCTGGACATTCCCCTGTGTTGAGGACTGAGCAGAGGAGAACTGTACTGTGAATAATTCCCTTCTCCAGGTAACAAACAGTCACTTTGACCACACCAATTCAGTTACCAGTTCAAGTCTCTGTAATATAGCCTATCTTTAAACACAGTGTTTTTAAAATATCTCATCACATGTAAAATCAGATTGGGTTTAAAAACAACTTCATTTTCTAACTTCCCACTGAAACAGGTGGTTCCAAAGTGGAGGCATACAAATTTGTAAATATTAAAACTTTTTTTTTTTTGGAAAACAACTTGTTACGCATATTAATAGCAACAGTTCTCTTTCCTTTGAATTGTCCACTTCCCACAGATTTCAACATAATATGTTGAATATGTTTTATGAAATATTAAATCATAAAGCAAGACCCTTAGATTCTTTTCCTTTGATTAACTACTGATTTTAATTAATTATATAATGTTTCTCTAAATTTCACTGCGTTTCCTGGAAGGGGAAGGGTGACTACATTTTTTTATTTTTAATTCTATCTGTAGCTCAGATGCAGCCCTGTTTCGGTGATGGGATTACTCTGCAAAGTCTCAATGGCATTCTTTGAGAATGTGCTGTTATTTAAGAGAGAGGTGCTGGAAGTTACCATTCTGTTTTCTTTTTGCCACAGAACGGGCTCTCCCCACTTCACATGGCGGCCCAGGGGGACCACGTGGAATGTGTCAAACATCTCCTCCAGCACAAAGCTCCCGTGGACGATGTCACCTTGGACTACCTGACCGCCCTCCACGTGGCCGCACACTGTGGCCACTATCGTGTCACCAAGCTCCTTCTGGACAAGAGAGCAAATCCCAATGCTCGTGCCCTGGTAAACCTGTCCCACCTGTGTCATATAACAGACCTACCAAGGGCAGATGAGTAGCTCTTACTAGTAAAGCCAAGTGAAAACTGTCAAGAAACTCCAACAACCCTGAATAGTTGCGGTCACAAAGGGGTTGTCACTCTTACTCATTACCAGTATTCTATCTTGTATCATTAGGCCTAGTCGTGCACCATGTCCCATGACCAGTGGCTGTAGTGTCAGGTCTGGATGCTCTACAGAGTTCCTAAAATCACAGCTATTTCTAGGTGATGGTAACTTATGCATTGGTATGTTGTTGAATTGATAGTTTAGTTTTTCATACTATGTTGTGATACACAAATAGTTTTTAAAAACTTTCAACCGAATCAGTAAGCTAATTGGCATGGAGAAAATATATTACAAAACTAATATTTCTGTATTTATCAGGTTAATACATTCCCTTGTATTAGGTGCCATGTTCCTTCCTTTTTAAAAAACAGTTCTTCTGATGCTTACATGAAAACAGGTATGATTCCTTTCACTCACTGTGCAAACCATCATCTCCTAACTAAGAGAAAAACATCATGTTTGACTTCAGGAGCATAAAAACTTCCAAGAGTCTAATCTATCCAAACCCAGACAATATTTCTTTTGCTCTGTCATTTTTCTTGACCTCTCTGTACTTTTTCTTCCTTCCTCATCTTATGTTTTTCTTGTTTGGTCTTTTCCAGTATCATTTTCACTTGGTTGGTCTTTTTCAATGTTGTTTTCATCCTGACTTGTTTTTCTTGCCAGTCTTCTGATTATCTTTAGCTGTACTTTCCTCAGCTGCCCACACATACACATTGTGTGCTAGCCCCCACATCTTCTTTCTTTCCTTCCATGACCAGAATATACCTCCCTCTCCCTTCCTCCCTCCCTGAGAAACATCTATGCTGAAAGGAAAGGAGAACACCCTCAGGCTGCTCCTTCCTTCTCTCCTTCCCCCTCTCTCATACTCTCGTGATTCCTCCCCCATCAGGGACCTGTCACCTCTGGCTTGTTTACAGTATTTAATACATTAAAGATGCTCATGATTTCTGTTAGTACTATGTTTTTTATGCCTTCTCCTCTCATCAAACTGCGTTTCGCTTAAATAGAAATAGCAAAGTCGAATCAACTCAGGCAATAAATTAAGTGGAAAATGTGAAAACTTCTGAAACAGTAAAACTCCCTATGAAATATATTGAGATACGATGTGCAGGAGGTAGAATATCTAATGGTTTTGATTACTTTTTAAGAAACTAGGGAAGGCTAATAGTAATATTCAGCAGAGAGTACTGTGATGGAATAAATTTTACAAATAATTCATTTTCATCTATATTTAAAAATATAAAATTAATATTTGCAAAACAATTTAGGGATACAAGCACTATATGAATTCTCAGCTTTTCCAGTCTGTGTATGCTTTAAAGTACCTTCAAATCAACTAGTAATTAACATTTCTCTTAACAGAAGCTGATGGTAGAATAATCTGTCATGTGTCTCTTACTAGGAGCTAAGATCTCACTGATAAATTGTTTACTACTAGTTGAGTGTTTAGCAATACTGATCCCTTTCATTAGAAAATACAGCAGCTATTTGACATTATCTGAAAACGTTACTTGTGCTTTTCACTAAAATGTTGACAATACAGTAAATAATGTGTTCGCTTAGCTTTAGGAACACACTTTAGCCTGTGTTAGCAGTAATAGTACATAAAAAGAGCTTGAAGTCAAAGCATGTGTTACAGTACACAGTACGAAGACATGCTTTGTTGAAAGAGCCCCTGTCCTACTGAATGAGCATTTCGAAGCAAATGAATATCTGCTGACTGTAAGCACAACACTAAACCTACTGTCTCGCAGTATAAGATTGCTAGGTTGCAATACTGGTTTAAGATGTTCCCTTTTCCACTCCCCTTTCATTCCTGTTCCTGCCCTGTCATATTTAGTTTTAACCCAGATGAGGGCTGATACCTTGCTTACAATGCTTTATGACTCAGCGGGGCAGGCATAAAGGAAGAAGGGCCACAAATATATTGAGACTTTGTGAAACCACAGCTGAAGTAGTGACAATTAATTTAAGGAGTCCTTGCAAAATGCACACATACACAAGCATGAATACAGTATACTGTAGCGTGACGCACAAATACAAAATAAATACACATAGATGCTTAAGGCTTGCACAAGCCTACAAGATAAAGACAAAAAATAAGGTAGAATCTGGAAGAAATACTCTGTTCTGTTCATAGAGAGGTATAAAACGTGCTTTATACATCTCAAAAGACTCTAACTGGTTTCAAAGTTACCACTATTGTTTCTTATATTTTTTTCTTGTGTTAGGCAATCTTGGAAGCTACTGCAAATCGTTTGTACACATATACATGTGCAGCCTTCAGAACCACATACATACATACACGCATGCGCACACGCACCTTCAAGTCAGAACAGGCATCTCTGTATTTGGTTTTCAGAGGTGGAAGTTCAGTTTCTCTCCATTGCCTGAGAAGAAAGCAGCAGCACTGCTTTGTTCTGCCTCAAACTACTGGGAGATGTCTGTAATTCATAACCTCTTGTGCTTAAAGAAAAATTGCTTCCGGTACTCTAACCCTTCTGCTCCCAGCGCGCCAGCATGGAGCTGTGTGGAAAGTGTAGTTGCATGTTTTTAACTAACATGACTGTCTTTTGCACAGAATGGTTTTACTCCACTGCACATTGCCTGCAAGAAAAATCGCATCAAAGTCATGGAACTCCTGGTGAAATATGGGGCTTCAATCCAGGCTATAACAGAGGTAGAAAAATGTTTCATACCCTGAAGAAACATTCCTTCTCTCTCTCCTTTTTTGCTTCCTTTTTTTCTCTTTCCTGTCATGCCTCACTTTCACTTATGTTTTAATTAAACGAAGAAGCCCCTTCCCTACGCCCGTGCAGAGGAGTAAAACTGCTCTTGCTTTGTTTCGCAGTCGGGCCTCACACCAATACATGTGGCTGCATTTATGGGCCACTTGAACATAGTCCTCCTTCTGCTGCAGAACGGAGCCTCTCCCGATGTCACTAACATTGTGAGTATGGCTTTGACTAGAATCATCTGTGTGATGCCTCCTTCAGAGGGGCCTGGCCTACCATGCAGTTTAACCAAAGGTCACATTTGAATGATATTTCATTATGTTATTGCATGTTAGGACAAATTATCCTAGCACCTTTTTGGTGCACAGCATTGAGGGGAACATAACTATCGTATAGGCATTGTAAGCCACCTGTGGTTTCATGTACTCTTCAGCAATGCCTGAATAAGTAAAAGTTTCCCTTAAAAACAGACAAAGCTCACCAAATACTTTCAAAGCTGTGAATATAAGCCAAGTCACAGGGAAGACTGTGTTTCAGTTCAGAATGATGAAATTTATATCCAAATGGCTCTAGTTTCTGCTTGCACAGTCTTGCTGGCTGTCATGAAGTTGTGCCATTTGTGTTAGCGAAAGGATATGAGATGCTTAAACCTAACAATTAAACAAAAATGTTAAACTCAAGTTGTTGCTTTTATACAGGAAATTCCAGGACCCAGTGCCTTTTGAAAGAACATATCTAAACCTAGAAAATGTGACCTTTGGGAGGTAACAAAATGCAGAACTTGACTTACCATAGAAATGGTGTTTGTGTACCAATAGCCTAGTTACCAAGAATAATAATAATAAAAAGAACACGATAGTTTCCTGACTTATATTTCATAGATATCTTCCTGTTTTTTTGTCAGTATAAACAAATATTTAACTTCTGACTGTCCGCACTTTGAAAGCAGCTCTTTACCAGCAAATAATGTTATAAATAAGTGTTCCCAGCAAGAAAACAACAACAACAAATTAATTCAGGTATGCTGGACTAGGCAGCTTTTTAATGGAACCCAGTGACAGCGCTCAGCATGCTGAGATGTTTGCCTGAATTGTTAGAACAGACTCTTCTTGATAAAACCTCTTACTGCTTTCTACCTTTTTATAGAAGTAATTCTTACATAAAAACTTTATTGATGATATGGAATCCAACAAGAAATTCTTGTGGAAGCAATTAAAAGTATTGTGGTGGTATTACTGGATACTTATGCGCAAAGTTTAATGCTTCACAATTTGTGCTACACAGGTGTCTTGGCTTTTACTTCGTAAGCTGAAGTTCCCTGTTGGTTTGCTAACTGTTTTCAAAAGCTAGATTGCTTTGCTAATTCAAGTACAAAAGGGTCTTTATAGAAATCTGATCTTTAGAGGGTGAGAAATGTAAAATTTGTTCACATTTTAAGCAGTTCATTCTTCAGGTAATAAAATTTATATAGATGAAATTCTATATTGAGGTTTGTAACAGGGGCTTTGGGATTTTGTTTGTTGCCTACTTAGTAATCAGAGCGGGTAATACAATGTTAATTTTAAAGTGACTAAATAAATGAACTCAGGGTGAAGAGAGTTTACTTTAATTAGAAATTCATAACAAGCTAAACTCAGGTTGCTTCTTTTGCTACATCTAGACAGAAGGACAAGAAGACGATTTCTGATGCAAAAGATCTTGACAAGCGTGTTTGCTTTGGCAATTATATTTTACCTTGACAGTCATAAAATACACTCCAGTTCTATAGTAAGGAGAAGGAACTCTTAACACATAGAAGCGTTCAGTCCTGCTGTGTTGTCATAACATAACAGGTAAATACAGAGCTCTTGATTGCAGAACTGCCCCGGTACCTAATGTACCAGACATAGATGAGCTGCACAGGGACTGTTTTAGTCCACTTTATGACAGTAAGCTCACAGAATGTTGAACTGTGGAAAATTCAGCTTGAAGCTCTATCGTCAAGGAGCAGTCACTTTCAGTGTTCCTGTGCAAATCTATGCAAAAAGTAAATGCTTTGAACGTATCATCTGTACTTCGTTATTCAAATCTGAAATTCCACATCACTCCAGTTAGCCTTCCAAAGTTTCATACACTCCTTCAAATTCTGTGGGCTGCAAAAGGCTTGGAATGACATTTATTCTGTAGCCTGCAGACAGAGCTGGGCTGCTGAGCACAGATTTTACACATTTTGTATGCTGGCTCAGTTGTGCACAGCCACTGCAAGGACTTTTAAAGCTGCCAGCTCCACACAGCGTGCAGGAAGAGACTATTTGGAAAAAAAATCCCCTTCCATCTTGAGGCTTGTGTGCCTCGCTGTCCCTCGAGAGAGACGGGCTCAATACACTCATATCTCCTGTATGGTGCACAAGCTGACGCATCCGTGTGTAGAAAGCTGAGGAATGTATGTGACCAAGGGACTCTATAAGGCAGAATATTGTATAAACCAGGACTTTTATCCTAACCTTCTGTAGTGTTGTTATGTTTGTCCAGGATCACCGAGTTTGCAAACCACAACCTGGTGACATGTATGCACACACTGTTCTTAACTGCCTGTCGTTGGCTCTGAAGACAGGTTCTCAGTGGGCAGAAACGCAGGTCTCTACACGAGCTGAAGCGTGGGCAGAGTTTGCACCATCAGAGCTCTGTTTCTTCACAGAAGTTTGGGACACTGACACTTTTTTGCTTTTCTGCAGCGTGGAGAAACGGCACTGCACATGGCAGCACGTGCTGGGCAGGTGGAAGTAGTTCGTTGTCTCCTGAGAAACGGGGCGCTGGTTGATGCCCGAGCCAGGGTAGGTGTTCTGCTTACAACTTTTTTTGCTTTCTCTTACTCAAAAACATAGCAGAAGCAGGGGAGCAAAGGAAGAGCAATTTCATTTTTATTTGAGCTGTGGGTTCAACACTAAGCACACCTGAAACAGTTCCAAAACCAGTAATGTACAGAATGTGTGCGGTGGGTTGACACAGGCTGGTATCTCAGTCACTTGCTCTCTCCCCCTGCTAGGGAATGGGGGGTACAATCAGAAGGTCAAAAGTCAGAAAAACTTCTGGCTTGACAGGTTAATAAGTGAAGGAGAAGGAAAAAACAAAAACAAAAAACTGGAACAAAACAAGCCCTCCCCCTACAAGTGATGGGTGGAAAGGCAATCACTCACCACCTCCCACAAGGAGACTGCTGCCCAGCCAGTCTCCAAGCAACAGCTCCTTCGGAAAAACTTACCACCCAGCTTTATTGCTGAGCATGATGTTACATGGTATGGATTACTCTGGTCAATTCAGGTCAGCTCTCCTGGCTCTGTCACCTCCCAGCAGAGAAGGCCTTGACACTGTGTAAGCACTTTTCAGCATTACCTAAAACACCAGTGTACTATTAACACTGTTTTGGTCACAAATCTATCACACGGCACTTTATCTGCTGCTCTGAAGAAAATTAACTCCAGTTCTAGCCAAGCCCTGTACAATATACCTGTCTGAGACCAACAATAGCTGTTCCATCGAACCAAGAAGATGTACAGCAGTGTCCTAAATCCAAGCATCAGAGGTTCTGGTAGCAGTTAATGCCAGATTCTGAAACCGAGGGGACCATTTGAAGAGCAGGGTAGTTGGAGTACAACAAATAAGAACACAAAGGAAAGCAAGTGATGGAAGCTGTGTGTCGTATTATCGAGAAAAGGAGAAAAATGTTTTTCTTCATAGTTCCTCTCTTTCTATTCTGATAAGACATTGCTGAAGCTCATCCCCAGAATTAACCGGCAAGCCCTCCTTTACTGCCTTCTTTGTATTATCAATTCTTAAGATTTTTGCAAGACCAATGCATAGAGACATCCATTGGGATCAAACACAATATTGTGTTCAGGATAGTTCTACCTGCACTAATTATCTACTCAATTTGAGTTGTAGGAAGAACAGACTCCACTGCACATTGCCTCTCGCTTGGGTAAAACGGAGATTGTCCAGCTTCTGCTACAGCACATGGCCCACCCTGATGCTGCAACGACTAATGGGTACACTCCGCTGCACATCTCTGCCAGAGAGGGACAAGTTGATGTTGCATCAGTTCTCCTAGAGGCAGGGGCCTCACACTCCATGTCCACCAAAGTAAGACAAAACGCTTTGTGTCTGTATTCTAGTAGCACAGGCAGTGCATTCCTGTGCAGGTCTGTTTCATGAAGAATGTAGAGAAATTAAGCTAGTTTGGGTCTTTTTTTGTTCTTATTTAATCCACAGTAATCCAGTAGACTGAAGTAACATCAGAAATTAATCAAATTTTGACATATTTTGCTGTCATCTGAAGTTGTGAGTTTGGTACCCACAGGAGCTAAATGCAGGTCATGAAAAATACATTGCCACAACAGATTTAAATGTACCCGAAGTCCTCGTTTATCTCTATCCCATTGTGTTACAAGTAGGGATTTTTTCCAAAAATTTTCAGAGTATAAAATGCAGATTTGGGAGGAGGAAGCAATTTTTTTTTTTCTAACAAACAGGCCTGCTTGCTTTTCAAAAACTTGTTTATTTAAATAGTAAAATAATTCTGGTCTGTACTAGCTGAAAGGAATGTTCCTAAATGCATGTTTATACAATTCAGCATCTACCCAGTCTCATCTAATTCTGAATCTATTTTCAGTATTTCTATAAATGAGATAGCATATGACACAATAGGCCATTTTTCTAGACCAATGAAAGCAATAATCTGTGGAATATTACTGTTTTCTTAGACAAAAATGGTTACCAATACATTCCTAACATTGATGAACACGTAAGAAAATAGATACTGTGAATTATGTGCCAAGATAACTTTTCCAAATTTATCGCATGTGAATAAATGATTCTTACCATTGTTTTAGGACTGAAGAAGTACCCCTGATATTACAGTTGTAGTTTAAAACATATTTTTGAATCATGGGGTGTCTTCCAGGGTTTACAATCTAAACTAGCAATCGAAAATTATGATCCATGGATTACTGGGAATGCTTGCTGTTCTCCTCTTATCCGTCTGTTAAATCACATTAAAACGGCTAAAAATACATTTAATACTTTCCCAGTTTTCCATACGGCTTTATGACAGTTGCTTTAGTACTGCAGAAACATTTTATAATTACGAGGGAAAGATGTAGCCCTCTAGATAATCTTTGTACAAACCCATGATTCATGAGCTGCAAATGTTTTTGATTCCCTGACGTAAAGTTTTGTTGTGGTGGGATTAATGGAACAAGTTGATGATGATAATAATCATTATACATCACTTATGTGTCAGGCAAATAGGTCAATGTAGTTCCCTGGAATTACAGTCAGGGCAGTGGTGCAGTCTGCCACCTACTGTCTTGCATTCATGAGTTTTCCTTATCAACATGATATTTAAAATTAAATGAGTAGGCAAACAGCATGTTAGCTTGACGCAGACCTTATGTTTGTGCTTTACTGACAAGCATTCTAGAACAAATAGAAAAGGAGTCTTTCCAAAAGGCAAGATTTTTGTCTTGCCACATGTTTCCAAAAGCGCTACCATTGAGTCAGGCATGACTTTTCTTAGCTGAAGTTCAGAGGATGCAGCAGAGGTTGGTGACTGTATAGATTAAAAAAAAAAAAAAAAAAAAAAAAAAAAAAAAAAAAAAACACAAATGGAAATCATTTTTCTACAAACTCTCTAAAGAAGTACAAAGTTTGGAGCTTGTCTCGCTGAATTTAGTTGGTGTTTCATTGTTACTGGCAACAATTGGCACAGGAAGTATTTCTAAAGCTGTCATCATGAAACTGGAAAATGCAGCTGGTTTGGAATAGAGATTTGTACAAGTGCCTTCATTGCCCACACAGTGTATGTTGCTAGTAGAATCTGTATCAGATAAAATGTCTGACACACTGTTGCCATGTACTTTGGACAGAATAATGAAATTTTTTGTATTTCATGCTTCTAAACTGCTCTTAAGAGATGATGCTATTTCTAGATATGGTGACTGATTCTAGCAGCTAGAATATAGGTTGAAGAACGACTTGTTTAATGACGTGGTTCTTGAAAGGGAGATGTCAACATGATTTTTAACACAAACGCTTTCTTTTGTCTCCTGAAATTTTTCAGAAGGGATTCACACCCTTACATGTGGCGGCCAAATATGGAAGCCTGGAAGTGGCAAAACTCCTTCTGCAGCGTCGCGCCTCTCCCGATTCAGCTGGCAAGGTACTCACCAGAGAAAGAAAACAATAATCAGCAGTGGTTTGGATTCTTACTTAGGGTCTAACTGTGTGAAATATGCATGCGGAGGAAGCCTGCAGCTGCTTTCAGATGGTCGTGTTAGCTTTATTAAGATCACATTCTCCTGAGGCTGATGATTATGGGCATTAGCTTTGGAGGCAGTGCTGCTGCCCGTTGGGTTTAGGTTCCTCACAGGAGGGTACGCTGTGCACGGCTGTGAGATCAAACGTGTTTCTGTGGCTCAAGAAACACCGATTCCACTAGGCTGTCTAAACTGTAAAAATCCTAATTAAAAAAAAAAAACAACACGGGGGCAAGGCCAGTTTTCCCTGTGCTGCGGGAACAGATTCTCTGAGGGCTGCCCGTGTTCACCCTCAGCTGCTTTTCCCCCCGTATCGAACAGCCTAGCCCGCCGCCTGTGGTTTCTGGTCACCATCGCTAACGTTAACCCCCCCCCCCCGCTGCCCCATGCCCCGCTAACGCTCGCTAACCGCCCTTACAGAACGGCCTCACGCCCCTCCACGTGGCGGCCCATTACGACAACCAGAAGGTGGCTCTGCTGCTGCTGGAGAAGGGCGCCTCACCCCACGCGACCGCCAAGGTGAGCTCCGGCCGCCCAAACAGCCACCCCGGTGGCCACCCCAACGGCTGTGGGCCTGCTGTCCTCAGCCCAGCCTCCATCCTCCCTTCCCTCCTTCCCGCCGCTTTTCCCCGTCCTCTGTGGAAAGCTGGAAGCGGTGCCGGGTGTCATCGGGCATGAGGGAAATTGCAGTTCGAGGTAAATTTAAAAAAAAAAAAAAAAAGCCTCTAAGGGGTGGAGTGCTCGGTGCTGGACAGTTTGCCCCAGGGATCCTTGGAGGTGGTCAAAATGTGACTAGGCTGGTCCCTAAGCAACCTGGGAGGCTGGCCCTGCTTCCAACTAGATGGCTGACACCCTGCCCAAATTGTTCTTCTTCGAGACCTTCCCTGAAAAAGAAGAAATAGATATGCGTATGCATATACATGCCTCTCTGCCCATTTTTATATTTGCGAGCTTTAGTCATAGTTGGAACTCACTTTAGGATTGTGTAATATTAGAAACCATGTGTATATTCTGACCACACATAAGCAGAATTCATTCTGGGATTAGGAATAGTGTTATGATATCACTGTGCTAGGCACAGGCTAACAAAAGGGGAGAATAACAAGAGAATTGGTACCAGTTTCAGCATGTTCTACTCTGTATGAGACTGCTTTTTACATGCTGCTAAAAAATAGAGCCAGTCCTTGAAGTGATGATAGGAGAACTGTTGTTTACGCTGGGAAAGCTTCAGTTGCAGTAGGATAGCTTGGGAAAGCTCCCTTTTAAGAAGACACAGACCAACTGAGAGAACACCTCCAACGGAGACTGTTTGCTGTGAGCCAGAATTGTCCCACTTGGTGCTCTGTAAAGCAATTAAGGGTGGGAAGTTGCCTTGTTGCCAAAAAATACCATCAGCACCTTTCTGCTTTGCTTGAATGGTTAATTTGATCAGAGAAACATTCATCCCTATTCCTGTTTCCAACCAGAGTCACGACTGACACGTATCAAAATTCCATATGCAAACACACCTCTACCCACACAATCCCAAACCACACGTAACGTAATGAAGAGTGTGCACCCATCATTCATCCCAGGGAATGTCACCCATCAGTCAGAAGCGAATATTTACAATATAGGTTATTAAAAATATAGGTGTGAAACTCAGGATAATTTGAAGGTATCAGGTCCTGTCTGCCTAGCGAGTGCCTGCTTTGTTCTAGTTTGTATGGAGAAAATAACAGACAGCCACAGCAGCAGAACAGCAGGGCCATGTGGGACATGTCTGGCACTGAAAATATAATGGATTCCCATCTCTCGTGATTTGGGGTAACAGAAAATAACGTAGTTCAAAGGTGTCTGACTTCCTAGGCTTACGTGGCTGTTAACTTTATTCTCATTTTGTTTCCTGACATCTGTTAGAATGGATACACCCCTCTGCACATTGCTGCCAAGAAAAATCAGATGCAGATAGCTACCACTCTACTCAACTACGGGGCTGAGACCAACATTTTGACCAAACAGGGAGTGACCCCACTTCATTTGGCCTCCCAAGAAGGTCACACTGACATGGTGACCTTGCTTTTGGAGAAGGGATCCAATATCCATGTGGCAACAAAGGTAACTCACAACTGGAGATGAAGTACTATGGTGGGAGTATCCACTAAGATACAACGCGCAGCATGAGAATGATGTAATGTTGTTAGAAATTGTTTGCTTCGCTTCCTTATATGTGTATTTGTGAGCCTGCAGAAGTGATGACGGGTGGGTGAACAGTAGAAGCGTGGAGAGGAAACCAAGGCATGGCAGATAGATTGACCAGTTAACTTATAACATGTAATTAATAGCTGTACCGGGTAGCCCACAGGAGGAGCTGCAGCTGTGTGCCATGATCGGAGGAAAATGGTGCAACACCTGACTCTGGTAGAGAGCTTACAGCAGAAACCGTTTTCCGAAGCATTCAAGAAGGCAGGACTGCAGCATTTTTGTTGTGTTGCAACCTTGCCATCGCTGAGCTGTTTCACATATGCTGCTAGAGTTTTACATTAGATGCAAAAGATGAGGAATGTAAAATTCAGGAGGTTGTGGGCCCATGGGCTGATTTAATAACGTATAACAGAAACCTGAGAGCTACAGTCCAAAAGAATTCAGTGCTCATGCCAGCAAAGGCTCTTTTCCTCATATATTTTACCCTTCAGCCTTCCTTCTGAGTGGAAGAAATTGGCAGCCTCTGGCAAATAACAAAACAACAGTATCAGTGGAGTAGTGAGTAGAAAAAATGCTCTGGAGGACCTTTCCAGTCTTTTGGATTTTCTATGGTTGTACATGATGAGCCCTATATAGAAAATTAGCTGGCTCCTCAAAAACCTATTACTGTAGGTCTTCATAGGTCACCAGATTTATCCATGCACATGTATGTAAATCTTACGCACCTAAGGTCAGAAGCCTGCAGCTTTTGTTTGTACAATTCAGTATGGAAGGCTCAAGTCTCTCATTATCTGGAATTAGTGTAATATGCTATATAACCAATTAAAAACAAGGCAGTTTTCATTTCTCTTTCAAAATTTGTTCTCTTCCTTGTTCATGGGCGAGCACTGTTTGCGTGATCACAGAGAGCTTTTAGTCAAGGTTGCATCCTTGGTGTCTTTGAATGGGATCTATTTTTGGAGTTCCTTTCTTCATTCTGACTTGTGCCTGCAGTTGTCAAGGTTCCCTTTCCCGTCTGAGGAGTGGGAAGCCCAGTGAGTGTGCTTCCTGCCCTAATTTATTAATGGGCTTCTACATTAATAACAGCTTCTCCAGTGACATTATTGTATAAAATATGAATGTGATCACTGATGCCTAAACATTTACTCTGTGGTTCTGGTGATGTAATTGCTGCGGAGCTTTGTCAGCCGGAACAGAAGAAACATCAACTCTACTTTGTTTAAAAAAAAACACCCATATTTCTAAGCTATAGCTAGGGTCTAGTTTCTTAATTTTTTTAAAGATGCAAAAGTGAGAAAGGCTCGATTTCTCATGTAAAGAAGATTTTATATCTATTTATTTATTTATTTTATATATTCTATCTCCAGACCGGACTGACATCCTTACACCTTGCAGCTCAAGAGGATAAAGTGAACGTTGCCGAAATACTCACAAAACATGGTGCAAACCAAGATGCTCAGACAAAGGTAAATCATGGAGTGACTACTGTCTCCAGTGTGCCAAGGGATGCTATCGTTGTAAAGGAATGTTCCACTGAGCTTGCAGTTTTATTTCCTTGTTCTCTTGTTGTAGCTCGGTTACACACCTTTAATCGTCGCATGTCACTATGGAAACATCAAAATAGTGAATTTTCTTCTCAAGCAGGGAGCAAATGTCAATGCTAAAACAAAGGTAAAGAATTTTTCATTGCTTTCTTTTGCTCTTTATTATGAACTTGTCAACCAAACGCTGCTGATACATACCACTAGGTGCCTTTCTCACTATGAAACTACAGTTACTGGATGGTAGGCATCCATATCTGTTGATTTGTATTGGAATGTGATTTGTATTGGAATGCATTCTGTCTGCTACATCTCCTTGTTCAGTGTTCACAAAAGAAAAGTCAAGTAACTCTTTGGGTGTGTGTAAGGGGATTATTTTTTTTGGTGCTGGTGTTTTTTTGTTTTATTTTCATATGCAACTAACAAGTGCAGGCTTGTTTCTGATCACATTCACACATGGTTTACACCAGTGTAATACCTGTGTCTTGCTAAACTGATAAATAATAATTCAAAGACTTTGAGGGTGATGCCAGGTTCTCTCCAGTCTGTTGGTAGAAGAGTGGGAAGAATTACTGCCAATCAAAGCATGGGTGGCATGACTTTGGGAGAGGAAGCAGCAGCAGTGGGAGAATGCAGCTTACTGGTGACGTTTTGTTTTGAAAGGGAGCTGGGTCCCCTGTTATTGAACAGTTCTACTGAAGTGGACCAAATTGCCGGACTGAATGTAATCCACTAATTTCAGTAATTTCTTTAAATATAGACTGGTGTGCCTAACAAACAAATGTGATGGCTTGTGTAGCCAGATGTGCATATCTCCAGAGTATATGAAAAAAACCAGACTTTCTGGTGACTGCAAAATATTCAAGCTGAGGTATTTAGAAGCTAACTAAAGGGGCATACATACTTGTATCTTTAGTATTAGGTCGCACTCAATGTGTACGGGGGCACTGGAACAAGTTCTGACGCTAGTTCTCCCAGGTATTTCACTTGTTTAGAATAATTTCATTAGTCAGCGAGTTTATATGACAGTAAGGGGCAGTGCTTCTCCAAAATCTCGTGTCAAGGGACCAATAAGAATATGGGCAGTCTGTCAACCAGTACTGTGCACTTGGTTTAAAGAGCAAATCAATCCTGGCTGGATTCAGGGTAGGCATGTTGAAGAATAAGTAAGCTCTCATGCCTGCAGGATGTTTTATGCCATCTCCAGTGAAAAATAGTATTACTGAACTCTGTTTTTAAAGGACTGCGCTGATATTTAAGTTAAGATAGTAACTATACTTTGCACTACAACCTACAGTAAAATCCTCCTTTGATTTCTTAGTAGTCCATGCATGCATTACTGTACATGTAAGAACTGTAACAGTTCTAAACTATCACTGTTTAATTAGTTGTACATAGCATTACTTGCATCTGTTGAGTTGCGAAAGAGATGATCCTCAGAGTGTGTTCAGGGCCTGCCCTCAGGCTTTACCTAAGTGTACAGTGACATCAACTTGGTATTTTCTCCCAGTTTATTTTCTGCTTGCTTTCAAACCAATTGCAAATAATTTTGTAAATGAACTGCCTGACTGGACTTACATAATACCATCTCAGATCAACTAGCCAAAGTACACTTTGGCTGTGTTCCTGTATTGTGTAACAACAGAATTGAATCACTGGAGCAGATAACAAACATGCTTAACTGTATATGTTTAATACAGACGTTGTGTACATGTTTTTCAGTGTAATTATGGCTTGGCCAGGCCTTTTTGAAGTGAAAGTAAAGCTAAAATGATTGACATTTTTAACAGGTATATGTTGTTAGTCTTTTTAAAAGCAAATGGCATGAAATCACTGCTGTTAAAAAATTACATATTCCTAAATTGTATCAAATATTTTAAAGGCAAATCTTAAGGCTTCTATAGAAAGCAAAGAGGTGAGGGAAAGAGAAAAGTTCTCTGCTTCAGCTATGATTCTGTGTCTTTAGCATACCACTTTAATTTGCTGTTCCTCACTGTTCCTATCCAGAAATTGGCTTTTATTGTGTGATGTAAGATGATAGATGAATAAAAATATTTTCTTTAAGTTTTCATTAATCTGGGGAAAGACTGTTATTATTACTATAGATTTATCATCTTTGGGTCAATTGATGGCCTAATTTCTTTTTGAAATGTCTCAAAAGGAGCAGAATTAAGCAAACTAAAGTGTCTTATCTGATTGCTGCTGGTTGTTATTGTTGTTCTTTGTTTGCTTTTATGGTGACCACTGTGGACAACAGAATGGGTACACCCCTCTCCACCAAGCTGCACAGCAAGGCCACACTCACATCATCAATGTTCTTCTCCAACACGGGGCCAAGCCCAACGCCATCACCACTGTAAGTCTGTGAAGTGTCTGTGGAATATGTTTCCCTAGATAGTTCTTTCCTTTCCTTTCTTAAGGCTTAATAGCAAGTCTTTGTTTTGGTGAGAGTATTCCTCATACAGCTGGTTGTTAGATGTGTAAATGTAACTTCCTCTCCTTTTCCTTATACTCTTAAGGTAGTTCAGATATAACTCAGCGTGCACTAAGCTGTATATGACATGAAGAAACTGATTTCTGAGCTGCAGTGTCAGACAAGCCACACCTAGTTGTGCTGAGCTTGTTCGGTTGCCCTCTCCATCAATTCTTCTGTCTGTAAATTGGTATCTTGAGATAGATTTTTCCATAAAAAATAAGGGGAAATCTGAACCTGCGTTTCTTGGAAGATTTGCATCCAGATTTCTGTCCCTCTGTCCACTGGTTCTCTGTTTTAGGTTCTTACTAAGTTCATGGATGTTAGTACCTCTTCAAAGGCCATGAGTAACCTCTTGCACAGCTCCTTTTCCATGGTCAGCTGGGAATGCAACTGTTCTATTTCATGTTGATGTTGTTGTTAGTCACCTCTACTTGGGCAATCTTTAAAACGCAGCCAGAAAGTCCAAAACCTGTGGTCTTTCCCAAAGTTGCTCCGGCTACCATGTATGTGTATTGTGCGTGCTTAAACTGGCACTGGGGACCTGTTTGGTCCTGGAACAATCACATCTTCTGTGAAGTTAGCTAAGATAGCAGTTTATGTGCCATGATCCAAGGCACCAGTATCCAAACCATGCATCCAAGATACGAGTATATGTGTATCATCAACAAGAAATCTTTAGTCAGCTTCTGGGCCTCAAGGTTCTGCTGGACACATTCAGCCAAAGGTTTCTTTACTTGAATTCAGTCCTCAAGTTGGGTCTGTCATGCCAACTCTTACCCAAATCCAAGCAGAGTCTCAGGAATGTGTCTGCACTGCACAGTTTGCATGCTTTTTCAGATACTAGCTCGGTTCTTGTCCACATCTTGCAACCTTTAGGTTAACGTAAGAGAATTTCAACATGAGGCAGCTGACATGGGGTTATGGGAGTGGGATATGGGCAGTTAACGTGCAAGTGACAGTAACAATCACACTATTTGTGCTGTAAAGATGCTTATCTATTCATTTTGTGCTGCTAATCCACAAACCCTGCATTGCTTCAGGGCTGCTGAGCTAGGCTAATGCAGAAGAACTGAAATGATGGGTAACTAAAGCTGATACCAAAGGAAGAGAAACCCTCAGGCCGACACCCTGCGCGTAGTGCAGTGGTATCACAAGAGAAACCATTACAGTGTGAAGAGCCACACAGCGGCTTTCCATGACTCCCCTAGTAGGCCAGCATGTTGTTCTTCAGTTCAGTGCAAAGTAGTGTAAAATAGTTCAGCGTGCAGCTCTTCACGGAGAATCATGGAATATGTCTCTCTGCCCCCTCCCCAAGTGGAGTGGCGCAGTGCCCACGGACTGCCACATCGCAGAGAAAGAGCCAGGTCACTCAGAGCAGGCTGCCAGTCACGTCGGTCAGTTCTGCAGGGAAGTTATGCCCTCAAAAGAGTTATGGATGATTTAGCAAGTTTCTGATACTTTTTTTTTTTCATGAAAAGGTTCATTAATTTTGCTTCCTCTTGTGGCTGGCCTTATGCTACAATGGAAGAGCTCCTCGAAATAAATTGCCGTGGGCCCTGTTTTGAGGCAGTTGGAGTGGAATTTCAAATGCAGCGAGACAGATGGCAATCTTAATTACTGTTCATTTAAAATGAAAGGTTACAATCTATGTTCATAAAATTGAGTTAATAGTACTTATCTCCCAATCTATTTTAAAGTTCCAGGTTATAAACTGGAGATAAATATGCCTAAACAATTACTAAATTATCATTGTAATATGCATTTCCTGAATGGCACATCTGTATATCATGATCATTTAAACTGCAAATAAATGTATTTACATGGAAAATAATTCCCAACACCCAAGCCTTATATAGGCTTGTTTTTGTGTTTGTTACCATCAGCAGCTTTTGTGTACTTTTTGTACATACATTTTTGTTGTAAGGAGGAATTAAAGTGTATGTGGAGAATATAGCTGTAATCTTGTATTCCTCAAAGAGGAGTTGCACCAGATAAAGATCTTACAGTTTGAACTGGAATTGAAACTGTAAGATTTAAAAATACTTTTAAAAGAAGAATATCTTTAATATAAATCAGTTTATGCAAAATGAAGCATGAACTTCTGCAGACGAGACATACTGTGTAGTGGAATTTGACCACCGAAGGGTTAAAACATACAGCACTTTTTTTTATTTATTTAGAATAGCAGGCAGATGTAAGTGTGTTGTGTTACCATGGTAATCAGAGCTATAGTCTTAAAGAAGTTACAAAGACAGAGTCAGATGTAACGGTAAAAAAAACAGTGATTTTCCTAGGCTGCGCCTTGTTTTGGATGGAAATGCTGGCTCATGCAGTGTTGAGAGTGATCTCATTGGTTCACATCACAATCCTCCCTCTCATTTCTCTCTCTCTCCTCTTCTCTCTTTTTCTCTCCAGAATGGTAACACTGCCTTAGCTATTGCTAGGCGTCTGGGATATATCTCAGTGGTCGATACGCTGAAGGTTGTAACGGAGGAGATTACTACCACCACAACTGTGAGTTGCAGATGCATTAAAATGTTTCTCTTCTTTATTCAGAACGTTGTCTTTCTTTTCTTCCCTCAGATTCCCCACGTACCTCTTTTCTTTTTATTTTCTTGTTTAAGCCCCCCTTTTCTGTTAGAGTTTTGCAAAAGTGCTTTCAATATATTTTTTAAGCATGTAGAAGTGTGTGCTGCAATACATCAGATTTTACTGAGCCAGTTAACAAATTTTATGTGCATACAGAGGGAAAAACAACTACTGAGGGGCAGAGTAAAACTTTTTGTCTGGAGATAGGTCTGAGCTACAAATCCAAACTTTCCAGAAGTTTGTGAGTTGTTGTATAGATCCTGCCCTGCTTCTCTATTTGTCTTTTTACCTCTCTCCTTCAGTCTCTTCTTACATTTCCGCATTTCTTTTAACACCTGCTGGGGCTCACCCATTGCAGCGCACCACGGCAGGCTTCTTAGCATTTGGACTCTACCAGCTGTGGACTGGTGCCAAGCTTAATGATGCTCACTAGATGGCTCTGAATCGCATCAATCATTTTTTTCACTCAAGGCACTTTCAGTTCAAATGGATCCTGTTTTTCCAAAATACGGAAGAATTTTTCCTTATGTGTTCAGTCCTCTCACTCTTGGTAATCTGTATTTTTCAGGGTTTGTGAATAGTAGATGCTGTCCATCGGCAAGGTGATACTGTTGCTTTAAGCCAGGAAAAAGCATGTATTTTGACAAACTGAGAGGGGAAGGCTTTCTCTCCTTGTAATTTTACCTCCCATCTACAACTTTTTTTAGAAGTTAGGAAGGGACAACATCAAAAATAGTGCATCATTTAAGAAATCAATTTTACTATAAATTTCCATTACTGCATTTTATATTGGAACCTTGTTGTAGGATCATGCTTTTTTTTTTTTTTTTTTTTTTTCTTTTTAATGCAAGTAAGATTAGAAGTCTAGAAAACCTATCAGATCTAGATGTCATTTAGGAGCTCACAGATTGCTTAATAGATGCCACTACTCAGTTAGGGAGGGGGCTAGGGAAAGGCGAAGGAATGCACTCTTGTTTAAAGAAATGGGAAAATTTGATTTTGCTGCATGCTGATGGCAGGTCTCCTTGTTATTAACTGAGGAAGATGGAATAAAAGTAGCACGGCGTAGGGTTACAAATAGAGTGAGCCATAATTTATTAAAGACCTGCAAAAATCAGACTGAGTCAGGTTTGGACAAGGAATTCCAACATAATTCCAGAAGTCTTTTCATAAGGACTGTAGGTTTTTGTTGATACTTCTTTCACTTTCTGATTTGACTATCTAGCACATCACACACATACAAGCATAAGCACATACATATCTAGAGATTTAAAAAAATATAAAAGCTAGATAAAATTTTTCAAGAAACATTAGCTCTGTTTTCTAAAGTATATATTTTTTTTATTCTCAAATGACACCTTTGCTGTTCTTAGTCTGTTCTTTGCTGTGTCCTGTCACCCTTTTTCTATTCAGGCCTGACATAAGCTGTAACTAACTTCCTTTCTATCGTACATTGCATAGCGCTGTAGAACCTTGTACCTTGTCATATATACGTATAATATGTTTAGTAATAATAAGGATCCAACTGTGAAAAGACACCTGTGAGTTATTTACTTTGGTTAAATGTTTCTTTAAACTTTGAGAGTAGTGGACTTTTCAACCAGATACCAGATGCTTGAGGTTTAGGACTGAATCAAACACTGAAACTTACTTGCATAGCTGAACTCTAATACTTGCATATGAGAGAAATCTGAAATCTTGCACTGTGTCTGCGTACAAACCACTATTTTTAAAAGCCAGGTAGGAACCCTCAGTGAACTCAGCAGATTTTTCAGATATGAATTTGTCTGAATCTTTTATCTTAGGGATATACAGAATGTAAACCTCTGTTGTTGTTGTTGATGATGGTAGTTACTGTTGATTAAACACAATTTTGAACAAGTGCTAAAAAGGAGAGAGAAATAGCAGGCACTCACAGGCACTCCCTGCAATAAAGTTCTCCAAATGATGAGGTTGGTATTGCCAAACCAGCATTTAGCATTGAAAAAAGGTACTGTCACCATAGCTACTTCATTCTCTGAGGTTGTAGCAGAGTGATGCATGAAGGATGTTAGAGAGGCTGATGCTTTATTAATATTCAAGTCACTGCCATTTGAGATGAGGAAAAAATCTCCAGTGCCAAAGCCTTTGGTCTAACTTTGAACAAATTTTCCTCTTACTTATACAAGTATAGTTGTTAGTGGAGCCACAGGAATATAAAACAATAGAGTAAGGTGCACATATTTTTACTTAGAGATGAAATGGAAGTAAAACAGAATAAGCCAGACTTTCAAAGGTTTACTGTGCAATAGAGTTTGGGGTTATTTATACAAATAGGCATAGTCTTCTTTTAGACAAATTAATGCACGAGGAGCCTTATGTTTTTTTATGCTGTACTGCTGTTGAGTAAGCAATTGCTGAAAGTGCATGCAGGTTTATATAAATCCATCTGAATTATTCTGTGTGAACACAGGAAATTCTGGCCCTACAAAGAAAGTTTTCAATACAGAAGCTTAAAGTGAAGTCCAGAATAGAGTTCTCAGTGGCCCTAAACAATAGTGAGTGGGCCATTCATGGAACTGGATAAGGATTTCAAATTTTGTATTTGTCATTTTTAATGTGCCTATCAATTAAAAAAAAAATCTAATACACAAAAAGATTTTGTTTAAAACAACAACAAAAAATAATTCCCAGCTTCTGTTGGGAATTGATGTAGCATTAATGATTCTTACTGAGTTCAGTGTTCCAGAGATGGTATTACAGAGTTTTTCTTCTGAAATACAGTCACACATGCACACACACATATACACACACATTGATTCATTTTTCCAAACTGTGTTTCAATTGTTAAATTATGTAAAAGTTTTCTTATACTGAAGGGAAAATCAGGAAATAAATACAGTATCATTACTCCTTTGTAAATAAATAATAGTGCCTGAAGTTGTTATTATACAGGAGCAGTACAAATCTAATTTATGAATAAATTGATGCTGTGATAAATGAACATTATTTACTAGGGTATGCAGACCTAAGTGAATACAAAGACAATACACAATATACCTGACAGGCTGTGGGGAAGATACTCTCACCTGTAGCTTGTGGATCCGTGTATTGTACCGTCCTTTCACTTCTCTGTTCTTCTAACTCAATGGGTTTTGTACATAAACCAAACTGGGGAAACAAGTTTTCTTAAATAAAATTTTGGTAATACAACAAACATGCAAAAACTAGCATTTGTGACTCCTAGGCAGTCCACTTCTTTCCCCTTCCTTCAGAACTTGATCATCTCCTTCTGCCTTTGTTTTCCTGACTTTTCTGTTATTTTACCTGGGGAACCTACAAACTGGCAATAGCAAATCTGTGTTACAATTTGTGTAAATATTATTATAATGGCAATTAGGATGCCAGTAAATTGGTACTTACGTACACTTCGGTATTTCACTTGAAAAATGCACAGCCCCCTTCACTTGGGTTTATTTCTTTAGCATGGTGCCAGTGATATTTATTATTATTATTTTTTTAGCGTAGGATGCATTTGTTAACTCATTGCTGTATTGTTGAAGAGACAAGGTCAATGTCACCTGAACAATAGCATGCTCTCCATCTGTCACAGCTGGCTTTGTCACCCTACTGCATTTGTATCTGTGAAAAGCTGTAGGGATGCAGGGGGAAAAGTCAAACATATTGGTGGAGGCATTCGGTGAATACAAACGATTTTTTTCAACACAGCACATGTGTTATGAAAAGCACTGCAGCAGAAATAACTGATTTCTGAGTCATGGTTAAAAGTAAGTTTAGGAGACCTAATTGGGATTACCATTTGAAACAAATGTCGTTGTCCTTTCCCTGTACCTCAGGAGAATTGAGAACTGCTGTCACAGTTAAATAAATTTTCAAAAATGTAAAGCAGGCTCTTTAAACAAATTTCCAAAGTAATTACTCTATTGGTAACTTTGTTAGTTTTGCAAGTGCAGTATCTTAGAATAATCAAGAATGCCATCTTTGTCAGCTTGTTAGAAAAGTAGAAATATGAGGCAGAATCTGGAAAATACCTGGTAGGTTTTGTGCGATGGTAACGGCTATTGACTTCGCTGCTTGATATCAATGAGCATTTTCCCAAAAGCACGTTGCGTAAAGTCCTGGGGATTTGGCTGACATTAATTAGCACTCAGATTGCATGCTCTTTCGCTGCTTCTGCGTATAATGTTAATTTATGCTTGATAGATACCATCCACGATGGGGAGTGAAGTACTACCTCAGTGGGAGTTTCACAACACCCACGGTCTCCTGACATTCCCCGCCACGCCAAAGGGGCACATCTGCTGCCACATGCCTTGAGGGGTGATGAGTTCACTCCCCTCCACAGCTCCTCAGTTCAGCTGACTGTACAGAGCTGGGTGGAGCCAGGGAAATATTTATTTTTCTGTTGTGACTAATGCTGTTCTAATCACTGCTCTTGTTTAAGTCCCTGACATTTTGTCTCTTGTACTGGAACACTGAAGAGCTTACTTCAGACAGCTTTCTCACACCTTGCACTTCTTGCAGCTTCTCTCATTGTGTTAACCACTTTTCTGATGTCTATCTTGATGCCAAAAGGATATCCTCCATTCTTAATTCAGCACCCCTAGGCATCTCGTGTTTCCTCCTGGAAGTCATTTATGCAGATAAAATCACATATAAAAAAAATCTTCCAGCATTCTCCCGCTCTGTGCTCTTGCACTTAGTAGTGTCTTTTGAGCTGTATTTGGTCCATGCTTGTCCTGTACCACAAAATCAGAATCTCCAAATAACATTGTTCTGATGTATATGTGATTTGGGGGAATACAAATGATTTATTAAAGGGATATCATTAATATGCAGTGTAGTCAGTTCTGGGGGGAGTGGAGGAGAAAGAAGTGTTTCGAGTGATCTGTGTAGATCCTTCACATCTTTTTTTAGTTTCAAAATTTCACATCATTCATAACTTCATTTCCAAATGCTTTACGATTTAATAATTTCCATATGCCACATGCAACTTTGTGAATCTCTTCTGTAGACATTACCTAGTTCATTTTAAAATCATCTTGGAAACACTGAACCGAATTGTTCTGCATGCACCATTTATAAATAAATTTGCTATGAACTTGCTTTTCTTTCCTTTTTTTTTTTTTTTATTCTTCTGACCAGCTCATTATCTTTGTGTGTGTGTGTTGTAGTACTTCTCTGCCAGAGTAAATGTCACCCTATACAGCACTGAGAACAAGAGCTTCTGAAGTAATGTTGAAAAATATAGTTAGGGAAAGGGGAATCGCATTATGAAATGTCTCAACAGATCCTCACTTCTGCTGCTGTTGGAAATATTCTGTTATAAACTTTGCTGCCTCTTTTGCTGTTTAATTTGAGGATTGATGATTCTGTCTTTGCAGACTGTAACGGAGAAGCACAAGCTAAATGTACCTGAAACAATGACTGAGGTTCTGGATGTTTCAGATGAAGAAGGTGAGCAACTTTAAGTTCCTATTCCATATCACCTATGCCACCTATAATACAGGTTTAGGATAGCTGCTTCCGTACTTCTACATCTCTGTTTTGCAGTGCTTGAAATGATGATCTGTGTAATAGCATTTTTTTAATGATGTAATCATTATGGCATTTGAGTAAGTATGCCAAAAATTGACCCAAAACTAAAACACAACTTCTTTTTTAGGAAAAATAAATAAATAAAAGCTTACTATCTTATCTGAACCAAATCAGCAAATGCAAACATTTCCCAACTTGACATTTCAAAATTTAAATGTAAAGCAGTCCCAAAGCTGGATTTGACCCTCACATAAAGATGAGTTTGAGCAGTAAAATCTTTGGATCACAGCCACTTATTTCAGATACACATATCTAGGAGTTCTGCTTAATTGGAAACATTCACGTAAGAAGATGCATAAGGTGGAAGGTGAGGACACTGTTCCCTAGAGGGAGTATTTGGCACACGCAAATCACAGATGCATACAGCATGACATAAAGTAACAACATGCTAATAACTTTGGCACTTTGGTCCCAGACTTTATTGTGTGCACAGACGAGAGGCATATGTTGTATCGCTTAGCTAAGTCCCAAGAAAATTTCTGTGAACTTCTGTAGGGACTGATAAAGCACTGTGGTTTTAAACAGCAGAGAGTTAAGGAAATAGCTTAAAAACATCCCTTTCTAAAAGCTCTTGAATGGCATCTTACAAATTTTAATCACTGGGGCAACTAATATATATACATGTACTTGCAAAAATTTTCTAAGTCATTTTTGATAATCAGAAGTGTTAATTAATACTACAGTATCTTACATATGTCATATTTTATGGTTACTATTCTTTTGTATAAATAATTTGTAGAGAGGTTGTAGTTTCAAAAAATCCAAGGGATTTAGGAACACAAGTTCTTTTTTATTTTCTTTTTTCCATTTTTTCCTTTTTTTTTTTTTTCTTTTTACAAAGAACACAAATGCACTTGTGGTTTTAAATTGTCCTGGAAGTTACTCACATTCATATTCCTAAACTGCTTGTATTACTTTGCGAATTATGCTGATAAATGAGTTACACTTGGGAAATTTGCTTTGTTTAGGCTCCAGATACTACTTTTTTAAAATGCTTGCAAAGCTACAAGTCAAAGCAAACAAGTGTTTATTTGTTTTGTTTATTTTATATTCAAAATAAGCTATTTTCTGCTGCAAAATGATCATTTAAGTTCTTTGTGTCAGGCTTACTAATGCTGTATTTTCTCTGTTTGAAAAACATCCAACTGCTTGTATAATTATGATGACAAAAGACCTTTATGTTACCTGTAGCCTTATGTTCATTTTGTTTCATTTTCTCCCATTCTTGTGAACTACTGTTTAGCCATCTTTAAATCTGCAAAGCGTAGTATGTTTATCTGCTTCTACAGGATTAATATTTAGGGTATTTCTTTTTCTCAAATCAATTTGTATGCTGAACAGCCTTTAAACACTCTGATGATGAACGCTTCAGTGATGGGGAAATATATAGTGGCAGAGGTGCTGTTAGCAGATATTCATGGAGTAAGATTTACAGACTTTCTCTTTTTGTTTAACTTGGTTTGTTTGTTTTATTTTTGTGCGGAAGCAACACAAATTTGCTTAAGCTGGGTGCCTAACACTGCTCTTTTCCTTACTTATAAAGTGTGGCTGGACTTGTGTGTCCTGAAAGGTGGGAGGAATAAGGGAAGCCAGAAAGTCCGAGATTTGTTACCTGTATCTCTAATTAGTTGGCAGAACTTACTGTGGCCATCCAGCATGACTAATGCTCTCCGGTGCATTGAATTAACATTCTCTGCTTCCTGTTACCATCTGACACCTACTGTTTGTCAATAGCCAGCCAATATGATATAGGTACTTGGGCACGTTGCCTCTCAGGGCTGCACTGAGCACTCACACCAACAGTGCCTCTGTCTTTGATCCTGCTGCAGGTTGCTAAGCAGGTTGGCCACAATTAAAGCACCTCATGCCATTGTCCTTGTGGAAACAGTTTCTAGAGGCAAAATATAGAGGATGTTGAAAAAATGGCTAACGTGGATGGTATTTATTACAGGAACATAAAGTAGCTGGGCGCAGAAAGAGTGGAGGACTTTTTAATAAAGAAGATGAACCTTTAGTGATTGTGTAATCTTTGTAAGTGGCTTGCAATAAGGTTTCTCTAATACTGTGTTCTTGGCAGCTTTAAAGTGACACAGTATGTTCTGAAATAAATTAATGTGACATGGTAAACCTGCCAGCCGTAAGCATATAATGATAAAGTTGAACACAACAAAACTACTGGAGCAAATAAATACTTGAGGTTCCATGGTGGAGCCTGTTCATCCCTGGTGGTTAAGTATTTTACATTTTGCCTGGAAAACAGTTATCCTGCATAATTAGTATACTGTTACAATAATAATACAGTATTCTTACTCCTAAAATCCAGTCTTAGCAGTATAAAGTGAAGGACCGTATGGTCTATCAAATATTTTGGCTTGGTAGGTAAGTAATTCTTTAATTTTCATGTTTAGCACTAGTATTATTTAGAATTCTTTACCTTTTAGCATACCTTAAAAATCCTACTTCATCTGCTCTAGGCCTATTATGTGGTTCTAAATACGTGAGATACTCTGTGGCAGTAATAAGCCTTTCCTGCTCTGTGACTGTGCAGTTTTATTTAGCAGTTTTTTAATATACCACATAAATACACACATGCACATGTGTTTCTTACTGCTGCTTTCTTTGCTTGTAGTACTGCCAACCATGAAGAGTGTTTAAGGATAGTCATACGTTGTTAAATCAATGTTCAGAAGGTAATGGTCTGATATTGGGGAAAAAAAAAAAAAAAAGGTTAAGAATGTGCTGCTCGGGATTACACTACAGATTCCCACAGGCATAGATGTTAAGTGATGTGATTCCTGAAATACATATCCAAGCCAGCAGAAATGCCTTGTGTGCATACAGTCGTACTATAAAAATGTGCATTTTTTTTTATCATCGTATCTGATTTTGCCATTTGTCTGTATTGTGACAAGTTTTAGTTCCGTTAAAGCTGTTGCCACAAAAGAAGCAATTTGCACTTGAGGTGTCCTTGCAGCAGTAATGGGCAAGTACTGCAAAGTATCTTTTAAAATTTGAGTGAAATCTACAGAATTAGTGAAGTTAAGCACAGGCAGATGTTTCTGTTAGGACTAAGTCAGTGCAGACACACTGTGAAATCTAGACTATATTTTTCTCTCATATGTTAATATCATATTGAGGAATATGTTGCTGTTCATCTGTACTCATCTCTTACAATATTTTTGTGGCTAAAGAACTGTACAGACTGCTGATGATTTGCCTTTGCGAATCCCATCTGAGACAGAACAGCAAGTGTAGCTCTCTATACAGACCAGTCAGTAAAAGAGGTTATCAAAGAGCTCTCACTTATGTCTGTTTGGACCTCTATCTCCAACTGTTTTCAACCCATTTACCTTTTATAAGGCTTCACTGTCTCTCTGAGAATAAGTTCTGGCTGCTGCAAGAAGTTGTCATAGGTCTAAACCGCACGTTTCCATATCCTGCGTTATGTCAGCACAAACGTTGCACCATGTGGTGAACCAACCCTGAGAACTAATGTATCCAAAAATGAATCTTTGTTTGTTTTTACAAGCTGTTTTTCAGCCAGACTACTTTTGCAGGCAGAAGGGAATAGAAAAGGTGAAGCAGAAGGTGAGACGCCATTGTAGTGGCAGCATGCCCCTGAGATGGCTATCATAAAGGTCAGTTCACACTGCACAGTCATTAAAGCTGACATTTTCATTGCAAAGAAGGGTTAGACAAAAGTCAAGCAAACTGTCACGTGCAAATAGTCAATGGAGTCTCAAAAATCAGATGGCATCACAATATCCAAAGAAAAAGCATCCTTATCATGAGGAGTGCTTGTCTAAAAGTTGGTAGAGATTCACCCCAATGCCTGGTTGAAACACAGGGTTGTTTTTTGTTTTTTGGTTTTTTCAATTTGTATTTCTTGAAAAAAATCTAAAGGCCATAAAGTCATCTTAAAAAGAAAGACAGTAAGACATTGAATTTGTTGAAATGTTCATAAAAATGGAAACAGCATCATTGCATGTCCTTAAATAATTAAAAAAAAATAAATATATGCTAGTACCTATATATGGTAGTGACCCTGGGTCAGATTGTTGCATTTTTCCTCTCACAGAGTTGCTCCTTTTTCCCCCTTTTAGTTGTCAAGCTTGATCGAAATTGCGATACTGTATCACTTAAACATATCCACAGTAACAGTATCTGCATAACAGTGGGGTTTGCTATCCCTTCGTGGCTGTGCATCAGTGACAGTGGCATATCAGTATACTATTGTGCTGCCTAAGGACAACAAAAATGTGATCTTAGATTCTAAAAAAAAAACAGTCTACAGCTAATCCATACCCATTTACATCAGATTTATGATTTTAAAAAATATCCATTTTATGGATTAAAAGTTTTTTCCAGAATAGACCTTTTTTTTTTCATTCTAGACAAAGTGTCAATGAACAGAACTTCCAAAGTTGCTCATTAGGTCTGGTTCAGATATACATGATCAATGGAGTCAGGCCATGGACTGAGAAGTTACTGCTTTGCACATATACAGTCCTGTAGGGTTTAGGAATTTATTTCTATACCATTGGTGATTCCTGAGTGACCCTGTGAAAGTCAGTGTAATTGTCTTGGGCCAGTTGTTGAATGGAATAATGAAAAGCTGCTTTGCCTGGCCCTTTGGGACCGTGGAAGAAAATGCTGCATGCACCTGTCTACCTGTCTTCATAACTGCTTGTCTGGAACTAACGGACCACCTCATTAGTATTATGAATATTGTTATTATGAAATGATAATGTGCTCTGATGCCCCAAAATATTATTTTGTCAAAGAGAACATTTTCTGTTTGTGGTAACTGCAGCTTGCACGTTGATAAAAATACTGAATTCCACAATAGTACCTCTAACAGCAGTAAACAATGCTAAAATGTAACAGCGAGTACATTAATGTTACTGGCATATGCGTGAGAAATGAGCTGTTAAATCTGGGCAGAATTCATTTATGTTGTATATGCACATCATTCCAATGAAATAGTGGCTTAATTAGTGGAAGACTTAAGGAGTAATTTGCCTAATAAAACCTGGAATTTAAAGTTGAAGCCAGCAACTGTTCCTGGTAAGAATTCCATAAGGTGCTGTTAGTGCACGTTAAAACACTGTAAATTCAGAATAACACCACTGAATTAATTCACACTCTAAATTAAGCATCTTATAACTAGTGGTATAAAATATACCCAAAGACAGTTGATTTACAGAAGTAAATCAAAAGCTATGTATTGAAAATTCAACTGAAAAAGGGAAAGAAACGTGCTCACAAAGAAATAGGAAGTGAGTGAGTGTTAATTCTTAAAACTTTACTTATGAGAACCTGCACAGAAAATATGCCTATATCAGTCCCAAATTTTTTATTAATTTTTATGCTTTAGATGCCCTAAAAGATTTGTTTTACGGATGGTTTACATTTACAGCTGGATCATTTTAACAAGGTCATCATCCATGATGATGGGAATTGGTTCTATGAAATTAGATATACTTTATCTTTTTGCCTGAGCAAAAGGAGGATTTAAAAAAGAAATTCTTAAAAGTGTCAGATATGCCAATGCCACAGCAAATCTGAAGAATGGTAGCCTTTTTTTTTTTTTTTGTCTGTGTCTTGTAAATGCAAAAGGTTCTCAGTCTAATGGTTAGCTGCTCAATTTTTCTCTTATAGCTTTATTGACATTGTTGCTAGGATCTGTAAAGAAAAAAATATAACAAAGACTTACTTGAATTTTTCCACTGAAATCTTTCAGACAGAACATAGCTTTCATTTCTTTTTTTATATCTGGTACTGTCATTACAAAGAAATTAGACCTATTTTTATTGGGATAGAATCTGCTAAAGATTGCTCACTTGTCAACATTTTAGTACTGAAAAATAGGAGATTGTGGGTAGGCTGCAAAAATTTTGGCAAGTTTTAAAGAAACTGATGTTCTTCATTTGCTTCAGTGTTGTTGACAAAAAATAGAATTGACCAGATTAGCAATAATAAATGATGTCAGTGAAATCCGTAGGCATGATCAAAAGTACAAACACATTTGTTTGTGCAAAGAAGGAATAATGCATGTGCATTACCAGGAGACACTACTGTATTTACTTATACGTTCTGTCCTAAATTGTTACTTTATGAGCAATGTTGAGCCTTGCATTATTTTCTGCAGAGATTAAAATCTCTGAATCTGAAAAAATCTGAAACATGGGGAGCTACAACAGATTGTTCATTCAAGCAAATCAAATCAGCGTGTTAAAAAGGAGAAATGTGTTTTTGACTAGTCATACCCATCTGATCGGAAGATGTCTTTAAAGATACTAGATGTTATTCCTACCCATGGCTGGTTAAAAAAAATGTCTGCTTTTGCATTTGCATTAACCTTAATTAGCTGAAGATTGTCCCAGTCAGAGGAACACTACCCATTCCTTGCACAACAGGTATCTCGGGCAGTTGTTCCCTCTGGAACAACACAGCTGTGACTTGTGTGTCAGTATATAACATTTTATAAATCTTATAAAAAGTGCTACGTGAAAGAGAGGTACTTGCCATGTGAATTTCATAAAGGCAAAATTAGTAAGTAAATGGGATCCTTGGTAAGAAGGAAAAGACCATTTCCCCATCGTTTTCACTTTAACAAGTGCAGAATCTTGGTGAAGGTTTGTTTTGAGTCACAGATGTCCGTACAGCTAGAGCAAACTTTCCTTGCTTAATGCCCCATGTAAGTGTTTCATATTGTGAGGAAATTTCTTATTTCATAGATAACACCTGATTTAAAGTGAATTCTCTTCTTCCATGAGAATAAAGCATCATTCTGGTGGGGAACAAAAAGCTGAATCAGTTCTCCATCACCTTCCCCAATATGTTTTTTTAATGACATTTCCTGCTCAGAAATCTCAGTGGGATCTGCTTTATTGCTCCTCTTGAAGCCATACAAGGAACTCATTCAAGTCCCAGGTTGACCGTACATCCCATGGTAGCCGCACCACACCTCAGACTTGTCAGCATGCCAGTTAATATGTGTGACTTTCCAAGGTTTCTGTGGCTTAGAGAGGCAGGAGTAGCTTGTCCTGCTCCGGTTCTAGAAAGGTAGTGCTTTTCTTCTTTGTTACCTAGATCCAACTTAGCAGCTTTATAAATAGCCCTGCTATTACCTCTTGTATTTCAGGGAAACTCCTAGTGTGGGGGAGCCATTAAATAGAGGGTCGACTTCAGGGAACTGGAGGTGGCCAAGGGAAGTGTCAGAGAAACTCTGTGTTATGCTTTTCTTTTGAGATGCTTACATCAGGACTTAGATATTGCAGTAAAAATCATGCTTACCATAGCTGTCCCTTCTCCATCTGTTACTTTTAAGAAGCAGCACGTATGTGGGGAGCTGTAGACTTATCTGCATGTAGCAGAGAAAACGGTAATTTTGGCAAACTCACATGGCTGTATCTGGCTGTAAAAACATCTCTTAAAGGCAATTTCTGGCAGTTTCTATCACAGCCCTCCTTCTTTCGTTTTTTAACCTTTTCCTACATTTTCTGTATGTTTTGTTAGAAACAGTTCCAAAGGAATTCTCCTGCAGAAATTGTCTGTTGCAATTCACTTAAATAGCAGGAGAGCTCTGAGGGAACAGCCTTTGTCACTGCTTCCCCAAAACAGTTGATGCTGTAGACGTATATCCAGAGTGCAGTGGTATAAAATTTAAAACTGCTTATCTGATCAAGCATTTGCATGTGACAGTAAGGAGGATATTTTTTAGGGGGGGAAGCTATTCTCTTTTAGAAACATTAATCAAGCACTTCTCCAGTTGGCCGATACTGACTTGCTAAGGTGAGAATTGCACGTGGCTGCGTGCCCCCAAAGCTACTGGGTCTTCAGTGTTATTTTGCATTTAAGCATGTTTTTGTTGAAAGATCTCGAAGTGGTTCCCAATTGCTGGTTAATTTAATCAGTTATATAGGTAGGAAATAACCACTGAACTAGAAGAAAGGGACTGGACCTATCAGCATGGGTCTCCAGCTTGGATGGTTTGATAAAATCCCCTATGTTCAGCCAAACCATCACTGAAGGAGCAGATCTGTGGTCTCAGCATTCAGTCTGTTTCTCTTAAGAGTCCATTAAATGATTTATGATGCTCAATACCTGTGTTGAAACGCGTGCAATCATCAGCATGAAACTTATTTTATTTTTTTCTGTACTCCTTGTTCAGAGTAAGACAAGTACTTACTTTTCGACTGGCCAGTCAGATATTAAAAATCTGCCTGGGTGCTTCCCTTCCTGCTAAGAGACATCTTAGCAGTGGGTCTCAGTTACTACTGTCTATATTTGGATAGCGTGGGTTCTTGGTACACAGAAATAATATGTGATCAGCATAAATGGAAAAACAAAACAAAAGACTGGTAAGAGTTACCATACAACGTTGCTGACTTGAGCAAAAATTTGATTAGTTGTGGATTTTTGTGAGCTGGCTGTTTAATGCACTCTCTGAAAACAGCTCTGTGTAGCTCTTACAGTGACTGGCAATGGTATTTACTCAGCTCCCTAATCTAGGCGAAGAGAAAAACCTCGAGGCAGCTGAATTTTGAAAGGGCTGGTGAGGGGAAGGTTCTCGTTCATGCTGGGTGTGTTTTTTGTGTGCCTGCCTGCCTAACTGCGCGATCACTAGCCGCATGCAGTGCTGATTGCTCCGCAGAGGCTGAACCGTGTGCCTCATGTTTCATGGTGGTGTGAGGCTCCATTGAAGCTGCCCGAAGGTCAGCAGTATGATACCACTGCTGCTCTTTTAGGTCAGTTTCTGTGGCAGCAGCGTCTTAAAGGTTCGGGGTCCTCAGAGAACTAGCTGGTCAGTTTTTTGGGGTACATCTACAGCACAAAACAGAGCAGAGGGGAAAACTTCCCCTTCTTGGTTGCACGTCACAGTGCAGGATTGTGTGGGGATACCTCTCGGGTGAGCTGCATGACCTTGCTGCTGGCTTAGGGGCTCCTGCTGTGGGATAGCTCATTTGCTCACATACAGCCCTGAATCGCCGTGGCTGTCGTGCTTCTGAGCCGGTGTGTTTGCACAGCTCTGTACTCCGGTACGCATGGATTCACCAGCACAAGAACCTCCATGCTGTGCTTTGCTGCTTAAAGTAGTTATGCCTTTGGTTGGCTTGGTTAAGACAAAGATTTAAGACTAACAGAGCAACCATTTAATGTAGTTTTCACTTGCCCATTACTGGTTTCTTTATTGGGCCTTCCTTGCCTTAAGCATAGTGGTTAAGTCCTTAAACTTATCGAATTTTCAGGTTCTGATTCTCAGATTTACTGTCTCTTTTTTTCCACCTCTACATCCTGTTTTCTTCTCTTCTTTCGCTGTCTTTACTCACCTTTGATCCAGTGCTGCAAAGTGCTGCATCCCCCTTCTGCAGAAGAGGCCACTCAATTTAATAGGTTTTGAAGGCAGCCAACAACTCATAGAAATGTTTAGCACCTTTTTTTACCAGTTCCACATCTCCTTCTCCCTTTTTTTCCAAGAAATAGGCCTGGAACCTTATGGACAACTTAAGCTGTCCCCATGACCCCTTCTCCTGCAACCTGACCCTTGCCAGTCCCACCCTTTGTTTCCATCCTCTTGCTTCAAGTGATTTCTCTCCTTCTTTGATTCTTTTCCTCTCGCCTTCTGAGGAGAAACGAAAGAATCCTGCATGTTGCAAACCTGTACAAAATGTATGATTCTGGGGGTGTGGGGTGCTTGCGTTTTGTTCCAAGGCATTAGTTTGACCACTGGAAGCAGATTAATGGATGAACTGGATCACTGGTGAGAGTGCAGTGGGACCGTGACACTTTGTGTGCTATGGGAAAGCTACCCATTGTATTGGGAACTATTTGCACTCTGCAAAATAAAAATAATAGCAGCAACAAGTGCAGGAACTCAAATATTTGCCATTTTTTGTTTAAATACTAAATATAGATTCCTAGGTTTGGAGATTCGTTGTTTGACTTCTGTTGTTCGAGTGTCCTTTCCAGTAAAACCCCAGTGTTTCTTTTAGAAGAGTCCAGCTGATTGGTATTTCCTTCTGTGTATTCTCCTTCTGTTCGTAACTCCCTAAAGGAGATGACATTATTCAGAAATTCGGATTTGGATAAAATCTTTAGAGATATTTGAGAGATGAGCAGCGGCAGTGATGAAAATGGAAATTGGAAAATTTTGAAAATTGAAAATTTTCCAATTTTTCCAATTTTGAAAAGGGAAATTGGAAAATTTTGCACGGGAAATCTTGTAAGATCAATGTAAAGAGCTATATGTGTCATGAACTGTAAGTGGAGAAAACACGACTGCCATTAATTTGGTGGGGAACGTGAATGAAGCATTTCCAGCATGATTAAAAGGGGTCATTTCTTGTACTGCTACAAAACTGCCATCCAGTAAAATGTGCTGTGTAAAGAAGCTCATGGTCAGCTGAATGTGTAATTTCTTCTCGGCAGATAACAAGTCTGTGTATGTTTTTGTACAAATTCCAGCACAATGAGTTGGCTGAGATTCAGTAGAGCTGTGTGAGATATCTTAATGACGACACTGAGATATTTTAATGACAACGCAGTGTTACTGGCAGGATGAATGAGTGCTTCTTACACAGACTTAAAATAATTCCTGTTGTATATGTGCAATTGCCCTGCAGACCTGACATTAAGACTCTCAGGTAAGCACAGTTGTATGAAGAGTTATGCTGCTGCACAATCATTTATACTTCAACACATTTTTTTCTTCATATACTAGGCCATGCAGTTTTTTTTAGGAGTTTTGGTTTCATTCAGTGAAGAAGGAAGGGCACAGGGCTTGGTGGGGAGTGATATTAACTTCTGGTTCCCTCACTCAAGACTAGTATACTAGCAAGTAAGCTGCGTTACCAACAGATAAATGTTCTGAAGACATTGCAAAGAAAGGCTGAGAGAGTTGGGGATGTTTAACCTGAAGAAGAGAAGGCTCCAGGGAGACCTTATTGTGGCTTTTCAGTACTTAAGGGAGCTTATAAAAAAGATGGAGAGCAAATTTTGCTCGGTCGTATAATGACAGGACAAGGGGGAATGGTTTTAAACTAAAAGAAGGGAGATTTATATCAGAGGTTAGGAGGAAATTCCTCACTCAGAGAGTGGTGAGGCACTGGAACAGGCTGGCCGGAGAAGCTGTGGATGCCCCATCCCTGGAGGTGTTCAAGGCCAGGTTGGATGAGGCCCTGGGCAACCTGACCTAGTGAGATGTGTCCCTGCCCATGGCAGGGGTTAGGACTGGATGGTCTTTAAGGTCCCCTTCAACCCGAGCCATTCTATGATTCATGTATACTCCTACTACTGTTTACAGATACATCACACAAAACTGCCAGTGTTACTTAGACTCATTATTGACAACTCTTAGATGAGAAGCCAAAGTTGAAATAAGAGTAGAGATTTGATTTGGTATTTTTTAAAGGATGTGGGTGTGATGGAAGTAGTGAAGATTTTGCCTTTGTTTCTATTATAGCTGGAATGTCCGGTGTGATTACTAGTACCTAGTTATTCACAATATAACTTGATATTCCTTTTATTGTTTGATTAACATCATTGCCTTAATATCTTCCAAGTTTTCACTAAGCCCTCTGCTTTATAATTTGACATTCCCAGGAAACAGGAGGCATCATCTGTCAGAAGGCAGGAAACATGCAATGATTAAATGCATTTCATTGTCTTCTGTGAAACTGTGCCCAGTTTCTCCGTCTTAGTGTGGGCAGATGGAATTTTCAAGAGCTGTTGTCTCTATACTGCGAAGATTTAGGGCTCACTTTTATATATAATACTTGTGTGCACACAAAAATCTTTAAAATCCCACAGCTTACATGTTTTTAGGTGAAAAAATTAAAAATGATTTATTTATTAGCTGAAACATCAAGATAGAAAAACTAACTTGATTTGTTTTATGAGAACAAATACCAAGTTTTCTTCCTTTAGGAGTGAGCACCACTCATGTGCTTTGTTGTGCTAAGATTTTGCAGGGAAAAAAAAAAGGGTGCTCTACTAGAAATAGCAGCAGTAGCATTAATTGTTTTTTGCAGCCTCGCTTTGTTAGGTCTTTAGATCACACAGGAGACAACTGTCCTGATGCCCAGTGAATTCTGACAGCGCAGATACCACTTGTCTAGCCCTTGCAATCCTTTGTGTTTCTGAGCATATCAGGGTGAATTCCTGCAGCTGGGACGTGTAGCTGCTGAATACTGTTCCTGTATGACAGCTGCAGTCTTCTTCGCATAACTGAACAGGAGCTTCAGGTTCTTCACACTTGCCAATGCAGCTGAGAAAATGAGAAAAACTGGACACGTTGATGGCCAGCCCGGGGTCCTGTTGCGTGCTTTTGTGGGCCACACCAGGCTGCTGGCAGGTTCACGCTAACCAGTGCAAAAGTGGCTGAAATACATAATGTCTCCGTGAATAAACTGTGGAGAGAAACTATCTTGCAAATAGGAATGAAAAGAAACATCTACATGCTGCGTGGCAATTTAAGCTGTTTTGTTTGTCTGCCAGGAAAAGCAAACAATGTCTTCATATAGACAGAATTTCCTTGGGAAAATCATTTTGAACCTGAAAAGTCAAGTTATATGTGCAAAAAGGTTACTGTATCAAATAACCAAGTATCATTTAGGCTTTGATTCATTATGAATTACTTTTGGATTAACGATCAATATCATCTACACATGTGAATTTATTTCCAGATTCTGGATATGGCCATGTTTTAGAAATAATAATCTTTTGCATATCACAGAATGATGTTGGAACTTGGGTGAGTTGTCCTCATATGAAGAGGTATTTGGACAATGGAGAGTTTGAATTAGGATTTGCAACTGTCAGGCATAAGTCTAGAGAAGACACTTTTTCAGGTGAAAACACATAACATGCAGTCAAATATATGGCAATATTTAATCATAAACTTCCCGGTTGTGATACAACATACCTGTGACTAGAGAGCTAAAAAAGGTGAAGTGAGGGACAGACCATGCTTTACAGAATAGCAAAGAAATTTGCCCCTTGACAGTATGTGCAACAGCAAAAAATAGATGAAATACAATTGTTTATTCAACTTCATTTATTTTAATTTCCTTTAATCCTGCTTGATGTGCAAGCTTCATTAAATACATTAATTGCTTGTGGATTGCAGTGTTTCTTGAAAGGGAAATGCCTTCCTGTAATTGTGCCATTCAGCTGTTAGATCCCAATGTGCAAATGAAATCAAACGTGCGTGTGCTTATCTCTGTCCCTTCTGTGTTTGGTTTAAAGGTGATGATACAATGACAGGAGATGGAGGAGAGTACCTTAGGCCAGAAGACCTCAAAGAACTCGGAGATGACTCTTTACCAAGCAGCCAGTTCTTAGATGGTATGAACTACCTGAGGTACAGCTTGGAAGGAGGGCGATCTGACAGGTATTTGCCTGGACACGTGTTTTCTTGTGGCAGTTCTACACACGTTTTGTTGCAAGTGTTTGGAATTCCTTTCTCAGTGTCTCTAAATCAAGGGAGACATGGGATGCACTTGTCAAGATTTCTTCATTAGATAGGTCGGTGTGCCAGTTGCCACTTCGTAGGAGAAGGTGTGGTCAGGAGGAATATCTCCTAACCAGTCCAGAAACTAATACATCTGGCACTAATACTGTACTCAGAATCTAGAGAAGAAATTGTTCCTGATTCTTACTTGATTCTTGAAAAAGCATGGCTTGCTTTATTGTCTTTGTGGTCAGGCAAAGGAAGAAGAGTCTGGCTGTATATGGAAAGGGCTCGTGAATCATCCTGATCTCCTGCCATGAGTGAGGGAATGGGTGGGTGGACAGGGTCTTTTAGCAGTAGGTGAGCTGACTTTTTGGAGTAGTTCATGGGGAACTAAGATTCATTAAAAACAAACAAACAAAAAACAACAACAAAAACCTTGGGATCTTGGCAACAGAAAGTATTTGTAGTGTGAAAGTATTTGAAAACTTCGTTTTCCAGTCTTGATTGTTATTCTGGCAGCATTTCTGAAGCTCAGTGGAATCAGCTGGATCTGTTCTGTTTACTTCAGTAGGCTGTGAATTGCTCCTGGAACAAAAGATGTCAGGAAACAGCTTAGTTTGCCTCACAGCATGTGTAAATCTCTCATCACTGAGGTCTTATAAACTTGGAGTCTTTGTTGGTTTTTAGACAGCTCCAGTGAATCCACTGAAAACAAAGTGACTGTGTTGCTTTTGAGTCTCAGAAGATGTTTATGAACTGCATCAGAGTGCTTAAAAATCAAACCCTTTTATTATGCTTTTTCAATGGTAACAACATTGGGTTGTTTTTTTGTTTTTGTTTTAAGATGTTGCATGGAAACGATTGTTCTGGCAAGTGTTAAGTCAGTTTTTGCTCTCGTTTAGAATAATTTAACTTTTAAACACTGTCAATGGATTTCAGTAGATTTTCACAGGCATATAATTGATGTGTCCTATTTTGTGTTTTATGGTAATGATTTTACATTATTTATCACACATGGTTATATTGAAATGAAGCAAAATGATAAAGGCAGAACAAATGAAAAAAAGGGCATTTTCTAACTCCATGTGTCATTTTCTGTCACCGTCAGGTTACTGGTTGTAAGAATTTTCACAGACTGCTTGCATTATTTTGGTTTTCCTTGTGATTTTCATTACATCACACTGATGTTGGTTTTTCAAGAAATTCAGCAAAGCAAAATAATGTTAGCAGCCTATGCTCACATAATTTTATGCATTAAACAATTTGATTTAAAAACATATATATTTTTTTTCTTTCGTAACCATCTTCCCTATTTATTTTATTTCTCTCTCCCCTTCATTCTTTTTCATATGCTTTCATAGCACCATGCCCAGGTAGGTATTACATAGCATGAAAACGTCGTCTCTATATCCTTTCATGGCACTTGTCTCTGTTCATCCATTTTGGAGGCCTGCTGTGGGGCTGGAATGTTGACCTTAAGAACCAAACAAAACACGTTGTTGGAGGTGGTTGTGGTCTTAAATGAGCATGGTATGCAGAGGTAAATAAAGGTACCACAGTACTGTCTGTCTAGGAAGGTCACAGTATGACATAGCTACTGTCCCAGAGAAACTTCTCTGAAGCTGCACGAGATCGATCACAACTGGTAGCTGTCCTCCTGTCATCATGCTGCTGGGAAAGTGAGCTGTTTTCATTTTTTATGTGGAGAAACAGTGGTAGAATAAAAAAATCAATAGAATTGACTACATGAGGTAGATTCTCCTTCTGAATATGGAGAAAAAGAACTGATTCAGGCCACATTGGATCACCAGTATCTGAAAAGACTCTTCTGTGTGTCCCTTCCACCTCTCTGGCTCATGACTGCTGAGAGGAAGGCTTTCAGTCTGAATAGTGAAATGTTTTCAAGGCCAATTTATACAGTTTTCAATGATACCAGCAAAGAGCAGGTTTGTGAAACACCTTATGCTTCCCACAGCGACAGATACACTCACCTGGACTAGAGATTGCTAGATCTCTGCCTAGGCTGGCAAGTGGATGTGTACTGCAATGTGGTCTTCTATTCAACCAGATTAGGAACTTGGCTAGATTTTGCTGCTTTTCTGGGGTTTGTGCAGCGTTTAGGACAGGTGGATGTTGCATGCCTGTGCATTACCTAACACGGGCAAGACACACTCTTCTGTTAGGAGCTTTGCAGAGCTGCTGGGTTCCACAGTTCAGTGTCTGGCAGAGATCTGCTATTATATATATATGTCTGCTATTGATCACAAGCCCCAGGGCTGAGATTTATCAGCCAGATTTGGAAAGAATATGCGCTTAGACAGTAGTGTTACCGGTTACTCAGGGTCGTATTTTAATAATAAAAAATAATAAACAATTGGTTCCGTCCAACAGCACTACAGTTCCATAACTGGGCTGTTATTTCAGTCAGTGTCTCTGTTCCTAAATCTCAGAAGCACGGACTTGAACTACTGGTTAGCTCTCCATGTAGCTGGTACAGTGCACAGAACAGGGGCAGCAGCATCTGAACTGGTTTTGAAATAAAGTGTAGTAAAAAATTAAAGTAATTTGGTACAGACCTTAGTCGTGCTTGTGCATACCTTGTCTGTTGAAGAGGTCCATACTCTGAGTGCATTGGGTGTGTACTGGAGCTCACACAGATGTGCTACGTACTGGATACGTACTGGCCGTGGTGGTGGTAGTAATGTCAGGTACTTGCAGGAGAGTACGGACAACATCACCATACAGTAGAACAGTCAAATCTAGTACATACTTCCTGTCATTTAGTCCCCCATGTCCAGGACATGACATTAGCTGAATGGCAGAACCTACAACCTGGGTGGTGAACTTCTTGCAAGCATTGCATGGCACAGCAAAGCAGTTCTGAAATTGCCGAGTATTAAAATCAATAAAGTGTAATGATGGCAAATGGGGTCTGCTACTGGAGCTCACTTTTCATCCAAAGAACAAATGATCACCGAAGTACTGTTGTTATGAGTAAGCTACATGTACCCTGCCTACTTATTTCACCCTAAAATGTTTAACCAGAGTACCCTTCTGTCAGGAGTGCCTGTCATAATTTTTTTCTGAAATTATTATATGAAGACAGGGTGAACTACTTGAAATCAAAATAAGTTTTGTTGTTTGTTTTAATGGAATCAGAATTTTATTCCAGAAGTGAGCAATCCCAATAATACTCTAAATATCAGCCTTACATGTCTAGGTGAAAGACATTTCATGACATGTAAGAGAGATTACTTGGTGGTGGTTTTCTTTCGTTTTTCTCAAGACTTTTCTAACATTGATACTTGTGTAATACTTATCTTTGCTTTCGGTTTTGTGCAATCCATCTGTTATGCTAAATAGGCATAACAATGGCATTCATCATTCTTCAGTGTTACATATTTCTATTAATAAGGTTATTATTTGCTTTTAAAAATGGATCAAAAATTATTAAGTGAATTTAGCTATTGTTTAAAAAGGCTGATTGGTCTGAATCAGATACTAAAATCTGATTTCCATTAAGATCTGCATTTAAAGTACTTGAATCTCATGTCCACAACATAATCATGATATTTTTATAGCCAACTGCTGAAAAATTAATTATCCTTAAAAAATCTGCATGATAAATGGCCTACTGTTCTGATCCAGTGTGTTAGTCATTATGAGTACTACTCATGGGTGCGTAAGCCATGAAAATAAAACTGCTTCCTTCAGTTACATGTGCTACGTTCCTCAGGGTACAGAACAACATCACAGAGAGCACGTACAACATCTGAAGGTGGCTGATCTGTTCTTAAAGGTCACTGTTGTAATACTGCTGCTAGTAAATACTTATAAAGGACAAAACTCATGAGATTTGGTAGCAGAAACCCCATTTACCTCAATATGTCCTTCTGTGGTGTCTTACTTGTCTTTTTGGCTTTTTGCTACTGGATGCTGCAGTGAAATTCTGAGCCTGTGCTTGGAAGCAGCTTATTTACTGCCTTGCATCCCTCATTGCTACAGCAACCGATGCTCTGTAGAGCTGTGTGTACTCACGGAGAAAACAGTGCTGACATTCGGACTGCTGCTCTAGAGATGCTGTTGGCATACAGAGGAAGAACCTTGTCTCGCACAGGAGCTTGTGGCCGGCCACAATTCACCTTGCTGTGTGTACCTTCCAGGGGACAAGACCAAGCCTTACGCATTTACAGTTTTAATGGGAGAGAGTAGGCAAGAGTCATTTCAGCTTTTCTTCAGGTGTTAGCATTCTGTTTTCTGTAGTAAGTTGTTTGCATTTTGAAGCAGGTGAGAAAACTCCTCCAAAGAGCCTTACTCAAAAGGAATTCGTGCTCCTTGTAATAAGGAAATGATCATGCCAGAAAGCCATTTGTGAATATGAACTGTCACCTAGACTAATCTCTAGGTTCTGCGTTTGGGGCAAACAAAAGTCAGCCAAAAGACTTCATGGCCCTTGGTCAGAAAGGTGGCATAACGGATTTGTAAAGCTGTTTTTCCCCCCATGACTATTACATACTCCCCCTGGAAGCTGCATGATATTGCTAATAGCACGCTTTTTTTCATTCTCCCACTCGTTCTCTCATCACACCTTTACAACATCATCTGTACTGCTGATCCATTGCTATGGCATCCTACCAACCTACCAGCCTGCGGTCCTTCAGTTCAGACAGGTCTCACACGCTGAGCCATGCCTCCTACCTGAGGGACAGTGCCATGATCGATGACACCGTTGTAATCCCCAGCCAGCAGGTAAGCACAGTCTCTTTACTTCACTCACCAGTTGGACAAATATGGAAATATAAAAAGATTGCTGTTTAGATTGTAGTAATGATACCGTGTAGTGCATGCTGCCTATCTATCGTAATATAAATCTCTTTAATTTCGGTTGATATTTAATGGCATATTGTACTATATGCAATATGAAACTCTGTTCCAAGATAAATGGCTGTGCTGAGTGAACGTAGTACAGGATCTATCTTTATAACAATCGCCATTTTAACTTATTTTTGAATGATACTAATAGCCCTTGGGCCAAATATTCAGGCGATCTAATGAACTGGAGGGCATTGTCCTCAAAGATAATATTGTGAGGCATGCCTATAAGTTAAAAAAATAATGATTAGGAAATCGCTTTGATAAATCACATCATTCATTTCAGTGTGAGCACTAAGATATGATTACTTTGGGCAAGTATAAAACGTTACAGTAAGTAATGTTTCCAATATGCTTATGCTATTATCATTCATTTGTTTTCTTTTTGAAGAGTGTAAACGCTTTAGGCAGTACTGTACAAAATGCATCTTCTTATTGTTTGGTTGATTAATTGGTTTTATTGTAGTAAAAAGCAGGGTTTTTTGCTTACAAAGGTAACAACTCTGGCCAAAGAAGTTGAGAAGAATTCATATCGCTTAAGCTGGGGCCCTGAAAACTTGGACAATGTGGCTCTTTCTTCCAGCCCTATTCATTCAGGGTGAGTATATCAATTAGCATTATCTTTTTTTTTTTTTTTAAAAAAAAAAAAGAAGAAAAAAAAAAGAGGGAGAAGGAGAATACCAGCAGCAGCTTCAACTAATTCTTAACTAGGAGTTATTTTTTAAATTCATTTTCTCCTAGAGCTGTCAATAAATTACTACAATCAATTAAGTTCTGATAATCAAGTAAATCTAAGTACCAAGACTATCCACTGAAAGTCAGTGAACTGATGCCAGTTAGCTTTCAGTCAGGTTCAAGAGAAAGAAGATAATAAGATGCATACACACTTGTATCTGTATAAATTTTATGGAAAAAAGTCATTTTTAAAGTTAGTAATAATTGAAGCCAAGGGCTTCATGAGCTCAGATGGCAAGTACTTCCTGCGCTAGTGAAGTAGATTATGCAAGCACCGACTCTAGGGTTTGTCGGAATTACTAATAAAGAAAAAACACAAGGATTTTAAATTACATGAGGCCTGTAATAGACAAGCAACCCAAACATGATGTGCTTTACACACATTTGGCCATAATGTTCATATATTCTCACATTTGACTTTCTGTAAGCATTCGCATTAAGGCAAAGTCATTGGAATGGAGTGAGACCAGACGAAATGCAGGCCCAGCCAAATTCTTACTAATAAAGCTTGTCATGGTTGGCCTCAAAACCTGTGCATGCATTTAAGCGCTCTTGCTTACTGCGTTTGAAGTAATTTTATTATTTACACTGAGTTCTACACTTGTGTCCTGCCATCAGGTTCGACGAGGCACGTGCAGATGAGTTAGTAATAAACGTCATACAAAAGCATTTCATTTCCGTGGAGCTATGTTGTTTGCAGAATGGCTGCACATCGCTAAATGAAAGATTTTTTGTTAATCTCAAATGAGTTTGCAACAATATTACAGTCTGTCTTTCAAAAATAACACTGGTGTCCCATGTGGAATGACAGGCAGTCCTGGTCAGAAAGAGGAACAATATTGTCATAACTGCCATTGCAGTTTGACTCATTTGTGGCTTATATGCGAAGTTAGGTGGTAGCAGGATTTTTAGCTGTGGACAGTATTGTTTGAATTTGCTTTTCTTGAGCTCAAAAACTAACAAATGAAATGAACATGCTTAACTTGTACAGGATATATATGTTAATATCTGTGTCAAGATATAAGCTTTAAAATTGTTTTAGTGGTTTATTCTAACCCTAAATAGTTTACAGACTTTTTCCAAAGGATGTGTCACTTTTCAGTTGCACAAAGGTAGGTCTTTCTGGTTATTGCAGAGGATGAACTAAATACTTTTAGAAAAGCAGCATTTATTTCTAATTCAAAAAAATAATATTAGTGGTTTAGGTTTTTTTGGATGACCAGGATGCTATCGGTAGGATAAAAATACCTGATTTATTTAAGAGAAGCAACTCACTGTAGAGCCTTGTATGAAATAGTGACATTTATCACAACACAAATTATGTGCTTTTTATATATCCTAACTAACCTGCTGCTAATTATTGTTATAAAGAAATCTATAATAACAATTAGCCTTTGGAAAAGACTGTACAACACTTCATTTTTATCTTGCTTAGATTTGGCTGAGTTATCATAAACTGTTGGGGTGCATCTTGTTTACATCTCTTTTTTAGGAAAATACATTGCCTAAATCTATTTTTATCTTCTTATCTTCTTTTTATCTGCCATAAAAGAAGACTCCTAGTGCTTGAGAAGAAATGCTATATAAACATTGTTAGTAGCTTTAAGCAAAAATATATTGAATTTAGACCATGTTTTTCATGAAATAATACATCAGCAAAGTATTGGACAGCAATTTATTTGGCACAGATGATCTTCATTTTGTATTCTGTGCAGTGTGAGAAAAAATCGACACTCTTCTCTCCCTGCACTACTTCAATGGCAAACACCACGTTGTAGAGTTCTGATTGATCTCCTATAGTAGGGAAGTGTTTCTGTGGATCATGGTGTGACATCCCCAGTCAAAAGGCTAAATGTATGGAGAACTGTTCTCTGGGTGTGGTATCTCACAGGAATATATTTCAACCTTTCCGTAACCAACCAAAACTTCTCCTAGGTGTGACAATTCAGAAAGGGAAAATGTTTCAACCATCCATTTAAAATTTAAATGTAGCTGTTGTTTGAATAGGTTAATAATTTCATGAGTATGGCATAAAAGACAAAATCTCTGGTCAGTCTTTGGCAGCCATTTCAAAACCAAGAAAATAATTATCTCATTAAATGTAACACTCTTGGTACCCATAATCTCAACATAAACAGCTCCTGGTCATTTTTACACAATTACTATTGATTAGTTCCATACATTGGCTTAAGTACAAATTCCTGCATTTAAACTTCCTTTCAGCAAATCAGATTTGCTTCTGCTAATAAAATTAACTGGTCTTACGTATACAGCAAAAGTAAGGGTCTGTCAATATGCCAGGAAGTTTGCATGTTAAATATCCAATAAGGTAGAGTTTCATCACCCCTGGTAATATTAGGGGATATTATATATGATTTCGTGCTGAAGTGTTAGGAGAGACAGAACTAACGCCTACGTCAATGTAAATATGTTTCACAGCTTTAGTCTTATGCCTCACAATATCCTATTGTGGAAGAACACACAGTATTTTCATTAAGTTGGAAGGCAAAACAAGCACCGAACTGAATGATTTCTTTTCACTTGCAGCATTTAGGGCTTGCTTGCCAGTACGATATTCTTATGTCTCTATCACACGTAGTGGTTAAGTGTGAATGGTAAAGATAAGGCTGACTGTAAGATTTTAAAGTATAAATTATGTGCAAAATTATGTCATTCTCATACCTGGGTTCTGGCGATATGGTGAACAAACTCTCTCAATTTAGTTCAGTAGATTATATTCTAAGAATTTTCCTGAGAAATATCTAAGGGTATGGTAGGTAAGAAGACAGGCAGATTTGTCATACTGGCAGAAACATGGCACTGAGAGCAAGGAGCTTTGAGTTGATGCTCAGATATTAGCTTGCTTTTGTGTCCAGAGCAAGAAATATAGCAGCTCTACAGTTTTTCCAACTAATTTGCTTGCAGTAAAACTCCTATTTAATGAAAAATACTGTTTTCATTTATTTAATTTGATGAACAAGAGATTAACATATCTGACTAATAGATGTTCCAAGTGTATCAGTATTTGCATCTGACAAACAGTTGGGCTGTTAGTGAATTTTCCTTTCTGGAAGTTTTTGCTTCCATCAAGGAAAAAGGGAGAAAGACAAGGGAGTTGCCAGCTGAACTGTGACAAATAATGTGAATTATCATTCTTAGCTGTCTGTCTGCAAAAAAGGAGACTGGATCCTTGCTAACAAGGTAAACAAAATGTATTTCAAGTGTTGTATTTTGAATCCATAATATTGTTTTCCCCAATGTGTCGTTCATTTCCTAGAAATAGTTATGGAAACAGGACCTGGCAGCTACCAGCTGATAGTCATTTCTAAAATCTGAAAGTCTAAATGATTTCAAATTGTGTTCTAGGCTTATTCAGGAAGCCACAATAAGGTAAAATGGCAGTTTGGGTTCATTAATAATAAATCTCTGTTCATGTCAATGGAAGAAAAAGGCAATGAAAATACAGATAACAAGCAACACCAGAAAACTAACTGGCCATGACACATTACTGAGAGCCTAAACAGCTCAAAATGAAAGTTTAAAATCTGTCATTCTGTCGTGCAGAACAAAAGGAGGACAAGAAACATGTTGAAATGGAAGAAAGTGGAGGGCAGAATACATTGATAGGAAATTGGAAGAAAATAATGATTTCTTGAGTTATCAGAAATAGTCTGGAATGACCTGTGATACATCCTTTCGATACATCATTGTCCAAATTTATGTATGGATAACTAAACTAAGCAACCTGTAGTTTGTTTCTGAAAGGCTTAGAATCAAATTGTACGTTTTATGTATCTGACTTCCAGTTTGAGAATGTATGTAGAGAAAGCTATCACTTTATCTTTGCTGCTGTAGTAGTGGTAACAATGTGTAACCAAAGATGCTTATGTAGGCTTATTTTCCATACACACTTCTACCTTCTTGCATGTAATGAATACGCATATATATGTATACGTTCATATGTTTAATTTAGAGATCTATTTTATTTTTTCAGTATTTCATTTAACTCATTCTTTTTTTTTTCCATTTCTTTTCTTTCTTGATGTTAAATCATCTATTCTATTGCAGATGCTCTTCTCCATGTCTTGATCATGACAACAGCAGGTGAACTTCTGCATAATTTCTTTCTTTAATATATTGCACTTCTCACCCGCCATATTTATCCTCCTCTCTTACCTCACTTAAGGATGCTTTAGTGTTTTGATAGTGCACACTGGCCAAGATAAAAAAAAATCTACTCTGACTGACTAGCAATAACAGTTAGGCATGGACCTATTTCTCTTCCTTATAGGTCCACTGCAAACAATCTTAACAAACCTTGTATACATTCGTAGCTTGTTTTAACCATTGATTTAATTAACATTATTTTTTCTCTATCAGTAACGTGGTTTAATCTTACTAAAAGGGAAGGAAAAAAACAATAAAAAAATGCAACACAAACCACTGTAAATAGGTCTAGATTCAACTGCCATTTTACAGGGGACCTTTTCTCTCATCTGTCACTATAAACAGTGTTGCAGACTCACTCCCTAGACCATATTTTCGAAATAGTGCCACCCTATTGGAAGTAGCAGAATAACAGCACTGTATTAAAAAAATGAAACTTGACCCCATATATTTAATTTTTCGTACCAATTGCATGTTCTGTGTGACCTTGTTTCTATCACGGGCACGTTGCATCCTGCACAGAGCACCTGAAGTGGGACCTTCCCAAAGGAAAATGTATTCACTTAGCACACTAGGTGTTTATTGGCACGATACTTCTTCATCTCCTTTAACATAACCACAGAAAATCATAAAATTTCTAAAATATTCAGCTGTGCAAAATTATTAAGCGGCTAAGTAAAAACCCAAACTACGAAAGCATATTTTTAGGGGATGCTACTCAATCTCTCTGTAGCTGACTAATGCAGTGAAGAGAATGCGGCCATCAGTTACTATTTCTAGTGGATTCTTGCGTAGGATCATGTTTTTGGATCATGTTTTTTGTCCTCCTCAAATGTGTATTTTGCCCTCTTTATGTATGGCATAGTTGCAGCCTGATCAAAAGCACCTTGAGGTAGTTGAATGACTTGCTGTTGACTTCAGTGGGAGCTGGATCAAGGCCTTTTTTCTTCATTTCCGATGTTCTATCAGTTTCCTTCTCCAGCTGAACACTTTGCAATGGCTGAAGCACCCTGATTGTTTCTGCTTCTTCACACTGCGACTTACACTGAATGCTGCTATCTCCTTGTTTCCCAGTTGCTTTTATAAAATTAAGATAACACACACATAAATGTTCTCAAATGTGTCTACAATGGATGTGCTCCAGCTGCAGCTTTTTGATCATTCCTTGCTACTTGATGAGAGCATGTGTGCCTGCCTAGCTAGTCTAAAAGGATAATCACATCTGAACTAACCACGAAAACGGTGTATTGATTTTGCCTATTCTGATTTGTATGTTAAAAGAGCTATTGCCTGTTCTAGAAAGGCACTTCACGTTGCTAGGTTTGCATGGCTCTCCAAATGATTCTGCAGAACGAGAAGTGCGTTTGAGTGCCAACTGCTTGCGTTCACAGCTACCTGGAAGCGTGACTCTTCTGCAAAGCTATTTACATAACAGCAGTTCTCTACAGGTCACACAGCAACTCTCTCCTTTTGCCCCCCAGTGCTGACACATCCTTTTTTTGTTTGTTAATCCTGCTATTACCTTTAAAATGAGCATAGATATAGGATAAGACTATGTTAATTCCATATGAATGAAAACTGCAAAGGGATCACATTTGAAATCCAGAAATTTATTGGAAATCACAACTTTTTTTGTCCTTGGAAGGTGGATGAATTCAATGCATAGTTTGTTTGTGTTTTGTTCAAATGGAGCCATGAGAAAACCCACTGGTGTTTGCTCTGCTCTCTGTAGAAGGCAGGGAATCAGCCTGAAAGACGTAGGGAACTTTTATGTGTCCTTAACCAGAGGGATGCTGTAGCTGATGTTGCTTGATATAGTAACCTTTCATATGGTGAGTGCGTAGCTTATAATTGCTCTAAAATTAAAGAGAATGAAATGGCCTCCATGATTTATGAGTAGGTATGGCTAAATTAGAGAATAGATGATGCTTTGTCTAACTGCTGACCATGTGTTTAACAGAAGCATGTTTAGAGTCGCCTGCAGTCTGTAATTTATTTCTAGAAAAGAATTGCTTTTGCTGTTATTTTTTAAATCCTGATTTTGTCTTCATTTTCTTAAAAGAGAGAAGGCAATATTTTCCCATAAACTAATCTGTTTAATTGATTTTGCTGTAAAAAGCCCTTGTAATTTCACTGCTGCTTTGCTAAGTCTCAGGAAAGCTCGATATCAGTCCAGTTTGCAAGACTATAAACGTCAATGTCACGTGTTTGTGTCGTGCATCATTTCTAATTCAACCTTTAAAACTGTCAGAAAAGGAATCTTACTCAAAGGCTGTCCTGGCTCCTAGTACTGACAAAGCTTGTCTCATTGTTGCCCTTGTCACCCCGCCACACAAGTTTTGACTTTGCCACCTTAAGCTTTAATTTCCTCTGATTTTGAATCATCGCTTAAGTTAAAATTTAATTTCTTGCAGTGGGTTGCCAAAATAATCCAAAGTTAGCGCTAAAGAGGGATGCTTCCCCAGTCTGTAGCTATTAGATGATATATATGTTAGGGCTATTCACATACAAATAGTATGTATCATTTTCTTTTTGACCATAGGAATTTACAATGAGAAAGTACCCGTGATTCCAGTGATGGCTTAATCTGCCAAATATTCCTGCGAGTTTTGTTTGCTCTTTTGAGTACAGTCTCCTCCTGCCTTAGTCTTGTCACTTCACTTCTAGTAAAAGAAATGTTAGGGAGAAGAGAAATTTCGTATATGTATGTGCGGCAACAAATAATTAATCTGAATTTTAAATTTCCTTTATATTAGTCAAACAGTTTTTTCACTTTCCTAAGGGCATGCTTCAGAAAGCAAGTTTTATAATATCCCTTAGTTCTGTATGAATTATTTACATATCAATATAGACAGTCCTTCAGAAAATCAAAGATTTTCCAGTCCTGGAAGAGTAATGTCACCATCTTGCAGCTCTGTTTTATAGCAAAAAAGCAGTAAAGGAGGCTTCTATGTTTCAGAAAATACTTTGTTATAAATTATTTTATCGACTCTATTCCATATAAATACCCAAACCAATATGAATTGTGCTGATTTAAAGAAAGGGATAAAAGTAATTAGATTAAATAAGTGGATGAGAAAACAAATGTGGCAAAAGATTGGGAAATAAAAAGGATGGTGTGGTGAAAATTAACATAGTTCCACACTCCATATCAGCTCTAGAAATCCTGCATCTATGTACTGTCCTTACAGACTCTTTATGCTACAGCTCATAGAGCTGGGAACTTTTTCGCCTTTGGTTTCTTTCTTTTTGTACCAGGTTAAAGCTAGCTCTTCCTAGTTCTCCAAAATTAGTTCTTAAATTTCTCAGTAGTGTGTAGCTTCTTTTTGTGAACTAGCTCCTCCATACTTAGTCTGATAACTGGCACTATTCTTTCTCTGCTACCCTCGTACTAGGCTATGTTTGCCTGAATTTGCTATCTAGCATTTCACACTTCTCCAGAAGTCAGAGAACCCTTCAGAAATCTCTCATTTCACCTGGGAGGCTGTTGCAGGGAGATGGAACAGGTTTATTTTTTGGTGTATACTGTAATGAACACTCCTTGTTTTCCATATTTTATCATGTTATTTAGTTAATAAATTAGATCTTTATGACAGAAACAGCTGTTTCTCCAGTGAATGATAATGTCCTGTTGCTGTGTCCACCTTTCAATGACACTTACCTTTGCCTGTTGCTGTACTCTTTGGAGCGCTGGTTGGTGTCAGTGATAGATGACTGACAGACCTTGCTCTGACATGTTTTGGCTGCAAGACACCTTCAGTAAACTTAAAATGAAAGAAACAGTTACAACTTTAATTAATGCCTGAACACACACTGCTATCACTTTACCTCTTGAGTGTGTACTAGAGAGAAATGCCGTGTTAAATTTTTAGCTGGTCTGTATTAGATTCTGCAAATTGCAGCTGTGGGAACACAGGGTTACTGCATGTGTCAGGTGAGATACAGGTGAGATCACATCCTGGGTGGCTCTACACCACAGGGGTATTATCTGAATTGATGTGTCAGAAGACTCTGATCTTTAAGATTTTTACCGTACAGATATTGCAACAGTACCCATTTAGAAGAGAGATTTTTTGATTTGGACCCTTTTTTGTGTGTATGTATTCTAGCAGTTGACAGTGTTCTTGGCACTGCTGAGACACACAGGGAGATAAGCTAAGGCGGATATAAGACAGACAGATGAACTAGCACTAGTATTTTCAGTGATGGGCAGGAAAAGAAGATGATCCTGTTAAAGTATGCAATCTTGAGTATTACGTCAACAATGAAAAATAAATGAATCATAAACATTGTATTCGTGACAGCTTACACAATGAAAAATGTGATTGCTAATTTTATTCAATAAGTGCACTCATCAGCTTGTGGTAATTATGGGGGTAGTAGTTCTGTTGCTCAGTGTTTGCACCAAACTGTGAAACTCTTCTTCGAGAACTCGGTGTTATTAACTGCCTCTAAAGCACGCATCGTAACAGAGGCTTGGACCAATTCTCTGAAACATAATTCAGAAACACTTTGATAACACTACTTAATACAGTTAAAGGAAAATTGCAATGTAAGCCACGGAGCATTATTGCAACAATTGAGCATTTAGTATCTCTTAAAGCTCTTCTTTCCTCTGTGCTTTAAAATGTATAGTATGTATTTTGTGAAGGAAGCTCCCATTTTTTCTAAATTCATCCCCAGAGAATCAAAGCTGTAAAATGTTTTCATTTTCTTTCTTTTCCCCCTGTTAAAACCACAGAAACACCAACCTCTAAGGAATGAGATAATGGTTGTACTGCCCAGACTTTTACACTAAACAAAACCTAGAGGTATATGAATGGCAGTAGAGTAGGAGACTGCATGTGTGAGAAAGACTGGCATCCCTGGTGCATGGTGTGCTTCTGACTGGCGCTTGTGGCTCCCTCATCCATTTTTCTGACTTGCACGGTGTGTTGAGTGTTGTGTTTTACAGCATGTGGAATTACTTGTAGCTGCGTGGGTATTGAACGGACGCAATGTTTGTTGCACAGAACGGTCAAGGGGACAGTGGAAAAATACCTGTATTTGTAACTCACGTTATAAGGGCTTTTCTCTATTGCAGGTCCTTCAGTAGCATTTCTGCGACTCCCCCTGTGATGATTCTATTTTAGTGGCTAGAATTAGGCCTGATGCCGTTCTGTATCATCTGCACTTATTTTCACTTCCAGCAACCTGACATTCCCATCCCACATCAGGCATGATCCTAAGTCATAAACCAATAAAAAAAATTGAAATAGTTCTGTACCTTTTCCAAGAATGTCCCTAATCTCTGGAGCAAATCTTTCCAAAGCTACCTGTTGGCTATATAGGGAACTATAAAAAGTTCAGCCTATAAGAAATTCCGTGAAATGTTTTTCTCCCTTTTAAATAAAAAGATATAAATAAGATATACATAAAATAATTTACCTTGTGCTAGGGGAGTTCCCTGTAGCTGGCTTTCTGCATCTGTAAGTTTTCCACTGGGACATTGCACAGCTGTGCAAAATAACACAGAAAGACAAAAATCCATAAGTAAACCTCTTATATAATGACTGTAGCTATTGTCAGCTCACCCAAATCCAAAATTTGTCTTCAAACTGTGATGACATGTTGGGTTATCAGCTTGTCTTTTAAAAAAAATAAAAGTAAAAACAAAAAAATCTTTCTTTAATGGCATGAAAGATTTCTTTAATAAATCAAGGATTTCTATTGGTTCTACTTACCCACCATTATTTTCTCCTAATCCATTTGTAATTTCCTAACCTATTTTTTCATAATCTGTTGCAAAGGGTAAGGAAAAAAGTGAAGTCTCTAACCCTAGTGTGAAACAACCACTTTTTTGTAGTGTTTTTTTGTTTTTTTTTCTGCCTTAAAACATTTCTTTCAACAGTCTTATTATGAAGGGAAAAATTCTTTGAGAGATTAATATTAAAGAGGGAGATTTTTGACATAAATTGGTGATTGATAGCTTCAGTGATTTAGTAAGAGCTGTGTCCACATGCTCAAGATTGAAATCTGTTTTTAATCTGAGAGCTTTTTTTTAAAAAAAATGTTTATCAAATAACTAGAAAATTACATACATAACGTAAAACAAAACAAAACAAAAAAACCCCCACCCCTTCAATCAGAATTGGCTTTATATCATTGAGTTGTAAATCATTTTAAGATATATTAGTTTTGTAAAATATTTGAAGAGTGCCAAGTTAACATTAGAGATGCTCACAGGTACAGAATAGAGATATTTGCAGTTAACTTTGTCCAATATGTATTTCGTGTCAGTTTAATTAATAAATGATCGACTTGTTAGTGTTAGGTCAGAGGTTGGACTCGGTGATCTTGGAGGTCTCTTCCAACCTAGATGATTCTGTGATTCTGTAATGCTTCACACGGGAGAAAGGCTTTTTCTAATCATACATCTTGAGAAAGAGCTGTATGTCTATTTGTAGTTTGTTACATCTGTGAAACATAACCAAAGGAACGTCGATCTGCTTCTCTATCTAATTTTTTTCCCCTGATTTTCCAGCTTCCTAGTTAGTTTCATGGTGGATGCTCGTGGGGGTGCCATGCGAGGTTGCAGACATAATGGACTACGAATTATTATTCCTCCACGGAAATGCACTGCTCCAACACGTGTGACCTGCCGGCTGGTGAAACGCCACCGACTGGCCACCATGCCTCCCATGGTGGAAGGTGAAGGTCTGGCCAGCCGCCTGATTGAAGTTGGACCGTCCGGTGCTCAGTTTCTTGGGTAAGGGGTGCCATGGGGCCTAAAGGAAAGCATTCGGTATGTTTCCATGTGTTTGCAAGTTGCACTGAAATGGTTCCTTTTTTGGAGATTTGAACAGAAAAAGATGCTTGTAACAAAGTAACAGACTGGTTGTGTGAAATCCAAATCATTTGTTAGTTACAAATTCATAAAGCTTTTATGCCTTTTCCTTTGAAAACTGATATTTTTAAGCACTAGCACTAAGGTTAATGTGCTTCCTTGGATGTCATTATTACTCAGTGTTGTGATATTACAGTGAGAAAATCCCTGTGCAGCCAGAAAAGGCCATTCATACTATATTTAAATAGTCTGCATATAAGGTGTGAATAGCACAGCACTGATCTAAAGCCCAAACGTGAAGCCTGCTACATATACAACACAAGTTATAGCTGCTTATTTGAGACGCTTGTGTTGTGTTATCAGTAATTTGGACTAAGGACAGCACAGTGCTTTTGATTTTTCTGGGGTTGATATTGCTAAGTTAAGCAATAGGACAACCCCAGAATTTTGAGCCATTTGTTTTGTGCTATGCTGCAAAACCCTTAGAAAGATCAGATTTGTGTCTGCTGCTGACCTTGTTTTAGCAGTTTTTGGCTGAAAGCAGCAGTTATCCCCCTTTTTTTAATTAGTTTTGCCAACTGTTCTCCCTGTCAACTGTGGCATCCAAAAGTGGATGACTGAAGGAACCCCTTCTATGACTGTAAATACCTTCATTCAGAAATTGAAAAAAGTGACCCTGTAAACTGCAATAGTTTAATTTCAGAACAAATCAGTTGCTTGAAAATGCTATCATAACAGGCAGTCATAGAGTCACTCTCATTGTTAGTGCTTTTTCTGAAGTATTGAGTTCAGGGAGAGAAAAAAGTTGGTTAGTGGTTTTTAACTGCACACTGCTTTTATATATGGCTTGAATGGAGAACGTACCCAAGGCATGGTTTGGCTCCCTCACTGCTGCTCTAATCTGGTAAGAAAGCAAGAGCAGTTCTGAAGCACTGCTAATGTGATGTGAAGAGCAAGCCAACCATTCCTTTTGACAGATAGGATACCTCTTAATATCACAAATAACAGCAAGCCAGCTGGCTAATCGGATGCTTTGTACCACTTACTCATTTTGCTCCTTGGTCAGTTTTTAAGAGAGGTAGAAAGAAGTCAAAAGAAATAAAGAAGAATTTAAAAACAGAAATATTGTGCTGTCACATTCAGTCTTCCCACACGGAATATGACCTTGAGTATCTCTCCTACTTTCTTATCAATGGTTTCTCTATCTAATGAGCACATCTCATCTGAAAGACTAGGATATATCAGTGTTATTCTTTCTCAGAGCTCAGAGGAGGTATACCTTTCCTGTGAGCATTTTCCCAGGTGTTGTACTGGCAGTGAAATCAGAAAATGACTGTACTGATTGCAGAGATGCATTCTGAGGTACAAGTCCTGTTCCCGTTGAGTTCACTGCTAAAATTCCCATTGTCTTCCTAGAGTAAGAAGAGATCCTACACTAATGAAACTCACTTTGTTAATTTTGATCACCAAATTGTCATCGCTAGGGTGGAACCTTATTCAGTGTACAGCCTAATTCCACTCTGTGGACCAGCCAGTGGCACTGGCATTCTGGCAAAAAAAAAATACATAAAGTTTATTTATGTTCTTTCTTTCACTGCTGCTTTGGATGTACTCAGTAAACTTCATCTGCCTACGGCTCCTCCCCCACTTAATGAGGGAGAAAGCTTGGTCAGCCGAATCCTTCAGCTGGGGCCTCCTGGGACCAAATTCCTTGGGTAGGAGAGACTTGAAACAAATCGATGGATGCTGACCTCCCCATTCTTCTCCTCCTTCTGCAATATGATTTTTTTGTGTTATTATGCCCATGATATAGTCCCTTTCTATGATTTGAAATGTTGTATACCCAACCCTTAGTGGACCATTTTTCAACTCTTGTGGTATGTGGTTTTGTTTTGGTGGTATGTCTGTATCTTTTTCTTAAAGTACTGTGGCCTTCATTTTTGTTTTGGCATGAGATCTTCCTGGTTATGTGCTTGATGTCTGTAGCAAAGCAACCTGGATTGGGAGAAAAAAAAAAAAAAGGAATCTACTGTAAAATTTAATACTTTTTTTTTGTATCAAGGACTAAATAATCAATTAGATACATGTTGGATACCACCAGTATAATAGAACACGTGACATTTACTATTTATATGGTAACCTGCGTGAGTATTCTAATTAGAGCAGTGTGTGTACAAATATATATATATTTTCTCTCCTGTTTCCAAGAGTACGCATTTCTATGTGTATATAAATATAGATATATTGTATGTACACATATGTGTGTATATTTATACGTATATATATGCACACATACATTGATACATATATTTACATCTGCTTGTAAGACAAGGCAAATTCTTATCTCCTATACATAAATAGAAACCCTGATGTTCTTCTCAGACCTCCTTTATCTCTCCTAGAGTGTAAAATCAGAATAAATTCATTGGAATATATAGAACTACCATGAAGTAAAATTGGCACAGGCCACAATTGCCCGCTGATTGCAATGAAATTACTCTGATTTGCACTAGTATAAGTGAGATCAGAATTTGTTGTACCATTGATGTGCATTACAGTAGATTCTCTTTGAAATGAAGTTGCGCAGGTTAACCCAGACAGTAGTGACAATTAAATCGAGCATGAGTTTTTTTAATGAATTTGCAAAACAATTCTCAAATTTCTACTTAAGCCCTATTATCTTACCAAATACCATTCACACTGTGGAAAGAGGTGAATGCACTTTTTAAATCTGTCTTTCAGCGTTTACTGTGTCCCTGTAAAAATCGAATGTGTGTTAGTGACCTACTAGTTTAGGATTATGCCAAAGTATTCCAGAGAATAGGTAGAATCCCAGGTCACTTTGTAGCAGACTGAGTAGAGTTGCTGTTAATCCTGTTTCTTCCTTTCTCCTGTGTGCATTTAATGCGCTGTGTTGCTGTGCCAGGCCTGTGATTGTGGAGATTCCCCATTTTGCTGCTCTGCGTGGGAAAGAGAGAGAGCTGGTGATCCTGCGCAGTGAGAATGGAGACAGCTGGAAGGAACATTTCTGTGAATACACTGAGGATGAACTGAATGAAATCTTGAATGGAATGGATGAAGGTATCAAGCGTGATATATTCCTTTCTTTGCTCCTGCAGTACACCTATAACTGGGGCCAATAACATTTTACCATTTTTTTCTGTTTAGCACATCATGTTTAGTCCACCTTGAGAACTTCTGACACATTCTCCAGATACTTCTTTACTTCAGTCATACTGGAGCATATAATTTTCTTAGTACACAGGCCAGCAGAAGCACTGTGTACTTGTGCTTACTTCCCTTGCATGGTCTACTGAGTGGTGGGACAAAACAAAATCTACTGTCATGAGGTTGAGAATAGATGCTAAACTCTTTTTTTTTTTTCCTGCTTCTTTTCACAGTATTAAACAAAAAGTTTCCATGATAAACATCATCTTTCCAAAACAAGGCAATTATCATGCTAATCCTTTCCAAGCAGTTACATGTGTGGGAGGAAATGTCGGTCATGGATACTCATTTTCTGAGAGAACAGAATGGACTTGGGCTGTCTAGGATCTGCAGAATTTGTTATACATTTTGTTGGCTTTTAAAAAAATAAAGTAGCCAAGCTGCATACTTCAAAACGAACTCCGATACTTTTTTGATTCGAGGTTTTGTTTCCTTGATGCTACTCCAAATTATAACATAAATGTGAAGTAGAAGGGGGCTTGGTCCAATCCCTTAGCTTGTTTGCCTACTGATTTTGGGCAAGTTATTGACTTCAGTTTGATGTCTTAAGCTTCCTTCACTTAGTTGCTGAGTCTGTCTGTGTCTGTCTTTCTTGATTTCTTTGTTTTAGCCAAGCTTAAAGTGTTGAGATGTTTCGTGTTACCCAGTAATTTCTAGACAAAATGTGTCTGTAAGTTGTGGTTAAACTGTGAAAAGCTGGAATGCATTTTGAAGTTCACGGCATTGCTTCTATGAAAATTTTGTTTGATGACCATCTTCTCTTTTGGCACAGTCCTTGACACACCAGAGGAACTTGAGAAGAAACGCATCTGCCGCATCATCACCCGAGATTTTCCTCAGTACTTTGCAGTGGTATCCCGGATCAAACAGGACAGCAACCTTATTGGACCCGAGGGAGGTGTGCTGAGCAGCACGGTGGTACCACAAGTGCAGGCAGTCTTCCCAGAAGGGGCTCTAACCAAACGAATTCGTGTTGGCCTCCAGGTACAATGAAAGTTAGAAGGCATCTTTTTTTTTTCTTTTTTCTTTTTCCTTCAGAGTTATACTGGAAAACCAGCATGTTCAGCTTATCATGTTGTACGTTGTTGCTTAGAATGCTCCTACTACAAATAATAAAAATCAATGCAAAAGTCAAAGCAAGTAGTAAGTGGTAAAGGTTTGGGCATTCTAGTTTATTCAGATTCTTGTCTGTTAACTGTATGTTCTTGGAAGAAGCACCTCATTTTGATGATGATGATATCAGTGTAGATCATAGAACAATTTCTTAAATAGTTTTTATGAAAGGCTTCAAAGCAATTCAAAATGCAGTGGTAGCTAGGTCAAATGGACAGTTTGTCATCATGAAGTAAACCAGCTTAACAGTTCACAACTGAAAGAGGTGTAAGTCCTCCTGTCTTCCCTCCTCCTGCCTCCTGCTGAACCTGCCGAATGCATCCAACACTTACCTTGGTCAGGCTACTGTGATTGTTGAAATCCTCTGTAAATAGCTGAATAGCTTACTAAAACAGCCCAGAGTTTGTTCTCAGGAGAAACAAAACAAAACAAAAAACCACCAACAACAAAAAAACCACTACACCAACACAAAACCACGCATGCAAAAAAAAACCAAAGGAATCATTAACGTTTGGTTAAGTGTATTAAGTTAATGCTGACGAGCACCAGGAAAGGCAATAGGAAGAGGAGGGAGGAGTGAGATACAGTTGAAAAGGGGAGATCTCCCCTTCTCACTGGCAGTCAGTCTTTTGTCTGCAGATTTTCCTGAGAAATTGTGCCACTTAATGGAAGAGGTTTAGTATTTCTAGCAATATATAGACCCAGTTCTTTACATACTCTATTTACAAGTAACTATTCTGTTACTGTCTTTTGCTTTGAAAAGGCTCAGCCTATGCATACTGAACTTATAAAGAAGATTTTGGGCAACAAGGCTACCTTCAGTCCTATAGTCACGCTGGAGCCCAGAAGAAGGAAGTTCCATAAACCCATCACGATGACGATTCCTGTCCCTAAAGCCTCCAGTGATGGGATCATGAATGGTTATGGAGGTGACGCTCCCACTTTAAGGTTACTGTGCAGCATAACAGGTAGGATACAAATACTAAAGCTTTTTATGTGCATCTTGACATTGTCAGTCATAGCGGGCTAAATAAATTAAACTGATTAGGCATATGGAAAGTTTGTTGAAAACTAAAACTGCTTTCCAATCAATTCATTTATATCAGAAATATCATTTGTCACTTGGGCTAACAAGAGATATGTTACAGTAATGGTAGATTTTGGTGGTGGGGTGTTGGCATTTCACTTAGAGTTTCTGTTTCTTGAGTACCAACATAACCTCTGCCTAGCAGAGTAAGTGCAATATAGACATAAGGTTGAAGTATGCTTCACAGAAAAAATATTGGGGTTAAGCACTTTAAATTTATTGTAACTCCAAAGTGATTAAGGCCATATTTGGTTTCAGGCAACAGGCAGTAATTAGCTGCATGCTTTCATTCTGCTTAAAAGTTACCATCAAGTATCTTTGTCAATTTTCAGACTGATTTCAAATATCATCCCCATGTAAGATACATTATGCACCAAGATGTGCTAGTGAGTCATTACAGCGAACAGGTGCTTTTACAATTTGATACAAAGGTATTCATAAACTGCTGGAATACCAGAGATGACATCTGGTCAACAAAGAAGTATTTGCATTGCCAAGAAAGTGAAACAATGATTATTTAAATAAAGAATAGTCTCCTATATTAGAGAGGAATTTGAATAAATGTCATGGATGAACAGTAAATCAGTAAGGATTCTCCCAAAAACTTTAAACATGAACTTGGTTACAAGAATGCTTCACCAACAGGAGAAAGGAGGTTATTTCCTGGAAACTAGTGTTCCTCAGTGTATACAACTTGTTCTAAGGTTTGTGTAAAGACTCTGCTATATGGTCATATGGATATCTAACTAGTCAGCTGTATATGAGAGGGGGGACAGACATTCTTACTGGCTGGTTACCCATAGTTTTTCTTTTAATTCTTACATTTTATAAATAGCTGTAACTGCTGTTGGAATTTCTGTTTTTTGTAAGCTCATTCTGATTTTAAGGTAACTGGAAATTAGCGTGACATTCCTCACCAAAAGGTGAGGCAAGGAAAGATACTGAAAAACTTGAAAACATAGTCTAAGTCCCCATCATTCATCCTAGAACATCTGCAGGCTGACAGACTTTCAGTGGCATAGGTCAAATAGGAAGCTGGCAACATCAGAGTCAAAGAAGGCCGAAACATTTAACAGGCTGATAGGAATCCAGAAGTCTATCAATTGTACAGCGAGATACAGAAGTGCAAATTTCAACTGCGGGATCTTCCCGGGAGCTGTCAGACACAGATTGCTTGATAGACTTTCATTGGAATGTGCAAAAGAAATTTCCTGGTTATGTACATACTGGACTAGAGTCTTTCTGAATTATTTGAAAAGGAATTAGATTATAAAAATCACAAATCATAGTTGTTACTATTAGTAACAATATTATTGTCTCCCAAGTAACAATACTGATTTCACTGCACTGTATCTGGGCTAATTTTGCCATGCATACGTGAATACTACAGAAAAAAACATCTTTCCTCCCAAAATTCTAGCCTCTTTACCATTTCTAAACCTGTGCTACAGCCACTCATCATTTGAAAATCATTTTTATGTGGATGATTTCTTTTATCAGGGGAAACCCACTATCTTACTAGCATTAGTGGAATAACATGGACCAAAGGAGAAGGCATGTCTGAGATAATTGCTAGTTGCGTAACAACAGTTCATAAGAATGTAAAATATTACTTAGAAGCAAGAAGATTGCAAAATTGCCTGTTTGTAATTCTTTTAAAACTACTGTCATTTCAGGAGGAACCACCCCTGCCCAATGGGAAGACATCACTGGAACAACACCACTCACATTTGTTAATGAATGTGTTTCCTTCACGACAAACGTGTCTGCCAGGTACCTATAAAAAAAACCCAAGTTTTACAGTGTTACTTTCAAGTGCCTGTCCTTTTTTTCCCTGTATGAATTTTGTTTGCAAGTGTTTCCTTTGAACTATTTCAGTTAATGGTGGAAGGAACATAGATGTTTTGTTTGTGCTGTGAATCCGTTGGCCAGGTATTTTGGAAGCTCTGAGCCTCCTAGCCCAGACAGAGGATGTGTGAGAGCTGTAAGCAGTAAAACCCTTACCAACTGAATGAAATTTATGCTTTTGTCATTTCCATCTCAGCCATTACTCCTCTGCAGTCAGTGCCTGCCGTGTTCCCAGAAATTAATTAATGATGTATTCATTTTTCTGAAATACTAATCTGAGGGCAGTTCAATTTTCAGGTAATTAGAAAAACCTGGTTTCATTTTGATTACCCCTACTCCTCAGATGCAGAAATAGGAAAATTTCCATGGAAATCCCTTATTTGGGTTGCTCATTATACATCTTATAAAAGATGTTACTTTCAGAATATCCAACAAATGAGAAATCAAGCCGAAAGATCTGTAGGCATACCAAATTGTGATCATGTAGAATCTCTTCTAACCATCTGTTCTTGTGATGAGATTGAACTGCTGTCTTTCTGGTAACTGCCAAACAGATTTTTGTTTAAAAAATATATTAGTTTCTATTCTGTTGATGATTTATATCACAGAAATGGACAAAAATCTCGATCTCTGTGACAGAGGATGCAGGCCAAGACCTGGAAAGTTTTAAATTTAGGGCTCATATTCTCATAAACAATTATAAAAATCTTGGATAACTGTGGAAATGTGACTAAGCCATGAAATTCAATGAATTTTCTTCAGTGCAAACATTAGAGGGAGAGTTATTACTATATATAACTGTATAACTAAGAGTTATTACTATTAGATTAGAATGTTTAATTAAACCTTTTATTCAATGTTAAAATGAGTTCAGCTCCAGCAGTCCATTAGGAGAAATAGAACATTATTTTTCGATACTTTGCCACTTTAGAGCTGTCTTCCAATGAAGTTGAATGCTTTGCTGATGCGCATTTCCTGTTTTTCAGTTCCTTTTTCTTTACTAACAATGACCACTAGAGGGAGATGTTCAAGTGTGTTTTAGCTCTCATCTGCTACCTGCAGTGTTCGTTTAACGGGAGAAGTTAAAGATTAATTTAGGAGCCAAGTGTGGAGACTGGATGCAAAGTCTGAGAGGTCAAAATCTCTAAAACTGTGAAGTCCCCAGCAGGACTGCACGTGAACCATAGCCAGAATGAGGGTGACAGTTTATAGAACTACAGCCCAGTATAAATATTAGTGGTGGATATTTCCTAATCCCCATGATGGCATTTCAATTGATTACTATTGCAATTAAGTAAGCTGGGTCCCATTTAGAGATTTTAATGAGTTTCACCTCTTCTTTGTTATCTAGCTAAGGGTTCAACAGAGTACTTAACCCAAACATGATTTTAAATGCTGTTAAAGTTAGAAAATGGGATATTTTTCATGTATTTACAGTCAGAGAATTACCATCTTTGCTGAAGGACAATTTACCTTGAATTTCTTCACTTGTACCCTGGTCTAAAAGTGCATCTGCCCTTTTAGCCTTGTGCTCTCCTGAGAATCAGCCGATGCCTGACTGTTTGCTATTCACAATAACTTATGTTTAATTAAATTGCTAGATGCACAACTATTTTCCCATTCATAAGACTAACTCTGTCTAAAATGAGCTTGAGAAACAGATACTTTTGTCTAAAATACATGTGAATTAAACTGCAGACTTTGAGGAATGGATGTTTTCCATTTCCTGAGCTGCATTTTTTTTTTTTTAAATTTAGTATCTGTTTTGGCTTTTTAGTCCCTGGTGTATGGAAGAAAATCATTTGAGCATATGGTGATTTCTCAGAGGATATAGCCTCTCCAGTTTGAGGCCAGCAGAGTATAATTCTTCCACACGCTAAAAGTAAAGTATCAGTATGCACAACCTTTATGTATCAAACATGCTTTCTCTCTTCAAACGTCATCAGCCTCTGTTTTTCAACTAGCCTGTTTGTTAAATGTTCCAAAGATAAGCACAGAATGATATTCACTATTATTCAACCAAAGGATGAGTAAGACCAGAAAAATCACACTTGAAAGGTATGTGTTGTGGGTTATAATACCATGTAATCTACAGTAAGTAATAAGCCCCCTGTAGATTATATCAGCTTCTGCAGCTTCTGTGGTGTCTTTGACCTCTCATGACTTCCTTCTCCATCGTACGGGTGTCAAACTCAGCCATACTTTCCACCCACACAAATAATTTTATTTAAATGAAATGTCATCAGCTCCAGAGAGAAACTAAATGAAGTGATATCTGAGAAAGAAGGCAATACATGTTACTCATTGCAAAATGTTTGGTACATTTCTGCTGGTATGTTTTGTGACTAGAAAATAAAAGTATTAGAATTATAGATTATAAAACTTATTTTAAGTGAAAGTTGTTATCTTTACAAAAGAACAATTCAGTTGTCTTTAGAAGGGTATAAGGAAATTCTGTCATTTTTTTTATTACTGGGCAATGCCGTCCTGGCCTGACTGGCCCAAAGAAAGGGTAAAGTTCCTGTAGCTTTCAGTGAAGAGGAGGGGAGCTGTTCTGGAGGCTGAAGTTCCAGACATGAATTGCACATCCACGGTGTATGTCTTTGATAACTTTGTACATTTGCAGGTATGTATTGAGGTGGTTTGTTGCGATTCACATGTAGTAGCAGTAGGAAGTACTCACCCTACGGAGACGCAGTTATTTATTCTAGTAGTATTTGCCTGTTGCTTTGAATACCTTCAGATATGACTTGTGGTGCAGAGTCACAGACAGGGAGCCATCAGCATAGAAGATGCAATGTATATTCTAGAAAGAAATCATCATTAAATTGAATGTTAGAAACCATGATACAAAGTGAGTCAGTGGTGATCACAGCCTCTGTGAAGCAAGGGCGTAGTAGCAATCAGATTTGGATGTACCTGCTTTGGGGGTCTTCAAAATATATATCACTCAAGTATAGAAATATGCGTATATATCCCCGTTCTTCAATATGCCCCAAAAAACTGCACAAAATCAAAGTTAAGTCTCTGACTGAATTCACATAAGAAGCATTTTGATTTTTGAATCAGTAGGACATTTTAGGCTACCTAGTAGGAAAAAAGCAAGTGTTTTAGGCAAAACATCTTAACATTTCAGCTGTGAGAGGTGGAGGTTCTAGAACAGACTGAAGCATTAGCTACTCATGCCAAAACCACTTCAGTCTCCTGTTCCTCATCATTAAAAATTCAGGAAACTTTCACCACATCCCTGCTGGGAGTAAAAAATTGTACGCAAATCAGTAACACCCAGTTGCAGCATACTGACATATCCAGTGCTTAACAGGAAATTATACAATATCTAGGAAAATATAAGGGGGCTAAAAATAAAAGGCTGAAATTGCTTACTCTGTAGTTTAACGATGCAGTTATAGCCTGGAAGAGACATGACAGGATTGGCATTTGACTAGTTAGATGTAAGCAATTTTACTAAGATTTTTTATGAGACATGAGTCTCTTGTGCATCATCAGATGTTTAGCAGCAACCAGCTGCCAAAAAGATAGTGTATTTATTTCTCTGGATGAAAGGCACCTATTGCAAACTTACGTTTAAGGGGATATCTGAACTGTACACTTGGAGCACACCCTTCCCTACTTACTTTCTGCTTAGAAATCAAGGAATGACCGGATAAGTAAGTAAAGACAAATTCAGAGACCTTTTGGGTGTCTCTAGACCTGGTGATATGATCAATCACCATTTCAAACATATCACCAGAAACTGTTGAAAGTGATGGAAAGCAGAGACCACCAAGCTTAGTCTAGAAAAGATTCAGTTCTTGGTAAAAGAAGCCAAAAAGTTGATCACATATTCTTACTAGAAAGAATAAATTCCAATGAAAACAAAGTTGAGGCCATAGCCTACTTTTGAATAAAGGAAAAGAAATATTTATTGGATACTGTGATAAATCCCCAGATCTCAGTAAGCCATCTATAATTGTTTAACTATTATAAACATATTTTTAAATGTAATATATTTTATAAACATAAGAATACAAGCAGGTTCATGCATTTAAAGTGTTTAAAAGCCAGTCATGTAACTGGAAGCAAATGAGCTTCCAAGTGAGTGAGATCATATCAGAAACATGAACAACGGCCTGGCATTTGTACAGCAGGAGATCCTACGAAAAGTCTGCATCTGGTATTTTGGAGCGTAAGTTCAAATGCTTTTGCTGTTGATTTTGCTTCATGCTCCTAAAGCAGAGGAGGGCTGCTGCCAGCACTCCTAAGCTATTCTTCCCAAATGGTAACTATTTTTCTTTTATTCAATCAGTCTGGTTGCCAGCTAATGCCACAAAGGTGGAAAATATGTAATTTTGTTGTTTAAATCTTTGCATTGATTATCCAACTTTTCATTTTAATTTACAGATTTTGGTTGATAGACTGTCGACAGACACAAGAATCTGTTACTTTTGCTTCCCAAGTGTACAGAGAGATTATCTGTGTCCCCTACATGGCCAAATTTGTGGTGTTTGCCAAATCACATGATCCCATTGAAGCACGGTTAAGATGTTTTTGCATGACAGACGACAAGGTGGATAAAACTCTAGAACAACAAGAAAATTTTGCTGAAGTTGCCAGAAGCAGAGATGTAGAGGTACTGTACAAGAATCTTAAACACTTTTCTCCATTTTCTAATGTCTGCTTTTAAGCTACTGTTTTCTGCCTACTGCCTGCTACAAGGAGTGAAAAGTAAAAAGGCCAACAAATGCAGTATCACGCGTCATGATAAGATGCAAGCTTTGCCTTTTGGCAGATGCAAGGTAACAGGAACTGCCAGATATGAGTGACCAAATCGTATTTGCAGTGGGCCATTGCTGACCTGATAGTCCACAGGGCTAGTTGGAAGGTTATCTATATTCAGTTGTCTACGTTTGGGTCTTTCGGTCATCTGGTTAGCTGATGTTAGAAAGGGATTCCCTTTGGCAAAACTGCATTTTTTGCTTTCTCCATAGTCTCCATAGCATCACTGGCATTTTAAGGGAACATCCAATGTGTTCTCAGGGAAGTCCTCAGAAAAAAAAAAAAAAAAAAGAGGAGCTGGAACATTAAACTGGATGCAAGGGGAGAGTAAATATGGGAGTGAGCTGGTTCAGTCTGAGCTCTCTGTTATAGACTTAAGACTTACTTAGAAGATCTATACGACAAAACTGCATTGAAAGAATTTGGTTTCCCAAGTTGCCTTTTTATGGTGGACCCGTTAAACAGTTACACTTAGAAACTGGACTGATTTTATGCTAGGAAATTGTGTAGTAAAATGAAGTCGGCCATTACCATTTAGTCCAGCAGTTCCTTGTTCTTTGTCCTGCTTTTCTCTGGTGTCAGGGCCAGTATTTCTTTAACTCAAAGATTGAAAATTAGAGCAGCATCTTCCAACTAACTATTATGAAATCTACTTTTATGTGGGGAAGCAACACCAACATTTTGAGGTTGCTAGTTGTACAAGAAGGAGGAGAGGCGCTTTCTATGGCTTTTACTTAAAAAAAAAAAAAAAAAAAAGCTATAGCTTCTAAGAATTGTGCATAGCCGTAGAGCTTGGCTAGGGTTTTAGGTGCACAGGACCCAAGACTGAAGTAAGTCACTTTAAAAGTTCGCTGATTGATAGATATAGCTGATAGGTATTTTAAATGGACTTTTTGCCTCAGGTAGCTCAAACTAAGTTCTATGGATGTAGGCTAGTCCTGAGTTTAGTCCGAGTACATTGAGGTTTTTTCTCTGATGGTCAGCGTTGATTACTTAAGTTTTAATTAGCTCTGTAACAAACTGTTGGGAGATAACTTGAATTTCTTAGTTATTCCAGTAACTTCCTCTTAGAGGAATATCTATGTAAAGGTGAGTTTTGGAGTGGTGTGCTTTCCTAAACAGTTACGTTTCCTGAGCCCCGATACTAACTGGGTGTTATGAGAAAAGGGGAGAAAAATCAAAGACATAAAGGGTAGGAATTGTCAACTTCTGATAACTCCATAAATGCATATTACTAACCAAAAAGGCACTCAACAGTAGTCACATTTTATCAGCGTATTTGCTACAAAGAGGTTACTGTGCTTTACAAAAAAATTCATGTCTGTTGCAGAACAGGCAAAGGTTTTTCTATATGGGATCCAACAAACTGCCTGCCTTTTTTTTTCCTCTGTATCTGTCAGCTTCCTCAGAAGAAATGACAAATTGTAAATGCATTAAGTACGTGAATGGCATATTCTTCTGCTTAGCAGTATGGTCTTACTATGGTGGTTTTTTTTCCATGACTGAACCCCGCCTTTAAAAATATTTGTCCTCAGTGTTCCTGAAGCTCTGACAGGCATTTGTTGTGCAGAGCACCTAGATAAAATACGGGCTCATAAAATTGAATGGTAAGGCTGAATTTCTGGGAACTAATGAGGAGATATTAATGTACTGGTGATTTGAAGGCAACGGCTCCAAAATTGGTAAGATGAGATTTAAACATGTGGAAGGGCCACACAAATAGCAATCCAAAGATGTAAGCAGTATCATTATATGGGCATTTTGGTTGCTTCAGGCCTGACTTTCAAAAGCTCTAGACCTTCCCAAATCCAGTCAAAGTGAAATCTACTAACATATACTGTCTTTACCTGCTGCAACAGGATGTTGCAAGTTGATTAAACTCATAGGTAGTGTAATTTAGAAAGTTTTTGCATTGTTTAGGAAGGTCCTGTGCAACTTCACGATATTTACAAACAGGCTTATTATCCTACCATTCAAATCTAGGATTTCTGCTTTGAATGCTGAAGAAAATGTGGTTTTTTGGCTATTGTGATGAGCCCAGGTTAGTGAATTATGCTAAAATTTAATCCAATTAAAAATAAAAATATATTAAGAAATGATAATTTGCACAGATTCATGACATCGAATGCTCATTTTGTCATTTATAGTGTCACAGTATTGTTACCAAATTAACAACATATTCCAGTTAGAATTTAATAGTCTGAAATGTTTCCACAGATTTTAGGTGACTGTTTCTAACAAACCTTGCAAATGCTGACAGGTCAAGTCCTAGAAATGTAAGAAATTGATCTAAACTACTGTAGATTTATGCTGAAGGATCCTAGTCCATGACTGTGGTTAATTATTGCTTTGTTTCTTTTTCATTTCCAATAGGTATTAGAAGGAAAACCCATCTATGTTGACTGTTTTGGCAATTTGGTGCCATTAACAAAGAGCGGGCAACATCATATATTCAGTTTTTTTGCCTTCAAAGAAAACAGACTTCCCCTGTTCGTTAAGGTAATGTTAATATATGAGCTATGGATAATAATTTTATTTTTGTCTAATTATGAGTTTGTGATAAAATTAGCAGACTGAATGGTCAGATTTTTTTTCTTTTACCATCATGGATTAAACATTGACTTGGGTAGTTAAAACCTACCAAATCTATGGAAATAGCTATCTGAAATTTATTAAAAATTTGCTCTAAATACAGTTATCTGTCTCTACACATTTTACCCTACATTTGTCAATACGGATAGGGCTGTAAACACAGATGTAAGTGTTCTTCAACTAATCATACTCTGCAGTAGCTATGGAAAACTTGCTTGGGAGCTCAGTAAGAAAAGCATGGGTCCTTTTTAGATATTTGGAGTTGTACCTAAGGTTACAATGACTTTCCGCATTATAGCGTATTTGTTTGTAGTGTTCTGGAAAATTCTCGTTTCTGGATGCAGTTAATTTATCCTCAGTCAAAAGTTAACAAAGAAGGAAAGGTTGGACGTGGTGCTTAGAGACATGGTTTAATGGGTGACATTGGTGGTAGGGGGATGGTTGGACCAGATGATGTTGAAGGTCTTTTCCAACCCTGCGTCTGTGATCCTAAGGTTAACTTAAAAGATTGTTTTCAAAAAATACAGTAAAACTATGGAAAAATGAAGTAATTAATTTTGATAAAGTCCAACTGTAACCTAGTTTTATCCCCATAGCATATATTATGCATATATATATGTGTGTGTGTATATATATATATGCTTATATATAGCATATAAGAATATATACCCCATCCTTATGGGTCCCTTCCAACTCGGGATATTCTATGATTCTATGATTATGCTGGTATTCTATTGTAAAATCTTTTATGTGAGTAGAAAAGTCTGTTACACCAAAGCCCAAACAAAAAACACGTTCAGCAAAAATGAACTAATGTGTTGTCCCTAGCTTTGGAACCAGCAACGTAAACACCATGGGCCACAGAGCTCCTTTGCTTCTTTCATGAGATGTGTAGGGAGCAGATGTGAAAGAAGTGTGGTCTGTGCTAGCAGCAGAGGGGGCCGCTGCCTCTGAACCACCACCACCTTCTTTTCTGGATGGAGAGATTTAGAGGGCTCTGCAAACATCTTCCAACAAACTGTGTTCTCCTTCTGCTGGCTCATCCTGGCTACAACAGAGCCATTATGTAAAACAGTTTTAGAGAAATACTTTATGAAGAGAAACTTCCAAAAAGCGAAGAAAGGAAAATCAACCCACTCATGTCATTAAATTTACTCTATGTTTCTAGACAACTTTTAAACTCTCTTCCTCCTCCTCCTCAGTGATTTTTTTAAAGCTTTTTTAAATGTAGAACTCTATCTACGCCAGCACCTATCTGGCTTTGCATATTTTTCTCCATGGTGGATTTTCCAAAATGTGTTCAAAAACATCTGGCTTTGCATCTAATATTTTCAGTCTGATAAGATTAATGCCCATGTATCCAGTTGTATCATCTTTATCTGTTCAGAAGATGAAGAATGAGGTAATGCTTTGTTGTATTTCTCCTGTGACATTATGTTTAGTCCTCCTGACATTACGTACAAAAGCTAGAACAGCATCACCATTATCTTAAGTTCTAAGTGCTTACACTTGTTTCTGCTGCCAGCTGTGAAACAGAGGTTTTTCTGATTCATTGCAAAATGTTAGAGTATAACATGCTGTAGTATCATTTGTAGATTGTCACAGTCACACCTAGCAATGTATTCCAGCAAATGTCTTCAGTGTAAGAACAGGATTTATTGATACATTTGAGAGAACATTTTGCAAAAGCAGAAATTAAGTGTAATCTTTCACTATTTTCAGCCTCTCAGCCGAAAGAGTAGCCAAATGAACAAACACAATATTTAATACCAAAATTTTGAGCAAAACTTTATCGCTAATATCAGCATAAATACGCATGCTTGCCATATGGTTTATTTTATAACCTAATAGAAAATGAGTCTTTGTTATTACTACAAAGTTTGGGGATTGTTTCAGTGAAAAACAGGTATTGTAAGTTATCACAGAAACCTTATCGTAACAGAATGTGTCTGTTCTTTTAAGATGATTACAGCATTACCACTGACTTCTGTAAATAAGTTTCTAATGTCTAAGCCTGTTTGTAGTTGCGTTTTCTCTTGCTTTAACACACAAATCCATCCATATATACATTTACAAACAAGTGGGAAAATAACAACAAAACATATTATTTTTGCCTACATTATTTTTTCTCCCACATCTAGCCTCTTTCTGCTGAATAACTTTGAGTGGTGCAAGTAGTTTAAATGGGAAAATAGCAAACTAACAGATGCTATGTCTATATGGTTCCTCAACCAGGTGCGAGATACCACTCAAGAACCCTGTGGACGGTTATCATTCATGAAGGAGCCCAAATCTACAAGAGGTCTTGTTCATCAAGCCATATGTAATTTAAACATCACTTTACCTGTTTACACAAAGGTACTGTGAAATGATACTGATCTATCGTAATCAGCATTGTAACAACCAAGAAATGAGTAGGAGGAAAAAAATATAGGTAAAGCTTTATAGTCAGGTATTTTAAAGAGTCATTTTTTGCCATTGTGTGGTAAGTAGGACTCGTTACTGTCCTTGTCAGTTTAGGAGCTCTATGCCTTTTAGTAATGCATTAGGCTGTTTGACCAAAATGTTATCTGTGTTTTTCATTTTTTTCTTCAGTGTTTTCAGCATGTAATACAATTTTATTGTAGCGTTTTTGTATAATTTATAAATAAGATGTCTCAAGATATTTTCAATCTAAACAAGTAACTTTTAAATCTATTTTAAATGTTTATTCATGCCAACTTACAGGTGCAAAAGCATGCATAAATGACAAGTTTTAGGACATATAAGGATCATGAAGTCTAACATCCAGAAGCAATGTTTCTGTCTGTAATTTGCTTGATGCTATAGCATTTTGTGTTTTGCAATGGCAATACAGAGTTCTGCCACCTTTCACACAAGAAATCAATTGCAGAAACGTACTGCATAGTCTTCTGTTAAGTGTTGTATGAAGTTATTTTTTGCTACTCTTTTCTTCTAAAAAATGTGTATTTTGCCTGCTCTGTTTTCCCCTTCTTGCATGGCATTTTGGAACTGAAAGGAATCAGAATCAGATCAAGAACAAGAAGAAGAGGTAATGTTTCTAATAACAGCATGTCATTGCTTATGCATACTGCTAAAATACATCTAATAGATACAACTTAAAAGATTAAATCTATAGTGATTTAAAAGGATCTTCCACAGGAACACTTCTAGAATTTACTGAGTTTAATTTTCCCATAGATAAAAGTAAAGTTTTATTGATTCAGCTCCACTGATTTTAGAGATGTATAATAGTACATTTTCTTTTCAAAGCAGTTTATAAACATTTTTAAAATTACTCTGTCTAGAGTAGGTCATGTCAATGGATTTATTTAATTTATATTCTCCTCAGCACACAAAAAAATGGGAAGTGGTGTTGATTTTCTGATTCTGACAATTATCCCAAATCCTAAAAATAACGTAGGGGTGCAAATGTTATTAGCTGTGGATCTGGAACATTTTTGTTTAACCTGGTATCTATTGTCAGAAGCTAATTCCCATTATATATATTAAACAGAAACATTATCAGATGATGATTCAATTTCATCATGAAAGAACAAAACTAATTATTTTAGCCTCTATAATGCTGTTTATGCATTTCCAGTGAAGTCCCAAAAAGTTGTTTTTAACAAATCTGTACTCTGTAAAAACCAGGTAGAAGATATTGGAAAATTATTTTTCCAAACATTTATGAATTCTTATACTTTCATGTAAGATGCTAAACCACAAAAAGACAAGGTCATTGGTGGCTAAAGACATCTTTGCATTTTTAAAGCAAATTAAAAATTCATTATGTTAATAATAATATTTAGTGTGCTGACATAATTCCAGATTGATTTGGAGGAACGTAAAATAAGGGAAATTAAATTATGCTAAGTGTGAGGTTTAATAACATTAAGGCCTAAGTGATTACAAGGTGTGTATGACCATGTAAGTCTTGCCAATGGTTTACTTACATTCATTTTCCGTGTCTGGAAAAGCAAGAATTAGTAAGATCTTACCTGAGACAATAAATAGCATTTATTTTGGTAAAGAATACTTTTAAACAAAAGTGGGCTTTTTCAATACTCACTAAAGTATATCTGGCGGGCTTTCACTTACCTTGTATGTTGGATTTATCAACAGTACTGCATAACTGATTTTCATTCCTCTCAGTCATCCTATTACCACAAGTTTGGCAGAGAAAATTAAATGTGTAGTGCTACTTCTAACTTTGTCTGCATACTTTTGCACATCCAGGTTTGCCCATCAAAAGTCTTTTCCTTATGGGGACAAATGATCATGCTAGCAGAACTGAAAAAAAGAGTCAAACGACAGGGCAACTTGAAAAGTTTGCTCCTTGAATTTTCAGTCTGGCATTGATTTTTTTTTCATGTTTTTCTCAGCAAAGACTATGTTTTCTTTTGAAAGAAAACAAATTATATGTCCCTTTTAATCTATATGCTCTGAAAAAAATAAATCAATCAAAAAGATGGCTTCTGAGGGCTATCACTGCTTCCATTCAGAGGTATCAATGGATAATATTAGCATTAAATCCTAGGCAGTAGTAAGTCTGCTGTCCTTTTCGCACCTGCTTTTCATCATCACAAAAGCAGAGACAAAATGCAAACTGTGATCTCAGAACGAATATACACAAGGAAATTGGGACTAAAGCATGCTAGGTGCCATCCAGCTGGGGCATACGCTTTCAGATGACCGTATTGGACTTTTCCCTTTAATGAAAAGAAACGAATTAGGAACAATGCAACAACACACCCAATAATGCAAAAGTTTGGGCCCTCTGTGCTGCTAGTCCCATTGATATAAAATACATTGCAAGATTTTTCATGTACTAGACTATAACTATAGCAAAGTAAACATTTTTCTGTTATTAGAAACACTAAATATGTTAAATTATGCATACCATTATCATAAATACATTCTCAGTTCTAAGTCAGTGTGTCTGTGTTTCTTGATATACTTAGTGATTTGACTCAAGCAGTATTACTAGTGAATGAGTATATATTTATTGTATTGCAACTTTTTAATTTTCCCCTTTTTTTCTTTTCCAGGTTGATATGACTTCAGAAAAAAGTAAGACTTATTTTTTTTTTAATACTGTAATGCAGTTCGTGTGAAAGATTGTTAAAAATAAAGATAAGCATGAAAGAGAGCTAAGCTTTAACAGCTATTGCTAATAACATCAATACTTAAAAAATGTAATAGAAAACAATGTAATATCAAAAGTTATCCAATTAAATACATTTTAACATATAAATTAACAAGTAATACAATTTAAAACAGTTTTTCTAAGCATTTACTTTCCTTTGACATCCCTAGTGATCCCGCTATTGCTATTTTGCTTGTATGAATGCTCATCCCTCCATTTTTTGTCCATTTGTTGATACACATTGTTGCCATTTGAGATAAATGACAGTATCATTTTTAACAAAAATATGATTAATATCCTAATATATTTCATTAAACTCATGAAATATAAGCATGCAAAAAAGTGATACTGTCCAAAGTAATCAGACTGTTTAACCCTCCCTTCCCGCCCTTTACTGTGGTGAAATATGACTGGAAATGTAACTGTAAGCTTGGTGTACCATATAAACCCTCCATATATACAGAATCAATCCATTATTATTAGAATCTGAGGGTGAGTGGTTCATAGTGCCAAAGATCTCCTTTAATGAAGATGTAAATCAAACAATATATATTTAATATGAAGTACGTCTCTAGTAAGAAATCACTGCATTTGAAAACAGCTCTTAAATCTATTTAGGAAAAGAATGACTTTTGTTTACAGTTTAAAGTGCAATTTCTTGCCTTTATCCTACATTGCATTTTGCTGTCTATTCCTGATATACTATGTACATGTTAGAACTGGAAAGACAACAGCACCAAAGTCCTGAAGATCAAAGGGATGGCCATCCCCCTATAATCTCCTTTTGTCTAAATTAGAAATGCTTCAGCAAGAGAACGAAAGAAGGACATTAGTGTGACAAAACAGCCAGTAACCTGCTGGGAAGTAGCATTCACCATGATAAACAACATTACCAATATCCAATTTCTGCTCTAATTCATTATTATTTATACCAGGAGCACCAATTTCATCAAGGTGGAAAAGACACGCTGTCGTACAGTCAGCAGAATGGAATTTCAGTTACCCCATGGGTATTTTTACAAAGAAATGCAGATAATTATGTATTGCCTAGCTTCCCCTTATTTGCATTACTACTTTGACTCTTAGACCAGAGTGCAGAAATATACCAAGTTTTACATGGTATGCTACCTCTAAAAGAAAAATATACAATTCCATACAATTTCTAAGCCTTGCTTTCTGCTCGTAACTAACTTAATTCCTCCAGTGTTTAACTCTGTTCAAAATACATTTGCTAGTAGTCCTTCCTGAAATTAAATATTCCCAGTAGGCAGTAATGGCATAGCATCCAATATACTGTTTACTGATTGTACAGATTGGACAAATATTTCACCACAGTATGTTTCACAATAACTTCATGTATCTTTAATTTATATGATTAATTTTAAAGCTCTTGTTTTTTAACTGAGGTTACATTCACAGAAGCATTTGCAACACCTTTGCTTTGCATGGAAATAACTTGCCTTACATAAATTGTATGTATGTGTCTAGTGTGATTGTCTGATTTTTTGGTTGCCATACATTACATTTTTTAAAACTTCGAAATCACTTCTAAGTTGATTCACAGTTTTTTCTTATTATCTCTCCTTTTCTTCTGTCTTCTCTTTCCTCAGTCAATTCATTAGTTGTCAATGAGGATGTTCCAAGGAAAGGACCATGCCTCTTAAAACAAAAGAATGTTTGTTTCATTGTTTAGGTGTGAAATCCCCTTAGATGAAATGCCGGTTTGCAGCTGATTCAGATCTCTACATATTTGATCATATTTTAGATTATTGCAGAATTACTTATAACTTTTTATTTTGGTCATTAAAAAAAAAAAAAAAAACAAAAAAAACCACATTAATCCAATGTTATTCTGACAGTTTGCTAACGCTGGCTTTCTCTTAGAGGAAATCGACTTTCAATCAGTTCTGATGCTTTCCCCCTCTTTTCTTGTTTATTTTTATTTGAACATTGATCTGTAACATCTGAACAATCTTGAGATGCCTATCTTTGTGTAACTTCACTGTGTTTCTTCTGTTTTTAGTTTTAAATTTTGTTGTTGGTGGGTTTGTTTTGTTTTATTTTTTAATGGTGTCCTGATTTGGTTTGTTACAGCTTTGGTAATGTATGTGTGGTTGTGCTATATTGGTAAAGTTAAGCAAGTTATTTCCTGCCATTTTCCTTTTCAGTTTTTTTTTTTTTTTTTTTTTTGTGTTAGCTTTGCTTTGCACTTGTACCCTCAGATCTTGTGGATCCACCATTCCTGGTCCATTTTGTAGACCTTCCTACCACTGCAACCAAAGACTGTCATTTTCAGTCCTGATTACATTTTCCAATCTCTATTTTTGATTTCCATTTTACTTTCAATGTTTTTCATTCGCATCAAAGATGACGAGACAGAATCTACAGAAACATCTATCCTGAAAAGCCATCTGGTTAATGAAGTCCCTGTACTAGCCAGTCCAGACTTGTTGTCTGAAGTGTCTGAGATGAAACAAGATTTGATCAAAATGACTGCCATCTTGACAACTGACTCTTCTGATAAATCAGGCTCAATTAAAGTGAAAGATCTTGGAAAACCCACTGAAGAAGAGCCAGGAGAGCCTTTTGAAATAGTTGAAAGGGTGAAAGAAGACTTAGAAAAAGTAAATGAAATTCTTAGGGGTGGGTCCTACACCAGAGAAGAGCATGCTATGCAGAAGTCCCTTTCCAGACAAGAATTTGTAGAAGAAGAATGGGTCATTGTCAGCGATGAAGAAATTGAAGAGGCCAGAAGAAATGCTCCTTTAGAAGTCACTGAACCTACCTGTGTAGAAGTTGGGGTAGACAGAGAGACAGAGAAGAAAGACATGACAGGAATGGTAGATTACCTTAGTGAGGATTTAAAAACATACGTTTCTCTTCATGAGGTACAACCACAAGCCTTACAAGAAGACTTAGTAGAAGAGAGATTTGAAGCTGTAGTAATAAGCAGGGATTCTGAAAAAGGAGGACAAGAATCGCCAACAATTGAAACACTAAGCCCTCAGGAGCAACACAAGCCAGCCTTAGAAATTAAAAAGCCAGTTAGAACTAAACTGAGAGATAAGCAAAAACAAAAGGAAAGCAAGGTGCAAAGCAAAGAAGAAAAACCAGGACTAATGAAGTGCAGTTCAGATGAGTCACTACATGAGGAGGAACAAGGCTTAACACCGGCAGCTGCTCCTGAGGCTAAAGCTGTATCCCCTGTCATAGAGGAAACTCCCATTGGCTCAATAAAAGACAAGGTTAAAGCTCTTCAGAAAAGAGTGGAAGATGAACAAAAAGTACGTTCAAAACTACCTGTCAGAATTCAAACAAGAGAAGGCACTGCGGAAAAGGCTTCTAAAAAACCAGTACCAGTCAAAAAGCCAGTTGCACACAAAGCACAACCTCCTGTTTCACCTTCTTCTAAGACTGAGAGACTTGAAGAGACCATGTCAGTTCGTGAGCTGATGAAAGCCTTCCAGTCGGGTCAAGACCCATCCAAGAATATATCTGGACTGTTTGAGCACAAATCTGTCAAACAAAAGCAACAGCCCCCTGAGAAGGAAACAACTCGGAAAAAAACAGTTTCTTCACAAAGTGAAACAAAGCGAGTAACAAGCCACAAGACAGACAAACCAAAGGACAAACAAAGCACTACAGTAAAAGCAGAGAAAGAGCCACAATCAAAAAAAGGAAGAATGCAAATTTCTACTGTTGAAATTACCAAGAAAGCTGTAAGTAAAGACCAGGTAAAACAGCAGAGCTGCAAAAAAACAGCAGCTGAGCCTCTCTCTCCAGTATTTGTTGATCAAAGTGCCAAAGATTCAGCAGCGGTGAAGGGCAGGACTTCTGATGACCAAGCAGATACTGACTTTCAGATCAGCCCTGACAGAAAAACCTCAACAGACTTTTCTGATGTCATTAAAGAAGAACTTGAGGATAATGACAAATATCAACAATTCCGACATCTTTCAGCGACAGAGGAAGGCGAGCTTAACTTGGAACAAGTACTGACCAGTCCTTTCAACGTTGCTTTCCCCACAGAGTATGTAAAAGATGGATTCCTTCCTGCTCTTTCTCTGCAAAGTGCTGCTTTTGATGGGAGCTCAGAGAGCCTTAAGCATGAAGGTGTGGCCGATTCTCCAGGTAGCCTACTTGATGGAACTCCTCAGATCAGCTCTGAGGAAAGTTATAAGCATGAGGGGCTGGCAGAGACTCCAGAAACGAGCCCTGAAAGCCTTTCCTTCTCACCAAAGAAAACAGATGGGCAAATTGAAGAAGCTAAAGGAGCAGCTAGCGCACACAGAACTGCAGAAACATGTTCTCCGAAGGAACTCTCTCCAAAGGAAGATGAAAAAGGTATTACTGAAAAACAGCTAGATGCTGTAACTGAGACTAGTAAGTCTCATTCTGACCATGTATCAGAAGAGCTTGTACCTAAAGCCTCTGAAGAAGAGGCTGATAAACTTAAAGAAAGTAGCTCAGCTTCCATAATGAAAGATATTAGCAGGGATAAAGAATCCAGAACCACTGCACACTTAACTAAATCTTCTGAAACACATGACACTGCTTTAGAGAAAGAAAAAGATATAACCTGTGAACGCCGTGTTGTGGTTAGAAGTCCCCAGAAATTGGAACTCTCACTTGCTAGCCATGATAGTGAAAGCTTTAGCCCAGTTGCAGATGACTCTTTGGCTATAAGTCATAAAGACTCATTGGAAGCAAGCCCAGTGCTAGAAGATAACTCATCACACAAAACGCCTGATTCTTTGGAGCCCAGTCCTATGAAAGAGTCTCCCTGCCGTGATTCCCTTGAAAGTAGCCCTGTAGAACAAAAAGGGAAAGCTGGCATTTTGGGGCAGGGTCCTCTTCAGTCTGTTCTTAGCAAAGGAGAAACCTGTCCAGAGCTGGCATCGGTGCGTTCCAGGATTCTCCGTGACCCTGAGGGGAGTGCTGATGATGACAGTCTAGAGCAAACATCTCTCATGGAGAGTTCAGGGAAAAGTCCTCTTTCACCAGAAACTCCCAGTTCTGAAGAAATTAGCTATGAAATCACACCTAAAACAGCAGACTCACAGGCACTGTCAAACATACGAAAGTCGGCCATGATACCTGAAGTCAGTGAGGAACCAGAGGATGATTCTGAAAGTGAACCAAAGAAAAGATTTACCCCTGAAGAGGAGATGTTTAAAATGGTAACCAAAATCAAAATGTTTGATGAATTAGAACAAGAAGCAAAGCAGAAACGAGATTACAAAAAGGATTGTAAGCAAGATGAATCTTCTGCAGTTGCTGATTCAGAAGTTGCATGTGAAGCTGAAGAACCAGAGTCAACAGCTGTTGAAGAAAAAGATATACCTACAGTGGTGATGTCTTCAGCTGAATCTAGAAAGAGTTCTTCCTCTTCAGAAAGCGAGCCAGAATTGACCCAGCTTAAAAAAGAAGCTGACTCAGGTTTCTTAATGGAGCCCACGATCCGAGTGCAACCACCTTCACCATTACCATCCAGTATTGACTCCAGTTCTAGCCCTGAAGAAGCAGGTTTTCAACCTATTGATTCAAAACAATGTTCTTCCAGGATAGGTGCCATTAAAGCAGAACAGGATAAGCCAACGGAAGATGACAAAGAGGAACCATATATCCTTGGGGACAGCTGTAAGGCTTCCACACGAGAATCTGGCACTTGCCATTCTGATGGTTGTGCACCAGCAGAAACTGACAAATCAAGATGTGATAGCACAGATGACAGTGAGACAGTTAGTCCTAATGCCCCAGTCACACAATTGCAGGGTACTCTGTGCCATTCATTTGGTGACAGGTCTCACAGAGAAGTTCATGCTGAGTCTTCAACAACAGTAGAGCAATATGATAGTAACAAAAGTGGTATCAAAAGCACCCCACTGTTAACACACTCAGATCTCATTGCTAAAGGAGCGGTGTTTGAGAAAGTAGATGACGATTCTTGTGGACACAGTACCACTGAGTACTCTGTGCCACAAGATGGCAAACTGACTGAAGGTGATCCCACTGACCATTCTGGTTTGGGGAGTGATTTGGCAAAAGTAGATACAGATTTTGAAACGCCTCAAGGAGATATTCGTATTGAGGAACCCTTGCCAGAGTATTCATCCCTCACCGCTGAAAGGGTGGAACTTGAAAGTTGTGTTGTGGGTGCTGCTGAAAGTAGTGCTCCTCATATCGTAAGCCCTTATGAAAATGTGTCTTCTGAACAATTTTTTACTGACTGTGAAGTTAAGGTAGGATCTGGTCAAAGTCTGCTGTCTAGGGAAGACTATTGTATTGAAGAAGGACAAGATCAGAGCGGTACCATTTTGCTTAGCAGAGACACGGGTAGCAAATATCAGTCTTCAGAGGAAGTATATATGGAAATAGAACCAAAACCAGAGGATTTATTTCAGAAAATCTCACCAGGGTCTTCAGCATCAGATTCCACAAAGTTAACTGAATCCACCTTTGACGATATAAGAGATGAAACAGAAAAATTGATCAGTCAAGTTGTCATCACCAAAACTGATGTGGATTCTGACATGTGGAGTGAAATACGTGAAGATGATGAAGCTTTTGAAGCTCGGGTGAAAGAAGAGGAACAAAAGATATTTGGTTTGATGGTAGACAGGCGATCCCAAGGCACAACACCTGATACAACACCAGCCAGAACACCGACGGAGGAAGGGACACCACTTAGTGAACAAAATCCTTTTCTTTTTCAGGAAGGAAAGTTGTTTGAAATGACTAGAAGTGGAGCCATTGACATGACCAAAAGGAACTATCCAGATGAAAGTTTTCACTTCTTCCAAATGGGCCAGCAGCCTCCGGAAGAAGTTTCTTTATGTGAAGAAATGAAAGAAGCAGCAGAAGTGGAATCTTCTAAGCCAGAGAGCTTACCAGATCCATTTCCCCCTTCAGAATCAGAGGGCTCAGATATACAAGGAAAAGATACACTGAAAGGTTCACCCTCACCATCTGAGTCTTGTGATAAATCAGAAGAAATGAGTGGTGAAGGTGTCAGTATAGGCACTGCAAAAGCAGAGCTTAAATCCAGAATTCCAATTAAAATGGGTATTTCAGCTTCTTCAAAATCACCAAAGAAAGAAACTGCTGCCTCTGAAGCTGAGCCCTACTCCAGAGCGGAGACTGACATGGTTGATAGCAGTCAGGTGCCTTGCCCTATGTCTCCTGAGCAGTCTGTGGTAGAAGACGAGTTAGATTTTTCCAAAGTCACTAGATTTGTTTGTTCTGAACAGGATGATGAGTCCCCAGACTCTTCACCAGAGGAACAGAGATCTGTGATTGAAATCCCTACTGCTTTAATGGAGAGAGTGCCTTCTTGTGAAAGCAAATCCAAAATTCCTGTAAGAACAGCTGCTGCTGCATCACAATCATTGCAACAATCAGAAAACGAGAGCCTTCCCACTGATGGCTTTCTCGACAGTCTGCAGTGTGAAGGAAAAGATGACCAAGCAAAACCAAAGTCTAAAATTCCTGTCAAAGCAGCGCTCCAAAGAGCTGAACAACAGTATACGTCCACAGACACATCTGTCCACAAGCTAGAGTCACCCAAAGCTCTTGACACGACAAGCAAACTACCTATGAAACAAGATAACCGAAGTAAATCTGAATCTGATGCAAGTGTTTCCATGGACCCAAAGACTAAACGCTCAATAAAAGCTAGGAGTTACGCAGAGGCAGAAGCAGAGGCCAGGGAGAGGGAGAGGGAGATGAAGGTTGAGCTAGACTCAGAGGAGGCAACAACAGGAAGACTCAAGGTATTTTCATCACGGTTGCCAGTTAAAAGCAGGAGCACTATAGCCTCCCGCAGTGCTTTTAGTCCTACAAAAGAAAGTAAGGAACATTTTTTTGACCTTTACAAAAACTCCATAGAATTCTTTGAAGAAATTAGTGATGAAGCTTCTAAGTTAGTGGAAAGACTCACACAGTCAGAGAGAGAACAAGAATTAGTTTCAGATGACGAAAGCAGTAGTGCCCTAGAAGTTTCAGTTATTGAAAATGTGCCATCCATTGAGACTCAGCAGTCAGTTCCTGAAGACATCTTTGACACCAGACCCATTTGGGATGAGTCTGTAGAGACTCAGATTGAACGTATCCCTGATGACAATATCCATGACCATGCTGAAGGTATTTGCCAACGACTGAGATTCCCTGTGCGACGCATGTCATAAATTAAACTTTTTGTTTCTTGTTTTCTTTGGTGTGCGTGTGTATATGTAAGTTTGTATACGTGTGTGTAACATGCTTGGTATTTTCTTTTAGGCTTTTGGTGGTTAGTTGTGTTTTTTTTTTTTTTTCCTCTATAAGCTGTGTTTGTTTTTTGTGTTGTGTCTGTATTTTTCTTGTCTGTGAAATAATCTCAAGATTGCAAGCCATGTGTGCTTATGGGAAGTGTTACCTTAAACAAAAACACTTCTAAGAATATGTATTTACCATTAAACTGATCCTTCAGGTCATATACATTTTGACTTTTGGCTTTCCCTGCCCCTATTTTTATTAGTAATGATTTTTTTTTTTTTTTTGCATCAATTGAAACTGGAACAGGCAAATCCAGCTTCTCTTTTGTTTTTACCCAAAGAAACATACAGAAGCTTTGAAGAATCAAGTTTGTCTTATTCCTTTTTTTGGCCATTTCTCTCTCATGAAAATTCTGTGTCACCAGAAACTTAAGTAAAAGTTGTCTGGTGTTTGGTCTTCCCCTCGCTTAGTTGCATATTGCCATTGGGTAGCTGTGATGGAAATCCAGTAGCTAAAATGAAACCATATTTCACCAACTTTAAGCAATTTTCTGAATGTGGGATTTTGCAATCCATGTGTTCATTCAGGGAAAATCAAAACTCAAATTCTGACATCCTCAAATTAGCCTTGGGGATGGGAGGAACAGTGAGTCTCACTGTTTCTGAAATAAACAAAGACTGGTGAATGAATGTCTGATTTTTCCTTGCCTTCAATGTAAGTCTTTTATATCACTCCTTAGTTGAAAGAGTCAAAGACATTTAAATTAATAATTTCCAAATGCAAACCATAACATGAAATGCCATGTGGACTGTTTGAACAGAAGTTTCGCTACCACAGAAAGAAAGCAATTAGAAGCACCAGTCCAGATGAATTTTGCAACCTTGGCATTTACTAAGGAGGCATGGAAAATTACAGCTCTTAACTTAGTTAGTCTTCACCTTAATGTTAGAATGAAGTTTTAGAATAAAATGCTTGGATAAAATAGTAGAGTAGAGTAGGCACTTCACTCCTTATTTAGATTTTTACATTAAAGCCTGATTTTCAAATGGGAAATGTAGATAGTTCTGTACTTTTGAAAAATCAAGCTACCTTTTTCTTCTTTTTTGTTAGACCTGGAGATTTGCAATCCTTACTGTAACTACCCAGTTGTAGCAGCCTGTCCATGTTTATATTAGAGCAGTCAGAAAAAAATGCTATCCCTTCTAGGTCTTTATCACCTATGGAAATGCTTTTTGATTTGTAAAAGACAACTTGTGGCTGTTCTCTTTGACCTTTAGATCAACAGGATGATCAGGAAAGGACAGAGGAAAGACTGGCCCACATTGCTGATCATCTTGGATTCAGTTGGACAGGTAAAATTCACGTTATCTATTCTAGTGAGAAACAAGGCGAGCATTCCTAAATGTTTTCGTGTTTCTTTCAGATGATTTCCTCATTCTCTAAAGATGTTTCATAGAAATACTTCAGTAGCTTATAGGAACTAGATTGTTTGCTGATTACTAAGATTCCTCTAGCCTGTTAGGTAAGAACTAAGATGAAGAGGTAACTCCTCTCTATTTGTTGTGGTATCTCCAGAGGGAAAGCTCCTAGGATGAGAAAGTGACAAAGAGTTGGCGTAAGTTACCTTACGCTTTCTTGAAAAGTGCAATGACTCTAGAACATAAACTATCTGGAATATAGATGAACAAACATCATTTGTGTTCTGGAAATCCTGAGCTGGAAGACCGATATGGGGAAAGGTTACATCAGCTTCTTTTTTTATGGAAGCTATTTTCTTTCTTTTCTATGTGCGGAGGAAAAAGAAATGAAAAGGGTCATATTTGTAACAATCACTTCAAGACAGCACAATTAACGTTCCGGGGGAAAAGTTAAAGTAGCAGAGAATGAAATGCAGATCTGTGTCACTGAAAATCATCCCAAAAGCATTTACAAGGAAAGAGCAATGGAGAAATCTCTATGCTATGTTAAGCTGTGCCATCCAACAAAAAATTTAAATCAGGTCTATGCTTTTTTGTATCTAACCCTAGAGCAGTACCACACTGATGAAAGTAAGTGGGGTTCTAGTGGTTAAAGAAGAATTTTATTTAAAAAATAATAAGTGTTAACTACTTGGTAATTGAGGTTGCGCTCTATACTGTTTTTATAAGCATCTTCAGAGAATAACAAAATATCACTGACATTTTTGTATATTTTACTCATCTCCTCCTTTCCTGTACTCTATTTCAATATTTCTCTATTTCAGTCTATAGAGAACACTGGAAGCATATGTCACTTTTCCCAAGATGGATTATTTTTGAAGTCAGTAGGACTTGGATTTATGCAATGTAACAGATTAGGAATATGCTGATTTTTTTTCTTTTTTTTTTTTTTTAATTAATAGAAATGACTAGACTAATGTGAAAACAAAACTAGAAAAAATGGATACTCATCAAAACAGACAATTCTGTATTTTACAGAATTTTGGAGAGGACAGAGAAATACACCTGCAAAAGTATTCCCGTCTTGTGTTACGATACAGATTGATTATGGTAAAAATTGCTGTGTCAAATGTTACTTTGAGGGATAAAACAGTGGTTGGTTTTTGTTCAAACTTACTTGACTACCTAGAACTTAAATCTGATATAATGTTATTGTGTATTTGTTCAAGTTTACAGTTGCACCAGTATACAAGCCAGTTTGGAAATAAGTTTATCTGGGGCCTGGGGACTAGGGTTCCCCTCTCCATTAAAACGTGGCACCCTCCATCATCCACCATAGTTATAATTACAGCGGAATAGTGTATGAATCCTTCTTTGTGAGAGAAGAAGAAGTCTGGGGACCAAGAGTAATAGTAGGAATCTCTCAATTTCCCCGTGGCTTTAAATCATTTGATTGCCTGTTTCTACCTACAGTCATGTCTTAGTTTGGTGGGAGAAAGCTGACCTTCATTCTGGATATAATAGAGGGGCTACAGACTGTTAAAGACATTTCTCTTTTCTGGACTGCAGTCTGAGCCTATGCTATGTCAGAAAGATACTGGTTATTAGCTTCACATTTTGGTTTTTGGTTCTCAACTGTGATTCACAGGCATTTACTTTTCTTTTGATGAAACAAGTCCATGGGCGTAATATGATTATGCTTTAATCTAGCTGTGCAAAATGCCATTACTCAAAATCAATTCTTTCACTGGATTTGGTGAGCATGGTGCTTTTGAAAGAGCATGGTACTCTGTCGTGGTTTTGTCAGTAGGGTTGTATCTATCTCTGAGAAATGGTGCACACAGAAAAGAAAAGCTCGCATAGACCCATCACTTCTAGGCATAATGCAATTCTGACTTTGTCTTGAACCTCTTGTTTAACAGTGTCTCTAAACATAACAAGGTACATGGAAACAAAGAGAAATGGGTGTCAGAAAAGTTTGTAATCCATTTTTCTGCAGACGACTGTAAAATAGATGTAAGGTGGGGAAAAAAAATAAAAGACATATTTACAGAAAATTATTTCTTTTTCAGAGCTAGCAAGAGAACTGGATTTCACAGAAGAGCAAATTCATCAAATCAGGATTGAAAATCCTAATTCACTTCAAGACCAGAGCCATGCACTCCTCAAATACTGGCTTGAAAGGGATGGGAAACATGCAACAGGTTCATTACCAGTTATAGTACATCTACACTGTCTCCAATATACAAGTGGACCAATGTGTGTTATAATACAAAAAAGAAAATGTTTAAAATTTAGGCAACAGGAAGAATGGCTATAGGTTGGGTTCTATTTTTAAGCTTGTCTGTATAACGTGGTGTATCGTAGGATTCTGTAAGAGAGAATAGTTTAATATTGTTCATTTGGAGAACATCTTAGAGCAAAGCAAGAGTGGAAAAATACTGAAGTTTCTTTTCCTAAACTAAAAAAATACTTGAGGGAACTAAACCAATTTGTGAAAGGAAAGACTAGATTAGAGGTAATTTTTGTGTGTGGCCCTTAAGTAAATCTTACATAGCTATGCTTCTAAATCAGTATCCTACATACATAATTCATATCGAAAATAGAAAGGAGAGCATGTGAAGTTCTTAATTCAGCTACATGGTGTCATTTTAATGCCACAGATACAAATCTTACCCAGTGTCTTACAAAAATCAACCGAATGGATATTGTTCACCTAATGGAGACCAGCGGCATAGACTCCATGCAAGTCCACGGCACTCGCACGTATGCAGAAATTGAACAAACAATAGGATTGGACCATAGTGAAGGTAAACATCTCCTGACACAGTCACAGGCTTAATAGAAGTTCAGATTAGATCAATAGTTGTACACTAAAGAAACACCTCCAAATTATGTGAAGTAAAATTCTCTTGTTTTTTGGAAACGATACTTTTACACCCTTAACTTAGTATTGAACTAGTAGCTTGGTAAAGTATCAAGACAGTCACAAACATCCCATATTTATGTAGATGATGTAGGAATAGTTTATGTTTGTTGTAATTAGCATTCAAATACAACAACGGATCAGTTTGTTAACCTCCATATCTTGCTCAAATTCAGAACAAATAGTTATGTTTTCCACCAAGCTGTTCTTTGGAGTTCAGCAGATTTCTACTGAATGGGGTTAGTGAAGAAAAACAAAAGCTTATGACTTGTAGCTTGTGGAATACAAATGCACATGTTATTTTACATCTTCTGCAGGATTAGAACCCATGCTTTGAGAAAGTGTTTGGGGGAGAGGGAGGGAAGGATTGTTTGTTTTTAAGAATTATTTTGATGCATACGAATTAGCTAGCCCTTGCACCTAGACATGTATGAATTTCTTTTCCCATACTTGTATAGTATTTATAACTACACAAGCTATCGACCTGTGTAATTATTTTTTCCATAAGCAGCTACATCAGGGATGGGGGGAAAAAGCCACTAAAATGGGTTCCAGTCTGCTGGAAAACAAACAAACAAACAAACAAAAAACACTATTGCAAGTCTTTCATACTTTGGGAAGGTTTGAGATTAATTGGTGTAGGTAGATTTCTGGGCAGATTTTATTTTGCCTATTACTGTCAAGATTAATTATTTGGCAGCTGTAGTGATAATCCAGTGTTCCTTCTACTGCTTAGAGAGGTTATATGCTCTCCCACTCAAGCTGTCTAAAAATTTCAGGTAATTTATTCCTTCCAGGGATTTTAAACACACGTAGAGAATTGAAGTGACTTTCTGCATTCTAATGAGACTTGTAATGATATTTCTCATTTCTGTTTTCAAAGGGTTTTCTGCACTGCAAGAAGAACTGTTCAGTTCAAGACATAAGCAAGAACAACAGCACAGAATATCTAAAGACAGTGACCCAACTGAACACCCTCCTATTGTCTCCGAGGAAGACGTATCTGTTAGTTACTCTCCTTTCCAGGACAGCACTCCCAGGAGTGAGGCAGAACTGTCAATGGCTGAGCTCCTGAGACAAGCACACAAGGAACAAGCAGAATCTGAATTCTCAGGGAAACCCCAGGATGTGCCAGAAAAAACATCTGCTTCACAACATGAATATTTGTAAGTGTCACAAGACCAAAATGAGACCTATGTGGAATAGATTCTCTCTTCTCTGTAATAAGAGGATTTTACAGTTTTCTTTGAAACAGATGTACTCACTAGAATTCTCCTTCAATTCTGCATACTAGTTCATGAGTTCCTTCTATAGGCTTGACTTCTTAATCAGTGTGGTGGAAGCCTTAAAGACTGGGAGAGAAAGTCAGTCTTCCACTGTGAACATACAGTAATAATCTAGTTCAATATGTATGAAAGAAGAGGGATAACGCGGGCTTTCTTCCGTCAAACTGTATTTTTTAACATTACTTGCCATCTAACATATAAACTTGATAGAATTAACACTAGAGGGCCCTTTCTTCAACTTGAGGATGGTTTTTTAAATTGAGGCAAATTTTTCCTAACTTAGTCATTACTTGCAAAACTCCTAACTACATATTTGCAACTAGATTTTTACAAGCCAGTTTCAAATGGCTGAAGGAACAGAGAGGGTTTTGGACAGACAGGAGAAAAGTACTTAAAGGAACACCACATGATGAAGTACAGACTTAAAGGGCTTGTATAGCATAGCTTTGAATTCTGATTCAGGGCTGTCAGTGGAGTTGGCTTCATTTGGAAAAGGACCTGAAAAGGATCAAGTTTCTTTCTTCCCACCCATCACTAACCTTGCATCCACAGTGACAACTCTTTGCAGGGTTGATTCAGGTATTCATGGGCTAGCAAAATAGGGAGGATTCCCTTCCAAATAGGTGATTTTCCTAGGAGCAATTAGCTTTGATGTGGAGATGCAGCTCTGAACAGGGAGGTTTTACAACCTGAAGAGAGGGTGGGAGACAGAAACAAGCATCCAAGGTAGGCCTAGATTGCACTGATACGCAAAAATACCAGTACTTCCTAATGATTTGCATAAGGAAGGAAACAAATGCTTTTGAGGAATAGAGGGTAATTTTTAATGGTGTGTTTTTAGCTACAGAAGTGGCACAATTCTGTACAGAAATAACAAAGTCCAGTACAATAAAACCAGCAAACACATACACACAAAGTGGACTATCACAGGTATTATTAAGGTTACGGAAGACAAATAACTTATCTGCAAATACTGACAGCTGATAGAAATGTCAATAAGCTATTTGTATGTATTGTGCAGTCAGAGCATGGATTCCTTAAAACTACTGTTTTCGCCAAAGACAAAAAATATTGAGACAGTATTGCAAATGCTAAAATGAGAGTAGCAATGACAGGGGAAAATTGCTGTACTTCACGTCTAGTTTGAACTAGGATGAAAACTGGGCTAGATGTAAGTAGCTTTATAAGAAAAGGAAGCTTTTATGAGAAGAGAAATTCTACAATAATGCATATAGCCCACTGAAAAGGAAAAAAGTCCAGATCAATGCTGTTTAACTTGTACTACAATTAAATGTTTTCTTTCTTTGGAACACAGTTGTGTGGAGGTCAATAGTTAGGGGAGCACAATAAATTGTCAAAACACAACTTATACCAGGAGAAAAACAACACATACACATGCAAGTTAATCTGTTACTGTTATCTAGTCATGGGATTGGTTATGTAGAAAGGAATCTGGACTCAAAACTAGTAAGACTTAGCAACTTCCTCTGTTAATTTTTAGGACAAGAGGAAAAACAAAATGCGTGTAGATGCTAGCTCTAAAACATCTAAGAAGTTTTAAAAGTTAAAGTTGTAATTCTTGCAGGCTCACTGTTTTTACATGTGTGCGTGTATGTATATATATATATAAAATATATATATATTCTCTTTTCATACATATATATATACACACACACACATATATGTATGAAAAGAGAAAAGCAAGCCTCAACAGGTGATTCTAGGCAGTGAAACGGTTAACGTTAATACAATCAGCATAAGTCTGAAGTGACCCTTTGGAGTCACCCTGGCAGCAGAGTCGGACTACAGTTATCTGATAAAACTCTTGAACCTGTAATTCACAGTGTCACAACTCCAGAGCAGTCTGCAGCAGCAGAAACTGGAAAGGCAGCAAGTGAAAAATCTGCATGCTTCAGCGTGGCAAAGGAAGAGAGAGAAAAATCATCCCCACGTTCCCCATCATCTTCGCAGAGCGGTGAATCTCCCATCATCCAAGAGCCCGAGGAGCCTGAGCTCCATCAGGATGACGTCTCTCCAAGAAGAACTAGTCTAGTGATAGTGGAGTCAACTGATGAACAGCCAGAAAAGCTTGGAAGTGGCTACGAGGAGGAATCGTTGGAAAAGGTAAATACCAACTTTTCCTCAAAGTAATTAACACAGTGGACAAATTTTATGTCCTGTCATTCTTAAGATGGGAATATTTTCTATGAGCCTGATTAATCTTCATCTGCAACTGAGCCATTTTCCCTTTCCTCTGTGGTTCTGAGGGCTAGCTATAGTCATTTGTGTAGAGGTTTTGATAGCAGAAGCAAAACCAAGATCCTAAAGTCTAAACTGTAATTCTGGTTTTGCTATCCTTACTTGTCCTTTGGTCTGTGGCAGTTATGTCCATGCATGTGGGAGTTACTTGGTGTAAGTAACAGATGCAGAAGCAAACCATGTACAAGTGAATGCTGAAAAATAGATGTACAAAAGGCAAAGTTACAGTGTTAAAAGCTCAAGAAGACAAGACTGGCCCAGAGCATCATGAAGAATGACATGAAAAACGTTGTAAACTTAGTGAGATGGAAAAAAAGGCAGCAGGATGTACATTGCAGAAGACTAAAGATGCACTGGAAGAAAAGAACTTGAGAATGGTGTTTATGTAGCATGCAAGCAGTAAAGAGAAATGGAGACAGGAGATGGAAGAGGAGAGAGCAAAGTGTATGTGAGGTAGATCATTTGGCTGCGTAAGGCAAAGGAACCTTCTTGCATATTTGGTGAGAAGTCCAGAGGGAATAAAGGAGAGCAACTACATGGCTTTCAGGGGAATTTAAGGTACTTGGCAGATTAGGTTTAAGAATAAACAGCTTTTTTTGCCTGTTTTAAGTCAGAACAGAAGGCATAATTGAGCAGGAAATTAGTTTCATCAGTGAAGTCAGAGCAGAGACAGAACAGTTCTTAAGCAGAATTGGTTTCCTGTTTTGACATTCACCTAGGAACAGACTCTTCTTTCTTCACTGTTTATGTTGCCAAATGTACCACCTCTAGAGCAATGTCTCACAGATCTGCCTCTGGGATCTCAGAAGAATGCTGAATATTAAATGCATAGGATAAATGTGATGTTGAAAGCTTAGCTATGATAGGACTCAATACAACGGCTGCTGTCAAGCATAATGTACTACTTAATCACTACAATAATCCTCATCTCCCCCAAACCCACCCCACCCCACAGACTTTATTTATTTTCCCCCTTATGCTTTTATATTGTAGATGTTTCCCAAGTAGTTCTTTTCAGCTTCTCTTTGCCTTCTGACCTCTTCCTTTAAATTTTGACTTCTTCGCTGGGCAGGAGAACCTCAACACTTACGACTAACTTTTACTGACCTTTCTTTCCAGTGCTGAGACTGTTGATACATTCACCTCTAGTTAAAGCTGTTCAGTCCTACTGTCTGTATGCTATGCTATGCACTTCTTAGTATGGAGGACTAAAAGACTTTCGTACAATTTTCTGTGCAATGCAGAAAACATATGTAATACATATGAATGCCAGAGTTGGTGTTAGTAATACTGTCTGGTTCATCTCAGCCATGTCATACAACATATTTCAGGCTTGTCTCTGGCAACCTTAAGAGCACTGAAACAACTAAGACCATCTTATAGAATTAATATCACAAAGACTGATCTTTCAACATGCTAATGAACGACTAATATACAGTCAAGTGGCCAAAGCTTCCCCCTGCCCCCAAATAAGTGTTTTACAGATTGAAGTCAGGTAAGAGGCAAAATCCTGAAAGCGCGAGTTTTCAGAAGAGAAGATGGTTTTAGATAAAAACAAGACAGAGCCTGTAAGTAGTGCTAGCACTGCATACAACAGAGCACTGCTTCCATGCTTCCAATAGGAGCTAGCAGAGGAGTTAGGCGAGCTGGAGACCAGCTCGGACGAGGACGAGATGGTAACTACCAGGGTCATTCGTCGCCGGGTGATTATTCAGGTACTGAGTGTTGGATGATTGCACGAGCCAGTGGTGTCTAATGTCTGGTGTAATACCTTCAGGAGTGATGCTTAGAGAACCACGTGGCTGGTATTGCACCTGAAGCTGCAATGCTCCTGAATAATGCATGGTCATTAGATAAACCATTCTAATACCTCTTCTTGAAAAGAGGATTGTAGTAATACTGCTAACACAACTCTACATCCCATTAAACACCTCAGTAAGAGGAGGACAATATGCAGCACAGTCAACTAACACGTTTGCCTGTCCATTATGTAACTTTCCTTTGCATGTCTTTAGGTATTCAAGTGGAGAACAATTTCTTTCTAACATTTCTCAGTTTTATTCTAACTGATTTTAAAAGTTGCTTATTTAAAAAAAAAATTACCTACATTAAGACATTGCTTCCTTAAATTTTGTTCTTTGTCATACAGGCTGATAGCATGCCTGAAATGCCACCAGAAACAGTCACAGAAGAGCAATATACAGATGAACATGGCCAGACAGTGGTAAAGAAGGTACACCCCTTGCTACCTTCTTACTATCCTTTAAAGGAAGAATAAATAAATCCACATACATGCCCAATTTTATTTTGTAAAGGGGCATGATTTTTAAAAATTGAACATAGAAGAAACCAGAATTTCTGTTTATGAGAGACTCCAAAATGTGAAGATTTGGATTATTCTGTTTTATATTATTTTATAACTTAACATGACATATTGGTTAACTTTCCCACATAAATCCAATGAAAATTCTACATACACCTGCATGAATTCTACATAGACCTGACCATTTCTGAGGAAGTGCCTTTTTTTTTTTTTAAATAAATAGTTAAGAGTATAAGCGTACTCACATTAATGAAACTAATGGGGGGCTAGATCCACAAATACAAATCACCTAAATCCAGACTTTAGGTCCTTGAAATCTTCACTCAGCTGTGCCCAAGCAGGTTCCTGAATTTCTGTAGCTGTACATACAGTTCAGTTTTTATGGCACAGAATGTCTTGTCAGAAGGAGCTGTGAAAGCATATGGAAATGTGTCCACAGAAAGATGCGTAGCCATCCTTCTGAGAGACTTATCTCATCTTGAGCCCTTCTGCTGCTCTGTGTTTGGCTTGCCACTGCCTAGAAAGCTTAAGCACCAGATGAGGTCTCTTAAGCGGGTTAATTCTAGCTCACTAGGGCAGCAGTGTTAGTACCACGGGCAATAATAGTGTAATGACCAAGTCCCTCTGCAGATCTAGTGCTAAGTACTTGGTAGCAAAGTTGATAACCTCTTACTTTCAGAAACCTTTTAATTAGTTAATACTTTTGAAAAAGCCAGTCTAAAAATGACTTTTAGCAGTTATGCTGTTGTAAACTGTTTCCTCGCTAAGAGGCTATACTGCTGCTCCTAATAGTAGCTACCATTTTAGAGAGTCATTCTCATATCTGTATATATCTTCACTCCATTTGTGAAGTAAGTTTATGGAAGCTTTGCTGTGGGATAAACAAAGCAGGGCCAGTGCCTCAATGTGCAGCTTTACTGTAGGTATTTGTGAGAATGCGTGTTAAAGACTAAAATGCTGAACCATCTATGTAGGTTTTTCTGTGTAGGAAAGATGCCCTTAGAGTAGAAAGTTCTGTATAGAGAATAAGAAGGAATTGTTAATTATTTTGGGACAAAGCTCTATTTCATTCCTTCAGGTCACTAGAAAGATCATCCGGCGATATGTTTCTCCAGATGGCACAGAAAAAGAAGACATCATAATGCAAGGAACACCACAGAAACCTGTCACCGTTGAAGAAGGAGATGGCTATTCCAAAGTTGTAAAACGGGTTGTGCTGAAGAGTGACAGTGAACAGTCAGAGGTCAGATCATCCACTTTCCTTGTGATGGTACAAAGCTGCAGTACGCCCACCAACACTGTACCTAATAGCTACATCTTATGGCAATAAGATGTATAAGATTCATTTTTGAATGACCCTTTGAAGATTTTCCTTACAGATGGAAAGGCTTCCAAAAAAGACAAAGAAAAGTAGGGGGTGGGAGAAGAGGCAGTTGTCTCTGAAAACATGTCAGGATACAGATTGTGATTCATAAGAAGTACTAAATTCATAAAGAAAGCAGTATGTACCAAGATGGCTTATAGATAAATGGCAAATATGTCTTTGTTATTATACCTCATACTCTAATAAGGAAGTTGACGAATATTGTAATGAAATGATCTGATGTTCTCCAGATTTCTACAGCTAAGCCGTTCTAGAACTATATAGTTGTATTATGTTTAAAGTACTCACGAATTCTTTGATTTGAAGATGCTTAACAAAAGTGTTACCTTCATGCAAACTATAGAGCCAGGTAATTAAGAGAGAAAAAACAACCTGAAAAGGTAAGTTCTTCTCAGTTTGTCTTTTCCTGCCTTAGATCACAATGCAGCCCTATAGACATTTGTATTAGCTCAATTAAGGTAGTGACAGAGAGGCAGGAACCAATAAATAGGGATTCCTTTCAGCAGTACTGCAATTGGAAGTAACGTTTAACTAACAGCCATTCAGAATGCTAAGAACACGATTGCTGTTCTCCCTCGCCAGAATTGATCATCAGAATTAATTCCCTAGGAGTGTAAGGGAACATAAAAACAAAGCCCCCCCCCCCCCTTTTATTTTTTAAGTTAGCTGACCATACCAGAACTACTCCATATCATATGGAGCCCGTATACACTGAATTTGTATTTTGCCGATTAGAATTGTGTTTGTCTCTTTCATGTGGTATTCTAAAATTCTAGTCTGTTGTTCCTATAAGAGTTCCTTGGATTTTAAAGTAAGTCTTCTGAGGGGTGAGACAATCTGAATTTTACGGTATGAATGGATACCACTAATTCATACTACCTGCTGAATACAGCAGAGATTCACTGCAAGAGGCCCACTTGTTACTTCCTATAATTCCAGCGGCCTTGGAACACATGAGCCAGTATGGCAGCCTGTGGTGTGGCGGAGGGTGGCAGCATCCCTGCTACCCTCAAGCTAGTTCAGGTTCCAGCAGCAGTTTCCACCCTTGTAGCATAAAGCTTCTCAGCAGAACAAGTCCTCCAGGACTGTTCCTGCTGTCTGAATGGTACATATTTACAAGATCTTGTTCTGGAGCTGTAAAGCAGGTAATAAAGTGTACACTCACTGTTTTGATGTGTAAGCATAGGAAGTGAGACGTTTCTTGTTTTCTGTGGCAATGATTAAAAAAAGAATCATAGAACAGATACTAAGATTTTATTTGCTACATAATTTGTATCCAGTATAAATCTGTTTTCTAACCTTCCAGGTGACTTTGTCTGAACCTGGTGTTTTGCCCTGTGCCTCCAATTTCCAGTCTGAACCAGTGGAAGGCCGCAAGGTCAGCAAAGTCATAAAGACAACTGTAGTGCAAGGAGAGAGAACAGAGAAACACCTAGGAGATGCTAGCTTAGCTACTGATCTTCCGTCAGCCAAAGAGGACTTTGAAGAGGTAAAAATGCCTTTTTTAAAGTAACAATTAAAATAAGTGTCACAACATACCTGGAGACAAACTCTACTGAAAATTTTGCTGGTGGAGCATTAAACTCAACTACCAAATATAAACCTCTGTTGTTGTACTTGGCCATGTTATGAACAGATTAATATATTAAATATGCATAGGGGAAGAAGTTACCATTACAGAATTAACTATGAAACTTTTTAAGATTAAAAAAATACAATAAGGCAGAGGACTTAAGTAAAGTTGATAGAAGTCGTGTGTGTGGTTACTCGTAAAGAAGGTCATTCGTACAGTGCCCCTCATGGACCTAATTTTAGAAATTGAAACAGTTAAGTCGACTCTAGCGGTAGGCAGATGTATCACAGCAATTACTCCTTTTCCTCTTGAAATGAAGAAATAGCTATCAAGCTAATTAACACCTTTCCTGTTTTTTTTGCTTTTTCTGATCAGTTTAGACATTTCAGTAATAGAAAAGGAATACTGCAGGAAGACAGCAGGAGCTAAAAGCGCTTACACCAAGATGCCAAATTTCCAATTACAAATACAGTCCCAGCAGCCAGATCCCTCTTTCCTGACAGTAACAAAACAACCAGCAAAAACTGTCACATACTGTGATAGAGATTCAAAAATGGCTTGGGAAATAGCACACTTTCCCACTTTGCAGCCGCCACTTTATCTTTCTAGTTAAAACAAAAAGCAAGTTGAGAAGTTTGCAGAAGATAACACAGAGAAGACCACATCCAGCCAACAAGGAATAAAAACGCTGCCTTTTTTGTTTTCTATAAGTATTAGTAACAGTAGATACTCTGTGGAAGAACTTGCCAGGCTCCAATTCACTGATTCTTTCATTTCAGAGGTATCACCCATCTATTTCTATGTATGCCTGTCTAATTACAGAGAACAGGCAACTCAAACTGACAGGTGGGACAGCTATAAAAGAGAATATTTCCTGTGAAAGGAAAAGGGGTGCTGTAGCAGCTGTTGTAAATAGACACAAAGGATGAGTTCTGCAACCATGGTGCTCCAGGGCCTTGAGTTGGGCGGCTTCAAACTTGAAAGTGCGAAGACTGCTTCAGTACAATTCTTAGCACAATGACACTATCCTACCCAAAAAACTGTGACTAACCTGTATGTTTGGGGAAGGGTTGTAAGGATGCAAATGGCAGGCAGATGCTTCTCTATTGTTTGTCTATTCATCATTTTCTCACCATTCAGCTTCATTTATATCAAGTATTAAGGTATGAAGAGCAATTACCTTCTGTCCTAGGTTTCTGTTCTTATGTTTTAATTGGAAGTTTATGTTTTAATTTGAGGCATTGAGCTATACAGGTAACCAAATGAAAGTCCAACTCCCTGCTTTAGTAGAGAAAGAAATCATGAAAGAGGATGGATCAATTATTAAAAGGTTTGGCTTGGCATGTCAGTGAACTGTTACTAGAAAAGAATTAACAAACTCATTATGAACATAAGTGGATTTAAATGTGTAAAGTGAAACCACTGGCAGTATCTAAAGCTTCATTACAAAAGTACTAATCATTACTACTAACATTCTGTTACAGGAAGGGATATATGCACTGGAAAGGTCTACAATTAGTTGAAAAGACTCGGTCAATAAGGGTGATGTGGGCTAGCAGCCAAGTAGGGCGCAACTGCTTGCTAATTCTCCTTCCCTGTTCTCCTTGGGACAGGGTTGAACAAAGACAATTTAATAAGTGAAGAAAGGATGATGCAAAGAATCATTCACCACCTCCCACAAGCAGACTGATGCCCAGCCAGTCTCTGAGCAGTGGTCACCTCGAAAGACAGACAGACACTCCCGCACACCCACTTCTTCCTCTACGTCAGTTTTTATTGCTTAGCACGATGCCGTACGACATACACCATCCCTCTGGCTAGTTTGGGTCAGCTGTTCTGGCTGTGTCTATATCCAATTTCTTGCCCAGCCCCAGTACACCCATGAGGAGAGCAGAGTCAGGGGGGACAAAAACCAAAAACAAAGTCCCAATACTATGCAAGCACTGTTGTTCAGCAGTAGCCAAAGCATTGGTCTGTTATCAACACAGTTGTGGGCACAAAGCCAAAACAGAGCACCACACAGGCTGCTGCTGTGAAGAAAGTTAACTCCATCCTAGCTAGACTCAGTATAAAGGGGTATCACTGCCTGATTGATTTCCTTGGAGGCAATACAAAATAATAGTAGTGTGATTTACAGTTAACAACATTAATCAAGAATACTTCAAAAATATTTTTTCATACCAGTTGACTCAATATTCAAATGATCAGTATCAAAATCGATGAGAGGATATATGGATATAAATATAAGTCAAATATGTATACTATTTTCTCTCTCACACACACACATCAGCTTAAGTATCAGCAAATACAGTTTTACTGACTGTCTTAAGGCAGGCTTGCCCAGAAGCAAGTGTTGAAGAAGCTATTAGCTTAAGAAACTGAAAGTACCATGAAGGAATCTTATGTTAATGTTCTACAGGACAACTCTGAGTGTTGAAGTTAAATACAGCAATTAGGAAGGTCCTGTGTGAATTTCAAAGTGTGTTGCATGCCCATGTTACAGCACGTTTTTGCTGAGCATCTAAAACTGTATGCTTAATAAGCATGAGGAGATGAACTGCCACTAGTTTACGTTATGAAAGCCAGTTAAATGGTAGTGTTACATTCAATACAGAGTGAATAAAGAATATCTGACCTTAGTAGCTAGCTTAAACTGCTAGCTTACAATTCTTCTCGTTTTACTTTAAATAAAATTTAAAAACCTTAAAATTCCATCTGCGGAGGAGCATCTTTTAAAGCCTTCAGAAACTGTGGGCTAAGAAAGATTTCTCATTCTTTTTCTTTAGGACAACACTGAGTAAAGCCAGCACACAGAAGAGGACTGTGATGAAGGATCAGTATGGAAAACACATTCATATAGAAGAACTGGATGACAGACCAGAAGTACTACCACAGGATGACCTCCAACACGACCTCCAGCAGCTTCTTAGACACTTCTGCAAAGAGGACTGGAAACAGGATGCTAAATGAGAAGCTGCCACCCCTCAACACCACCACATAACCATCCATCCAGTATGCAACGTCCATCTCCTCTAGGTGTAGACATTGTTATCTACATAATCACTGGAAGACACTACTGCCATTTCTACTTGTGCAGATGCAGTGAATTCATTTTTTCCCCCTGTATTTGATTTTGGGTTTTTGTTGTTTTTTTACCCTGTAAGCTAATTTGTGACCAAAGATAGCATCCTTCATTCAGGATGATTTATCCACCGAACCGTCGTCTTTGTGCTGTACTGGGAATTTGTCAGCATTGCCACTTTTTGCTGGTCCTTTGCTTCTGCACTAGCTTCATGAAACTGCATTTGTCAAGCCAACTTCATCTACAGGCCTCTTCAAGTGACTATGTACATGCATCATGAAAAAAGGGAGTTAACATGTAAACTGTATATAGCAAGAGTATTTGGACTTACAAGACTGCAGAAAACACACTGCCTCTGAATACAATTAGCATCATGGATTACAAGGTCTATTGACACTGCTGAACAGCGATTATTAATAATGTTAACACTATGAACACAGACTGACTGAGGAGGAAGCACTGCAGACCCACTGCATCCATAAGACTTCCAGTTTAGGGATCTATTATAGTTAAAGGCTCTAAGAGTCAGGCTAAAAACCTGGAAATTCAGCTGTTCTCCTGAAGTAACAGCTGACTGTGGCCATCGATACTTTTAAGACCTTTGGACAGCCACTTAAAGATTTCCAGAAAAAGAAAAAAAATTAAGAATACCCAATTAGGTAACCAACTTGCTAGCAGCTATATCTATGGCACATTTGCATACAGTATTAAAATCTTTTAGATCTGGACATGTGCCAGGGTGTATTAAACAATTATAACTACAGTAGTTTCTTGTTTTCATCACTGCTTTAGCAAACCACACTGTCCTGCTGGCCACTGCACTGTAGATAACTATGGGAGAAAGACTTAACCACTATACAAAGAGAATAATTAATTCACCATATTTTATCAAGATTGCCTCTTATCCGATAAATGCATGTGGCATTTGAAGGTCAAAACCAAACCCTCCTGTAATCATGTCAGCTTGTTGGCCCTCTTAGCACTGAGCGAGCAGTTTTTATCCTCCAGTCAAGCGTTTTTTAAAGAAAAAGCTCACAATCCTTGAAAGCCAGTTTCTGTTCCTATTTTGTTACCTATCTATATATAATATATATATATTTCTAAACCAACCCTCTGAAAACCATGATACCATATCTGCACTTTTATTTTCAAAAAAAAAGGAAACAAAGAGCTGACATTTTTGGTATTCTATACCTTAATATTTAGTGGCAGGCACTCTATAGTGTTTTAGCATATGTAACACACACGCAAACAAACACTAAATGTTTTTAAACAGCTTTTTTTTTTTTTTTAATAGTATACTCAAGAACAGATTAAAAACAAATCCTCTCCTGTAGGGGGTAAGAGTTTTCCAAGTTTATCAGGCCTTCTATGATTATAGTTTGCTTGGTTGTTTTTTATGACTCACTCAGTGCTCAGAACAAGGGCACTTCTCATTAAGCTAATGATGCCAAAAGCATGAAAACATCTTGGGAGTTCTGGCTTCCAGCAGGCAAAGCAACCCGAGGTGCCATGCTAACACTCTTTTAGCAGGCAGAAAAAAAAAAAAAAAAAAAGGTGTTTTGGTAGCCAAAATGAACGAGACCCATGATGAGACATTTCACAATACATCATGGCTTTCTTATCGTCAAAGACAGCACAGGATGATCTACAAGAATGGGGCTCTAAAGAAATGCATTTCTGTTGTGTTATTTGCGGTGCAGATGATGTTCTGTGTAACAACATAATGGTTATTCACCTCTTATTTTGATTTTTTGCTGTGTTATCAAAGAACTTGAATACTGTGAGAAGAAGTGAATTTTAAGTTGACGAATCAGCATCTTGTTCCCATGGTGATAACACTAATTGAATATATCTATGAGGGCATGTATTAGTTAAAAATAAAAAAAAAACACTAACAATACATAGCTGCAATGTGTACAATGGCTGATTTAACTAAATAAAAATGTACAAGTGTTAAATGTAGCAATGATGGCTCACTCTCTTTTACTGTCAGTGCAGCATAAAAGGAACAGCACCCACTTGGGGACCTTAACTGTACTATCACAATTATAATTCCTCCATACTGCACTCTTCATGATCTTTTTAATTCTGCCGTTCAGCAATGAGTACACGTCAGTCCTTATTAAGGGTTAGAGGTAGTGGTGTTTTTTTTTTTTAAATCATTGTTATTATTTTTTCAAAGGATAGCTCTCTATGTTTTCTAATTATTCCATCTGGCCTGAAAGTGCAAGATTTTCCTTCAATTATAGCCTGGACCATTTGTTATAATCAGTATGTCTTCGATGCCCACATGTACTACTACAGCAACTAGTGAGTCGCTCTCTCTCAAGCACAGAGACTGTAGGGAAGAAAATCTCTATCACATCTTACATCCTTGCAATGCACAGAAAATAAAGAAAAGAGGCTGTTTTGTTGCCAGTTCAGAGACAGCACTATAAATCCGTACCAACTCTATTACTGCAAGCGTAAGCAGCGCAAAGGCTGCGGTGATGTTCATCCATGGACACTGGGGTGGGTTTCGGGGTGGCCTGCAATTGCCCGCAGCTCCACTTCACGTCTGCTAACACAAGCAGCCCAGGTTGCGTGTCTCAATGTACTGCCTTGGTCAGTTACTGCAGGCCGTGTAGTAGGTAGTGGGGAAATAAATAGGACACACATCAGATGTAAGCTGTTAGTATTACAACCTTTTTAAATCCTAGCCTGACCAGCTTCAGCTTCACTGTACTAGCACTTTGCAATACAAACACCATTTTTCTGAAAGACTTTGGCCAGTTCTGCTCAATAATACCTGAAAGTACAAACCTGTTATAAGCTCATTTATGTTTCTTTAGAAAAAGAAAGTGAAGTCATTAAATCCAAGTTCTAATTTAGTGCTTGTTGTAGACTACTGAGTGGCAGCAACAATTCAGATCAACTCCATCTTCCTCCCCTCCACTTTGAAAAATAAGGGTTCATTTCTGTATATGAAAAATATAGTATCTGCAGCCTACCGTTAAAAGTGAATATTTCTTTACTAAGAAAGTTCATATTATCATGTTTCTTTAGTCAGACTGTAAAGCTCTGTAAATCTGATCAAAGAAGATGAACACTATTGGCACAGCCCTTGTTACCTATTCCCTTACTCCCCTCCCTAGCAAACCCTGAAAGAAGACAGTGTGTATCTCAGACCGTGTTAAAGTGCCCTAAGTAATTTTTGTATCTCTGATCACCCTGATGCAAGCAACCACATACAGAACACAGAGCCTGTGATGGCTGTTGCCCTGTATTGAATAGGTTCTAGCATGTCAGCAAAATGGGGATAAACTCACTTATTTATCTAGCATCTCCTGCATCTGTCCAGGGAGATTTTTAGTTGACATAGGGTAAGGGAGTAGAGCCCACCGGCAGGACCTATGGGTGCAGTGCTTTTTGAGTCACACAAGCTACAGCCCCTTTATTTACTACTCAGAGAATTAAATGAGCCAGAAGAGCCAGCAAGACTGAATTTACAGCTAACAACTCATCATGTACATGCATAAGCAGTAAGTTTTTCCAAGTACGAAGTATACACTCCATGGACCATAGTATATAATTTCAGGCCTTTGATAGGGAGCAATTTAACTGAATTACATATTTCCCTGAGGAAATAAATATAGACGGCTTCTTCAGCTGTGTACCTTAATACCTTCTCCAACGTACACACCCCACACCTCCGCTATGAATTTTGCTGTTGCTGCATCCGTGCTAGCATAGAAAGCAGAATTTCAGAAGAGCCCAAAGCCAGAACATTTGTCAGGGCTCAAAATAGCCAATAAAGAGGACACCATTTGTTGCCTTTTTTTTTTTTTGCCAGTGACACATCAATGCCAGAAAAAGAAGCTATAACCTCAACCTTTGCCATCCTTTCCCAGTCCCTTGCACAGATCTATTTTGTCTTCCAAGATCTAACCCTCTTCTTTTCAGCAGAGACAGCAGCAATAGGTACGCTCTACTTCAGCTTTTCCTGCCACTTCTGCTTCCTGCTCCTGTAAGCAGGAGAGCAACTCATGCCATCTAAGGGACCGTCAAATGTTGTTTGCTTTAATGGGGACCCTACAGAAAGGGGGAGTAAAAGGATCTATTTTGGAATGTATTACTGGAGCACTGCAAGGATACTAGGAATATCACTCACTCTGCACGCATGCTACATGGCTATCAAGACCCAGGGCTGTACCCATAACTGATTTGTATTTAGCTGCTAAAAACCAATCAAATACACCCACACGACAGCCACCAAACACACGTAAAATAAAGCAAACAAGTAACAAAACACACACAAAAACACCTGCACCACAACAAACCTGGAACCATTTATTCCATTGGAGTTAACACAGCGTTTCTAGGTCACTGAGTGGCCACTGAAGCCATGAGCTTCACGCTTTTTCAGCTCAGTGACTGACACCCCTGCCCATCTGAATGCTTTTCAATCCCACTCCATCAGATCAACTTCTCCCTTGGTTAGTCTTACACTCTTCTTGATGAACCTTATGCTGACTTTCTCTACTTACAAAATCAATACCCAAGTTACCTTACATGAGTCCAAGCGTAGCTGTTGCTGTGCTCAAAGATAAAACGGAACACACCAGAACATGTAATAATGGTGTATGAATCTAAAAACGACATGCTATTTAAACATACATAATTGAAGCATCCACTACCAGCTACAATGTGTCAGAACACATGGCGTGCTCAAAAGCAGCCAGATTTGTAGTGCAACACAATGGCTTTTACTGAACTAACGTAATAAATCCAGACCTCTCAGATGATGCAAGTGAAAAACATTAAATTTGGCTGGTGAAGCTCTACTTCTACATACCTGAAGGGTAAAGATCCAACAAGGACTATCCTTTATATCAAAAAGCATTAATAAATAAAGATAAGGATATTGTAACAAAGACACACGGGAAGATATCAAACCAATTCATTAAACTTGTGTTTCTGCTTTGCTCTTTATGTTTTAGCAAATGACTGACCACAAGGATTCTCTCTTCCTCTTTGTAACACTACAATTTCAGCCTCACATTTTTATGTCTACACAACTTCACAGCAGGAGCTGTCACAATAAAAAATAAAAAGGTGTCTATAAAAGGCTCCAGTAGTGCTGAAGATCAAGCTTTCCTCAGGCACTCTTTCGAGCTTCCCTTTGCACCTCCGAGAAATCAGACACCGACTGCTTGGTTGGACGGTACGAGACAACATCCATGCCCCAGCCACCGCATCCCCCAGTTGTTCCTGACCTCAGGAAGAGGCAATTGAGCAGCAGCAGTGAATCCTTCGTCCCGGCTTTGTTAATGGGACAGGGACTGTTATTTCACATGAACTGAACGGAAGTGAGCTACAAGCTGCTGACGACCCCTTTCTAGCTTTCTGCCTGTGCCAGGCGATAAAATGCAGCTCTCTCAGTAGGAGAGACATCAGGCCCACCCACACCAAGCCTCCCACTCCCACCTGCTCATTCCTGCAGCCATTTTATGCAGGAGGAAGGCAGCTTGCTGGTGAGTGTCGAGCAGGGCTTGCTAGGCAGCATTGTTCTGGGTCAGGCTGTAATAGCTGTGCATGAACATCAGTACAGCGGGACACGATGACCAGAACGTTACAGAAAAATGCTTGCTGATGTTATAAGCTGTGCTACGACTGTCCTGGCCATGTGAGAAGACAACTGTGTGTGACAGAAGGAAGATCAGAGTAACAGAGATCCAGGAGCAGTGCTTCACAGCAGTGAATGCAGGCCCCAGACAGCACCTCCCTCCCCCTTACTCAATACAGACTGGACTCAACTGTATTTTTATCTTTACTTGCTTCTTTCACACAACAGAGGTATCACTTGGCCAGTAAAGCTCCACTGACCTGAGGCGACAACTGGCACTCAGGCTAAGACTGACAAGGAGACATCGCTGGATGGCCAAGCTTTGGTCTTGGCTCCAGAAGCCCCTCATGGACAAAGAGCAAGAGGGAGAAGTTATCTTCCTCCTCCCAGTTTTGAGAAAGCTAAAAAGACACAAAGATTATATCACTGACTTCAACAGTAGCAGGAGTTTTGGAGAGGATGTGGTAAGAGTTACCTTGGAGTCAAGTGACCAGTGCAGGATGGCAGGAGAGAGCATGGAAGCAATAACCGAAGTAACTAAAACAGCAGTAGCAAGTGTTCAGGGGAGAAAAATCCCACTGCGGTATCTGTGGTGGCTCAGGATGTCACCTCCTTTTCTCATCTGTTGTGTCCAAACAGTGTATTTCCCCACCAGTCAGATAAGTCTGTTAGTTTTTAAGGTATATTTTAAGATGCTATAGAAAGAAACACATGAACCATAGGTGCCCTCTAGCTTTAGTGGATCAACAAGTAACTGTGTTGACATGGTACTGTTTTTTCAGTCATTCATATCATGTATGCATAAAGACACAGACTGCACGCAGTCCTCCCTACTCTACAGGATGCTATCTAAACTCTCCCAGTCAGAGCAATGTCAACATGAAGGGAAAGAGATACAAAGAAATATTTGAGTCCAAGAGATTTAAAGAAGCATTATTACTTGAAATAATGCAAATAAACGGAGTCAGTCTCAGTGTTTTTCTCATTTGCCAACCATCTGTATTTTGCATTAAAAAAAATAAAAAAAACACACCCTACACTGATCAGGTCTGAGCAATTAACAACAAAAACCCACCCAAAAATCAAACTAAAACAAAAAAAGAGTCCAGGCACATCAAACCAAACAGACACAGAAGAGCATTAGGAGCACATCTTCCCCTTAGTGCTGCCCAACAGGGTGCAGTCACTGAAGGAGCACTGAGAAGTCCAGAAGAGAGCCACACAAGTGCTACATCCAAAAATGGGGAAAATAAAGTAAAATTTATAAAAGCCAGTTGAATCTTTCTGAGGCCAGACACAATGGGCCTTCGCTCAGCGTTTGCTAAACAGTAGCTGGCATTGCACGAGAATTTTTTATTAAATAGCCACCAGAGTGCAGCAAAACACCACTTTTTCATAAAATAACCACAGCTAAGACCCCACAATTTTTTGAATGCTGGTATTTGCAAGAAACTTCCTACCACTTATTCAAAATTTTAAAACTCTTTTGTATATAAAAATATATTCTATTTAAACACATACACAGTTTTCTTCCTTTAGTAGCAACAGCAAAACCCATGCAAAATAAGGTTTCAACAAGGATATAAGAATAGTTTGAGAATATTTAGGTGTATTTGCTCCAACTGCATTTATATCCCCTCATTGCTCATTTTGTAAGGGTACCAAAGCAGATGGATTGCAGTCAGCATCCAGAGCATGCACATTTCCCTACACAACATTAAAACAAATGCTGTACTTTGACGCCCAAATATTGCTGTCATTTACCCGATTGCAGGAATAACAGCCACAGGATATACACACACTGTGCAACCACAACTTCCAGACACACTAGAGCAAAACAAGTAGTTTGTTTGTGTGGGTGTTTTAATGTAAAATACTTTCTTCCTCATCTGTAAAACACAAAAATTGTCCAATTCATTTCACTTACAGCCAGGAAGGTTCCCCCCCCTCCACCCCGGTCAATTAAGAAGGCAATTAAAACAAACAAGTCAAATGTATTTGCCCTGCAATGTACAAGTCAGATGATTACGCCCAAAGAAGTTTTTAAATGTAAGAGACAAGGTTGTTCCCCCAAGACGAATTCTGTAGGCTTGGGCTAAGCCCCAAATGTACACTTGAGAAGTTTCCCCCCCCCCAAATTAGGCCACGTTTCCTGCAGTTAGTGAAGATATTAACCACATTTAGAAACAGAGGTCAGTTACTTTCTAACATCTCTCGATTCTTTCAGTGGTTCTAAAGCCCAAATAACTGAGAACTTTCTCAAAACTGATAACCGCTGTCCTTTTTATTACTACATTTGTCCTTTTATTTCTCCTCCTGAGCACGCAGATTTGCCTTTGCTGTGGAGCTAGCCTACCTGCCTCATTACAAAGAGAAGCACCAGCCCCTTCAGGCAGCAGAGGGAAGAGTTCCCATTTGTACTTCCACGTCTTGCGGGTGAAACTCTCTCTCCAGAGAAGGGCATGCAGATAACCCACAATAAATAAGGAAAACTGGAAACACATTATCAGTGTCACAATATATTGCTGCAAGCTTAAGACCAGACGTTCTTTATTTCAACTTTTAAAACATTTCCATTATGCAAGTGCTGCAAAATTCTGCCCTCGCACACAGGCACCACCTCTAAGCACATCTCTTTTCTGACCATTTTACTGTCATTCTTTACCCTGAGTCCTTTTGGTGACTCAGGATAGATTATTTTCATTCCTGATCTGCTTTAAATTAAATCAACGGAATAGGAATGCAGGTGCTTATTGAGTATTTCGGTATAAAAATCTCTTTGCTTTTATACTGTATTTCCCTCTCCTCCTCACAAACTAATGAAGTTGTGAGTACCATCCATGTTGTACCCTGCATCTGTCAGTGGTCCTCAACTTAGCCTTGTTTCCTTAGGAAGCGAAATAACGAGCAGATATAATTCTGTAATCCTGTTTTCACCCATGAGTTTAGACCAAGGCTCAAGTATTGCAAAGACATTTCTTTGTTGTCGCATTTTCTCTGGCTTTCTACAATAACCAAGTACTTCACAAATTCAAAGTCCAATAGAACGGAAAATAAACACAAAGAATTGGCTGATTATATTTGAAAAGGCCATGGTGATGAGTGGATGTTCCCAAAGACTGGAGAATAGCAAGTGCCACCCCTGTTTTCAAGAAGGGCAAGGAGGATGATCTGAGGAAGCACAGGCTGATTAGCTTCACCTCAGCCCTTGGGAAGGTAGTGAAACAAATAATCCTGGAGCAATAATCCAGACATTAAGGACAAGAAGGTGACTTGGAGCAGCCAGTGTAGATTTTGGAAGGGGAAATCACGCTTGACCAGCTTGATAGCCTTCTGTGGCAAGAAGGAAGAGGAGAAGAGCGAGCTCAGGAGGATTTTATCAATGTGCATGCACGCAGGAAGGCCCTCTGGGAAGGAGGGTCCACAACCCACTGAATAGCTCAGTAGCTAGCTTTCTTTCTGGTCACAGAAAAAGAGCATTCCTAACTTCATGAAGGAAAGCAAACTTTGGGAAGGCCCTAGAAGGTAGTACAGACTACCAAGAAAATCGCTATTCCTTCTCACAAATGACAAGTGTGTGTATGCACATGATGATAGAAAAGCCCAGTTAAAGTTCCAGAAAGGTTGAACTACAGTTCACACATCACAGGGATTTTCTTTAAGCCTACAGTAAGATGAAACTCCTACAAAAAGCTCATTAAACTCAGAAAGCATTTTGCACTGCCTTCCTGAATTCTTAAAGTATCTAGAAGATGAGAAATGTTCTGTCCACAATCATTTTTAACGGGGAAAGTCAAACTGAAGTACAAATCAAGCATCTCTCCCCCCGTATCATCAACACGCACAGTGAGGCTTCCCCCTCCTATCCCTGCCTCCCAGCTCTGAAATTAATGCTTACGGGCACACAGTTTTAAAAAATATTTTTTCAAAAACCTTTTCCATGAAACACTGAATAAAGTCAAACCCAGTTACAATGCTGCAAATAGACTGATATAAGCAAAAACGTGTGTCATCTTTTGAGTTGCTTCCATACGGAAGGAGAGGCATGACTTTTGTAGTATTTGAATGGTGGAAATCGTGCAACGTGATTTATCTACTTAATGCACACTTAAACATGACCTAAACCTGCAGTCATTACCAGAGCTGTGAATTCTGCATGGTCCTTAAAGGAAAGGTTTTACCTCTCCCCCGTGCAGACCCTGAACAACCTTTGATAAGCAACAGTGTTCAGCCTTGATTCCTCCATCGTGAATACCTCCCACTCCAGGACAGCAACACCAGGTAGTACCTCTCAGTTTTTGGTTCAGGTTTCTGTAACTTGTTTTTCCATACACTTTTTTTTTGCAGATTTCAGTAAGGCAGATTGCACTGTCTCTCCTTTGTAAGCACTCTTTCTGGATTGCTTTCAAAAACTATGGCTAAGTGCTTCTCACAATAATTCAGGAAGAGGGGAGAGCAGACTTCACATCACCTGTTTGACTCAATCCCCTTACCCAGCAGTGCTCTAAATCAGCATTTAGAGAATATTTACACAAGTAGTTATTTGTTCAAAGAATGAAATCTGGACAAGCATATCTGATTCAAGCATACATCAGAGAAAGCTAGTTAAAGACACTCAGAGATAGCATTTGCAGTTACTAATGACACTAAGCTGTGGTTCCCTCTCTCCACAGTGGTACCAGAATAACAGGGACTGACATTCCCAGGCATGATACACACTGCCAGTAGGGAGGAGTGTTAAGTGAACATTACAAAATTGAGACACAAGCTGAAATTCAAATAAGCAGAAATTCAGTAAGCAAGTGATTTCCATATTTATCAATCCATGAAAAAGATTGTGAAAGACATTTATGCAGTAAATTATTTTTGATAAAGAGTATGCCAAAGTTTATTCAACAGTCTGATGACAAATGAAGAAAGATTTTCACGCTCTTGTTCCCCATGTAGTTTGACCAGTATGAAGAAGAGCATGTGTAACATACGGGGATAATCCATGGCTGACAGGGCATTTACACCACTTCTTTGAGCTGTGTGAACACTTGCTCCAATCAGCACCTCACATGAATCACATAACAAAACAAAATAAATATAGCAGTTGGGTTACAGTGTGTGCAACTCTGAAGATTCTTGAAAACTGAGACATTACAGTCCTGGCACATGTCCAGTAGAAGTCTCAATAATCATAAAAATTACGCTTATAAACAGCACTTTCACAAACAACAAACACAAGCAGTAGCACATTTGTCATGAAAGGGCATCTAGCTAAGCCTTTGAAAAGAAATCAGTACATTTAAATAAACTGCTCTCATAGCGTGGCTTGTATATACTTGAAGGTTTTCAAAAAATGAAACACATCATTTAAACAAAGCTTTGTCTATGCCAGCTGAATATCAAGTGCAGATGTTGGCTTGCACAGGAGGAAGCTTGCCTGGCAAACAGATGCTCCATTTTCTATGCTTAGAAGACACTTTTAAAATGAAAGCCTCTTACTAACAGCACAAGCAGTAGAACAAACCAAACCACACTTTCTAGGGTTTTACTTTCAGATTGTTTTCTTTGCTGAATAAGGCTTAAGACTAATGCCTTATAAGTGCACATACAGCCTTTCATCTAAGTTTTTTTTAGTGAAATAATCTCTCTGGCAGGACTAGACCACTGCTTTCCCTAGCAAGACTCCAAATCAACAGAAAAACAGCTCTCCACAACACATCCGCATGTCTTCACCTCCATGTGGCAGCCTCCTTCCCCCTCCTAAATCACACACTGCCGACAAAAAATATGCTATTTTCTGCTCATCAGCTACTGTAGCTCAGCTGTGCACAACTGGATTCCCCCAGTCGGTACTCACCATTTGTAAACAGCTCCCAGGAAAATCTGCTCATCTGCACAAAGATGAAAACGGACTCCTGAAGATTTCCATTCTCCTCACTGTGATATTTTTCCTCTAGTAACAGCACACACTAGCTAAGAAGCTCTCTAACTTTTTAGCAGAGTCCATCTTCAGCTACACGTTGAGAGGGCTGTGCAGTAATTGGCCCCTAATGGGGAACGAGGAGCAGCTGGAGCCATAACGGCCGCTCTCTGCTCCAGGTGCCTGCAGTCACTTACTTAGCACAAGGTGCAGCTACACCTGCTCTTTGAAACAGTACAGGGAAATAAAAATAAAAATAAAAAAATAAAATAAAGAACAACACAAACCACCAAACGCACATATATATGAAGATGTTGCAGCCAATTAAGCTTGAAAACGTAGCTGAGTACAAGCAGGGGACATATTTATTGATAAGAAAGTGCCATTGTTATTACTTCTTAAATAGCACAATATTCTTTACTTATATACTGAGTCATTTCTAACTGGTGCCGCAGGACGTATTTACTCCATCTTTGTGCTTTGCTTTCAAGAGCTTTGGGTGATTCACTCCAACCTTTAGCAAGTTAACCCACCCCGCACGGAAGGCTGGCCTCCCTGTTGCTCAATGCGCACAGCTGCAAGCGCTGTGCCACGGATTTGCTAGCAAGGAAAGTCAGTAATCCTTAACCAGGCACCCAGCCACCTAACACATGGTCTCTCTGTTATGGCTTCAGGCAAATGACTAAGCCATCGACTAGCCCCTGGCATGAGGTTACGCTAACTGAACAGCATCTGGAAAAGCACTGGACATGAGAAATTGCTGGATGAGAAAGATCAGTAAGCGAGGAGCTGACAGAAGTTACAGACGGTGCCATCAGGGGTGCCCGCATTTCACAGGGGCTTCGGGGGGAATTAGGCCCTCCCAGATAACCACAGGGGAGCACTGGGGACCTCAGGCAAAGCAAAGCCTTGTGAGGCCAGCATTGCCTCAGTAATGCTGGCCTCAGCAGCTAGCCACATCAGTAATGTCCTCTAAGGGTGATGGTGTTGTTCTTATATCCCTTAGGTAACAGTATCAGAAATACCCAGTGTGGGTATGTATCTAGTAAAGCTGAGGCCATCAGGGGAAAAAGTAATCAGGGACAGATTATTTATTTGGGGGGGACTGGAGCAGAGAAAGTTTGGAACAAGGATGGCAGAAAGGACGGTCAAGAAATGCGAAGCAGCATAATGCAGCCATATGAACAGCTACAGCTACCTGTCAGGCAGCCTGTGCCTGATCACAGCAGGTGGAGCAGGACCACAAAGCAAAACTGCTGTTCTTGATCACACCGAAAGAGTTATGCCTGTTTCTGTGGTCCAGAGGACCAGGGTGAGAGGTGAAGGTTGGCAGGGTCTTTCCCTCCCCAAAACAGGAACACCCAGACAGACAATGTGCTAGCGTGTGTTGGAGCCCACTCCCAGCTAAATGGCAAGTACCCACCTCTTCGTACTGCTCTCACCCTTCCACCAGCACTTGTCATAGCTCTGTATTTGGGCTGGTCAAATTCAGCTATACTCAGTCTATTTTCCACCAAAACACTGGCATTTATATATGGTATATATATATACATATATATATATGTATAATATATATGGTACAATCTATGGAAAAACAGTCCTATGTGTTTTTTCTTAAAAAAAAAAATAAAAATAGTTTTAAACCCATCACAGACGATAAAAACAGTATGGAGATTAAATTTCAAGGTGCATTTTCAAGCACAGCAAGGTTCTATGTTCTACTTCATATTCTGTTCATTTAGCTTGCTCATCGAGGACTTTCCTCCATGCAGCACAGAGCTGCTTCTCCTAGCAATGAGCGGTGATGCTCCCGCTCTGTTTACACCACCTCCAGCAGCCAAGCTGAGCTGCAGGAAGCTGGGCATTGTCTTCTCAGGTACTTGACGGTTTCCGAAAACCATTTCTGATTATCAAGAAGACTTTGAGTGCCTCCTTAGCTGCAGACCAATAGCTCTATTTAATAGTGCTTTTAATGATAGCCATTGGCAGGCAGGCATGATTTTCCCTGCTCTCATCTCACCAAAAGCCAGACAGTCCAAAAACATGAGTCTAAACAAATGAGCCATTAGTGCCAGCTGGACATTTCCAATTAAGTTATATCTTTTCTGTATTATATTACATTGTTGCCTAGAGGTCTTTATTTCTGCTCTTAATTTCTCTGGCCTGCTTATTTCATTATCCAAGTGTCACAGCTGAATAGCATACAGCAGTGGTTTTAGTGCATTTACACAAAACATACTGAAAAAAATTTGATTTTGAGAATCTCTGCACCTTTTCTCTGAGCTCCCTGCAACAGAGAATCTGAAATATACTTCTCACAGTGGTGGCAGTTATGGGCCTGCCTGACAACTCAAAGGCATTAGAAAAACAGAAGCAGACTCTGGACATTAAGTCATTTGAATATTGAACGCTGTCCAGGTTCTCTGGCTAGTCTCCCAGATAGTATTTCAGTGCTGAAGAGAGAGAGCCCTGTGTAGGGACAACACTTACAAATAAATATGTTACAGAACCAGGAAAATGACTGATCCTGTGGGATGCAGAAACACGTACGTAGGAGGAGACTGGCAAAATTGCATACGGAAATTGAGACCCATTTAGATACCAACAGGACCTCTAAATCCGTCACGAAAGTTTAAGCTCTTAACCAAAGTCTGCAAGCATCTTCAGCATCATTTCGCTATCAGACTTTAGTACTCAACAGAAATTTTTGTTCAGAAAAGATCACTGCATATATAGCCCAAAATATGTACCAAGGATGGCATCATAGCAGAATCCAGGAAAGTCCCTTACTGTACTGAGTCTCTACATCACTCATTTGGAGCACTTCTCTCACCTCCCCTTTCCATTAGCTATAGCATGCATTTTACCTGTTTGTTACAATTCCTGATACAGCCTCAACTTTCACATCTATCATTAGATTCTTTTTCACCTGTAGGTTGCCACATGCTGGTATGCGATATATTTATATGCATACCTTGAGGCACTAGCCTAGCAACATTAAAAAAAATAATTTTTTTTTTGCAGAAGCTATTGAAACTACAAACACATTATGCTCAGACACAAAATGTCAATGATCGAAATTACCTTAGGCAGTTTTGGATGGGGTCCAAAGTAAAACCGCTCCTTCTTTTTAACAGAGGTAACAAATTCCTGCCCCCTGTTATCACTTAGTTATTTGTCAAGCTGACCAGAGGAAGGTCACTGAAATAAGATGCTCAAATGTGTCAGTCTACAGAGATGGATGTTCTCCAGGTCTTTCACAAGTTCTTGAATTAGGAATGGAAACCAATGAAAAAATAAATGAAATCTTTTACCAGCCAGCTGGTAGCTTTAGGCTACTGGAGCAAGAAGAACGGTCAGATTTTCAAAGAAACTTGGAGAGTAATTCCAATACTTTCAATAGAAATGCTTCTATATTCATTCGACATTTCTGAAAATTGTCTCCTTTTTCTAAATAAAAGCTGATTTTTTTTTTCTTGACAATGCCTATAAATTGGTTGCCCTATTCTAGAGCTTTCCTCAGCTTACCAGTACTTATATAGGCCTCAAATGGGTAAGTACAACTCAAAGATATGTGCTGTTGAAGAGGACAAGAAAGCCAATGCTGTGGCTGTATTAACTCTATACTGCCAGCTGCTGCTAAATTTATTATTTGACTGAAAAGGAAAAAGAAGTGAAAAATTAAAGAGGAAATGGAAGATATGAACACAGTATTTTTCTCTCACATTTCCATTTTCTCTCTATAAACTCTGTCTCATTCCCTGAAATCAAACTCTTATGAGAAGTTGCAGCTCAGCTGAAAAAATTATTCCTATTTAGAAACTTCTCAAAATATTATCCTGAGTTATGAATCAAAAGCATCTTATTTATCACTCATCTGACCTAAGCTGACTCCTGAGATGAGACAGACTGGCTGGCAGCAGTGAAGCACAACAAATGTTTCCCATAGATATAAATATGCATTTATGTAGGTTGTGTATAGATTCCCCTTCATCATCGTCATCATAGTTGTCACTGAGGACAACAATAAAAAGTAGGTACTCTAATAAATTGTCTCAGAATCGATGAATGCTTCGTCTGAGGTTATTTCCATGTGGCAGGACAGCTGATCACACCATTCTCTGGCCATGGAGCATAACATAAAGTACTCATTATTTTATGAAAATCAGCACTTCTGGTCAACTCCATTTGTGTATAGCCCAAATGACTTGACTGGAGCCTCAAAGGCTGTGCCACGAGTCCCTTCTAGTGATTTGTCTCAAAGTGACTTAGACCCTGAGAAGTTTTGGACAGCCAGCCCAAACTTGGTTCAGTTTACTTATCATTTGTATCTTTGAATTTTCTTTGAGGAGCAACAGGAATAAAGTAGGCCTGGATTTTTATTTATTTATTTTTGTAGCTGCCACAACAACACACACTCCCCCAAATTAAATGGAAGTTGGAAACTGAGGAGATTTATTTCACATCATGTGTACATAAATTCTACCTCCTGTCTTAGCACCTCCTAGCAGACGGATGAAGGTGTGGCAGACGAAAAGAACTAACTAATAAGACTACATCAGAATGATCTTGTCCAGCCCATTTTTCTGAAAGGCAGTAAAAAATCAGCACTGAGCTCTGCAAACAGATACTAATGAAAGGATGAGGAATGTAAGTTTTACCACCCCTAGCTACCCCTTTCAATCACACAAATACAGATCAAAAAAACCCTCTTACTTGGCCGGTCACCTCTACAGTCTTAGTGTCTGGACTGCATCAAGCATTTTCAGCCAGAGGAAAGGGGATGATCTCTGTAACAATGGCTAAATGACAGAATCTCACAGCAATGTCCTGGGTAGCAATACAGCTGTTTTGAGGTCAGGTACCTGGAGAGAGATCTGGAAAATCTGGCATCATCTACTCGCACAGGCCACTGGTAGTGGAGCTATCTTGGGCTGGCCATTAAATAGTTCTCATTCCTTTGTCAGCCCTTATTTGCAAACAGACTGCTGCCATTATCTGGTTTCCTTTGTCTTGCCTTTTTACAGAGGATTTTTTTTTAAATGATGTCAGGGGAACTGATGACAAAGATGATCGTTCCCTGTAGGAGCTCACTGAATATTTTCAAATTGAAGCATTTTTTTAAAGTATCAGTACATTCATTTCAGTGGAAACAAAAAAGGCTCCTGGAAACAGCAAGCTTGAAAAACTCAAAATAAATTATTCAATAACTTTTTGAAAAGTGACTTTTGCAAAAATATGTAATAGACAACCTTTTGTTCTGCTTCAGACTTTGTACGTGTGTGTGCAATGTAGCATTACATTTTAAGCAACTCACTGTAAAACTGAAACCTTGTAATTACTTCTCCATCAATCATCACCATCTCAAATCTCCTCCATTTGTTTAACTGCCAGCTCAGAAAGATTTATTTGGTATCTAAAAATCAGATGAGGTCCTTTTTGCTTTTATAGGTCAGTACCAGTGACAAAAAATAAATAAAAATAAAAAAATAGTAACTTTGTTTTGGGGGTTTTCTGGGAGGAATTTTTGGTGTGCATGGGTCCCCCCCCTCCCCACCCACCTACCCCTTTTTTTGAAGATGTATGAAGTAAAAATACTGCTAATGTTTTGCAGATGCATTGGCTTTGAACTGCAGACAGATGCACGAAGTTGGTTTTATCTAATATGATTAACTAGTATGACCTTCAAAGCTCACAGGGTATTAGCATGTGCTGTCAAGACCAGCCGTGCTTTGCTGCTGCATTCAGTTCAAACACTGCCCTCAGACCAATCTGGTGCAATGGGGCTTTCTCAGATTTGGGAACTGCTGCACAACTTCATCCTTCAGGACTGGCATAAACCTTGCTCTTCAGAGGGAAGATCCTGGGGATACTGCCTCTTTCCCACTTACTGGGGAAGCAGAAAGCCTTCTGTGACAAGAATTTGGAAACTGAGCAAATGCTACAAACCACGATGTGCTCGGCGCAATGCAGCGAGGAGCTGTGTGGCTCTCCTCTAAGCTCTCCTTATAATTCTGGCCATAAATCCTTCATACGGAGCCTGTAATCACTGTCATTCAGGGGATGAAACTTACCCTTGTACCTACAAGCTCTTGTCATCCATCAAATTTGTGGTCTTGGGTAAATTACATACTGTTGGGTTTTTTAGCCATAAAACCAGGTAGCTGATGCCCACCTACTGACAGCAACACGGTAAGGATTAATTAGCTAATGTTCTTAAAAGCCTCCCAATCAAACACCACAGCACCAGCAATACTACATCTAGTAATACTGCCTTTTGTTCCTGTTACTGACTGTGCCCCAGGAACTGGTCTCACATAAAAGGAAGAGACAAAAGGATAAGTCATCAGTGGAAGAAATAAGGAGAATGGAGGGAGTACAGTTTCAGACATAAAAGTAAATGACTCATTTTGAGGAGTGGCACATGTCATCACAATGTTTTCAGCACAATAAATGCTATGTGGTAATAACCTCAGGGTTTCTTGTGGGAAGAGGATGAGATGATTTGGAAGAGGTCGCACGTAATGACAAGAAGGAATGGGAGGAAATGGGAGGAAGGCAGGGAATGAGCACAAGGGGAGCAGAGAGAAGAGATAAGCATCTGAGCGGAGGAGCAGGGAGCAGTAGCAGTGTATTGACAGAGAAGAGAAAGAATCTAATATAAGAGAAGCCTCAGACTGCTTTCTCCTCTTGCCATCAAAATACTTAGATCTTTCTGCCAGCTACTTGTCCTGAGAGATAAGCGGTGTGAACTGCTAAAGCCCTTTTATGAAAGCAGTACACTCCTCATCCCTCTGGCACTTCCATTCTCTCAATCTCCCTTACTTCCTTTTGGAAGCCAGCATAAGAATTGAGGGATGTAAAGTAGCTCTGCCTTGTTGTGTGTGAAAAGCTGGTCTTAGGTATCAAAGAGCTGGGAAACAGCAAATACAGAAATATGTGAATTCTGTAAGACTCAAACACAAAGATCCCCTATGTAACTACAGAGAAGACAGTAAGCGTTCTCCCATGTTGCCTCTCCGTGTACCTGAGGGTCCTAATCTTGAGAAACCCATTACAAAGAAGAGATCAGTGAAGCATTAACTGAGGACTTTTACACAGAAAGCCTCTATGTTATTTGTATCTGTTCGTGTATTGAAACCACCAAACACATCCATCTATGTAAGTGACTTGTAATGTTTCCTGCCCTTAGCTTTGTGTTAATCCTCATTGCATTTTTCAGCCTTTGTGGCACCTTCAGTTGACACGTGTCCAGAGGAAAGGGATCCATTCTGCTGTTCTCATTAGGGAGATTATGACGGGTTTTTGAGCTGCGCTGAAACAAAAACTAGATCCATCCCCACTTATTTTTCAGTAAGAAAACAGAGAAAGGCTGTCTTAAATTTTCACTTAGTGGTTATGGCACTGACATTGCACCAGGGACACTTACGCTCAGATTCCTGGCCTGAATGAAGAAGAGCAAAATCTCCTACTCATGTCTTCCAAATCACAGTCAAAGTGCTCTACACCCAGGCCCAAAAATCAGTGTGCTCCTGTATTTAGGTCTGTCCCAGTCACAGAATACTTAACTATTTATATATGTGGTTTGGTTCCAACCAGAGACTGAAACAGTGCTTCCGAAAACAGGTCAGAGAATGATGTGTCAACACTTGCCTGTCTCCAAATATACGCATGCAAAAATCAAGTTTGATGAAAGAGGATTTTCATACTAAATGAACTGAGGTGATGAATTCACAGATCCATTTCAAACTGCTGTGATGGCTTTTGAGGGGCATTTCACATAACTGGTTCTTACTATGGGCTGGCACACATCAGTCTGCCATGCCTGCAGTTCTTGGAGCATCAAGACGTTTTAACAGCTAAACACTTCTACTGAAGGATGAATAGGTCACATAGTAAATTTTCCTCTCCTCTTCTTCCATTTTAATCACTGCAATAAGTAGTTAGGACAGTTTAAAAGAAAATCTAGCACTGCTCCTTAGAATATTTTTCTTCACATGACTACTTGCTGTACACATAGCTTCGTTTGGCTTTTGTTTTTGCTTTTGACTACCAGCATGCAGGAGATCTCTACCATTCAGCTGGGCCCCAAACCTGATCCAGGCATTGCTGATGATTTCAGATGCGTCAAACTGCACTCAGAAACCTCCTTGATCATGTTGTAAAAATGTTGAGGTTGTGACCAGGAGATATAAAGAAAGTTCCTGCAGGTGATCAATGGAATGAGAGGTCAAGCAGGGTCCCTCTCAGGTTCTGGAAACTTGTTACTAGTCCATAATTCTTAAAACATGCATATATAAAAATATATATTTATATAGCACAGGAGTAGTCATTGTTCTGACACATGAAATCAGCAAGAAAACCGTCCCAACAAAGAAAGTTAGATTGTGAGACTTTTTTCTTTCTTCTTCTTCTTCTTCCCTTCACCCCAAGGGACAGAGTGAATTTAAGCCTTTAAAAAACTATTTTGGTCAACTTTCAAAGAACCCCTTAGTCCACAGATTTGCCAAAACTACCAATACAAAGAATAGCAAGGAAGGCATGGAAATTGCCATGTCAGAGTTAGAAGTGTACACATTTACACCATACAGACAACCCCAAGGCCAACCAGAGAATCAGAAATTAGCCTACGAACAGGTCAGGCATGCTATTAATGTCTATTATTACGTGTAGGGATACCCTGTTGAATTCAAACTTCTGTTTAGACCAATTCTTTTCAGTAAGATTAGATTTAGGGAGTGCTGTCTGTGGAGGTTTTGTAAATTAATGTGTTCAGGCAGCTTCTAGGACACAAAAGAAAGCTAAACTGTCAATTATTCACCTAGAACAAACAGATTATCTGTTACTAATTTGCTTTCCAAACAATTTCCCAATTCATTTAATCCTCCTAATTTACTAAGATGTTAATTATTTAAAATATTTACTTTTGATCAAAGCCAAAAGAATATCCACATATCATTGTAAAAGAAAAATAAGGTTCCTTAAGCCTACCTCTTTTGGTAAAATATTGGTTTAAACAACTTGGAAAAAGAACAAGCACTTTTATAACTTCTGATAAGATCTATGAAGTGATTTTATCTTCATTTGGCAATATAGGAGTTTGATGGCATTTGATGGTATCCGATAATAAAGGCTGCTTTTTACACATACATGCTGTTTTCCTTTTTAAAGAGGTGCTTGGAGTTCAGGTATCCACGTGTGAAACAATTCATCCATGAAGGCAAAGCAATGCATTTTCCATAATTGTTTTTGCTACAATGAACAGGACAGGCAAGTTTTGGCACAGCCCAGGGTCCATGTTTTACTTTCTACTAAGTTTTGTTCGGGATTCTATTTGTAGTCCAAAATGTACCATTTCAGAGCTGCTGATATAAAGTGTCTGTCTTCACCCCCTCTCTTCTGCGCATGCAAAAGAAAGGGAAAGAGAAACCCAGAGACTGATGTATGCAAAGATGTTTTTTCCCTGGTTTTAGGTAAGGTATCTGAGGAAAAACGTTTGCTTTGCTGATCTAAGGAGCCCTCGTGAGCGGCCAAGCTATCGTCCCCCTCTCTGCTCAGAATATGGTTTGGCTGACCTTATTAAATGTTGCTGTTTTCCTGCAAGAACTGGAACCCAGTGCCATTGTCTGTGAATGAGTAAGAAAACTGCTGATTTTGGGGCTTCTCCAAAATTTGGTTGGTCACTTTTCTTTCCTCCCATTGTGTCACTCGATCCTGTTATAACCATCTTACTGACCAATGTCAGCACTTAGGATGCTGCACATGAAGGCTGTGCAGCATGAACCACGCTTTTCCCAGCAATGTTTTTAAACCGTCATTTTACCATTATGAATAAATGTTTAGAAAAGGGAGATACAGTCATACGTGTTCAATGGAATGGCAAATTCCGAAGATATTCAGTTCCATAAAGGTTGTAAAAAAAATACAGCGCCACCTTGGAAGCACTTAGCATTTTGGGGGATAATTAAAGCAAAATATACTTGGTTCCAGAGATGAAAAAAAGGATGTATGTGCTTAATTAGGGCTTGTAGTAGAGTTTAGTTTCCTGTGGGCGATCAGTGTCACACTTTTAATCTGGGAATGTCCCAGGAGCCTAACATTTGTTTTTGCTTGTGTAGAGGCAAATCACTCTTGACAAAATGGACAGCTGAGCACTGGTGGGCTACTGGCATCGCTATACAATGTCCATAGGGCTGCTGGATCTCTTTTGCTCAATGACAGCTGGTAATCCAGTTGATTGGGCACTCCCTGAGAGGAATGAATGCTGGCTTCTGCTCTCAGATCTGCTGTTGTGTTTTATCCTCACCTTTTCTTGTTGCCATGGCCCTTGAGTAGGATCACATCAAGCTTTCAAAAAAGAGATGAGTGCTATAGTCCTCGTGAGACATCCAGTGACTGTTTTTTGAGCCAGTCCAAAACCTCACGTTCTTAGATTAGAAAAATATTGGTGTTTAGTTTCTCCCAAAGAAAAAGCTCATCTATATTTTTACTATTAAGTCCACTACATAATCATCTGAACTGTCACAACTATATACTGTACCGTTGAACTTCTATTTGTAAGCTTAGCCCTGTTTTTCCTACTATGAAGTAGTTTTTAAAAGATCAGTAAAGTTTTCTGTGAGCTTACATTATAGCCAGCTCTTGATTCCACTTCTACCGATGATGATCTGCCTGTAGTAAATACTGTACATAACACAAATGGGCCACCAGCTATTGGACCCACTACAATGTGACATGTACAATATGCCAGTATTATGCTGTACTTAAAATCAAAAATGAATGGTAAAAAATCCTTACATAGTAGAAACTGAGAGACATTAACATAAAATGACTACCATCTTTGGGCTTTGATTGAACATGACTTCTCAAGAAACCACTTCAAAATTCCAGCTATTTCTCCCTTCACTTCCCCTGTGCCCCATTCTGTTGCTGAAAGTAATCTAGCAGAATAAATACACATAATGCTAAACAACTGGAGTACTCCACTTCTGTGGGTCATGTATGCTCACCCATACTGGAAAAGGTAACAGTCACCTCTCAACTGTTTCCACCAAACTTGTCACTCTCTTATAAAACAGTCCAGGTGAATCTGAAGAAACCTACCGTAGAGCTATTGATCCTTCTTAACTGCCAGGTAAAAATATGAAAGCACCCGGAGCGCCCCAGAAAGGGCTTTATAGTCCAGCATGAAACACATTCACAGAATGACTGTTGGTAAGGGAAAGTCTTTTTAATGTGTACTGTAGGGATGATTAGGAAAAAAAAACACACCACACAACAAACCACTAAAAAAAAAATGTTCACAATTGTTCACAATTACCAGTAGGAAACAAGAATTAACCTACTCGTGGGAAACAACAACTTGGATTTGATGAAAGTAAATAACTGAGGGAGGAATCACTCTATTTTCATCACCTTTACATGAAGATATGCAAATGTACACAGTTAATTTGTTAAATTGTTCACCTGTTCTGGACTCTTGAATGCAAACTGGTATGTTGGTAAATATACTGTATTCAATTACTTAATAATTGCACAAACATCTTCTCCAGTGGTAAAACTGGTTTAAGAATCCTATCCCTTTCCCACCCAAAGCTTATTTTATTTTATTCTCCTTTGTTACTCTGATGCAGCTTCTCGTCCAATAACCTTGAGAAACCAGATCAGTATAATGACCATTATACCATGACATTATCCAGTGGGTTAAAATACACTCTTTGAAAAAAAATTGGCTTTTAACTGTGATCAAAAGCATGAATAAGTATATGAGGTGGGGAGAGGAGGCACCTTGTAAAATAGTAGTGTCCCTAGGGAAAAGGTAGAAAAGTAACAACAACACGTGTGCAACGTGAGCATCAACATTTGAGTACACCACGGTGATTCTGGAGACTTGACCTCTGAAACCAAAAGGGACTTGAGCATTTAGGCACTTGCAACAATGTGAAATGGCAGTCCATGAACTGCATCCCAAGGAAAAGCTTCTCTGCTCCAGGTGGAGGTCAAACTGCTCTGCCAAGCAACCATTCTAACAGGAGTTCATACCCAGTGAAAAATAAACATAAAAAGCTTCATCTCTTAGCAATACCTCTGGAAACTGATTCAGGAAGAGGAGCTGTATTCCAACTTGCAATTGCAAAATTGCTGCTTGGCTGTTATCCCACCTACAGTGGCACTTACATTTCATGGTTTTTGATGAGTCCGAGACAGACAAAATTTTGTTTCAGTGTATGCCCAGAAGCACTCACAGTTGAATAGCATAGTAGCCACGCTCACAGCTCATGCTAAAACTCTAGCTCAGGCCAAACAGTAGATATTCAGATGCCCATTTTGCCCCAGGAACTTAACCAAGTAAGCATGCTGAAAACATGGTAAACTCCTCGTGTTCATGAATCCCTGTTTCAGGTTAGTGAGAGACAGAGGCATCACCCACAAGCATCAGAAAACAAACAGGGTGGCACAAGAAGTACAGCGAGAGGGTGAAAACCGAGTTTAAGACAAATTTTCTGACAATGGAAAGAAATACAGCTCAATTGCAAAGGGGCTTAGCAAAGAGAGCTGCTGGAAGGGAATCCTGTTATCACAGGATACTATGATGGTTAAGGGGCAGGTGGGTTAATCAGGTATCATAAGAAAGGAGGAGAGTCATGAGTAGTCAGGGTAGGAATGACAGTGTCAGACCAGGACAGTGTTGACAGATAAGTTGAAGGGCAAGTTGCAGGGACAGCACCAAGGAGAATGCAACTGCCAAATATCACCCCGCATCTACTACCCCTTATACTGGGGTTTTATGAATCTCAGTTCAACCTCTTTCACTCAAGCCACAATTCAGAGTTTCTGCAACACCCACTAGAGCAACACTCCTTGCCCATTAATATCCTCTGTCACTTTGCAGGTGACCATAGCACAGTCATCAGCTGCTTCCTACACCAGTCTCTGGGGTTCCTGCCTTTTTGCTTATACTGGGATTGCCGCAAAACTTTTAGCAGATCTGCCACCTAGCAGAGCATCCTGAGATTTCTTTGGGAATCCTGTGGTACAGTGTATTTGAGGTAGTGGCTGCCAGGTTCACAAGGTCATCACAGGAAGTGCATGCATACATCAACAAGTTGTCAACCGAAAATGAGGCAGTAGTATACAATGGCCATACAGGTACTATCACCAGCAGCTAAGGTAAAATCACAATGTCTATAAGCCATCAAAATCTGATCTCTGCAGTTGCTTTGTCCTAGGTAATCCCCCAAAATAACTGCTGTGCAAGGGAGGAAAGAGCTCAGTAGACCAGGAACATCTTCCTTCACCAATGTGTTAATATACTTTTTCTTCAGTGATACTATAAGCACTCTTAATTCTACCACGAGGTCCTGGAGCTGAACTTTTTGTCTCTTGCTCTCGTACTTACCCCAGTCCAGGACACAGGATATGACAACAGTTTTGTATCGTGTTTAAGTTAGTGCCTTGCTTTAACATCGCAGAGGTGTGTGCCTGGAAATAGTCTCTTTCGCCATCCTTACTGAGGGTTTCACTTTTGTTTAAGTACCAATATTCAGCAGTAACTTCACTTACAAAATGAGCCATTGGGCACAGCAACATATGCTCTTACCTCCACTCTAAGGCTGGTTGTTTGCTAGCATGGTCCCTTGACTACGTGTGTTACTTTTGCGATCTGTGACTGCCACTGCCTCGGTCCTGGGCAGCTGTCTTCTCAGAGAGCCAACCCTGAATGCCTGAGAAGGGTGGGAAAAGGAGTGGTGAAAGAGTGGAATGAACTCTTCCTTCCCAGCTCAGGGTTGTTTTGTTTGCCACAAACTCTCTCTCAATGCAGTGGGCTGTTTATGACAACTTTGCTCCCATTTCCTTCTGCACTGGCTTGCTAGGACACAAGGCAATACCTGATAGTGAGCAGGGAACTTAGTGACACTGGCTGCTGTTTTTTCTGACCTGACCCGAGGCAGTGACTTTCTGTTATGGGCTGAGTTCAGGGAACAGAAAATATAAGACCTAGGCTCCAAGAGCCTTTCACTGACGAAAGGTGCATCAGATTCTGTGATTTAATGCAACTTTTCATAGGATATTCAGTGGCTACACAGACTCAGCCCTTGCTATTTTAGCCTCCTAGGAAAGACAGTTTGTCCCAACCATTTGCCACACTCAACTATCTAACTCTTAACTAATTAGAGGGCATTATAATCAAAAAGGTTATATGGGACAAATTCCCTGTTAGTTCCTAAGATGGTCCAGCCCCATAGCTGGGTTCTGGCAACATCTTTAAAGAAAGAATGTGACATTTCTTTAAATATGGATAAACTGCTCTCCCATCTCTTCACCCTGTAAATCCTGTTTTCTCTCAACTTGTCTTCTTTGCACTGGGTTCTTTTCCTCTCACACTCTGTGATGAGATGTTCTTCTCTTCCCCAAACTTACTCTCTGTGGTGCCTTTTCCCTGGGCTCAGAGCCTGGACAGGAGTATGCTGAAAATAAGCAGCCTTGTACTGCTGTTCTGGAGCAGACAGACATGCAGAATTGCTGCTTTCTCCTCACTTTACATGCATGCTATCTTGGAAGCGGATCCTGCAACACTCCCATTTGTTCTGCTCTGCCATAGGTAAGAGTGTAAGAGAGGGAGGGGAAAGAGGAAAGGCTTCTAGTTTGCTATACACTGGATTCCTTTCATATTAGGCATAGATAGTCCTCAGTATAGACAAGTCTCCCCTCTCATGGACGTCACAACCTCCCTATACTCCTGGTACAGGCATGTAAGGCCTCTGCTACAGTGGCTATCTTTACAAACATTTAGCAGGTGGACTTTGCAGCAATGGACCTTTAACCTGCTGCATCCTTTCTGAATTTCATCCACAGCTCCTTCTCTCTGTATTTTATTTATTAGGAAGAAAGAAGCTGAGTCTCCTTAAGAAATTTGGATCAGTTCTCCAGCTAATAGAGTTATTTTGTTAACTCATAGTCTTTTCCTGAGTTACATACAAATTATGACTGTGCAAATTTAAAAAGAAAGAACCCCCCCCCAAGAATATTAATAAATTTGCTGCAAGGACGCTTTCTACGGAGATGATACATTACAAAAGATTAATACCTCACCGAAGAAATGGTAAAGTTTATCTTTAAAACAATGAACTCTGGGTTTCATATATGACTACAGGACTATACGGACTATATGACTTTGTATGTATAAGGACTATATTTTCTTAACTGTGTCCTGGGAGCCCATTTTCAGGAAATGGAATCAATCTGATTCCTTCAGGAATGTATAAGGTGTAAATTCAAGATCAAGCAAACAGGCATTTTTAACCTCTGAAATACTGTGTATTCCTTACTCACATTACATTGCACGGAAGCACTGAGTTCCTTTCCGTTCAGAACAAATAGTATCTTGTGCTCTGCTAAATAGGAAACATTGTTAAGAAAACCACTAGGAGGCAGCATATTAAAACTATAGTGCTATAAAGGCTATCCAGAACAATATAAAAATCAATTCTCCCCAAATCCTCAACCTGACATTTAGCAAATTTATTCCGACCACCCCTCTCCTAGTTATTATGCTTTACACACTTCTTCTTATCCACATACCTGAAATTAGTAGTGAATCCACTGCTGTCAAACAGCTTACTGCAGGCACGCAGTTAAAATGGAAGTCAGTCTGATTTCTGGAACAGCATTTAGTGGAAAAAAAGAGTAAACAAAGTAGGTAGAACTGATATGAAAAAACATAAAATCACCCAGACTAAACCACTTTTACTTCCTCTGAGGTTTACTGAAATGTTCCAAACCTCTCAGGTCTCCTATAACTTTATTTATTTATTTTTACAGATACATTAGCAAAATGCCACCAAAAAGGAAGCACTGGAATTTCCCCTACGCTGGAATACTCTCCCACTCCTTCGACAAGCACTACTCCTAGATGACTGTCACATTAAAGCCACTGCCACAGGGCTGGCTCACAACTATGCTACCCTAGGCACAGAGCCAGAAAAACGATCCAGCTCTATGTTTCACAACTCAGGGAAGCTGGAAGTTGTGTCCTCTCCTCCACCCCTTCTGTCTCTCTTTTCTCCTGGTAGAAAAGGGCTGTTCTCAGTTGTGACTCAGGATAGGTTTAAGGAGCCTAAAAATCACAACAGGCTGATACTGAAATATATGAAAGCTTTTAAACTAATACATTATTTTAAATCCTAATTATTTATGGTCTTTACTGCATTTTAAGGTCTGCAACTGTAGGCATACAATAACTGCTCTTTTATGGCATCTTGTGTTACACAGTGAGCATACAAAACAGTAAGAAAGCTACAGAAATGTGCAACTACCCAAAACACTTCTAAATACAGACCTACAAAGACAAGGTACATGCAAAATCTATCAACAAAGTACTATGTAAACAGTGTATAACTGGGTCCTCAGAAGAGGATGTTAAGAACTAATCAAAAGACAAATCATGAGAGCAAACATTTGTATTTTCAAATTGCAAATCTGGCTTGTAAGAGACTGTATCTGTGTCTCTGACTTCTTAATTCAAACAGATGCTCCACATTTCCCAGTGCAAAACCACAATTAACTCTGAAATTAAAACGCAAGCACAATGTCAGCAGAAATCACAAATTTATTAATCCTTAAATATATCAATCATTTACCATTATGGCAAGAAATATGTACACTGTGTCCCACGGTAAACTGCAGTGTTCCAAATGACAGAAGAGAAGTGTATAATTCAACTGTGGTGGAGAGAACAAATCACAATTTCCATCTTGGTGTGGAAGACAAACTTGATCTACGGTAATACGCCAACACCACATGCTATGTTAGAAGTATAAAAAAAAACACCCTACAACTAATTTGTTAATTTTAAATACAGTTATGCCACTTATAGCCGCTTCACAAAAAAAAAAAAGGAAAAAAAGAAAAAAAGAAAAAAAAGAAATTAATGAGAAAAAAATGAGGCCATTACTTTTTTTTCACAGATCCCATTGGCAGGTTAATATGGCTCAACACATTTATTGTAGATGCTTATTTTAAATATATATTGTTTAAAATCACGTAATAATTATCAGAGAAGCTTAAATCCATCTACCATACATCCACTAGTAACAACATCAAAATGTTTAAGAACTGCTTTTGATTAGTAATCAACACAGAAAGGTGAAATTATACAAATTAGGAAGCTTTCCCATTTTATAAACTTCAGGCTGTCGAGTTGTAAATTTTCCACTGCTAAAAAGAACATCGATTGAGATACCATGCACTATACAGCGCTGCAGAAAACAGTTAGCCCTGTTGGTAATAAAACAAATGAGAAAGAAATAACCAATCCCTGCATTTTTCTATTAAAAATGGAAGGGAACAAATCTAAATGCTTGCAAGGATGTACTTCACAGCCGCGTAAAGGAAGCGAAAATAGTCCCTGTCACAAAGTTTGTGTTCTGAACTGACATTGAGAGCATTCCCTTCACAGTGTACAGACATTTGCAGCCAGGGATAAAGAGCCAAAACAAGCTGGTAATGCTGCAGAGATTGTTGTCCTTGATACTGTATGCTGCCTGATGATTTTAATAAACAAAGAGCAGATTGAGGGGGAAGAGGAAGGAGAAACAAATCTGTGGTAAAAGTGTTACAGTTACTAGAAAACTGGTGTAGTCATAATACATTTCCAGAGAAGCAACAGCAACGTTGGAAAGTAAATAAACTCTTCATACTAAGCTTTTAAGGCCTAATACTTCTAGAGTATATTAACCACTGAAGTGGTCTATAGCTTAAACAAAATTTTAAAATGTTTTAAAGACTCCTTAATAAATTTACAATATATCCAAAAAGTGATAAAAATCTATTTTTCCTTATACTTTCATTTTAATCCTCAAAACCTGCCTCTCAATCATCACTTAGTTCCTTGCAATTTTTATTTCAGCTTAATTATCCAATATAAATTTTCATTTAGCATAGTAAGAAAGCAAAGGTAAAGACTTCAAAAGAAAAAACCTGCTGACTAGCCAGAACATTGACAGTTAATTCTGAAGTGGCCAAGCCAGCAAATGATGAGATTTTTCCAGTTTACATAGACTAATAAACTAAGAAGGCTTCAGCTGGGACAGAGCCAAGATATTAGCACTTCCACATTTATCAGTGATTTCGTCCATCTACATGCTGTAATAAAAATCTGTTTTACAGTAACAGAGCTGCCAGCGGAAATCCTAACCATTCCTGCCAGAATGAAAGCAAAATCCAGGGACTCAGGGGAAAAGGAGGAGTCAAAAAACAGTTCTTAAAAAAAAAAAGAGGGTAAAATGTATTTTTTGTTTCTTTTCCTTTTTTATAAACAGGATAGCTTTTAAAGTTGTCTGTCAAAACTTGGCATAAATGAAGAAAAGATGACAAATGTATCCTGTATCTACTGCTGTACATCAACTGTTTTTTTTTTTTTTTTTTTGTCTTTTATGCCTTGCTATTTTCTATTTGCATGGAACATCACCTTCATTTAAATGTTAACAGTGTACAGATGGAATACACAGCAAAATGGTGCATCACAAATGTGTTACATGAAGAACCTTCACAACTTCATGCACTCAGAAACATGCATGAAGAGAACAGGATGGCCAAGATGGTAATCAACCAACAGGATGGCCAAGATGGTAATCAACCAGGTGCGTTGGGTACAGATAATGCAAGAGCGGCGCCGCTGATATTTTTAGCTAGAAGGAAGGAGAAAAAAAAAAAGATTGCCATTACTACAGTAACATCACCACCAGTTAACAATACATGCTTAAGTGTTAACCAATACTATTAAAAAAAAATCCTTCTACAGATCATTTAATACAATACTGTGAAGAAAACCAAAGGAAAGAAGGGGAAAAAAAGCCCAAATGCTCAAGCAAAGCATTCTTTTATTTTTCAAACCACTTTACAGACGTTCCAATCTTTACAACATGCCAGAGATGGTGCCAAAGTAGAAATTAATCAGCTTCTCAAAGGAGCGAGGGCAAAATTCAAATACGAATCTCTGTTCCAGTTAAACTTACTTCCTTAGCATGTACATTACAGTCACGGCCACAGAGTGAGATTCTCACACAAAAATTGAACTGAGTAACAAAGAAGAGTCAGATGTCATTTACATGCAAGACATGCTAGAGCCACATGTAAAGAAAAAAAGAAAGTTCAGGAACATGTAAGAAAGTAGTTAAGTAAGAAAGTAGTTAACCAACTGAGCTTATAATATCGTTTGTATTACCGTAGCATCTAGGGGCTGAAGTCATGATTGGGATCCCGCTGTGCTAGGCACTGTACAAACACAGAACAAACTCTTTACTCAAGTTTCTTGCTGTTTGGTATTTAACTTATGATAGTATAAGCAAGTGCAGTGTGTGATAAAGTGAGTAAATATAGGCCTGGGAATCACAAGTTTGAATTTAGGTTTAGGAGTCAGTTTCAGGCCCAACAGCTCTTTGACTGTCTATGCAGGTTCGCTCTTTGTGTCTACGCAGACACACGCTAGCATAAATTCTTAAGAACACTGAATACAAAGAAAGATTTCCTACCCCCAGTCGGATCACTCAAACAGAGAAAAACAATGGGCAAGACAGAAACCCAAACTTCTTTGGACTGTCTCACAGCAAAAACTACAAATAGAATTTGTAAACTAAACTAAATATACTTTTGTGCTCGTATTCTTCTCCAAGTCAATTACCTGCTACAAGAAATATCTCCATATAGCTATGGCTACCAGAGAGCTCAGTACTGTTCTTAGATTTAAGTACTCCTTACTGTAGTTCTGAAAACAAGTAAGCTACTGTCCACAGAGCAACTGATTTGACATAATCTAAGATACTATTTGCAAAAGCAGATCAGTGCTGTAATTGCCTTTGCAAGTTTATTAGATTTGAAATTCTTGACTGGAAATTGTGCGTAAGATTTTTTTTTTTATGACAGAAGTGCCATTATTAACTACTGTGTATTCGTAATAATTAAATAAACAGTTGTAGACTGCATAAATTTCAAACGCAAGAAAAGAAAGGACAGATCATCTGGAACAATACTGTAATTAAATTTCTTACATAGTTTTCCAAAACAGAGCTGCTGGTGTGACAGGTAAAAGTAAATGTGAAGTTCAAGACAGTCGACAAGACAGTCAGGATGGCAAGTTCTGACATCATGCTATGTGGGAATCTACCAGATAAACTTGAGAAGATGGGAATTAAAGAAAGAATACAGAGTAAATCAACTAAAAGAAAAATGATAGCACTTGGGCTGAAAGGGGAGCTGAGGAGATTCAGTAATCTTTGTCAATAACAAAGCAAAAGCAACAGGACTGACCTCATGTAATACATTTAGACATAGGTGGAAGGCATTATAAATATGGAGGAAAACAGGAGTCTTGTATGAGAAAAACCAAATGAGCTTAAGGTCTGGGTAATTCAGAAACAGTACATGTAATAACAGGAAGTACAAAGCTAAATGCTCAGGAAAAGTTTCTGTATAGTCATTAGCTGGAAATAACAGTTGCGGATAAATACATGGCTGTCTTAGAAGATTGGCACATCTGCTAATATGATGTAAACAACAAAAGTGCAAAATCATGCCAGAAGACAGGAGCCGTGGCACTTTCAGCAGGGTAAAGAGAGAAATTGTGAAGTTAAATAAAAGCCCTGACCACAATTATATGCAGTATTTCAGAAGGACTCAAGCTAGTGAAAAGCCAAACCTCAAACCGGAAAAGACATGTTGGAGAGCTATCAAGGTAGCTAGGAAAATGGAGATCCTATCAAACAAAGCTAACCAAGGCAGCATTATTTATTTACCCTATGAAAATAGGAGGTGAGAAGTGATCTGACCACCCTTTATATAAAATATCTCGTCTGCATATCTATCTACCCAGTGTGGGAGAACAATGATGACATTAGAATAATCAGGAATACATTGCGTACGACTAAAATTTAAGGCTGGAAAGTAACCAGCAGAGAAACGGTATTTTAGGACAGTAATAATTAGCAAGTTGAAAAAAAAACCAAACACCTCTCTGAATTTAAGATGGGAGTTAGGTAAAGGATTTATACGACATTGCTGCCAGTACTACATAGGATCTTTCTAAGGCTATACTACGATATCGGAGCATCTCTCCTTAAGCCTTAGTCATGCCGTAAGGTGTTGAGCCATTACTCCTCTTTTGTGGCCTTTTCATTTTGGATACATTCTCACAGTCCTAAAATTTCCTGTCTAACCGTCAGAACACGTTCAGAACACCCACAGACATAGACACAACTGGGCAGGCTCAAAAAAATCATGTCTCAGCTTCTTTTCCAGCCCCTTGCATCCTCAGCAGTCCCAGAAATCCTTATTCTTGGACAGCATGAGCAGCTATAAAGAACATGCAGTACTTGAGTCTGAAATACTGTCACAGCTTCTGTGAGGAGTATCTCAGATCTATATGGGCAACCGTATTCCCATGAGATTTGCGTTTTGCAGACTCTGCAGCAGCCAGATGCACTGCACATGCCCTTTATATTGCAGAGAAACAAACTTTGGTGAGCGCTTGCAGGAGCAGTACATGTCACAGGATGCAGCGCCCCATCATACATGCTATACGTTACATGGACAAGTACTGAGGCTCCTGTTAAAACACTGTAACTCAAACAGGACAAGCTGCAGAATATGCAGATATGAAGTATAGCTCCATAAAGTATTATTAGAAATATTATTGTTAAGGAATTGTTAAGCAAAATCCATAATCTTCCATGAAAATAGCAATACGATGGGTATTTTGTTGCCCTCTGTTTCTGGTGTCTAAGAATAAGTGTGGTAAGTTACCTTGTTCTTTTCTCTTAATTGTTATCTCTTATCGATATGTTTAGATTAAGAAAGTTAAAAAAAAAAAAAAAAAGATACCTCCCCCACCTTCCAAATGCTCTCTTTAATCTTGGAGATTAAAATAATACCCTAGTCCAATTCCTGTCAGTTACTTACAGACTTAGTGTAGACAGACACGTACTATAGACACTTACGGTCCAGGGTGCACCAGAAAAGGTGAACCCATTTAACTTATGCTTTCTGGCTCTACATATATCCAGGTCAGATCCCTTGAGAAAAAGGTCCGTTATAAAAACATAAAAAAAATCTGTAATACTTCATTTCAGGAAAACGTAACTACAGTATCACAGTATCACAGATTTCTAGGTTGGAAGAGACCTCAAGATCATCGAGTCCAACCTCCGACCTAACACTAAGTACTCCACTAAACCATATCGCTAAGCTCTACATCTAAACGTCTTTTAAAGACCTCCAGGGATGGTGACTCCACCACCTCCCTGGGCAGCCCGTTCCAATGCTTAATAACCCTTTCGGTAAAGAAGTACTTCCTAACATCCAACCTAAAACTCCCCTGTCGCAACTTTCGCCCATTCCCCCTCGTCCTGTCACCAGGCACGTGGGAGAACAGACCAACCCCCACCTCGCTACAGCCTCCTTTCAGGTAACTGTAGAGAGCGATAAGGTCGCCCCTGAGCCTCCTCTTCTCCAGGCTGAACAAGCCCAGCTCCCTCAGCCGCTCCTCGTAAGACTTGTTCTCCAGACCCCTCACCAGCCTCGTCGCCCTTCTCTGGACTCGCTCGAGCACGTCCATGTCCTTCCTGTAGCGAGGGGCCCAAAACTGAACACAGTACTCGAGGTGCGGCCTCACCAGAGCCGAGTACAGGGGCACAATCACTTCCCTAGCCCTGCTGGCCACACTGCTTCTTATACAGGCCAGGATGCTGTTGGCCTTCTTGGCCACCTGAGCACACTGCTGGCTCATGTTCAGCCGACTCTCAACCAGTACTCCCAGGTCCTTCTCTGCCAGGCAGCTTTCCAGCCACTCATCTCCCAGCCTGTAGCTCTGCTTGAGGTTGTTACGCCCCAGGTGCAGGACCCGGCACTTGGCCTTATTGAACTTCATGCAGTTGGCCTCAGCCCATCAGTCCAGCCTATCCAGATCCTCCTGCAGAACCTCTTGAAGAAACTGTGACTCTCTATTTCATTACTGCAACTGTGAGTGTGCTGTAATTTACACTGCTGAAATCTGGCTCAAGGAATTCAGCTTTGTGCTCACTGAGTCACAGCATGACTCTGAGGGTATGAGAGGGCAATCAGAGATGTCTGAATGAAAGAAAATAGATAAATGATGACAAGAGAGATTTCATGCTTACCCACACAGGTTTAGTAACTATCAGACAATGACCATTCAGCAGTCAAGCAAAGGGAGTGTAGGAAAAGAGGCAAGACAGTGATAGGTACTTGTGCGACTTAATTTATAAAGGAAATGCATAAACTGGCTCAAAATCAACTTGCAAAGAACATAGCTGGGTCTGAGTGAGTAGAGGTGGTTGGGAATCACAGAAAATGTTATTCAAATTTCAGTTTTTCAGAAAACAGACACTGTTTTTCCTTGAAATTTTCCTGTCAGCTCTAACATCTCTATGTATCCTATCATTTTTTTTCCTCCATGTTTTCCTAAAATCCTATTTCAAGTTTTACAGTCCTATTTTGCACAACTTGTGTCAGGCCTTATCTATATTATATCATTTTTCTCTTCAACCTCTCAGCTCAGGGACAGAGCTGGATCTGTGGGCATCACAGTTGAAAATAACAATAACAAGGCATTATTTTAAAAAAATACGTGCACAAATACTACAGGCATACTACTGAATATAATGCACACTGCATAAATAGCCACAAAAAATTACACTATCAAGAGGACAGTTTCATAGTTTTAAGGCCAAAAGCAGCTATTAGACTATCTGGTCTGATATACACAGTTTAAGCTTGTGGTCTGAATTGTTTCTTACTTGATGGGTACTGTTGGTGACCCTGAACGGTGAAAGTGAACATTCTGCCATTTCCCGTCACGACGGTGCCACACCCGCGTTTCCTCTGACTGCATTGTCTTTGGCATCCCACTTCCATCCATGTACTGCGTGAGCCGTATATATGCAATGCAAGCAGCATCGTCACCCACAAGGTGGACATGAGGATTGAGGATAATGGTGTGGATTGGCTTATTACTTTTGGATAATGCTAGGAAACAAATATACACAACATACAAACAAGACAAATTAAATTTTCTCTATGTAAGCCAGAGTAACTCATCTCACCCCATCATACAAAATCAAACCATAAAGCTTAGCAGGTACAAGGCAATAATCTCTGTTTACTGTTAATCATTACTGACAACTAGCTCAAATACATTTGTAGAAACGGGCACAGTCACAGCATAAAGTATGCTGTCCTCTTTCCTGTATGAGAAACAATCAAATGTTTTAGAGTATATCTTATTTATCCAAGCAGGGGCCAGACAAGTTTCTGTAACCATCCATACACAATTATTTGACCGTGACCAATTCTAGGGCACCTTAAATAGCAGCATTTCATAGTGATTGATATACTATTATATGTAACTTCTTTCTCTTTGATCTGGCAATAAGTTTGTTGGAAGAACGTCAATAATTAGTTTCTTAACACTTGTAGCAATAGCTGCTACCTTTATTAATACCTTTTTAAAACCTGCTTACAAAAACAACTGAGTAATTTGGCATGTCCTATTTCTAATCTGCTATCTTTATTGAAAATGTCCAATTGGGTTCCTGGTCATATTTCAGCACAATCATCCTCCAGGTGACATGTTCTATACAAGTGTTTGGAGACTCTGGTATGAGATGCAAGCTGCCACCAGGTATTTCAGTGTGCATGGCCACACAAGGCAGGGCCATTGTCTCATTCAGATGATCTGCTGATCAGATCCTCAGCAGTATAGACTGAGCAACATCTTCCCCAAAACAGCATGCAGTAGCAGTTGTTATAAACTCACTGTAAGTGTTGATTGTTACTTGCACTCACTCTCTAATCACAATTTAATGATTTTCCTTTTAAGTATACTTGCAGCATAGCATGATGTACTCTTTTTTGTAATGGAAAAAAACTTATAAGAATTATTTATGTTACTATTTTATTACATATTTATTTTATACACCTTAATTTTCTCTCCAAATACCTGAAATTTTCTTCCACTTTCCAAGGTGCTATATGACGTATGAATGAGTGCAGCAGAAACAAACAAAAAAATCATACATAGCCAAACTCCAAATGAAAATAACAATGTCTCCTTCCCCTGCAATCAATCAACTCCTAAACAAAAATGCTGCTTAGACTGGAGAAATACATTCACAAGGGACAGATGAAGATATACAGAGATGAAAAAGGAATGTTTACCATTTTCAAAGTAAAAACGGTGAAAGTCCATCCCTTCTACTAGATTACCCAAAGCTTCAGGTTCAAAAGACGTAAGGCCTGGATCACAGATTTTTCTGTGGAAAAGAGGAAATTCTGTAATAAACACATGCAGTTACATAGCACAATGCTGGACTGAACTTTCCAAATGTTTCCTTTATTCTTATTGGAAACTTACTTACATATAACATTGTACTGGAAAAGAACATAATTTAAACGGGGAGCATTAACGGAGTTCTGGTTTCACCTAAATCAGTAAATTTGGCAAGCTTACATCAGGGCTACTAGATTTCACATCAGTCGCCATTTGACCAAAAGAAAGATTGCCAAATATAGCCACACAAGGCAATCCTATGACAATTTATCACAAGTTTTCACTTGTGACTCCGGAAACTGCCTCTGCACAATCCAAAAATTATTTTTCATGTCTCACACCATTGTTTAGGTAAGATTTTATATGTTTTTAATCTAATAAATCTTAGACAAGAATTCAAAATAAGTGTCTACTTGACATTTGTACAACACAGGTTTTAGTGTGATCACACCAAAGTGTTGGCAAATCTTTAAATGGGAAGAGCAGTGTCACTGTTGACCTGTGTGGCTTGTGCTTCAACAGGGCAGAATCCACCCAGAGAAACACAGGAGACCAAATGCAATGCTGAGAAGTGTTTTCCTCTGCTTCTTTTTTGAGTTAGGAGGAGTGGGGAAGCAGTGATGAAATTGTGTCTTTGCACAGAAAAGCCAAGAGAGAAATCAGTCAACTTTCCCTCAGCAAATTCTTGCACAGAAATGCACAGTGCTCAGTAGAGACTGGTGGAGCCTGAATCCCACATGGTCCTTCATGCCTTAAAGTACACATGGGATTCTAGCTACTATCAGTCTCTACAAACACTGCAATTTTTCTGTTAAAATAGGTTTCCACTGTGTTTTCTGGATTGGATATCAAAAACGTGACTTTACTTTCATATACCAAGATAGGTTACTGCACATTTTGTGTCAGTATGATGATCCTGTCTCAGCATAGAGATTTACACTAGCACCTCCTCTGAAACTGGCATCCAGGCTAGTGTAAAGCTAAGACAAGGTGGCAATGAACAACTCCTATGTTTCTTGAGGGTATTTGAGAATAATCTTCAGCAATACATAAATACAAACACACACACTTGTATTTGCTTATTTACATATACATTTTGAAACGTACTTTGAGATACATCCACTCTCCTCCGTCTCTCCAAAATGAGAAAACTTACGTGTAAGCTTCGAAGTCCCCATTGTTGATAGCTTCAATCAACTGCTCGGTAACCTTGATAATCTCCTGCTTACGAGCTAGAGAGAGATACAAACACAACTCTTAAAATGGAAAGTAAAGTGGAAGGTGACAGCTGAAAAGCTGTCAGAACAACAGCTGTAACGAAGGTATTGTAATTCTTCAGCTGGTACAACTGCCTTTTCTCTTCCTTGTCTATGATCAAAGGGCACTATGTTATATTACTACTATACATTATTTTGCCTTCAGCATTCACAAAGAAATTAAACAGTAAGGATTAATCTCCTTTCCTATCATGGATTTAGTCTTCTTTCTGTCACTGAAGGATCTTCTGTTTAAAAAACAAAACCAAACCAAACCCAAATCTCCAGCTCTTTTCTTTGGATTAAAGGAAGCTGATGATTGTTTTACCAGTGATGGTCTAATGTTTTACTTGGCAGATATGGCCTTTAGCTGGTAAGCATATAACGATGATTTTCAGAAATCTTTGCAACACCTGGTGTTCACTTAGCTTAAATGTACACATTTGGCCAAAGAGGAATTCAGGCCCTAAGCCTATAATCAAGATCCCCTGGTGCAAAGCTCGTGGATTACATATAATGCCTACACACCCACGCAAGTCTAATTACAATAGTGTCTCTCAGCTCTTGACTTCTGTGACTGTGACTATCTTTTGCTTGCAAAATGTGTAACATTTACATTACAACAAACCTCTATCAGATCATTTGGGACTATTACAGTACAACTACTAACTAATACTAATAAAAGCTAAATAGGAACAGAAGAATAAAACATTATTAACAACAAGCAGAATACATATTTTTCCAATAAGAATATTCAAACTTCCAACAGTTTGCAAATGCCTCAATTTCAAAGGCAAAAGTATGTGAAACAGTTTCTCCTTGATCCATCAGTAAAGAAAAGATCACAGGTCATTTGCTAATGTTGATAGGACTTACGCTACAATGGTGCACAGTAAAAAAAATAAAAAAAAAAAAAAATCCTGAATCCTGTACATGGTATGATCATTGGTAACACCAGTTACTCTATGAGGGCTAAGTACTGAGACTTTCAGAAGATGACTCACTGACTACACTTTGAAAACTGACTTAAAGTTTGCTTTTTTTTTTTTTTCCTAGGAAATGAGATTTATAATTTTGTACTTTACATTCATAATTTGAAAACTTCAACCTTACACTGATAAATTTCAACCAGAGTGGCACTGCTCTCAATACAGATTTTTATGAGTTTAATGCTAAGGAGGTAAGGGAGAGAGATTTTACTGGTACATTTTCAAGGATTTAACATATGTTCAACTATTCATTAAACCTCAGAAAATCAATTTGGAAGACTAAGCTTGAAATAAAAAGAAAATTAAAATGTTGGCAACCAGGCTTTAGTAGATCTCATACAAGCAATAGCTTTAATTGTCCTGCACACTCCTACACATGGATTAGACAATTCACACACACACTTGTTAAGTCCAAAGTGCCGAGGCAGTTCTCATTCTTCTTCAAAAAGAAAATGTGGGGGAGCATATGCAGAATGTAAATCTCCAGTGCTGTACTGCAAGACTGGCACCATGGTGTTAGACCCTCGTCATTTCTTTTATGCTCTGCCATTCTGCATTTAAGTGCACACCTAATGCTTTCAGACAGAAAGCATCAAAAAGAAACCAGAAAGGAATGAAGTAATGGAGAATAACTGGATATAAATGTCCAGTAAGACTCTTTGTGAGTAGTTTTTGATTACCAGACAGCATGCTGGGTAAGCATATTTAGCGTACAAATCGCCTTATTTTTTTCACAAATATTGTGGAAACAACAAAGAATTTTAATGAAGAGATCTTTTTGACTGTAGATCAGCAATGGCTCTACTGTCTTACGCTCAAACAACACAGAAGAAACTGTGGACATTGTGTTGCATTGTCAGCACAAGCCAAGTGGTAGGATGGTTGACTAAGAAATAATGGTGCAGTGTTCAGAGAGGCTGACAAAATGAAAGCCAGAACATGCAGACTGCACGCAGGGGGGAAATCACAAGTTTTACATGCTACATCTCATATGCATGTAACTCAACTAAAGGATCTGATTAAATAACCTGGTAACACATTCCAATCAGAGATTAGAAAATCACACATTATTAAACCAGACAGTGGAAAATGAGGTAAAATTTCTGATGAGCTGCTACACAATCCTGAGATCATGTTATTGGGTAACTGTTAGACCAGTGTAAGCAATGAAAGTGTTTGTAAAGGTACTGTAGTTCCCACATGCAAGAGACAAAACCAGATGGCCATCTTGTGATTTCACTTCACTTGGCTAGTGACAATTGACAATATTTCCTTTTTGACTAACCTCCATCATTTCTTTTCCAAGTGTTATCATGACAAGTCCCCAGTTAACTTGCATACTACACATGCTCTGACAGGGAACAGCAAACAACAGGGAACATCTGAATATATAGACAGCATTCTGTGAAATAAACTGAGAGGCTGATTATTTTTATTTTTTAGATAAATGGTTGTTGGAATGCAACAACTCGATTTAGTTACATAACTTCATTCACTAGCACCTGCTTGTGCCTTTGGTAGTAAGAGTTATAGCCACGTGAATGCAACCTTAATGATCCTATGACTCTATGAATGACAGAAGTTCCTTGCTGTGACTTTTTGAGATTTGAGACTTGATTTCAATCTGAATGTGCAGAGAAATCTTTGCAAACATACATTTAAAGATATTTTGGATCAATCAAAATGTATTTTAAAACATATATTTGATGTACTGAATTACAAGATTTAATTCAACATCAACCCAAGAAAGGAAAAATGGAACCATATTGCCAAATTGCTCTTATTCTGTTGTTTCTCCCAAAATTAAATTGCAGTGGAATACAATTTCATGAGGCTTTCTTATAGAAGCCACCTAATATTACAGAATAGGTTCCATCACAGTTTCTCTGGGCAGTACTAACAGTTAGTAGAGCTTAGTCTGCTGACTGATCCATGGAGTATGAAGAACATCCAACAGGAAGCTCTACACGCTGGCAAAGTAAGTAAATGAGATTAAATGCAGCACCACTGGCTCAAATCAACCACCGACCAACTCCAGCACTAGCGTCAATTCTTCCAGTACTTGTGGAAAACTTTGCAGTTCACAATGGGGACTGTCAGAAGTAGAACAATGCTGCCAAGTCATTTGCCTTCCAACTCATCTCTCAAGCTTTCTACAAAATTCCAACCACCACATGAAAGTCTATGCGAAAGCAACTATGCTACTCTTTCTTTTCAGTAACACACAGACGATTACAGTTGTATATAAGCAGCCCAAGAAAATCAGATTTCTTCTTATTCAGTGGTATGCTATGCAATCTCATAGGCAAAAAGTGACTAAAAGCCAAAGGGGCAGTGTAATTCAAAAACTGGAGTTCCAATAGGATTTACCCCCTGTGCAAAATCCCCCTCATTCTCGGCATTTCTCATTTGAAAGCAAGAATGAACATTACAAGAAAAAGATGGCCGAGAAGAAGGCAATATGAAATTTTATACTTTTTGCGTAGGTATGTGAGTGGGCAGAGAGAGACAGTACAAATACAGAGCAAATGTATTTTAGCCTATAAATACGTTGTTTAGGAAGCTGAAGTTTAGCCTGGGAGGAACGAAGAGAGAGACAGGAAGGGCAGGGAAATGGGGAGAACTGGAATACTAAAAGCAGAAAATTGGAAGGAGACTGAAAACCACGAAGAGAGGAGGAGGAAGAAAATTCAGCTGTTGCTTGGTGAACACGTGAAGCAAATCAAATGCTTTTTTTCTTAGTGCAAGGGAAGAAACTGGAGGGCACTGGAGATGAACAGAGGTGAAATGGATATTGGTAGGACAGAAATAATTACCACCTATTAAAGTGGGAAGAAAATTACCAAATTTTCCTTATAAAACTGATGGACTCTGTGTAATGTATGCTTTTTCAAACCTCCATTTTTTTCCCATCTAAACACGCTACAAACTAGTCAAGGACAAGTGAACAAACAAGGCAGCAGGGAACGGGCATCTGGCCAGCTCCCATCTGCCAAATAACTGTCACTCACAATCACTGTTTTCATTTATTATTTTTTTAAATCTAATAAACTTTGCTTATTTTGAATTCTAGGAGAACTATGTTGTTTGATGTACAGTGGTGATTTGATGCTACTATACTTTTTAATGTGCAGTACGAATTCCCTAATTAAAGTACCTCAACTTAGGTTAAAGCAGGTCAGAGATCAGTATGCTCTCTCAGTGCGATGAGATAATCAGACAAAACCAAAAGGCATGGCTTTGCTGGCATTATAAGCTGTGTGTGTTACAATTCCACAGAGTCGTACAACTTTTTCTGCATGTTCAGATTTTTAATTAAAGAATCCCCTATTTCAGTTATACCTCAGGTAGCATTGACTTTGTATACAGGATAAGACCGTAATATTTGCTAGCACTAATTCCATGCTAAGGACAGATTGGTGTCAACAGAAATAAACAAGAACCCCAGCAGCACAATTACAACTCTCACTGCACCTTTTTAAAACAAAAGGGGCAAAATGAAATCTGAAATGAACTATATGTAAGCATAGTTACTACAGGGGTAGTTTTCAAATGGCTATTTCCACAGAGTGATATGCTTTGGGTCAAACTCACTTACTAGATGCAAAGATATAAGCTCATCCATGCTGTCAGTGAACTGCATCAAAGGACCCAAGGAAAAGAAGTATTCTATAAGAATAATGAAATCACCAGTCCAGTGTTGCATTTCCTAAGCCATAAAAATAATCCTTTAGTTCAGGTGCAATGATCATGGTTTTAAATGGTGCTTTTTAAGGAAAAGTGCTTAATTATTCTTTCCCTTTAAAATATCATCACATGTTCAGAGTGCAAGGGCCATATTTAGCCTTATGTTATGTAAGAGTTCTATAGTGTCTGCAATGGTTTTCTATGACATAAAACTACACAATCTCTGTAAGTGAAGGATTACTTAGCAAAAATAAATTCAATGTTTTTAAAATAACCGAGGTGTGAGGAAACACTTTGTTAAAAGAAGTCAGAAGATGCAGAGCCATTTCCCTAAAAACTAATGACAAAAAAGACTGCAGATAGCGTAACAGAAAGCTAGCATAAAACGGCAAACTTCTGTGGAAAGGTTGGTAGCTTTTATATCCTTTGCTCAGAATATGGGTGAAGTAAATCCATTAAAGAAAAGACCATGGACCTGCTCTCTAAATATAACCTTTACCCCTGTAGGGATAGTGTGTTAAAGTCATAAGGTATTAATGGTTCAAAAAAGAAAAAGTATGACCCCTGCTTTGGCAAGTGAGTAGGTACATGACTAATACAAAGGCAGTTCAAACAAAAATATTATGAAGAACAGTTATAAAAAGATCAAATAATAGGAAAAGAACAGAAGAGAACATATTCTAACATTGAGTAAAATTATTTCTGCAGCAGTGCTGTTGTACATAAATTGACTTTAAATAGGTTATGAACCTTTAGGCTTATTTAACTATTTTTTCTCTCACTCAACTACAGGGTAGGGATAATCTTTCATAAAGAACACCAATATCTAAAACACCATTAACACCAATATCTAAAAAACACAAAATAAGTATAAACAACATTTACTCAAAAAGCATCTAACACTATCAATGCCTTAATCCTTCACAGTGCAATCCCCTAGCTTGTGAAATAAAGTACCACAGAACAAAAAAGTTTAAAAAACAAAAGCAAAACCTTATTCTTGAAGAAAACTATGGGGCTTTTTTCCCTTCCTGTAGCCCCAAGCAATGTCAGTAAATTCACTCTACAAGAATCACACACGAATAACTAATATTTTTGGTATTTTAATTGTGGAGAGAAGGTGTAGAATAGCAGTGAGCTGTACATGTGTGCCAATGAAGTCTTCAAAATACATATACCAGAAACTACATGTTTTGTGAAACACGGAAAAGAAACCTTGGTAACTGATGACCATTTTACCCATGAAATTGTTCAAAACTAACACCAGTATGTTTGTTCTGAAAAAATATTTTTTCAAGTCTTTATGCTTCATTCAGATAATGGAGTTTCTTTCTACTTTCATTAATACTCTACATGATTGACTACCTAATTACAGTATTGGAATGATTATTAATTAACCCCCACTGATTTTACAGGAATACTCAGGTTTTGTTGTTCCTCGGCATATTTCTTTTAACACAGAATAACCCTAGGAACAGCCATTATACAGGCAAAGCATAAAAATAAAGATCATATATTTTTGGTCTTTCAGAAGACAGCTTCTTATCAAATAAGCACAGTGCAGACAGCACCTGCAAGAGGGCCTGTGAAATCCATAGCAAAGACCAATCACCCCCATCTTTCCATTAATACCCAAATCAGGGAACTGCATGCTCCTTACTAAATGTTTTCTTTAAAACCGATAGTGATGAAATCCCCGTTGAGGAAAGTACCTTTTCAAAAGAATGAGGTAGCTGGTTTATAAGTTAGCATGTGAACTTGAAGATGGTTAAAATGATTCTGCTTCTTGCCCACATGTTGTTTCTCAAGGATAAAATCATTCAAACATTTCAACTCAGTACTCTTAGCTGCATATCTTCGTACACATCATATTGCATTAACCTCACAACATTTTGGACAAGTACAAATACAGACAAGCAATTTTGTTCTCTCAACTCCCCTCCCTTATAGTCAACAGAAAGAAAAAAGCACTTTCAGGGCACAATCCATTTTACCCTAAAATAGATGTCCAAGATAAGTGTGACTCATCTGACCTATTTGCATCGACTATAAAGGGAGTCTAGACAACTAGCTCCAATATAAATAACTACACTGTAGATGTCCAAACCTGCGGAGACAAATCCTACCCATTATGCTACCATTTTAATACAGAACTGTCCTTACCAAGGTAACATTGGCTTTCTGAAACTGAATAACACAATAAGGACCTACCTTAATTTCTTATCAGAATATGGTACCAGCAAACAGCAATCAGATGAAAAGCATACAGCCACTAATACTATTTCTATACTCTGAAGATGAGCAAAATTTGGGGGGGGGGGGGGGGACGATGACAATGGAAGAGACTACAGATTTTCTCTGTGTTGTATAATGAACTCTGGTTATATGGATGTACCAGATACATCACTCAACTTTACATCGTGCACTGCTACCCTAGAAGCAGAGAGGAACACAACAAGTGTCACCAAATGTTGTACAGAATCATTCTATTCACACCAACGCTTGAGAATTCTCTGCTGATAATTTCTCTTATAATTTATTCCACAAATAATCCAAGAAACTAAATTTCTGTGAAGGAAAAAAAGCAAATGTGTGACAAACGACAGATTGAATCTTAAATGTACATGAAAAACACCTAGATCCTTCAATGACAAGCATGCTTCAGGGGCTTTATTTTTCAACAACTTTATCAAAATTTAGTGCATGTAAGATCAGAGTTTACACCTCAGCCCACCTCTTGTAGTCCAAAATACCTTAAACTTTGATTTTGAATACAATATTTGAGTTGTCATCTTGTGAGTAACACCTCATTCCTAGTGCCTGTTGATTCTAATGATTCACTCTGATTCAACCATTGATGACATAGGTGGATGGTTTGGAAGGGTTTTTAAGGCTACTGACTGTCTACTACCTTCTGAAAACCCTTCAAGCCTACTATTTGCCTAATGAAAATTTAATTCATTAGGCATGGAGGCAAAATTTTGAAAAATCATCCCCGCAAATCATTTTTCTAGTTTACACTGACAAAAAAAGATCAAACAAAATAAATGTATTGACTATTTAAATCTTATATGCAGTAAGTAGTTTCCTTTTATTTATGTGTAGTTAATTATTTCTAAAGATGCTCTCTAATACTTGCACTGTGTCATATGTTGGAAATGTTTATTTTTATTGTTTATTTATATTTATTTTTATTTAATGTTTATATATTATTTATAAATGTTTATTTATACAAACCATTTACAGTCCCAGAACAAAGTTGTACCAAGTGCAGTTACAAGATACTGCACTACAGTTTCACAACATGTTAAATTAATCATGGAACCCAACTCAATTAATCATGGCTCCCAACTCAAGAAGTAACATTTGAAGTCTTGATAACTGAAACATTAATAAGCTTTAACACTGTGAACTTTTTAATTTAAATTATATTTCTAACTAATTACCCTAATACATTCAGAAATCTTTTTGTTTTTCACTAGTTTTTTACAATGGAAAATCAATAATAATCTTCAATTCTGTATCTTCTTCCTTCTAAATATTTAAGTAAGTTTTAAAAGCTATGAGATGTGTTGTGTTAATAATAATAATTCCTGAACAATAATTCTATGAAATGTGGTATTTGGCTATTTTACTCATAGGAAAACTACGTTATCTTTAAAATTATATTCCTGAATACTCCAAGCAGCTATCAGACGTGTTACTTTCCAGGACTTTCTTTTAATTACATGATAATCCTTTCTCATCACACCACATTTACCTCATCTCTTTCTGATGTCTGTGACAGCCGATTAAAACCTAAGAAGTTTAAGCAGCTAAGAAATCAATATTTTTCTATTTTTTTAATTATATGTGTGCAATTATAATAATTGCTACTTTGCAACAAACACAGAGTGAATTCAGTTCTGTAATACACAGAGATAACACTGTAGTCTGTTTTAGCTCCCACTTTCTTACCACTGTGTTGTCATGAAACAAAGGTCAGGTATGATTCATCCAGGTAAACTTTGAAGCCCTCCTCATTTTCCAGACACTTTTGTCATAAAGAAATTGCACATGCCTTTGATGCCCCCAGTCCTGTCTTCTACTCTGACTTCACTGTATAACTTTTTCCTTTTAAATTCTCAAATTTGCCTTTGAAAACAGCCACTGACCTGAATACTCCTGTGATGGCATTTAAAAATCATAACTGCTTGAGCCTGTATCATTCTTTCTGTAACTCCCATCTTCACCCCAAACATCTACAGAGCAGTATTAATACCAGGGTAGTACTTACTTCCACTGATTTTTTACTGTTGTTCACTGCTAGTGAAAGTTATGCATTACGACATGAATACAGATGTTTATAGACACTATTTTCCAATCTTTTTTTCTGTTGAGTGTAAATCTGCCAAATGTACACACCCCAATAGTTCTTTTTTATTTATGTTTCCAGTATTCTAAAACAGATCATTAGAGCTACCCCAAGAAAATTCCATTTCAAAATTATTTTAACTCAAATGTGTCTTCTGTTAGTCACATGAGCAGTTTTTACCCTAATCACGTTACTGATGCCTTCTCTCAGCACCTATTTAAGTTCTTTTTACTTTTCTTTAATTAATCCTATATCTTGGTAGACAATAATCTTTCCGTTCCCTGAACTTTCTCAGGACACAGGACTGCAGATTCCTATTAAATGTACAGCTACAGAAAACACAGACTATCATGGCCATTTATAAAATCATATTACAACAGAACCTGACATTTTAAAAACTTACTTGAGGACAGGTGAGGTTACAGGGACTTTACAATTTGTTTGGTCACTGAAGTTAGTTATTTAACTAAGTTAAATATGATGGTTATTGGGACAAAGTTAGTTTGAAGCTTAAGAAGGAAAAAATATAAGCAAGTCTGGTGCATATTCAGATACTAGGTTAATTTCTTCTGGTTTGCCTTCTAGAACTTTGGCAAGCTCTGAATTTCTTACCTGTAAATGATTTAAACAAAACAGCTGGTAGGCTAAGTACCAGCTGTAGTAGTACCGTTATATTTCCACCAAGCGGCTTTACCAGAATAGTTTCACCTAATACTTTTCCTGCCTCATAGCAAAGCAGCAGATTGTTGTTTAATCTGACTGCTACTGTACTTCTTAAATTGAATTATATCTGCACCTTTTTATAGTGATTTCGGAGAAGTTTATTTTGCGGAACAAAGTGGATAAGAATTGTGCATGTTTCTGAAGTCACAGAATGAACAGAATAAATGCCAGATTGTCCACTTTCTTAAGACTTGATGATATATACTATGCTATTAATACACCGCACCTAGATTGTTACCTAAATTTGGTAACAAAATTAGTATGAACATCTACATTTAAACATTAACAATGGTTTTAGCACTATTAACTACCTAATGAAGCAGGAAATGTGAGGCAGTTGTAATCCAAATCTGAAAATGTTGGGTACATAATGGATTTTCTTGGGATATACACTGCAGATGGAACAAAAGTCTTATGACGTGTTACTGATAGCTCTGCAGGTTATATAAGTATGTCATTTTCCTATTCATCCCTCCTGTCTTCAAGGTTCCGTGCAGTTGGCACTGCAAGCACTGGTAGTTCACATTTGAATACAGTCACGCTGCTAACATAACATGCCCTGCTGAAGCATAGTATACAGGTAGAACAGCTTCTTCTACCCTCTGTGCAAGAAAGCCTCTGTATCTTAGTCTACTGTCACATTGACAGATACACCATTAACTTCCTTTTCTGTCATGAAACAGCCCATCTCTCATTTAGAACTATTTTTACAACTACAGAAAAAATAACTTAATTCCCACTTGTCAAAACAGTTATCTAAAGAATTAAGAAGAGCTTTTCCATTGTGCAGCAGTGCTCTGCTCTCAGTGTCAACAGGGTTCCAGGTTGCCAATATCTAAATATCCTGTTCCTCCCTAAGAATAAAACTAATATTTTAGTCTCACTTGTCAACAGTTGTGACCTGGGACAACCCATCATCTACAGGACTGATTCCCCTCTCACCTGCATTAGTAGCACCTCGGAAAAATTCCACTTAAATTCCCATTTAGACGTCACTGTTACCAGTGCGTTTGCCCATTCCTAGTTTCAGAGAAATTACCCTTACAGGATGCAAGATCAGAATCTGGCAAGCAGAATGTACATTCTTAGGAAATCATTCCCCATTTCAACTCACTAGCTACCTCCATGGTAAAAAAATTCTGAATTAATTTATAAACATGAAATGCATCTACACAGACGTCTTTTCTGTTTTACCAGTACATGAGCTACTAATACTATGCCATTTTCTCTCATATTTAAGCTGTTCAAAGGTATTCTCTTCACTCTAACAATTTCCTTTACAGTTTATTGGTCACGAATCATCACAGATCTCTTCTTAAAAAAAGCATGCAACATTTCAGTTGCCATGGATTAATACTGCAAGTTAACAGCTGTTCCAGCAGCTTTAAGGTTGGTTTATCAATGGTGATGCTAAATAAAGTAACTTGATGACATTTGTAAACATAACAGGTAATTAATCTGGAAGCCCTATCCAGGATTCAAGCCAGAGTTGAAGAGTAACATCTCTAAGCCGAAAACTACTGCAGAGAGAACCTCCGCAAGATATAATTTTCTGAAATACATACCTATTTATACTGCTGTTATTGCTGATGTTTTTTTAATATATTTTTTAATTTTGTTTTTCATTTTCACAAGTAATAAAACCTGGCCAATAAATGAAAAGGTTTAAAAAAAAAAAAAAAATGACACCCTGACACTTTCATAAAATAAAAAAGCGTAATTCCCAGATCAGACATCACAAAAAAACTGTCATTTTTTGTGCTACTCTTAGATGATGGGGAGGGAAAAGAAGGTGAGACAAAAGAGATCATCTGAGCAGATGAGTCTCGACTTACACAGTACAGAGGAAGGAGTGGAGTGGGAGAGCTCAGACTCAAGCGAATGACTCTGTGAGTTTGCGTTTTTCGTGGACTTGCCCGCTGAATTGATGGAAAGAAACACAACATATGAACAAACAAAGATGAAGAGGTAGAGTATGATCAGAATCCTCAGCAGACACTGGCAGCAGGAGCGGCCGCTGGGGCATGGCAAGGATGGTGACCACTGAGATGAAGAAGCAATGGAAGAGGAGGAGTGGTGGGTGGAACATAGCCTCTCCATGTCACCCTCCTTTGTGAGAGCTGTATGAGGGTCAAGCAGATGTAAAGGAAGAGAAAGAGAAGGCCAAAATAAAAACAGTGATAATATAATTACAGGCAACAAAATCTTTGAGCACACAAACAATGTCAGTGATGTACTTTTGGGAGGAAGCATGGGTGTCAACGAACAGTAGTAAAGGTCGTAGCCATAAATGACTCTGTTCAGATGCCAGCGCAGCTTTAGCCCTCTGTCCAGTACTGACATATACAAGATTTCAAAAGAGCTTAAGAAAAAAAAACAACCTTTCTTAGAATTTTAAAGGTTTTGCCTCATGAAAGCATGTTCTAAACAGTTTACATTGGTTTCTTTCTATGGTCTAAAAAACACACAAAAATGCAAACACAAAAACAAAAGCTGTAAAATGAAATAAATTAGCAAAATATATGAAAATACATACCTCCTACACGGTTAATGTTTTGAAGCTGTGTACCTTACAGATGTATTAAGCAGCACAGATTAGCCAGAATTTATCTGATCTGTAAAGTGTCCAACAGCTCAGCAATTCTGCCCATTGGGAATCATCAATTCTACTGGTATTTTCATTAATTCATTTCCAGGGGCAAAATAATACCACGAGAAGTCTAGATTTCCTGACCATGATAAATTAAACTCATCTTTGCCAAAGTTTGTGTGCGTTGCTGGCAAAAATAACGATGGTATTTTACAGTGTGACTGAAAAAAACATATCAATCTTATATCAAAGAGTTGCTGCCAAAGAGTTCCGATTTCACTAGTACAGGAAGGAGAAGAATCCTGGAAGAAGGCATTGATTACAGTTCATTTTTCAATATGCTTTTTCTGTCTACTCCTATCCTTATCTTTAGAGGTGATCACTGTCGTGCATATAAAGCATGTGATCAGTGGCTGATGTCTGAAATTTATGTGAGCAAGGAATCTGAACTATGGTTTCAAGTAACTTCCGACTCGAATTCTAGAATCAGCTTATTCCTTGAATTATTAAAACTCACCATTGCTTGCCAAGTAATGTTTCTAGTGAAAGAAATGTTCTGTTTCTAAAAGATGTAAATACATATGTAAGTAAAAAAAAAAAGATGTATACTGTATACTTTCCCTGAAAGATGTGAGAGGTAGGAATCTCTTCCTAAAGACAAATTTGTGATAGCTGATTTAGGATACTTATTTATTTTTTTGTTTAATTTGATACCTTTCTTATTTAATTGTAACATTTATAATATTTGTACAGGCATACATATGCACACACACTCCCACAGGGCACAGAAAAACATGACTGTCCTGGACATAATCTATGCCACACAGACTCATATGATTCACACAATTTTAACGCTGCTTTTAAAGAGTCACATCAATAAAAAAATAAGAAAATCACTTGATACAGAGCTGAATGTTTTAAATGTGTGTGGACCAGTAACACACACAAAGGGAGGAACCTTGCACCCGTGTGTGCAGCCTATGCACAACATTAGAATAACAGGAGGAGGAATACACCCTAGTAAAGAAAAGCCATTCTCTGCAAGGTGTAGGTCATACTGTAACACCACAAAACATGCTAATTTTACTTTTCAATTACAGAATGGCACCCCCAATTACCTTTCTCCTTTGCAGGAAGTACTTGTTGTACTCCATGCTGTGGAGAAAAGCAAAAGGATTTTTTAAGATCCTTTGTCACCTAAGGTGGGGAACATTCCTTCTAGATCTCAAATTTGGTGACAAGTATCATCTTGAACATCTGTGTAAGGAGCCAGACAGTCACTAATTTGAGAATTCCCTCTCCTACTTCTGAGATCCATTCATCCCTATCAGTGTCTTATCTCCAGCTGCAGTCTTTTCCACTCATATCCAAGAAAACCTATGTCCATAAGTCAATTTTGGTGTAGGAGAACAATATCTTTCCTCAGTGCCCTGCTAAACATAAGGTTTGAGCTTATAGCTGTCAGGGTTTCAAGACTGCCTATTCCCTGAATCACTCTAGAAGGACTCTTGGGGTACTACTAGCTTTAACTCCTAATAAAACATTACGAAAAGCAACCTCAGTTGGAAAGATTAGAAGTGTGAGAGAACACCCAAAAGTGAAAAACAAGCAAGCTTGCAAGCAGTTAATGACAGGAAGATTATATTTGTCTTTTAAATAAATGGACAATGAAATCCCTATAAGGTGGAATAAATCAAGCTCCCAGTGTCTGGTGAACAGGGCAGTGGTACTGCCAAGCTTTACGCCATGGATTTGATGCTGAAAGAGCTGCATCATTGCATGAAGTGACTGTGATCATCTCAGATGTTACAGATCAAGCTGTCATTCTCGGTGAGGAGAAAGCATCCCACCTTACCACCAAAGCAGGTGAAGAGCAACAGCACACTACTCTGCCTCCCCTTTTGCAAGCATGGTAACATGCAGCTCCTCCTCCTGCAGTCTCCAGAAAATGTACAATGCAACACTCTTTCTGGAGTACAGCCTCAAATCCTCTTACTGGCTCATCTGCTTTATGCCCCTTGTGTCACTACTATACAGTAATGGGTTAGGAAGCTATAAACACCAGAAAACTTCTTTACCTCATTTTACATCTCTCACTAAGATGCAGTAAAGAAAAGGACACATCCAATTATCTTGTCTCTCAGACCTGTGATTACTAGAAGATCCTTTTTTTTTTTTTTTTTTTTTTTCCTGTTTTGGAAATAAAGTACATCGTAGCCATCCAACCTGCTCTTAACTGTGATATTACAGAATCAAGTAGAAGAATTAGGCAAAATATTTTAATTGTTGTTTTTCTTTTAATTGTATTTCTCAGACATAATTCTGCATGGTAAGCTTCAAACAAAATTTTATAGATAAAAATCCTATGGTTATAACATCAAGTTATATCACCAAGAAGAGGCCCTATAATTAAATTATTCATTTAATGAGGTTAGTTGCTAAACTACACATGGTGGTTGGAAGGAAGAAATACAAAGTCTTATGAATAAAGGTAAATTACACTGTATTATCCTCTGCATCAGCTGCAGATACCTGTAATTGTTCTCCAAGCCGTCACTTTGCCTTAACTCAAACTGCTATCACTAGGCTGTTATTGAAAATGAGTGGGTATTGGCTGTTAACATGCCCAAGACTTCGTTCAAGTGGAGGCAAAATGATTCACTAAAACTCTGAGAACAAAAAGGCAACATCGGTGACTTAATTAGAGCTAAATCCAGCTTATACAGTAACGTAAGTCACGGTTTACAGCTGCATTGCTACGAGCAGTGGATAAAAATCCTCCACCACTGGGACGCCAACGCCAACTATGTAAGAGGAGAGAAATTCATTGCACTACTGAGCACTGCAGATATTAACCCACACACCAGGTGGGCTCCTCAGCCTTTCCAGAACCGGTGCTAAGAGTAGCAGCAGAAACAAGACACAGGGCTGCCACGGCCTTGCTCTACTCTCCCATGCAAGACAGAGCTAAGCTACCATGATGTAAAGGACCAATAAATCTCACATACAGTGTAACAAAGCCTGCATTTTCAACACAGTGCTTCATGCTGTACTCCTTGGACAGCCTCTACACCAGGAGACTACAGTTTCACAGAGCAATGCCAAATTTTTGCTAAACTCCAAGGATTTTTCCCTGTTTATATGTGGAAAGGCTGCGAGAGCTGGGACTGCTCAGCCTGGAGAAGAGGAGGCCTAGGGGGGATCTTACCAATGCGTACAAAGAGCTGAAGGGAGGACGCAAAGAGGACCGAGCCAGGCCCTTTTCAGTGGTGCCCACTGACAGGACAAGATGCAAGGGGCCCAAACTGAAACAAAGGAGGTCCCCTCTGACCTTCAGGAAATGCTTCTTCACTGTGTGGGTGACAGAGCACTGGCACAGGTTGCCCAGAGAGGTTGCGGTGATCTCCTTGGAGATCTTCAAAAGCCATCTGGACACGGTCCTGTGTAAGCAGGGGGGTTAGACCACATGGCCTTCATAGGCCCCTTCTAACCTCAACCATTCTGTGAGCATTAGGACTATAAAAGTTCAGAAAGCAAGAAATTTATCAGAACAGACTTCAGGATGTGAAATACTGGTAAAGCTAACACCAAATGAACTTCATTTTCAAAGTTTCAAGTACTTCAAAAACAGCCATACAACATGGTATTTTGTTGTGCCTCTTTCTTTCTTCGTTTTTTTTTTTTGTTTGTTTGTTTTTTGTTTTCCCAATGCAAATGTTATCTGCTATCTTTTGGATACTTAAGTGGTGTTCAGGGTCACTTGGTTCATTTTTACAGAGATATTGCCAATACAAATGAACCACTGACATAACAAAGATAATTATGTGTCAATAAAATAAGTATAAACTACATACTGTATATAACCAATCCATAAAATGGTACATCAGGATTTGCAAAGGTCATAAGAATTCTGAAAATAAAAAAGCTTATAAACATCCTGCACCACACACACTGTTACCTAGAAAGGTTGTCCTTTCCTGTTTCTCCAATTAATATTCATAGATTTGTTTGTTGGTCTTATATTTGTGCAGAAACCCTCACTAATATAAAACGAGTTTAAGTCACAAGTTTGTACAGAATATGAACTTATTCCTCTGCCAACATGAGTTTCCTTTTACTAATAGTGGAATATAACTAAGGGATCAATAAGGATACATGAAATGTCACCCTTTCCAGAGCATATGAGAAAGAGAAGACAATCAGTTAGTAAACATATAATTAAATTCTGGATAGCAGAGTAAGTTTTGCCCAGGGGATAGGATCCTTGCATTTATTTTGCTCTTCCATTATGGGGCATAAGGAAACGATTAGCATTTATAATCATGTTGCTATTCCTGACCCCTTGCTACGCTACATTTGCAGGAACAGAATATGGACTTACATCTCCTCAAGATTACATGAGTTCTTAAAATTATTTTTTCTGTTATTGGTTCTTCTGCAATGATAACATTTGAAGCGTAAGAATATGCTCTGCATAATAAAATATATGCTATATGAACCCTGGATATTATTTGATAGCACACAAAAGGAGTGGAATCGGAATTTGTTTGCCTTTAGAAACTATGTAAATGTGCCATTTCCTGAATAACCACAGAAATTCTTTGCTTAGGACAGCAAGCATGCACAATATTGCCAGGTAAATGATGCTCATCTGAACTGTTGCTCAGACAGTGGTGTGCCTTACTAAAGAAATTATCCTATCTTGTATTCCTTGTTTAATGTTTGATTAGCAACTGCCACGTCGTTCTAAAACGGTACACTATCAATTTATTACCCTGGCAATGCCGGTATTTCTTTATCAAACATGGATAAGACCTGTTCTGCCAACCAGAAACTGAGCACCAGATGGTTTTGATACAATTTTAACTACTTTATGATTGAACGTCTTCTAAATTCTTAAATGCTCCCATACTTGTCTGAGGCCAATGAAGCTCGTCAGCAGACTCAAGCCTGTGTTTTAAGGTGTAGCTTTCTAAGACTCCTACAGGAATTATACTACTTACAAAATCAAGCAATGCACATAATATAATGATTATCTAAGAATTCTCTTTTCCATTCTCTATATTTTATTTTTACTGTCATCTTTGACTTGCATTTCACTTTTACATATACCATTTTTCTTTAGGGCTGAAAGACGACCATTTCTGTGAACCAGTGACACGCAAACCTAATACCCAGTTTCAAAAGAAAATGTTGTTAAAACAAGTATGAGTAACATCACAGCACAATATTTAGAGAGAAAAAATAAGAAACAAAACCAGTATCTGTGAATTTACAGAATTAGAATTAATTATATAGAAAAAGTTGTTGATTTTAGATTTTGAAGAACAAAAGGTTAAAATAACTGTATGGCCAGAACAAACTAGAAACATAAAAACCACTGGCATCTGAACAGAATAAAAATTAAAATGCTGACCTCAAAAAAAAAGTATGCAAAAAGTACACAAGCTCAGTAAGACTTGTAAAGTGCTGATGCATTTCTACTCTACTACTATTATTACTGGAACTAGTATCTTAACTAATAAGCAGTAATTTCATGTTCTTCATTCCTAAACATTCTGACAAATGACATCTTGGGAAGTAAAAACCCAATGGTAAGTCTGAAATGTCAAAAACAGTACAGAAGACTGTAAAAATCATTTCATTTAAAAAAGGAAAATAGTCTCTCTTACAATTTGTTAGGAGTTTTTGTGTTTAACAACCTATTGAAATACTTTCACATAGCTCATGTTACTGCTTCTCCAAATGTTTCAAGCTGAAAATCATACCTTTCACATCTTCGTCTTCAATGGTTGTATTGGAACTCTCTGTTGATTCCTGTTGAGAAATAAATATAAGCAGAATGTATAAAACAAGCCAAGTCTTATTTGCGTGCCTTTGAAAATTACAGTTAGTTACAGGTATCATGCAAAGCCTTGAAGCAGGGTGGGATGTAATTCACAAACAAATGGTCACAAACCAGTTGAGACATTTCCAACCTGAAACTGATGCCAAACATTGCCGCTCACTACAAAAGGGAACATAAATACATTTCCTGCTGTCTAATGCATTTACTTCACAGGAATGTAAAGGCAACATTTTTCTTAATCATCTAACTGTACAAAGTCCATCTGAAATGTTGTATGAATTACCTCAGCCAAGTAGGAGGAGAGCTTGCCATTTTAACTGATTAACCAGTGATTAACCAACTGTGTAAAGTCACTCCAGTCCAATTTTTAAATATGCAGACTTCTTCACTCTGCAATTCTCAATTGTTTCTCCACTCTCTTACACAATATGCATTAAAATTAAGTCTCCCGCTGATTTTAGGAATTTGGATAAATTTCTGTCATTTTTATGTTGCTTTTGTGATTAAAAAAGAATCAAAGCAGACATCGAATTGGTAAGTTTATAACAACTTTGACAAACCGAGGTATCTTTGTAGCAGTATTCCTCAAGCAACCATCCAGAGGAATAACTTGTCTATCAGAAAGTTTATACTTAAACCACCACATGTTTAAAATGGCAAGAATTCTGCATCTCAGTCTTTCATAAATTACCAAAAACATGAAATATTACAGGAAAAATCAACAGGGCACTGTCAAATCTAATAAGTAGATATTTTTTGAAAGCCTTCTAGCTTTTAAACTTGATTTTTTATCTGTATATTTTTTTGAAAAGTAGATCAGTATTTTTTGTCTTTAACTCTCAGCTCAATAGCAAAGGGATTAATTGGGCTAATTTTTACTGAGAGATGGAATCTGGAGGTGGTATTGTATTTAACTTTTAAAAGGGTTTTACAATTAAATAATAAAATCTAAATTTGACAGTGCCCTTTATTTACTATCTCCTCATAAGGCTGAGTCAAAAGAATGTTCAAACAGTTAATGCATTACTTGGACCTTAAAAAACAAAACAGATGTGCATCCATAAATAAAACTACATGAATCAACTCACACACAAACAAAACCAAACAAATCGCCATGCTTTTCTGGTACTGGCAGGTGTTAGATGTTTCACTCTACACAGATGTATCATGCTCTTTCACTTCAAATATTAGGTACTTATAAGTAAACAAAAACCCCACACGAAAACACGTTGTAAACACCATGCACAAGCTCACACGGCAGATGTAGCCTGTAATATCGAAGCATCCACTCCAGTTGCCATACTATAACGATCAGTTTTTCAGACAAATTTAGGAGTAACTCTCCGCATTAAGTGATTTGCTTGTCTGCTGTGACCTTTTGGGACATCGAGTATCTTAATTGCTATGATTATATAATACAGTCAAGTAGATGTAGTCATGCCAATATGGTATTTGTGGTTTTTTTTGGTCTTTAGTGGACTTCAGCAACAAAGCTTAGATTAGAATTCAAACAGGCTGTTTGTTGCCTTTGAGTTAAAACTTGGGGAGCTGAAAAAGTAGTAACATGAAAATAAGAGCTCGAAGTTCTACAGAGATACATAAAGGAATGGAGAACACAAGTACAATACACACCATCAGCACGTTCATGCTTCAGAAATGCCTGCATGCGTTATTTTTTCACTCAGATTCAATCCTTCTCTCATAAAATAATCACAAGTAGTTAGACTAGATGAATGAAATGACAAATGTTTAAGTCAGCACTGTAAACAGGGAAATTTTTGTTGAAGAGCAAATTCTTTGCAGGAAACCTAGGAACATGCGTTATATGGAAATGATGATATTTCCTGTCCCTTTTCAAGTCCATGCATGAAAAAAACAAACAAACAAAACATGTTTTAGGAACCAGCTGCCAAACACAAACACCACAATACGCAAGGAAAGGAAAACAGCATGAAGAAAATGTATAAAAATAAAAAGACCTCTTGATCACTTGAAATGTTAATTTTTTTGAAACTGCTCAATGATGTTATGGAAGAAAACCAAAGTCCTGTGCAAAACATGGTATATAAGCATGCTGAGAAACAGCAGATGGGATAAACTGAAATTATGTCTTTATCTAAGGTGACAACTGCTAAAAAAACTTGTCATTATAACCTCACAACACTCTGACAACAGCATTCTTTTGTTTTGTTTTTTTTTTTTAAACTTAGAATGGAGAATTTTTGGCTGGAACAATTAGTACACAATGCTCCCTGAGACTGGCTGCACGGGGTACTGAGCTCTGCCAATTGCTGCCGACTCCCCCAAGAGTTTGAGATGCACAGCAACCAGCAGAACACATGCAGCAGATGAACACAGATGGAATGGGCTCAAGAGACACCAGGTGTAACAAATGCAGAAATGAGATTTTGCTCCATAAATTCCTGAAACGGCCCTACTCTGTTGTGGAATAGTGGATGAAATGTGTGGTTTGGAAAGGCAAGATGGAGTTGATTCTTTCTGAATACCTTATTTCCATCAGGGTTGTGGATTACTGTAGTTTGGGGCTCCTGAGCAAGAACAAAATAAGAGAAAGAGTTCTTGGTAAATACATTCTCATTAGTGTGAGGGAGTGCAAGAAGAGCCAGCTCACAAATGCTGAACAGTGACAAGAGCTAGAACAAATGGTAAGTATTGCCAGAGGATGAAACTGGATGCCTCTAATAAATATTTCCTCAACAGCAAGCCAGCAAAAAAAGACCATCTCACCTAATGCAGCAGCATGCAAAGACCTTATTCATGACCAATGCATACAGGGCTTTGAAGCTCCGGAGACCTGCAGAGGCTCTCTTTTTCACAAGGTCACACTAAAGGCTTTGCTCCTTTTCTTGTCTGAGCCAGGCCAGACAAGAAGGCCAGAAATTATCTCTTTTCTTTAAGCATGTTTGCTTGTATTAGTATTACCACAACAACGATCAATAAAAGTACAGATGGATTGATAAAGATTAAGGATAAGCTAAGTACCTATAAACACTACTGTGTTAAGGAATGTGTAGATTGTTACCAATTGCTGCCCAGGCAGAGCTGCACAGGATAAGTGAGAGATATTTGCATCATTTTTAAGTGTATTTTATTTTTTAAAGGATTTGGGGAAACTAATAATAAAACAGATTAAATAACCATTGAAATGGCAGTTAGCCAGCATGCTTTCAGCACTGACCATTGTCCTTTGTGACTATGTCTGGAAACATAGTCCATATGCTCGTATATGAAATCTGCTACCTGTTAACTGGTCCTTGAAATTACTTAGCAATGTATGCTTCAGTACCAGTTGCCCAAAAATTGAAGATGAAAAATCTCTCCCAATGTGTGTAAGAGTTATCCACATTTCCTAAGTGATGCATGCATGCATATGGGACACAATGCCTCACAAAATTAGGTACTTACACACTGGCATTCATATTTGTGAGCCACATGTATGCCTAAGAAATAGGAGGTACTAATAAAAGCAAGATTGCAACGGAAACATTCATGAACGGCACTGATTAGTAATATGTGCCTAGCAGAGCTTATTAATGAGTAATGTTTCCTGCAGCTTTAATGCAAGAGAATTAAGTGAAAATGTTTAGGACTACATGCCTCTCGATCCTTGGGAAGACTTGCAAAGTCCTGCTGAGTCTCAGCAAATATGGAATGAAAATCTGAATAAGGTCTATTTTATGGTTGCCTAGCAATAATCCTGTTAGCTCTCCTTGATACCAATACTTATACTAAGACAAAAGCAGAGAAAATAATAGTGTTTTTTTTCTTTTCCCCCAAAAAGGTTAGCATTAAAAAGATTCAATCATCAGGCAAAGAGCTAAGAGCAACATAAAGCGCATTCTACTCACTTTCTGGAACAGCATGCAAAAAAATCCAACTACAGTTACAAATGCTATGACTCTACCGCATCCAGCTTCCACGTAATGTTTTCTATTAATAAACACGCTGTAACGATGGACTTCCTCACACACAAAAAAAACATAATTCAAACAAAAGTTTTTTTCAAACACCTGTTCTTAGAAAGCAAACAGTGTAAAAGCATGAAAAAAAAAAAGAGGGAAGAACAAACAGAAGACAGTCAAAAACTTCAAGATAGCATGAGAAGGAAGATTCCAGGTATACCAGCGCCGGGGTAGGAATATTTTCCTTGGGGCTGGTTACCACGTTCGTTTTGTTGTTTATCTGTAGGTATGCAGAAAATAGAAACAGACAGGCCTTAGAACTCTTGGTAGGCAACGTATCTATATCTCTCTGTATAGAACATCTATATACAGATATAGATATCTATATATAGATATAGATATGGAAATAAAGAATCACAGAAAGATGAGCTTATGAACTTGGAAGAACACTAACAATAGATCTGATAGCTAGCTGCAGCTCCTCCAAACATGCTAACTACCAGTTTTCAGATGCACTATAAGAAGTTCTGTATGAGGTATAGATGACTTCAGCTCTGACACTTAAAAGAACAGAAAGCCTTTAAATAGCAGCTAAACACATATAAAAAGAAAAAAGAATTATTATGGGTTTGAAGAGAGTACTAAATAGCCATTGTGATTTCCTGTCATGCAACAGTATTAAATAATTGCGCCCAATTGTACTTAGTTTCTAATTACCAATCACTGGTGTAAATAATATTTGGTTATTCATAGCTCTTCATATATCTACACATTTGTTCTACTGTCTTCTGGGAACAGACCTGAATAAATATAACTGATGCTGGAAAGAGACTGGTGCCCCTTTAGCTTTTTTGGTGTCACTTACTACAAAACAATTGCCAACTGTGATTTTTTTTTTTTTTTTTTTGTGATTTCAAGAATCCTGCAGTAACTGAGTATCAGCCTTTCAATTTGGTACTATGAACTGAAAGTGTAAGGTTTCACACTACAGCATCTGTAATCTTACTACACAAATCACTGCGTATCTGCTTAATTTACACGTAGGACACCACACTAATTCTTAAGCTTCGCACAGTACCACGCCTTTACAAAATTTTTGGACTTTACTTATATAATCTCTTAGTTCAAATAAGTTGTTTAGCAGTGAGTTTGAAGTTATCTGATTCTTTAAATCCATTTTTTAAATTCAGCTTTCATAAATACCATGGTATGAAAAGAACAGAAATAGTAAAAGTCATGTACCAAGCCACTTTTTACATGCACTAGAAAGCAAGATTAAAGTATAGGTAAAAATTAGTTCGAAATATGTCATTTTTCTTAAACAATTATTAGGAAATATTTTCATGTACATTTTGGTCATGTCTAATTTTAACAAGTGCAATCCAAAGCAGCATGCAGAACTGGGTGCATAGATATAGAGTCTGGAAAGACTTTGATCAAAAATGAACTTCTACTGAACCTTTTAGTCACAGTGCTTAATAATATACTTGCAAAACAAAGGAACAGAAGTTCAAAATTGTTTCATTATTGAATTTTTGTAAAAATTTAAATAACTTCATCATTTAAAGAAGAACTCTAGCAATTTTTGGGTCAGCTTGTAAAGTATTTTTTCTTCTAAAGAAAAGCCTTTCTAAAACCAATTAGAAAATTAAGATGTGCTAAGTAATAAATACAAAAGAGCATAAGGAATGAGTAAGTCCTAGAACAGTGGACCACAAAGAGCTGTACCATAAACATCTGACTTCTAATTTAAACTTCCCAATGACCGTAGCCTCAGATGAAGTATTCAGCTTCTCAGTGGTGCAGGCAGCGAAGCATTTCAAGTTCAGTCTGTGCCAACGTTTTGTGAAATTCAAGCCTTTGGAAGTTAGCACCACTGGGGAAAGTCGCTGAACTTAATATCCTTGACAATTTTTCATGATTATTTTACTTTGGTAGAGGTGTGGCAGGTGATTTATTGGTAGCAGGAACTAAGCCTGCAGCTAACCTGAAGACTTACAGAGGGCATGTCTAGATTCTAGAAATGTCAGCAGGGTTTGCATTACTTAATTACAGGTTGCAAACTTCCTTACCCTAACAAACATTTAACTGACTTAAAAAAAAAAGTCAGAGAATGTTTTGATACTAAATGTAATCTAGTAATATTTGTGGTAGGACCCATTCTCCCATATAAGATCAAAATAATTTTCTTTAAGATCAATGTCCTGCTGTACAGCACTGTGAACAAGAAACACTTTTATTTTTTTTATTTTTTAAACAATGATCTTTCTTCAGAAATAGCTATTAAGAGAAAATGAGTTATTATTGAGTTCCAAGTGTTTATTTTATGGTCCCAATTAGCTTAGTTATTGCCAAATTAAGTTTCATTCATCTATTCACTGCTACACACTCAGTGATATTTCAGCCATAAGTTACAGGGGTATCTGAACTCAAGACAGGGAGAGAAAAAATACCTTGGTGCATAATTTCATTCCAAGAAGACATACATATTAGTGAGTATTTTATATACCAACTAACTTGCTTAGATATTTATGGGACTGTGAAATTGGCAAAACCTGAACTCCTTACTCAGGAAAAACCTTAAAAAACACCCAGCTACTTCAGTAAAAGGAAGTTCTCTATAGCGGAATTATGGAACATCAAGAATACATACAACGCTGCTTGATGGCGTACTAAATCTTCTAAAACAGGAGAAAAATCATGTATCCAGTTATATAACTAAAAGTTCTTATTTTGGTGACAGCCTAGTCATCAAAAAACTATGAACAAAAAGCACCTAACAAAAGGCACAGATACACATTAGCAAAAACGTGAGTAAAGAAATGAATATTTCACCAGATTTCATACAGTTCTATTCCTGTAGCTTAAAAAAAAGGAAAGAAAAAAGTGATATGCCAAACAAAAGCTTGTTGTTGAATACATAATGAAAACGGGTTAATCAAATTCCAATTCCAATTTTGCCTGAGTAAGGAGAGCAGGCTTGGGTCCATACTCCCTTGGTGAAAGTCCTATAAAAATAAACAATATCCATTACAGCTACTGCTGAAAACTCCAGGAAATATATTCAAAACTTCTTAGTAACATAATGAGAATATAGCATTCATTAGTAAAAGCAGAAAGAGATAGCAATTCAAAATTATTTCTTCTGTATACTTTTATACTATACTTCTGTATATTATTTATTCTGAACTTTCAAACTTAGAGAGAAATCAGCAATAAGCCTTATACCTTCTCTCTCCCACAGAGCACATAGCTTGTGTTTTTTTGTTCATATGTTAACACACGTTGTGTATTTTGCATGTATTTTAACAGAAGAGGGAAATGGTTCAAAAGGGAAAAAATCATGTTAAACAATTATTCTAAAGCTCAGTTATACCAAAGTGGTGATCTTCTGTTTGTTGTAAAGAAGGAAAACTTTTATACTAACACACCACTTGTCAAGAGCCATTCTTTTAGGTCTGATCATGGTTCAGGCTGGACACACACAAATGCTCCAAACATCTGGACATGACTGTAGAATCATTACAGGTCTTTTGTCAAAATATTATAAAAATATTTTAAGAAACAAAACCTGCATCTTGGGATTTAATCTTGCACATTATACTTCGGTAACGAAAAGTTAAAGCACATCGCATTTGGGCTGCTAGAAATATCTTCACCATGCTTTTCCAGTAATCCTCACTTGGGCACTGTTAGCACTGATCCTCTGTCACTGAAAATATTTGTTCACCCAAAGAGACGACTATTTTCCTACATAAATACATGCCTGCCCACACCTGACCAGCACCTTCTTGCTTTTCAAGGAGAGTTGCACTTCCCAGTGAAAGGTGTGGATGAGGAGCATTTGCCATCCCTCTACCCACAGCAGCAGCAGAAGCTGGCTGGGACATCACAGCACGTCATCACGCATATCGCAAAATTCATATTCAAAACCATATTCAACAGGGTACAGTAAGTTGCTGGTCTGTTGGGACCACAGAGGCCAAATGAATACATGGCTATAGAGTAGGCTGAGGAGTAAGAAAAGAGACTGACTGTCAGTTGGGACGCTTTGTGATGAAACTCAGAGCCGTGAAGGAAGTTAGTTGGGAGGCTGCAGTAAAGACAGACTGTGCAATTGTTTTTCTGATTCCTAAGCATTTAGCATGGCACTCTGATCTATAGTTGCTCAATTAAATCAATACTATTTCATTGTGCACAAGGTAGTTTGTGTTACGTTTTATGATAGCAATACTATTAGCTTTAAACGCAGAGAGATTTTAAAAATTAATGGAAGGCTGTTATAAGATTACTATTTTGTTACTATTTTTATTTACTAAGGACAGCTGCATTGGCCAATGTTACATCTACTTTTTGTTTGGTTTTGTATGTCCCCAGGTAAAAAAAATAAAAATCTTGCTTGAAAGAACTGCAGAACAATTCATATAGCAACTGCAGGCTTAAAATTCACAAGATTGTACTGTAAAGTCTTGCAGCTTCTTGCAGTATGTTAACAAAACTAAATGCAACTGTTTGATTTCTAGGTGTGAACGTTTCACCGTAGGAAAAATCTGTCAGATAAAGATCCTCACCATCATCTGAACACTCGAACTGGACTTCCTTTTCTGAATTGACCAGTCAGAGAGAAAGGAAAAGAAGAAAATGTGACTGGTTGGATTTAAAGTATCAATGCATGGAGTACAGTATATATTTTTTTTTCTTTTTAATAGGAAAAAACTTAAGCTGTAGGAAGAAGTGGAAAAATGCTATGGAGAATATAGTAACCATAAAAGAAACGACCAAAATAGACTTCCCCAGATGTAAATTTACTCCCTTTGCTCCACATGACCATGCAGACAAAAAGCAGATATATAGCGTGCTGAGAACCAAAATATCACATCCCAGCAAGTGTAATTTAGGCAAAAGTTTGGCAACAATTGTTTGCAGTATTATAATAACAATTGAGATATAACAAATACCATTGTAGACCTGTAGGAGGAATGATATTTATAAAGGAATATCTGTTAAGTACATAAAATCTATATATTCCACAATAATCATGTTAAGGATTTTCCACAGAAATGACTGAGTAGTACAGACTGCGTGCTTCTCCGTATAGCTAAGGTATCTACTGCTTCTAAGTGAGAAGCACTGAAATCATAGTGTACTCACTTTATGTTGCCAGTGTCAAGATGTTTTTATAGGAAAAGTGTACATATTTGGGAGAACGGGGACAAATATACTACGAATCTGGTGTTTAAGCATACAACGTTTTGTTAAACTAAAAAGTTAAGATTGAATAATAAATTAAAATTCAGATCTAGGACACACTCCTGAGAGATAACACAGAGCAGAAGGATCTCTTTTGAATCATATAATGAAAGCTTTAAGCACTTATTTTAGTCTTCAGGAGTCCTCATAGAAAATAAATTAAATATTTTTCATTACTGATTGATATATATATATATATATATATATAAAATTTTGGGGGGGCTGTTTTTCAAAGTATTTATCCAGAACACTCATTTGTGAAGCATCTCTCCTCCTGCAGGATCTGATGACATGAGAATAGGAGCTCTAAATCATGTATGAAAGCTGCCAAAATGTTCCCTTCTTAGCAAGATCTATTTGTCAAGATGAGCTGATTTGTTGAGATACTAAACCCCTCGAGTTCTGCCAAGTATAGCAAGTACATCTGGCAGGATACACCTCATGTGGAGCCAAGCCTACCAGAAAAAACTTTTGGTCTTCCAAGGAATCTAATGAAAAGTCAAGGGGAAATATGGAGGCAATAGAGCTGCAGACAAGCACTGATACCTAGCTATCTAATATGGCCACCACCAAACCATCATTTATATTTATAAACTAATTAATAACATTGAGTCACACAATCATCCTTCACTGAAATATCAATAAAACATTTTCTCCAGCAGTTTTCTATTTTCTACTTATTAAAATGCTTGTTTTTCAAATTTTTTTTATTTTTTTAAGTTTCACCTACTAACATTCATGATTTCAAATACACAATAAGAAGCACTTATTATCACATTTTATCATGAAAAGAAATAACAATACTCAAATTTAAGAATTGCCAGAAGTTACACGTAGGTGGTGACTAAGAATATGTATTTTAAAGCATGTGTTTAACCTACCTTAACTCCATCGGGCTTTTTCAGTAAACTCTTGGCTGCTGTAAAATGAGACAAGTAATTTCAGTGTCAGATGGTCACCGCTAAGGTCAATCAGCTGTTCAACAAACCCCCATTGCCTCCCTGCTGCACATACATTTTCAATTTCTCTTTCCTCCTTTTGTTGCTCTGAGTACAGGAAATTAAATGTTGATAACGTTTAAGAAACTACAAATACCTCAGATTATCATACATCTCTTCTTCCACTGATTAAAGCTGATGGTTAACCATAAAATACAAAACCTAGTTGTTAGGAACTTTTCTGGGTGGCATACAGGAAACAGTTGCAGCTGGTATCTTAATGATGTTATTAATATAAGAGTGCCACAGAAGTAACCTATATCACATCAATAAAGTATCTGAAAAGCACAGCGAGGTACATGACTGCCTATTCCATTTAATGAAAAGCGAACTGATTTTTAAAACATCACCTCTAAGCATGGTTTGTTGGGGACTTCCCACCGGGACAGTATCAGTCTCCTTGTGTGATAGGTCAGGGAAATCACGAATATGAAAGAACAATCTGCTAGTGAAGTTTTGTTTTGGAGGAGTGCTTCTTAGGAGTTAATAATAAGGAATGGCAGCTTTGCTTCCAATAAGAAAAACCTGCCTGCCACTTTTCAGTCATGTTGCACACTGATCAAATTTCTTCAAAGTAAGTTGTGGGCAAAATTTCACTTGCCATGATTTTCTTAGGCTTTATATCCCACCTCTTAAACTAGCACGGAGAACCAGGCCAAATTATTCCAGATTACTCAATTTGGAGGGCTAATGTGCAAGAATGCACACCACAGCCCAGAACCTGCAAGCGTTACGGCAGAAAAACATGCTGGGAGACCTACTAAATTCAAATATACTATTCATTAAAGTGCAAATGCTTGATGACTCACTGCCAAAGACTTGAAGAATAATAAATTACAAAACAAGCCTTGTGGTTTTTTGTTTTATTGGTGTTTATGATCCAATCTTCCTACTGAAAAGTACATCACAGCTTAGATTGAAAGTGCTGTTCTATATACACTGTTTTACTCAGAAGTATGAAGCTTTTTTGAAAGAGAAATGCTCCAGCTAACAAGCTGGCATTACCAAAGGGAGGCAGACCTTATACGAGCTCCCATCATTACTGGTATCCTTCCATTAAAACAAAACAGAATAAACCCCAAACCAGCCAAACAAAAAGAAATAACTGGAGCTTGCTAGACTGAGGTTGCTCCAACTAGTTGAGGATTTTGGAGTTAATGAGTTATCCGGCTTAAAGTTGAAGTTCATTTGTGTATTTGTGGCTTACTCACTGGCTCCATCTGCATTAAGTGCTCATTTAGCTCTGTACAGGGTACAGAAAATGTAAGACCACCTCACAAATTGTACAAAAATAACTGATGTCCATTACTTTGCTGTTTACATTAGAAAAAAAAAAAAAAACAAAAAAACGGATGATGAAGCCAGATTACCGTTTATAATTTCATGGATACATCACCCCTCCAAATGCATTTTATAAACTACAGACATCAGCAAAGACTGCTGTTAAAACTCTCACAAGGGCCGTGATTTCCAACTAAAATTAAGAGCAATATATTTGCCTGCATTATGCAACAAGAACAGTGTATATTTTTTTTTATTTACAGAAGCATGTGAATTAATATTTAAAATAAAGTGCCTTACAAAAATTTGGGGGGATAGGATACATACTGCTGTGATGTGTGCTTGAAGGACCTGATACAACACAGCCTTAGATCTTACATTCCAGGCACTCCAGAAATTCATTTAGGGAAAGCAAAGGGGAGGAGATATTTCTACAACCTACGGCCAAAAAACCCAGAAGTTCATTGCTTTTGAAGCCTGTTTTATACCATTATAGCTTATAAAATTATGGGAAAACATACTTTAACTCTTATAGGCTGCTGTTCATAACAAACTAGGTTCTTTGACTACAGTTATGCATAAAACTTCTGAGTTCTTTCAATGCTTAACCAACATTACATGTTATATGTAAAAAATTAAATAAAAGCCAGTAAAATGAAGGCACCAAAAGCAGTAACTACAAGTTTTGTGTTTATGGCACTGCCAGCATGTCCTTTAAAATGTGCCTGGTATGGATTATTATGCAGTATTTTATGTTATAGGACATATTTCATAATCAGCTGCCTTTGCAATTGTTGTTTTTGGCTTGGAATGCTTTTTTATTTTTATTTTCATTTTATATTTTAATTCATCTTTCTCTAAGCACAGATACTGCATACAAATCAAATATTTAAATAATTTGCAGTAGCAAAGCAATTAGCATATTCTAAATTAAGCCCACAATGAAAGATTTCTTGCAACTACAAGCAATAGCTATAAATAAAACCTAAGGCAGTGCTAATAAGCCAGAAAGCAGACTAAAGAGAAATGGCGTTGTGACAACATGAAGAAATTAAAGTGATTTAGGGCAAACAGCAATTTTGAAGAGAAAAAAGATGTTCCTTTCACGTGCTGAGGGTCTTACCTCACAAGAAATATATATTCCACATAAAAGGAAGAAAGAAAAAGGAAAATAAAACACTTTTATAACCACATTGTTATGGACAAATGACCTTCAAAAGCATGCTTTGCAATGAAATACAATGAATAAACAACTGGAAAAATAAAATGCCATCAATGGATACTATGGGGTCATTATGGTGTAAAACAGAGATGAAAGGTGAAAAATTTCAAGAAAAAAAAAGCCAAAACCCTGTTTGCTTTTCATGCCAAAATCACATTTTAAAATGACTTCAGCATTTTTCCTTCATGAAAGTTGGAACTGACTCTTACATATACAGACAGTGACAGGTATGAAAAGTGATGAAAAATGATGTACTTGTTTGATATTTAAAAATAACTAAGTTTTACAAAATATGCAGCCAACAGCATTCCCACCTTGAAAATGAACTGAAAGATGTTGGCAATTCATTAAGCCTTAACCCAATGAAATTTACATAAATGTAATCTTCTGTGTTGAATGTATATATTAAATATAGGAACCTAACTAAGAAGGAACGTGTCTTTCAAGTACTATGCAAATTGAACAAATTGTTTTTGCATTCATGATTATTTATTTTGGATTATTCAGAGCTTATTATTATTCAAAACATGCCCAAAGCACTATCATGCTTTTGTCTATAAATTAAGTCATGCTCCAACAGTTACATCACCAGAGTAGGAGGATATGTAATATTACAGATTTTTAAATTTGGCATTCTTTTCAACTGTGCCCTTAGGATTTCAAATGGCAAAATGAAAAATTCAGCATAGCATCATAGTTCCAGCCATACTGCTACTGAGGACAATTCTAACTCTACTAACAGCAAACATATTCTAGTTTTTGCTATTAAAATTTATTTAATATAAAGATCTAAATCTCCATGTACACTCACTACAAAATTATTTCATAAATAGGAAACATCTCAGTATAACAAACTAGGCAACAGAAGACAGGGAAAAGATGGACCAATTTTAGTACATTTCTTACTTCTTAGCAAAGCAATAAAGAATGGACGTTGTTTTTTTGTTTGTTTTTTTTTTTTTTTAAATGCAAGATGCAATAAAGTTCTCGAATGAGATTTCACATATAGAAAAGTGACTTTTTGACTGTTGTTTGACCATACTTACTCATAGGGAATTATATGTATTATTTGCGATTTTCGTCCACCAAAATAAGACAGAAAATTCCATCTGTCTTTCAACAGATAGCACTAAACATGTAAAAAGAAGGAACCCACATTCTACTGAAAAATTACACCACTGATGTCTGCTACAAGTGATTCTATTTAGCCCAAATAGCTTAAATTCTCTTGCTTGTTTCTGCAAAGGAAAAAAAAATGTGAGATAGATCATGTTTATAGGTTCCTTAATAACAAAGATCTTTGTGTACTAATAAATCCTAATTACACCTTAGTTATTGCAGACATCAGAATATAAAAACTCTATGAATCTGGAGCTCAACGAACATACCTGAGAAATTTCTGGTAGCCAGCATAGTTGTCAAAATGGCCCCCTGTGTATACATATATATTCTCAAATTAGCAACACACTTGTTTAAAATATTGAATGTGAACACAACAGGAAAAAAAGTAAACAAGCATGCATTACATAAACTGCTTAATTAACCCTGAAAGAATGGATTGTCTGAGCATTAACTGTCATTCATGATGGTGTGAGAGCATAAATTATAATCTAATCTTAATTACGCATCTGCTAGCCATCCTGGTAATCTCACATAGTTACAGACTGTGAGTATATAATACCCAAAACATGAGTATTCACAGGCACAGCATAATACATTGCTGAATATAAAACAGACTTCACTCACTTGCTTAGATTCTTTTATTTTTTTTGGTAGGAAGAGGAGTTTATTATTTGTAATGTGCTAATTAGAAAAGCTCATATTTGCAAAGTTACGCTGTCTGGTCAGGAGAAAATACATGATAACCTCGAAGAACAACCTAAGTCATATTCCTTCAAAAAATATTTTTAATGTGTATAAATGAAGGTGATTGATGTGATTTTGAATCCAACAAAACTACGCAATACTAATTTTAAATTTTCTTTCTTAAAACATTTCTTTGTAATTGGTTAGAAAGACGATTAGATTTGCAAAAGGATATATCAATTCCAGCATTGCATACTTTTTAATGCTTAGTATCACGGCTCACATGAAAATATTATGTTCTATTCTCTTTCATTAAAAGTTAAGAACCTCACACTCAAAAGCTGCTCATCTATCCAATTGTTCACTATAGGAATATTCAAGAAAAATTCCCTTGGGGTCCATTTATTTTATACACGGACCACAAGCCAAATCACACTTTTGTCTTTCCAAAATTATCTACTCATCCTTGCAGAAGTTTTCATTCTTACCTTTAGTTTTCGTCTTGCATTGAATTTCTTCAAGCAATCTACAGTCTCTTGTCTGTGCATCATAGAGGCAACAGTAGAACGTTGCTAAGGGAAGAAGAAAAGACTTATTTTAATGCACTCAGACAGACATGTAGCTTTTTATTTACTCTACAACATACATATTCTGACTCATGTGGTCCCAAGTTGAATCTTCAATTTCTACCCTATGTGAATATTGCTTTCTGCAGGCTTTGACACATCTGGTAAATTTCCAAATCAACAAAAACCTCAAGGTCTCTTTTTATCCAGTCTTTCCTATGTGTAACGTCCTCTTGAAATAAATCATTTTTTCACAGTTTCCTTAATAAGGACTAAGAAGAACACTAAATCTTAGAACTTGGGTTACACAGTATAAACATACTCAAAATAATATACTAAATTATAGTTCCTGAAAAGATGTTTTAAAACAAGAGGGTTGATTTTCTTTAACATTAATGATATTAGGTGAGGTACAGAAGTAGGAAATATTTCAGAGAAAATTCAGCAGTACCTACATTTTCTCTGTAACCCAACTTAATTTGCATCACAATCTTACAGGCAAGATAATGCAGCCTGCTGGAAAGAATAAAGGCTTGGCAACCAGCTGTACACCTCACTGTGACTTTCAAACTATCAGCCCAGACTGCCTGTAAAGTCAAAGTGTAAAATATATTGAGAATTGGAAAGTGGTCCTGAATCCAGTAACACAGTCTACCTCTGTTAACAGTAAATTGGCTTACAAAAAGTCCATTAGTCTCCTGCCTTTAAATTTCATGTTCATTGTAATGGTTATAGGAAAACGATGTAAAGCATTATGCAACTGAAAGTTACTTTCTTGTACATTTTTTTTCCTGCAGAATTTAAAATAACTTTCTAATTATGGCAGCGAACATCTGCATCACAAATTCAAGGCAAAGAAGTTTGCTTCTACAAAATTTCTTATTCCAGACTGAGACCTCAATGTATGAAACTATTGACTGTATAAGTATAATCACAATTGTGCACTCTACTACTTAAATAGCTGCGAAAGAACAGCACAAACAAGGACAAAAACTATCCTCTGAATACCTCCACTGTATGCTGAAGTATACCATGAGTTGATTTCTCTATCAAATTACTTTGTTAAATGTGCAGAAGTTACTTACACAGATCCACGGATGCTTTAGTGCTTCTGATGCTGTGATACGTTTCGCTGGGTTGATAGTGAGCATTTTATTGATAAGGTCTTTTGCCTCAGGAGTCACTGTATCCCATTCTGGTGAGGGAAACTTAAGAAAAAACATGTACATGTATATTATCTTGCATGATCACTACACAATTTTACCTAAATATATTTATTGATATTAGTTCTGTAATATTACTGTCTAGTTCTAATGAAAAAAATGTTTTTCCACAATTATAAAAGATTGCATTAGCCAGATTTATGAGTAATGTTTTTGTCCTTTACTGTTTTGACTTCTTATTGATTTGGTTCAGACGCAAAGTATTTATATATTTACAATAACACGATGCCAACTGATATTCATAGGATAAACTAACAGCAGCACACAGATTAACAGACTCCAGTCAACCGAGAGGAATATGGCCATATTGAATCTAATGCAGTACTAATTTCACTATTAATAAAGACAAAAATATTAATCGTTATTATTCAAACTCCTCGTTTGCTTTATTTCAATGTCAGTATTAATGCTAACTGTATATAGCGTATAAATTCATAACTCTAATTAGATTTACCACCTCCCTGCTCAGCAAAATATTTACAAATATGTACTCAAACTATCTGCCCAAATGGAAATGGAATAAAAAATATGTACATCTTAAAATACCTTCGTGAACAGACCTCAACCTTGAGCATTTTGTTTTCCAGTACTAAAAAAATGTTTATTCTTAGGCCATTGGAATTTGTATCAAATTGTAATCTAGATGCAGTATTCACAAGTATTTACTATGGTATGTGCAACACAGATGTATAGTTCAGTCTCTGCACTTACTCATTTCTTGCCCTCTCAGCTGAAATCGTATTTCCCCACTGTCACCCTGTTTATTACTGCATAATTCCTTGTTTGGTTGGAAGAAAACTAGACAGACCCTAAGTTCATTTCCCCTAAAAGGCATAACATATCTAGCATAACAATCACCTTTCAGTGAGTACTCTCCAAGACTAGATTCAATTAAGAGCTTTTAAAAATTAGAAGGTTCAGTCTTTTCATCATTCACAAATGACTTAAAGATGAACACCAATGGCCTTCTGTCTGTTTAATTTAATATAAATGGATGATGTTGCAAAATTCATAACGTCACCAAATCATCAGCTGATGCTTATCAACAGTCATAATGCTTATTGTTGGAATACACATACAGTTAATGAAACTATTATTTTTGAGCAACTCACATTTGCAGAAGTGGGCGATACAAGAGTACTTAGGACTTAAGACTTCTTTAAGTCTTTAGGACTTAAGACTTCTTAGAAACAATTTAAAATAACTAATTGGTTGAAGTGATAAACCATAAGGAAAACAACAGGCCTTTAGGAGTTCAGAAATATTTATCAGAAGCGCAGAGGTCTTAACAGGCTTGTCAGGATAACATAAACTTTTACGATTTATACAAGGACCAGACAATGAAAGCTTGGAGCCATAGGGAAACTGAAACTATTTTAGTATAGATATTCCCATCCTTATAATGTTCATGTTACTAAAGTGACATTTACTATACTGAGTGGCTCATAACGATAGCCAGTACAAAAAATAAAAATTACAGTATAAATCTAGTTTCACTTTTCACTCTAGAGAACTCCTACTTAGAGGAGCGATAATAATTTAGAAGACAGAATATGGCACATACATCATAAGCACCAGCCTTGATCTGCTGGTAGAGTCTGTGCTGGTCTTCATCCCAGAAAGGAGGATATCCCACCAGGAGGATATACAGAATGACACCTGTAGAAATCATAGTAGTATTAAGTGATTTCAAGAAAAACAAACAAACAAACAACAACAAAAAAATCATTTTGCACCTGGCAACCATGTAAGACAAACAGCTCAATAGGAGCATCCCAGCTCCTGAAAAACACTACTGCAGATAAGAGTAAATGCAGGGCTCACATGATAACCTCCAATAGAGTGTGGGTAAGAATGAATCTGACACAAAATCAGATCTGACACACTGAAAATGTCTAGTTAACTGGAGAAATAGATTTGCACTTTTCAATGATGATTGATGTTCTATAAAAATGCCTCTTGTTAACCTCTGGTGTTATCAAGTATTGTACTGCTGTAAGATTCTGTTTTAACTAATCTCATGCAAAGAAAATTTCAGCAACTCAGTTTATCTCTATAAATATGTTTGATAGGAAATTAAACAGTCCACCTGCTAGTTTTACAGAGATGATTCACTATGACTAAAGAAACATACAACCGAATAAGTGTGGGTAGAAGTAAAAGAAGGAAAGGTACCATTTGTTCTTAGGTAGGTAGCTATCCCTTTGCTGGTACCATAAATTACAATGTTTCAAGAACTGGATGATAAAGTAATTGGTCTGTACTCCATTTAACAAAAACTTTAGCTTCAGAGTTTAAAACTGCAGTTAGAGTATCTTGGTCACATCAGTTTTTAGACCATATGTATGAATCGTTATGTTTTGTAACTAGTTAGGCATTGTGTGCATGCTAGTATTATAAAAATCTGTTGTGCAGACATTGTAAAGAATGCAGTGATAACATATCTTCACAAATAATATCCAAAAATAAACAAAGCTGGTAGAATAACAAAATATCTGATGATTTCATCTAACAATTAGTATCAAATTTTAACTAATACCTATTTTCTGATGCTGAGTACAAGGTATTCTGGATATCTTTTCTCCCTCAAAGTACTTTACAGTGCACTAAACGTCATCTTTTAGAATAATGCCTTACCACATGCCCACATATCCACAGGTTTTCCATAGGGATCTTTTCGTAAGACCTCTGGAGAAAGGTATCCTGGAGTGCCAGCAAAGCCTGTCATAAGGCAAGGGAAATACTCTCAAAAAACTGTATGTGCAACGCAAAAAGCAAGCGATTTTAATGTCAGCCCACAACACACAGGACTTTCCCAAATCATCCAGCACCAACCACTTAATTTTAAAGTTTCCTTTCTACAGCGAATCACCTAGAAGGAACAGTAATAGGAATGGTTATGCAGACCCGGCCCATTCCCTTTCTGCCACCAGATCTGGTGCAGTGACCCATCTACACCAGCACTCCAGACTCAACAGTGGTGTCAGGGGTCTGGTGACAGTGCAACACTAGAAGGCTTCCAGAGGGGCTTCAGGATAGCTGACAACATTTCCTTTGTGACTTGTCCGTTACTGTGAGCTGTAGCAAGACGTCCAGTAGTAAAGCACAAATACATCTGCTTGGGGTCAAAGTCAAAAAAGTTAGTGGAGCAGGGGGAGTGTGGGAAACACTGAGTGATCCCCTTGGAGATACTAACTGAAAAACAGAAAATGCATGAGACGCAGGCCCAAAACTGTGAATGCTGAGGTTTGCTTTTGTTTGTTTTTAATCACTAGCCTAATCTAGTCTATTTTAAACTAGCCCCAAACTATACAAATTATGCCTTCGGGAGAGCACAACTTGCTATTGCTCAGTATGAAGACAACCAACTTGGGTTTCAGCCTTCTTTTGGTGGTTGGGGGAATGGTTGGACTAGATGATCTTGGAGGTCTTTTCCAACCATAATGATTCTATGTTTCTTACAGCCTTTGCTGTTCCTATTTCGCATAGCTTCTCCTAATAAGATGTTTCCATTGCAACACTCATTTCCTTGAAGTCATGCCACTTGTGGAAACCTCCTTACAGAGGTTCACAAAAGCATCTCTGAAGTCATCTAGCCTTTAAAATTTATATGTTCTTCCTTCCTTTTTCATTGACAGCAGTGCTGTCTTCTCTTAATAGAAATAAAAAATGTAAGTGTAAATGTAGACTTGGTAAAAACTTAAAAGACCAGTAACATTCTGTACCATTTCTGTTAGTGTATCTGGTCTTCCTTGGCCTGAAATAAATGGTTGAAAATTCTTGAAAGGTATTTTGTGGCTTTAATGAAGGGCCACATCTTATTTTTGAAATACCACACTGTATTCCTAAAAATTTGTGCTGAGTGGAAGATAAGCAATGGAACTCATGAAAGACAGTGATAACATGTAAAGTGGACAGTTACAGAAAAAGGAAGCCTTTGCCCTGCAGCTGGCAATCATTTTGGGGTGGGAGGAGGAAATGGAGGAACACGTTCTGTGTATTCTACTGAGAATTTATCAAAAATATTTTTATGAAAAATAAGCTTGTGTTTCTCAGTCTCCTGATATGAGAGCCATGAATTGTTAGAGTCCTATCATACAGGAAACATAGTTTAAGCTCCTTTGAGAAGCTAATAAATATATGCTCTAAGTAGCTTTAAATAGAGTGGTTTCATATTTTTTCTTGGGCGTAGTGCTGTACATTAATATTTTTGTATTAATTTAAGTTGTAAAATTGTATTGACTTTCAACCTTACCATAGCTCCATAAACATTATTACACCTCACTTGAAACTAAACTTCACAGTGAAAATAAATATGCTACTTAGCTAACTTTGTCTCTCAACAAGGACACAGAATGGGTCTACTCATATCAGAAACAACATGTCAGAAATAAATATGAGTGCATTTTTCAGAAAACTATTGCTAATAGGAGTAATTTAGCTAAAAACAAACAAAAAACCACTTGCAAAGCTGGAAACTTTTTGTGACTGTACAGTAACCTAGAAAACACTGCATCACCATGTATTCCTATTGTCACACAATGTAAATAAGTATTTCAGAGGCCCAGGGTGCCTTGTGTTGTTTGGTGGTGCATGCATACATGAGATAGCACGTTATTCAACCTTAAATAGCTTACGGTCTCAAAACCCTCTTACGCGAAGATTACACATATATTTAACTTCATAAATGGTGAGCATGTCTCAGGTCAAAGCTGCACCAAAGGTTAACTATAATCCCATTACATAAACTAAAATTAATACAAGGAGATGTATCTTAAACACCAGCAGAAGAGATTACTGCTCGAAGACCTGTCCTGTGCTTTCATCACCTTGCTAGAGTTATGGCCTCTTAGTGCCATTCATGCAAGGATTACAAAATAAATTGGCAGAATAAACCATGCTAGTTTAAACAGTTTAGGCCATCTATCTTTGCTAACATAACTCCCTTTGACACCAGAATAAACATTCAAATGAACAGCCTGGTGAGAAGACATGGAAAAGGAGGCAGCAAGGGGCAAGAGCAAGCACCTGAGAGCACATAAAGGGCAGTATCTTTCTTTACTGCGCAGCTGGATCGAAAGAGTAACTGTATATAACCTAAATTTAATGCAACTACCAAAAAAATTCAGAGGAGCTGCTCAAATGAATTAAATGGTGTGTATTTTAGTCCTATCTACAAGGCTGGACTTAGTTTACTACAAGGTGTAACTAGGACTAAATCTAACAACCAGTGAGTAAACTGCAGCCCTTCCACTGAGTGAGTCCCAGCGAGTCTGTCCCAGACAGAGAGTGGAGCCTCTCAGACACCTTCCCATCACATTCAACACCTGGTAGGAGGGTGGGGAGTTTCAGCTAAACAGAGTAACAGTTCCTCCAAACAGGCAAGAAGCAGGTTTGCTTTATAACATGCAAACTGGGAAAATATCCCTGTAGTATCCAAACGCACAGACTTATGGATTGTTTCCTGCTGGTGCACATCCATGGTTGAAGCGGAAAGGTAACCATCACACCAGAGGAATACACACGCACAAAAAGAGACCAAAAAAAAAAGGAGAGAAAGAGAGAAATACTGATGCAGAGCTATAATTAGAATCAGAGCATGCCATGAGTCACTGAGTGCTGCAGAATCCACTGGAAAGCAGAAAAATATTCTGGAAGGAAGCAAGAGAAAGTTCAAAACACCGAGCACATCATGTTTTTGCCTTGCTAAAGCAGTCATGAGAAGATGAAGGCAGGCACACAGACCATTATCGAAAACTTTTGCAGAGGAAGTTCCAAAACAGGTACAGAACCAACTCGTTTTATCAAATATTGCAAATTTTAAAAGAGCCACATCAGACTACTTCCTTCCATCATCTTGCTGCCAGCCTCTCTGTTCCTTATAGCCTCTCTGTTCCTTACATACAAGTATTTTGAAGACAATCTGACCACTCTCCTTTCTACCAAGTTCAGCATGGCAGTCCTCACGATGCTACGAGTCTGAAACAAGCACTCCACAAGCAACGACTGACCAAAAAAATAAAGTGCAAGATTTTACAGGGAGTTGCAGTCTCACGTGCATTGTCTGCATCCATACAGACATAACATCTGGAGAAAATAGCCCTGAAGTCAAGTTCATTCTGCTGATATTTTCCTTGAGCAGCTTCCTGCTCTCCTGATGTTTTCGTCATTTTAACACATCACTTGCATTTTGTTTTATTTCTATTCAACTCCTTTTGCACTACTCTATTTTGTTAATGTGCAAGAGCAATCTCCACTGTCTTTTCTGGATTATTGAAATCCATTTATATAAAGGCTGGGATTTAAAACAACAGGCTAGCTTATAAAGCTACCAACATATGTCCAATGGTACTGTCTGTGCATCCGCACGCAGATATATCCTAGATTTCAAACTCAATCTCTTAACACACCGCATGCACAAAATCCTTTGTGCTTTTATTCTAAGCTTTGCGAGCAAGCTCCCAAACGCTTTGTTCAATTTTAAGCTGCACTTCCTAGCTGCTGTAAGTGAGAATATGTAGCTGCTACAAATGCATACATTTTTTCATTCCTTGGATTTACAACGACTTCTGACTTGTGCTCCATATTGGTTCAAAGGGGGTTGTATTTGAGACAGAAGCATTATATTTATGTGTCTTATTATTTAAAATGATCAGTATTCATTTTTTCCTATACTTTTCCTTTGGGCACCTGTTAACTCTAACAATCTGTAATAAGAGTTTTTTAATCATTAACAAAAAGGAATACTTTAGTGGGACTAGAGAGAAATGCACTATCCCCCATCCTTTTTTCATACCCTGAAGTGAAGCACTGTACAGGACACTACTCCAGGTATCGATTCCAGAGATCTGGTTTACACGTGAGTTGCTATCTCCATGAGGGCAGAAACCCTCCCTTTCCAATGTTTCGTGAGCTGATCTGAAGCATGGAACGCGTACTCTTTTGGTGGCTGCATGCGCACACAGTTTGTTTCCACATTCTGATACACCTCTGTGACCTTCACTATCAAGTAAGCATGCTTTTGATTCATCCCAGATGAAGATAAAGTTTTAAAAATCACCAAAATGGCTGAGAAACTCCAGTCTCAGCTTCAAAATACATTTGTAAGCTACAGGCAGAAAACCTTTTCCAGACTGCTGCACCAGGTTCCAAACACGTTTAACCACTCTCTCACCTCCTGGATTCATGGTCTCCATGATCTGCCATATGAGATGCTTCCATATTAGTTATTGAACATTCTTATAAGCCAGGTTATTTTTAACTTCATGTGTCAAAGAACAGTTTCATGAACAGCTTTACTAGCAGGTCTGAAGGGGCAGTCACCTCTAGGACCACAATATAAACAGCTGGGGCAGATAATTTGTACTGTCACAGCAAGATTTGGATGTGGATGACGGTTGACAGTTTCAGGTACTCACAAACCGCGTGTGTTTCTTTTTTTCATTCAAGTCACATTTCGAAATGCTTCATAATAATTTTTTCAATTATTTCCAACTGACAGACAGCTGTGCAGACAATGTTTTGATCACTGGGCAGCTGTATTAGCTTGCAGTGTTACTCATCAGTCACCAGAACACCATACCATTCCAGAGGGATGGAAACCAGCCATTCCTTTCCCAACCTCGACACTTGTATTTCCTTCATATATGAATATATATATGAATATATATTTAGAAAGAGATATGAAGATATGAAAAAGAAAGTTAAGAAGAAGGGACTTTTGTATACCTATGTTTTAGTTAAACTTACAGGCAGACAAAAGCTGGGACAAGCCCAGAGTCAGGAAACCTAAGTTTCAGAGTCAACGAATATCAAAAGCACTTAGATTACATGCGAAAGGGCCTTTTGTAAAGATATATTCACTAGAAGCATGAATAAAAAAAAATTTGCTCTGCATCCTATCCCTTACAAAGTACTGCTGTGCTTGCAAAATCTCTAGTATGAACAAAGCCGTGCCAGCGGAAGATACTTCTGCCAATTTATTTTGTGTCATTTAGGAAGGTTAATTAGCTTTGCCAATGAAGAAGAGGTTATGAAGCAGTGCTTCTTCTTGTCTAAGTGAGCTCTTAGATTTGGAAATGTAGCTATGGGTCACTTCTGTAGTTTTTTTGTTTATGGTTTTGGTTTTTTAAACATATGAGGTCTGCTGCCAAGCTCTGTTTGATTTGGTGAGAATTAGAGGTAATGTTCTTCCTGAAGAAAAAGATCTAAAGTTTAGCCAGCTGATTGAACTATGAACAAAATACCCCTCCCTTAAAGCTACAAATCAAGTAGTCACACAGCTACAGGCTTTACACTAAAGTGAGAACTGGGAGGTTTGGAAGGTTGAATGGCAACACTGAATAAATGGTAAGAAATAAAAAATATTTACTTACCAAACCAAGCCTGTTGTTCTCCTTGGACTTCTATAGCCAACCCAAAGTCTGCCAGTTTTACTGCTGCTCCCTTGGATTTGCTAGCTAAAAGTAAGTTCTCAGGCTTTATTCAGAAAGAGAAAAAAAATTGAGATGAAAAGATGAGTAAACATATTTTAAACAGTTTTTCCCTTTTGGCTTTAGTTAAGGTAGTCTGGAAAAGAACAAATACTTAAAGCAGTGGAAAATGAAAAAAACACCATGCATTTTCTCCATAGAATTACAAAAATTGTACTTTCCATTCCTACTGGGAAGAACCACCAGGCCTGTAAACAGCCTTCATGACCCCATATGATAGCAAGATGAATGGGCACATCTATCAGAGAATTATATAGGCCAGAATGGCCGTATGGCATCGTGATACCTTTTTCTTTAACAGGACACTTCAGAGAGTCCTAACAGCTCACTACTGGAAAAACGCTTCTGAAATCCCCCAAAGACACATATTCTTTGATTAGTAGTCTGACCTACGCAGTTAGCAGGATCAGGCATCTACAGCTGCGGAACATAAACATGCTTTGCATGACAGCATAGCAATAGCAGCCATATTTTCATATTTGTATTTAGAGGGCAGGTGTATTTGCAGTGCAAATCTTTCTGCAAAAACATCACGCCCACATTTGTGCTTGCAGAGAACCTACCACAAATAACAACACAAGACCGCAAAAGTTCCCACTTTGCTTTTTTTAGAGTACATGGTAACATCTGAAATCAAATGCTACGGTATACCTACAGAATCAAAAGTAAAGGATTTGAACATTAACAATGGTGTTCATTCTAGTGTTCATAATGTATCCTTTTAACCTCTTTTAGCAAATACCTGTGAATTGTCCAAAGACAACTTTATTCTATGAAGCCTTAGTTTTTAAACCTACAAAATACTGCAGAATGCAACAGATGATTTCAGAAAATTGACCTCTATAGTATTTTCTTGACATTTCTTTTTTTTTTTTTTTTTTTTTTCCCTAAATCCATTATTTTTAAAAAAGGTTTTGTTATACATTTATCAAGACCTTTCATTCAAGGGTATTGCTGTGACTTTTCTAGAAGCAGTTTTTGTAGTGCTCTATCACAAGGGAATTCACTACATCCAGTCTGGCACTGGGGAACCAATCTTGCAAATTCTTAAATACATATTTCATTTTAAGCCCAGCAGCAATCATATATGCTTCCAAGGGACTATTTATGTGATTACAGTCAATCCCATGCAGGTACTGATCTTGGGAACACGTAAGATTATAAGCTTCTTTGAGGAAAGGCTATTTTTAATACATTTGTGTCAAATATGCTTGAGCATAATGAAGACCGCAACCAACGCTTCTATTAATTAACAACACAACTGGCCTTGACAAAAATCTGTAGTTTACAGGTGCTTTTTTTCCTTCCCACTGAACTGTAAAGGAACATTTTTTCAGCAATTTACAAACACCATCTCTCACTCAGCCCACAGTTGCTATATCACAGAAAAAGATCACATTAAAACCCTTTAATCAACGATTACACAATTAATCTCCTATTTCCAAATTTTTCAAAACCAAGACTAAGGTTTCTGGGAATCAAATATGATCTTTATATTCATTTCAATTATCAGTAGCCACTTCAGGGATGTTACCTAACCAGACATTGACCAAATAGCTCAGGACTTTTCTCTAGGTTTATCAATACTGATTTAAGCAATTTCACATTGCCTGCTGTTTCATCACACTAACTTCAACATATAGCCACATATGTTTTTACGTGTTTTCTACTGGGGTGAGAGAAGTTTACAGTAATTATTTCCTGGAATGCACTACTTATGTAAACCTCTTACTACAATGGATGATCTTATTTGTTGTGACCTTCAGCAATCCAACAGCAGTGAAATGCCTCACCCTCTGGGTTGAAACAGCAGTACTGCTCTACCAAGCACTTAGCAACACGACTCCATCCAAAATAGTAGTTTTGTGTTTTCTGTTGCTGTTTTTCCTTTTTTTTTTTTTTTTTAATTCCACTACTCATCTTTAATCTGCCAAAGTGCTCTAGAGAAACACCACCATCAGAGATGAATATGTTTCAACAGAAGATGAAGCAGATTTACTGATTTTTTCCTAAGCCAAAGACAACAGCCTTTTGGACAGCGTTGTGTGGACTATGCCCTTAAACAACACGCAGCTGTCACTTCTGGACGACAAAAGGCATACCAGATAATTATCATGCATGAACTTAGAATGACTGCAATTACTTGGAAAACATTAATAGCCCAGTCTGGGACGTTCAGGACTCTCCTTTGGATTCAATAGTGTCACCTCATACTATTGGGAGACCGGCTACAGTCAAGCATGTAGAATGGCAGTGTTAACTATTGAAATTACTTGCAAATAAATTAACATGATTTACACTTTGTTTTTCCAAACATCTTTGTTCTTAGAGATCAAGTAATATATCTCTGTGTAGTTTTCCCTGCAATAAAATTAGGGGTTTTGTTTTTTAATTTAACTTCCATGGGGAATGCAAGAGGGTCGAAGCACAGAGTTTAAAAAAGCAGCCATGTTGCTGATTGCCAAGAGCTGAAGTTCCTACACAGAAGTGCGCTTCCACCATCTGTTAAAGACAGGCTGCCACTAACAGGTCAGTTTTTTCTGGATCTAGGATCCGCCACCATTCTGACTTGCACAAGGATTTCAAGAAGAGCAGCAACACACAGTTTTGCAGGTCATAAGAGGTTGCAAAAGCTCCCATTTGCTACTAAATTACACTTAAAGGTCGGTTAAATAAAAGCAGATTGTTCAACTGTTCAAATCTCTTCCTCTTGTTGCCCGCCCACATCCCCAAGCATGCCATCAAATTGTGGTCTGCATTACTGGGAAAAAATCCATCGAGTTTTGCAGTTAAAAGATCCGTGCCAGGCCATAACCATCTTTTGCATATTGTAGTTCTGCTCTTGGGCCTTTGCATCTTCTTTTCTGTACAGAGTTCTGCTGCAATTTTACCACAGTCTTTCATTTCACTCTCCTTTTATTTTTCTTTTGCGAGAAAGTAGTAAGTGAAGAAGGATGGTTTTGTGTTTCCTGAAGTTTTCACTTTCAGAAATGCAACTGGGTACTACAGCTTGGCAGAAACAGTTTTTCTCATACTGTTTGCCATTCATCCCGGATTTGCCAGGATAAGAAATCCACACATGGTTTGGAGCAGGCAACAGCTGCATTTAATAGATTTCCGAAGAAAAAGTTATTTTTTGTGAATGTATGAAACATACTAGAAAGCATTCCTTATTGTGTAGCCTGAAAGTCAGTTTACAAGGCTACAATCAAGTTTTTTTAATTTCTTTTCATGATAAAAACATAATACTGCATGTGCAGTGAGGACAGGAAACCCTCAGAGCAGCTGGACAAATCTGACGTCTTTTCATTTAGACTTGGTACGTGTTATCCAGCTCCCTGCCATGCAAGAGTTACAGACTGGATAGAGATTCGTCATTCTCATTTTGTACAACCGTGACCTGGGGAAATCCAGAATTGCAAAACAGGTTGAAAATTTTGTATGTCTCTCTGAAATCCAACACGCCCTCTAAGCTGTCTAAATGTAACCCTTTATGATCATACATGACACATACTTTTATAAACTCAAACAATGACTGTAACAGTTATTTTTTGGGGAGTGAAGGAGGGCAAGAAAGAAGACAGCATTCTGACTCCAAAAATTAACACTAACCACCAGAAAACGCCTCTCCTGGAAGGAAATTCCTGCTCCCTATAACTCATTCTGGAAGAAAAATAAAGAGACAGAGAAGCTGTGCCAGAAAGAATTAGCGTGTGTTTCACTGCCTTAGCTCTCAAGCCATTTTTCTTCTGCCTTTGTATAGGATCTGGTATTTCAGATAGTGCAATTCCATTTGCTTTCAGAAGAAAGTCTTCTTAAGATCTTGAAGCCCAAGTGCCCAAAGTCCTCTCCCTTATCCATGAGGCTAGTTTATTACTAGCTTTGAGAGACAAACTTGCCTCTCTGAGCTTCCCAGTAAAAGAAAAGGATGTTTAACTGTTTGTTTACATGCCAACATGCTTTAAACACAGGAGGCAAGAGTACACAGCTAAGAAAAAGGTGATGCTCTTCTCAGCACAGGAGCTTTCTGTCTGAGGCTTCTGTCACCAGTGTTCGTCTGGGAGGAACTTGACTTCTCAGGACCATCACGGTGAGAATGCTGTAGAAATTCCAGCTTTCTGAACATGTTTGACAGCCCAGTCATCCGGAGGAGACAGAGGTCTTGTGACAGCAATCTTGCAGCAGCAGGCCTTTCCTCACTGAAACACGTGATGTGCAAACACCAGCATGCGTCCCAGAAGTGCTCCAATCATGCTGATGAGAAAGTTCTCCCCTCCATACCCTGCCCCAAAATCTCTGGATGACAGAAAGGAACACCGTGTATTCAGCGAATACACCAAAGGCGTGAAAAGTGACTACTGTTTCCCCTGGTCCTGACAACTGATGACAGCAGACTCAGACAGCTAAGCGGTTCACAACCCAGACCTGGACAGCGAGGTACTGGTAAGCCTTTAGTGGAGTTTCTCCAGCAAACGCTAGAGGCTCGTTCTCGTTCGGAGGTGAAGCGAATCAATAAATGAAAGGCAACAAAACCGAAAAAAAAAAGGGCAAGAACACCGTTTACACGTCCACCGATCGCAGCTGCTCGTTAGGGTTTGCTGCTCTCCGCTGAGGCACGGCGGAGCGCCGCCGGGGCGGGGACAGGCAGAGCCCCCGGCTGGGGAGGGCTCGGCGGGGCAGCAGCACTCACCTTGAGGTCGCGATGGACTACGCCCATCTGATGGCAGTGGAGCACAGCCTCCAGGATCTGCTGAATGCAATGACTGCATGCAAACACCAGGGGCGCGTGTTAGTTCCAAGCGTGCACTCGCCGTCCGCACGCCCGCAGCCGGGCGCCGGCACGGAGGCGGGGGCCGGGGCCGGGGCCGGGGCCGGGGCCGGGGCCGGGGCCGGGGCCGGGGCCGGGGCCGGGGCCGGGGCCGGGGCCGGGGCCGGGGCCGGGGCCGGGGCCGGGGCCGGGGCCGGGGCCGGGGCCGGGGCCGGGCGGGGGGCGCCGCTTTCCCCCCGCCGCGCCGCTGCCCCCCGTCCTGCCCCGCCGCCCCTCAGAGCACGACGGCCTCAGGCACCCTGCCGGCCCCGGGGACCTGCCTCGGTTGGCTTGCTCTGACCTCTTTTTTATTTTTTATTTTTTATTATTATTTTTTTAATAAAAAGGACCATTTTAAAGGAAAGTCTTCGGCAAAGCTTACAAATCCGGCCAATCAAAATCTGTCGAGGTCGCGTTAAAGATTTGATATCTCTATTTGTTGCGCCTCCGCTTTCTGTGAGCTCTCTCAGAGGCGTCAGAAATTGTAGCGGCCACTGAGGTAAAAAACCACTGGAAGCGAGGTGTTTTGGGTAAATTATTAACTTCTCGCGGTCCAATTTAGTCAGCAATTAGCATCACTTGCCTGAGGGTTCGTCATACTCTAATGCAGCAGTGTGCGACCGGCTGTTGTGCTACTGCAACCCAGGGCTCAGAACAGAAGTGGTGTGTAAATCTGCAAGCTGACATACATCACAGCCAAAGTTCACCTCCATGTGCGTGCACAGCGATACACGGACACCCTTAATAAAATACCAGACATGTTCGACAGCATGGGATAAATCCAGAGCCGTGGAAAAGAGACAGCGTTTTGGCAACCATTCCCCCTTTTGCCATGATGTATATTAGGCCTGTAGACTTGCAGACTGGAAAGAGGTGTCATGCATTAATTATTTGTGTTCGTCTAGCTGTTTGGAGGGTGAGCAGGATAGGCAAGGGAACAGCGCAGACAACCCGCCCTCTGCCCCTACCCAGCAGAAAAACAACCACAAAACTCTTATCCAATTGATGGGCACCAGATACTGACCTTCAGGTCTCTGTGAACTATGCCATTTAGATGACAATGATTAACACTTTCTAGAATCTGCTGTATACAATGACTGCAAAGATACAAGGGCAGAATGGAAGGGAGAACATTTTAAAGGCACATAATCACATCAAATACAAAATAAAACAAAACTTAAAAAAATTATAAAGAACAAAAACAATTGTACATCTCCTGACAAGTCTCGATTGTACGTTGGACTGGAACAGTGTTAAAAACTGAGATATTTCCAGCTCTAACACAGCCAAAAATTAAAATAAAAATAAAAAATCACAAATCAAAAAAAAAAAGACATTTAAACATGGACATAAGACACCTATTAAACAGAATCATTAGACTGCATTTTCATTCAGTAGTATGGAAGCTTCTTCCAGCTTCCAAAAACTGCAATACAAAAAATAAACTGGAGACAATAAATTAGTCGGTGATCTCTCATATTTTTTTGAACATTTTTACAATGAAGTTAACATTACAAGTGCTGAAACAAGAAAATGTTCAAAAGTGAAATGATATACAGAAAACAGATGAAAAAAATCAAAAGCTAAGGAAAAGCAAAACATTTATCGTTGTGAATCTAATGGTTTCTTAAAAACTATTAGCAGAATAAAGCCAAGTCATTCAAAAAGGTGGCATGCAATTTCAGTTAAAGTACTGTTGAGCAATAGTTTAGTAAAGAGTCACACATGGAATGGAAATCCACATTAAAAATGGAGACAAATGCTTTCTTTTGGCTCTTTAAATAATTGAATTAGCACCTATTTTTCCATGCCCATGTTTGCAAGTTTTGACCAGTGTACCATGCCAAAAAGCACAACTAGAATATTCATCTTTTATAGCACTGGAACTTTTTCAGATGTTTTTCGGCACCACAAGAGTTTACAAATGTTTTCAGTTTCCTTTTTAAAGACATCCTTGTGGCAGAAGTCAGTGATATATAGTGAAGTAATATATAGTAGTCAGGGGCCAAGGATTTGATTCTGCTCATCCAAAATGTTTTGGCCATGGAATTGAGAAGGAACGGTGATAAATCAGTAACTGGAGCCCAAACCTGAAAACCGTTTCTTATGCGAGTAGTTCACAACTCACTGAACTAGCTGCTCATGTGAGTAAATACTACTTGCATGAGTAAGGGCTTGCAGGAGCAGACCAGTATTAAAATCCTAGGATATGCATCTTTAAAGTCCATTAACTATTTCTAAAGGGATACATACACTCACACATATACAGACATGTATGCACTATATATAGATATATGTATACACAGACATCTATATATATATAAATATATAAAAATAGAGATGCATAATAACTAGAAATTTCACTTATTTGGTCGAGTTCTATTGAATATATAAATGCATATATATATATCATATATATATTATATATATGCACAGCAACTTCCAATATGCAGTAACACTAGAACAGAAAAAAAAAATTGCAGTTTTTGCTTTTAAATCACAATAATCTTAAAACACAGTGACACCATATGGCCTTTGGCATCAATACTAGAAATTGTGCCTGAATCACAGCAGGCAAAAATCCCTGCATTTTTTTTTTTAAAACATAGCTCGTCTCCTTCCACCCCACCTAAACTACTGATCTTGTTTGCTCTTCTACAGCATGTTTTGCCATGTGTTATTCTACAGTTAAATGCTTACAGAAATGACATTCCTACCATTCCGCCAGAAATGAGTTAGAGTAATAAATCGTGGAAGCTTCCTAATATTTAGATTAACTTCTTCTTCTTTGTTCATTATTATTTTACCAGTGTTGTTAGGGACACTTAATGCTTTCCAGTCATCTGCCAATTAATTCCAAATATAAAGAAAAAACTGAAAATTATACATGCTAAATGTGTATCAATGGTGGTGTGTGACTATGAATGTACAAAAACATGACAAATTCTTTAAATTTACTCTGAGATAAAGTTTCTCTGAAGAGTGTAGTGTTAGGAAAGCAACTGACCACAATGTTTAAGATTTATTATTGTATGAAGGCAAACAGATTCTTAGATGGAAAAATGCCCCTGATATTTTATGCCAGCATGCAAATTATGATAATCTTCAATTTATTCTTCAAGTTTTTCAACAAGCACTTGCAGCAAATTACTAGAGATTTCAAATTTGAGCTCAGACTATGAGCTGCACAGTATAATTGCTTATTGATGAAACACAACAAAAAATGTTTAATTATGAAGAGGAAATTAGTACTTCTGGACCCAGAACAAAAATGGTATTTAATGTAAAATTTCTTTCAGGACCAATATATATTTCAAATTTTGATCAGTAAATACAAGAATCCCAAGATAAGATTGCTGCAATTATACGTCCAGTTTGCAGAGAGGAAAACTGGATAGAGTTTTTAATCAACATCACTAGTTTCCAGAGATTTATCAAATTTAGATCCAATTTCAGCTTCTTCAGATCTGCAGACATCAAGACGTCATAGAGTTCATCACCACACAGTCTTGAGCTCAAAACCCCAAACTGTGCCTCTTTCAAAGACTAAGAGAACTCAAGGAGAAATCCAAGAGTCTCATAGACTGCTAATCTAACTGATGCCAAACACCATGAGATATTTAAGTACCTATGCTGGAATATGAAAGGCAACATCAGAAATGAATGGAAAATGAAAGGCAACATCAGAAAAATAAATGACTTACCTGGCATCTGCTTCACTGTAATATTCTCTTGCAACTATATCTTCAAACAATTCACCTCCAGTGACTCTGTTAGAAAAAGCAAGATGGGAAAGGAGATTTCAGAAGTGAAAATACACATCTTAAACGCAGCTTGACAGGGAGAAGTCAGAAAGGAATAACTGAAATATTTGTACAGAAATTAAAGAGGTCTTGACCAGCACGGTGAAGGAACTAAAGCAGTAGGTTTGTCAATTCAAATTATTATATGAATAAAATGTAGGCAGTGGAAGAGCAATCATAACTGGAAAATAACAGTGAAGTGCAGCAGCTTATTTGGCAGGATGACATACATCAGTTAAGGATGTCAAGAGTACGTAGTACAACTACATGAATAAACAGGAACTGACTGGCAAGGAAAATTGTGGCTGAAGTTCAGAACAATTTGAGAATTGCAACATAAATTAGACATAAAAGGAGAATACACTAATGCTAAAAAGGGAAAAGGATCTTTAAAGGGTAAGTCAGAACACAACAGAGGTATACCCATGTGCCAGATTGGTTTGCTTTCTATGCTTTTGCTAGGAGGAATATTACTGAGTTGGAGGGACCTTATCAGTAGAAGAGATGTACCTTAATCAGATGGCAGATTTTTTTTTCTTAAAATATTTTCAGTTATCTAAGAATGCAGGAATACTTTAGTGAAATTGCCACTTACAGTAAATTAAGAGGCATTAACAGCACAAAGGAAGAAGTGCATGAGCCAGAGGATAAGTAACAGAAGCAACTGTGTGTGCTTGCATACTTAGGATCTCACAGTACAACCAATAGTTTGATAGTAGGAAGTAGCTAAAAAGAAAAAAAACTGTGTTGTTATAATCAAAAGATGACAGTCCATAATGAATCACCAGCAGGATGCTGCCACAGTCTTGGACTGCATTTGAAATAGGGTGACAGTGATGTCCTTACATACAGCTGTAAAACCTCTCCTCGAATATTGTACACAGTTCTGGTCACTTGTGTTCAAAATGGGGATTGAAACAGCCATAATGAGGAGAAAACTGATACTAGGCTATCCATTCACTTACTCATCTTACCTTCTTGCAGAAGCAAAGTCAGTTTAGCTTGGCAAAACAGTATTTAAGGGGGCTAAAAATAAATACTGATGACAAAAATCATAAACCATGCTCTCCATAGAGGAGAGTTGTAATGGGCAATATTGATATAATAATAAATGAACATACAGCATCTGTGTATAAATATATGCTTAAACAGGAGAGGGTTTGTAACAATTATAAAAGTGGTGTAAGGAAGACGTTTTTAGTAAAGTAACAGAGACAGATGCTCAGTTTTTAAGATGAAGATCAATGAGCTTCCAAATAAAATCCTGTCTAAAAGAACACAAAACAACAACAACAAACTCTGTCTGCCTGTGTCAACAAGAGAATGAACTCGAAGAAACAGGAGGATCTTCCTAGTAGTATATTCTAACATTTCTCTTTTATGGAACACACTGGTATACTTTCATAGCTAAATTAAAATCTTCATATATTTAAAGTGTTGTGCTGAACTGTTGCAAACTGATACAAAGCTTGAAAATGCACACAATGTGGAATACCCCTGGGCACAGCCTAAACAGAGCACCTCCAAACATAACACGAGTCAGCCTGATTCCTGCTTTCCAAAACCTTGATCCTACTGATACGCCAACATCAGTAACTCCTAGATCGGGGAATCAATGGTTATATTTCATTACTGTTTATGAAGGTAGTGAGCTTTCATATTACACAATATAATCCCAATGAAGTCCCAAAGTTAAAAGCTGGAGTAGGTTATGAGATGCTTAAATATTAAGATGCTTAAAAATCTATACTACAGTGAATATCTGTACTGAATACAATTAAGTTTAATACAATTAGGAAATTAAAAATGAGGATACTTGGAATCTTCAAAACCAAAACATTCATTTCTAATTCACTATACTAACAACAATTCCTCATAGATCTCAGTTATTCAATCACTTAGGTGATGACAGAAATGATCTGCTCAACCAGTAACATAACCCCTTTCTGCTTTGAGAAAAACATTTTTTTTGTGTGAATGTGTGTTTCCATTTACATTTGTGCTATATCATCCTTTTTCTGAGTTCATAACTTACTGACTTTGGAAAATAAGTACTTTCAGGTAACAACTCTATTTTGTGCAAAAGTCTGCAATAAAATCTGTAGGAGGTAAAATAGCAGGTTGCCTAATTCATACTTTCTCTCTCTTTGCCTTCTACCTTCCAGAAACTCACTTAGATTGTTGTAACACAAAATGCTTAACTGACGCGTATTTTGACAGTCTTTGATACCTCTTTTTTGCATGTATGTTTTCTACTATGGTTCTGGTAAAGGGGATTAATTCTTACTTTGTGATGTATGAAAAAACAAAGCATCCTTTGATCTTATTCTTCCCTGAAACACTCATTTTTGATCCAAGCCAAGAAAAAGCTTTTGTCATCAAAGTGCGTTTCAGTGGGAGAGAACACCAAACTGATGCATGTTCTTCTCAAGGACAAAAAAAAAAAAAAAAAAAAAAGGAAAAATGCACTCATAGTTGCTGACACTAAACATTTGCTTAGCATTGCTAACCACTGTTAAAAGATGAAAAAATAAAAACAAGAACAGAGCAGATGAATTTCACTGACAAGCAAACAAGTATTCAGTATTTCCAATGCTGTCACTCTGAAGGATACATTAGGAATAATTCTTAAAAGACAGATAACGTAAAGAAGGCTGTAACAAAGGCAGGTAGTGCAGGAGACTAAGAGAAGTCATAACACGTGTGTATCTTCTGAGCCTCTGCCTGAGAAATTCTTCACAGCAGTGTTAGTAACCTTTGCTCGCTGAACGTGAGCAAGCAACTTGCCCTTGCAGCAAAAACAGGTCAACTGTGTCCCAGTATAGGACAGCCAGCAGGCTGGGGGACGTGATTCTTCCCTTCCACTGGGCACTCATGAGACCACACAAGTCTGCCCTTCTGCCCTTTCCAATATTCACGTTCGGAACCGAGTATAATGGAGAGCAACCAAGGCGGTTAGAGTTGTAGCACATGATGTTCAGGGAGAGGCTGAGAAAACCGGGTTTATTCACCACTAAAATGGGAAGGCTCGGGAGAGATCTCACTGCTGTGTACAGCTCCCTAATGGGTGGGCACACAGAGACAGCATGAAAGGCAACAGACAAACTGGAACAACAGAAATGTTAAGTAGGTACAGCCATCCCCAAAGGTGTTACAGCCTCGACAAACCCCTGAGCAACCTGATTCAGTTGGACCTGGTTCAAGAAGGGGGTTAGACCAGATAGCCTCGAGGGATCCTTACCAAACTATGTTATTTACTAATTTTATAAATAAGGAACAGAGCCATTACCAATAACTTTCTTATTATTCTCCATAGTTTAATACCAAAGTGGTTTCAAAGCATTCTACTCATTATTAGCCATCTTTTCGCTAGGTTGATTTTTTCCCTCTATCCACAGTTCTGGAACATGATGACTAGGGAACGACCTGAGATAGCTAGCATGAATGCAAATACACAAATACAAGAGATCCTTAGTTACGAGGTTTTCCTTGCTTAGTGAAGGCCATCAACTAAATCAAAGAATCATGTACTCTTCAGTGAATGCATGGCTCAGAGGCACTGCTCTGTGACTAGCAGGAGCATCAAATTGCCTTACAGAGAGAGGTGTGCTGAAATGAGAACTTTTGGGGGTGTTGCTGATCATCAGAAATACTTAAGGCTGATCTCTGAAATTAAAGTAAATCCTATTTTAATAGCCTTTTGTAATTTATCATTTGACCGCTGCTTCAGTTAAACATTTTCTTTTTTAAGCTAAAATAACTGATATATTGTACCATTCAGGAAAAAAAAAAAATCACACATAGATTCTAGTCTATGTCCTTAAATTAGAAGCCAGCTCCCAGTACAGTTAGATCTTCTAGTGATTAAAAGAGGAAATATATGGATCCCAGTGCCCTTCCGATACAGACACATTGCTGTCTTCAGTGAGCTCCTAGCTCATGATGGGACACTTCATGATAACGGGCTCCAGTGACTTTCAGGGTACCAATTAAAAGCTACGGGCTCTCACTAATTATTCTTGTTCTTGTGTAATTTTCTTGAAAAGCATGCTAAAAAAGCAGCAAAAAAAGCACATGGGGTTGTTTAAACAAAAGAATTACGAACACCATGTAGAAATAACAAGCCTCTCCAGGAATATCTTTCAGAAAAGCCACAGAGAGGCAAGCAGAAGGATTCCACATACAAAGGATGTTATTTCTCTTTAATTTCCAAAGAGGTATATTAAAACACAGACTTTTTGACATCACTTTCTACAATCAATTAAAAAAAAAAACTACTGTGCTTAGAATATTAAATGCCACATTTTTTTTTGTTGGAAACATTCGTAACAATATATACAAAAATATTTACTTCATGTACTACATTCAATTTGTAAGGAAATTTTTTGAATATGAGAAAATGAAAACCCAAATTAGCAAAGCTAGCTAAAAAAAAGCCTCTGCTGATGATCACATTAACCTTCTTTCCTCTTGGCTTACATCTCATATTTCTTAAACAGCATAATGAAGGTGGGAGGAAACGGTCCTACAAAAATGGCAGTGTTAATATATTTTTTTAACATTTATTTCTGACCTTTCTCCTCCTGAAAAGGACACAAAGGTTCAGACACTTACTGTAGGCAGATTGTTCTGCAACTAGGCTTTTTTGGGTATTTATTTTCCTTCTACACATTACAGTCCCTCCACTTGGAATTCAGCAGCGACGCCAGGATTCTAAATGTACCAATTGTTGTGTGTCAACAAGTGCATTCAAATGGGAGACACTAAGCAAAGAGAATCTCACGGACTTGCACAAAAGAGTCTTCAAGGGCTACAGCTGTTTCCATTCAGATACAGCAATTAATACTGACAGAATTGATTGAATTTGAACTCACATAACATCATTAATACTGAAAACAATCTCACGCGTGCTTAGCAACTGAAACAGGTTGATAAAGAGATGAAAATCTTAACTACAGTTGCTTTAACCTGTAAGGGAAGAGGAATTAGAAACTTTACGGAGTTCATTGCCAGTCTTACTGTGCACACCTCATTATTCAGAAATCACTGTGTCTTGTGGGAGAAACATAACAGGTGCGAGTCCTTTGCTTGTGCAAAGTATTGCAGAAGGCTAGTTTATTTATTTATTTTTAAAGTAGGGAAGATCATGTCAGTAGATCAGTAAGATGACTCTCTTCCTTGGCAGTGACACCAAGGAGACACTGATAATCACTGCTTTGCCTAGTAAAGTACAAACGAACCCCCATCCTCCAGAACTAAACGGCCATTTACATATTTCAATTGTATGTCCAGGGCCAGTGAGTCAGCAACTGAAGCATAATTACATATATATGGCATGTCAGCTTCAGTGTAGATAATTCTCCCATACGCAGTGCTTCTTACAGGAACACCTCTATAAAAGAAACACTCCTTCTAGCAGAAAGCACTTCATTCAATGTTAAATGTCCAAATTCCAAGTGGAATTTAAGACTTCCACCTTTCCATTTTGGCATTAGAACTCTTCACCTAAACGCAAGCCTGTAGCAGGGAACATTAATCACTTTTCTCTCTCCATATGGAAGCATAACTATCACTGAGGTTTCTCCTTCAACCTTCTCCTTCAGATTGCAGACATCTCTATAACATTTAGTAAAAAGAGATTATTAGAAATTCAAAATAGAATGTGACAATGATCATCTTTTTCTATTCAAGAAAAAGAACTCTTCCTCTGCACTTTATGTGGGACGCAGTTTAAGGAAATTTCTGAAGAAACAGTAGCACTGAATCCCACACAGTCTGAAAGAAATCATTAAGATAAAAAACACGATGGTATGCGTGGGTGGAGTGACAGTGTTACACCACAGTCGAGCTTTAGTTGGAAAAAAAATGAAAGCACGTTACTTGGTCTTCATATTAAAGAAGTCTATATGGCACCTTTTTTGTGGCAGCTCTTTTATGCACTTCTTTTAAACAAGCCACTAAACCACATTTATAACGACATTAAAGGTGAAGTTTCACTAATCGATAGTATTAGTGAGTATTAACGCCGTAATTTCTTATTTAAAGCAGTACTTTCTTAGCTTGAATGCAAAATAAACTGTGAAAAGCCATCCTTACTAATTAGGATACTTATCTACCAAAGATAAGTATCTGTCAGTACAGTTACCACCTTTACCATTTAGACATTTTCTTTTTTTGCAAAATAATTTTGACAAAAAAAAGTAAAAATCTCTACGTATATGTTGAAGCCCTCCTTATTTCCGTATTTGAAGAAACTGAAAAACAAAAATGTGCAGACTGCTCTGGAGGAACAACAGATGTATGAGTCTGTTTGTATGTTTTTCCTGAATGGAAGTGACACTGAAATAGAGGAAGTGCCTGTCCAGTGCAGAATGCTTGGTACGCAATCTGTTTTTGGCAAGACAGTACCTTTGGGTTATATATTATTTCCTATTGCTGAACACATCCTTCTATTTACTCTGCAAGTACCCAGATATAGATACTGATATCTGCAACTCCGATGTTCAAATTCATTCTAGTTCATACTGCAATCATAATCTCCTGAGATATAGCAGACATTAGGTATTCAATTTAAGGTAAAAATGCATTTATTGGAAGTGTTCAGGATTAAGAACATTTCAGCAATTCCACACAGAAAGATTTCCTTTGTAGCCCTTCATTTAAAAGAAAAACAAAACAACAAAAAAAATAGGTATGTCAGAGAACATGTATGCATACTGTGCCCTAGAGCTGCTTTTAAGCCAACAGTCAGAACACTTGCCTGGGATATATACAGATCATATATAAGTTCCTGTTGTGCCCAGTTCAGATCAGAGTACTGAACCCGAAACGCCTTCACTGCAGACAGACCATGTGTTTATATATTTTTGTATTGCTAGTCTAAAATCTGGTCTAGAAAAAGTCCCCAGGGATTTAAAAGTCAGCAAATAAAACGGAAGGTAACCTGAATGTGAAAGCATGCAACTGATTGTGGAAGATCTGGGTTCTAACTTACCTAAACTGAATGTACTTTTGTTTGCATGCTTGGAAGTGAGCTGGTTCACAGTTCTAGGGCAATAATGTATTCTCTTTCTAACCAGCAAAAATGTATCGGGCCTAAGAAAGTTCTTAATGGGGGCAGGAGGAGGTGAGAATTTCTCACATCCATAAACGGCCATAGAAAAATATGCAACTGAAACAAATTGTTTTACCTAAATATGTCAGTTTTGCAAGAAAATTACCATTCATGTCTGCCCATATGCAGAACCAAAAGCAGTAGTTTTTCATATGAATGGAAAAGTTTGCCTATCACAGGGAATTGTGAAGAATATTAGTGTTTTTGTTTCAAAGTTAAGAGTCTGCTATATCTATGTTCATGTTGTCATGTTGTTTTACTAAACAGCATTATCTGGAAGAAACAAGGTTTCGTCCCCACCTACCCCTTTCCGTAACCATCCCCTTCCCACACACACATGCTCCAACAGCTCACAGGATTCAAATTCATAGAGCAAAATGAGAAAGACAATTCCTTTCGGTATGCTGGGCATTTCGTATTCTGGAAAGAGTCAAAATGAAACTAATCCTACATATCAGTAAACCATAAATCACCAATAAAATTCATATGATCTTTTTCATTCTAGTGAAATCAGGCTTACCTGTCAGTGTAGCACTGAGGATTTGCTACTCCTCCACATTTGTTTATGTTTCCTTTATCAGACAACCAGCTTGCAGTGAATTCCTTTTTCTGAATTGTATGTTGGTTTAGCTTTGGCAGATAGCATGCAACTTTTAGTTACTGTCCTGGTTTTAGTTAGGACAGAGTTAATTTTCCTCCTGGTAGCTGGTAGGGTGCTATGTTTTGGATTAGGATGAGAAGAGCGCTGATAACATGCTGATGTTTTAATTGTTGCAGAGCAGTGCTTACACCAAGCCAAGGACTTTTCAGCTTCTCGCTCTGTCCTGCCAGCGAGCAGGCTGGGGGTGCAGCAGGGGCTGGGAGGGGACAGATCCAGGACAGCTGACCCAAACTGGCCAAAGGGGTATTCCATACCATCTGGCGTCATGCTAAACAATATATAGGGGTGGCTGGCCGGGGTGGGGGGGCCGGCTGCTCGGGGATAGGCTGGGCATCGGTCAGCGGGTGGTGAGCAATTGCATTGTGCATCACTTGTTTCGTACACATAAGTAGTAGTAGTACTACTACTACTATTATTGTTATTGTTATTATTATTTTCCTGTCTTAATAAACTGTCTTTAACTCAACTCAAAGGCTTCACTTTCCTGTTTCTCTCCCCCATCCCAGAGAGGGAGGGGGGAGGGTGAGCGAACGGCTGTGTGGTGTTTAGCTGCCAGCCAGGTTAAACCACAACACTTACACACCTACATTTTATATTAAAGTCCAATTCAACAGTATCCCTACTTTGAATATTTTTTTAGTGTGGAATTCTTACAGTGACCCTTAAAAATTAGCTTTTACATATGCAAATGACCAAATATGTTACTGTCCTCCTAGCTCTATTTACATTTATTTGTCCATTTCCTTGCACCAAATTCATGCATTAACCTTGTGAGGTTGTATTTACATCTAAGTGTTTTGAATACCACATTCCCAACATGCTAAACATATGCAAAAGACATACTTACAAGTCAAAGACTAAGTAATGGAATCCTTCTTCTGATATGCTGTCATGAAGCCGCACTATTGAAAGGGAGAAAAAGATAAAAAACAGTCACCTTTTTCATGCCTTTAATGTCTCACTTTGATTTTTTGAGACTGTAAATCTGGTATTGCATCTATGTCTGTGTTCTTTTTTTTTTTTTTTTTGGCTGTTTGGTTTTAAATTCTCCACCCTAAGAAGTGTCTTCTTCACAAGGTGAGTTAAGCAATATCACTGTACAAAGACTGCAATGTGCAGGTCATTGTACAGTTACTTTTAAAGGCACTCTGCTTTTCTTACACCCACAGAGGAATGCTGCAGTCATTTCCTATCACCTCCTACTTGTATAGGATAGGATATACACACACTGCACTTTGCCTTTGCCCTTCGTGCTGAATCATAGCTAAACAAATACTAAAAGCACAGACAGACTTTGTCTAAAAATATTGTATTAATATTATTCAACTCCCTCTTTCCTAGGCAGAGCCTCCAATCAATCTTTTAAATAGCATACAAAGGAGAATCCAGTCACTGGACTTGGGTTATCTTAGAATGGTATTCTTAATGTCATACAACTGTTTTCCCAGCAGCACCACATCCTAGAAGTTGTAAGCAAAACAAAATGAAAAAAAAAAACAAAAGCAAGCCTCAATTAACCATAGAATTCAGTAGAATAACAAACTTCAAGGGCTACGATAACAAATTCTGTAATCAGACAACAGATGCTGATTTTGAAAGAGAAAGCATCATCTTTGCTAAAATGTTTGACTATATTAAAAAATGGAAAACAAAACTGCACATTCAGTTCATAGCTCTAGATTCTTTAACTAACCATTAAAAAGAAATTTCAATTAAATTAAAACCACTGCATATAGTGCCCAATTTGCTTTTTTTGGTCTCTCTTTTTCCTTAGTCTCACTTTTAATTACATGCCTGAAATTTTAGTCTAGATGAAATAGTAATTTCAAACATTTAAACATGTTAACTGCCCAAACAGTAACTAATCTTGCAGATAGCTAGCAATAGAAAGAGAGGGAACGGCCTCAAGTTGTGCCAGGGGAGGTTTAGGTTGGAAATGAGGAGACATTTCTTCTCAGAAAGAGCAGTCAGGCATTGGGATGGGTTGCCCAGGGAGGTGGTGTCACCGTCCCTGGGAGTGTTTAAGGAAAAGTTGGACGTGGTGCTTAGGGACAGGGTTTAGTGGGTGACATTGGCAGTAGGGGAATGGTTGGTCCAGATGTTCTTGCATGTCTTTTCCAACCCTAATGATTCCGTGATTCTAATTTCACTGTAATGCAGTCAAAACAACTACACAGAAATACAGTACATCCCTCCTTGGAAAACCAGCTTTCTGTTCTCTTGAAACATACTCTTGCTTGTAGTAATACACCACAATTGTACGTAAAGAAAATGAAACAGCTTGGTGTGACTCTTAGAGTACCTTTAAAAAAACACACCAAAACACCTGCTTATCCCTTCCCTATCAAATAAGATCAACTGAGTAACAACAATAGCCATACCATACTCTTGAGACTACTCTTTAGGTAAAACAATTCAAGTCCACATTTCCTATTGAGACTCCTTAAGCAAAGTAACAGCACAGCTGTGAAAATATAAATCATATTCTGAGTACACAAATATTTTTATATGACAGAATCCATACAATACCTATTCCACACACTCATTCAGACCTTATACCAAACAGCAGTGTGTTTTCCTTGTGGGATGTCTGTGCACGGAAGACCAAGAAAGGATCCATGTAAAAAGAGAAGAAATTTTGAGAATGGCAAGCTCACTCTTACAGGTTTAGTTAGGTCTTAATGAAAGCATTTCATTTCATTTATGAAAGCAGGTAGCTAAAATAAATAAAACCTTCAAACTAAAACTAGATGCGTGTGGAGATGCTTCGAGAAAAAAAAGAGAATAGAATTTACTTGCTATTCAGCTGACGTGTACTGTGGTAAGGGATATGCCAGCTGGAAACAGGAATATGGGAATATGGGTGACAATCAGGGAGCTAAAGCCTATAGACTTACAACTGCATCAGTCTGAGAAGAAAGCAAGCTCTAACTGAAAAGCTGGCAGACTTTGGTAAAGAAGACTTCGTTTCTGTTAAAAAAAATAGTAATACTCGGCTGCATCATACATTTCTGATTCCATCACTAGCTTCTGTCTCTTAACTGACACTGCCAAACAGGGTCAAAAAGGGAATATGCTATATGCCCACTCAATTCCTATTGTGTGTTATCTATATTTCCCTCTAATCTTCTTAACTCTCATCCCCTTCAACGACACGAGTGGTGAAGAGCTGCAAGGAGATGAATCTACTGGCAGATCGATGCCTATCAGTCAATACTGAATACCCATGGTGGCAGCCAACAGCACAGTTGAAAGACCAGAATGAAGAGACTACACACACACTGCCTGGCTGCTGGTGCTCGGCCAGACCTACAGACAGCAAGGACCGTCAAGAAGAGAAAAGAAATGAGTGCTTGGGGATATGACAGCTCAACAAGGTAACTGACTCTCATTAAATCACCATGAAGGGGGATTTCCTGAAAGATATAAGGCGCAAGAGAGGAGGTGCCAGAAGCAAAAAGATGGGATGTCAAGGAAGCAGTCATTGGCATTTACAAACTTACAGCATTCTCACGATTACAACCTTGTGCCACTTCTACATACACCTATGCATCTGAAGTTTTCTCCAGAATGCACTAGTCAGTTGCAGAACCTTCACTTCCAATTTTAAAAATTGAAATCATAGCATGGTAGAGCTATGACCTAATGTGTGTGGTTTCTTTTAGTAACTTGAAAAGAAATTGCAATTCCCAAAGCTAATTTTCCTGCAATGCAAAGAAGCTTTGTCTACCCTGCTCCAAAACACTTACAGAACCAAATAAAAAAATAAGGGTACTCTAAACTACTTTGTGTTCAAAACTGAGCTGATTTCCCTAGAAGGTAGCTTTATATATTATTCATTTTTCACACAACGTGTGACATTTTAAAAAATTTTCAAATAAACATGACTTCTTTACTTAATAATATTTAGCCCAGGGAAACATCTTGTGTTTACACAACACTGATGAGAAAACCAGTTTGGCTGACTCTCTGCCCAGAGCTCGTGATGATTCAGAAAAGCCAAGTAGGTCTAAATCAGAATTTGTGGTTTTGGCTGGTTCTATACTCTAGATTTGTCTTAGTTTTTACAACGTGCAAGCCTTGAGCAAAAAAGACCAAGACAGTACATTGCTGCTATGATAAAACATATTTATAGACATTAAAGGGATATATAGATTAGTATATCAGCATCAAATAGTGTAAATGTCAAGTAGTTTAAAATGTAATGGATTGAAAACCTGGAGCACACCAGAAGTGTAATACAACTAATCAGATGATAACAGTGATGCAGCAGCAAGAAATAGAAATCGTCCAGATCTTTGTATCTTTGTACTAGTGCATTTCCAAATAACTCTAGGGAATATCACTCATCACATTATTTATTTGTATCTTTTTTTTTTTCCTGACCTTTATTTTGAGTTGGGTTCTTTGAGTTCAAATTTCAATATCCCCAAATGTCTGCTATTTAAAGCAAACCAAATGTGGGATGAGACACCAAGTACTAGCCTAGAACAGTATCCTGAAACTTCTAGCTCAGAACAGAGACCACAAAAACATCTGGGTTTGAGTACACTACTTCATACAGTAGCATCAAAGATACTAGTGATGACCGAGTGCGCAGAAATTAGCAATGGCATTTAGTATGGACCCTTGGTTACATCACAGAGATGCAACATCACCCTAAACCAGTGAACTTTTGAGTGTAGCTACGACATTTTGCATATACCTCTATGAGAAAGTTTTAAACTTCTTAAGACTTCAACATACAAAAAAATGATACTTTGATAGCAACTGCCTGTTCCTGAAAAAGATAAGAACTCAAAGCATAGTTTTTCTGTGAATGCTTTTTGAGCTGAAGTAGCAATCCTCTCCTCCTTGCTCAGTAAAAACATTCTACTCAGACAGACATAAGCCTTCATATTAGATTTCCCGTATCATGTACAGATATTCAGAGCTACCAAATACTTCTCGCTAGGCGAGATGTTTGCTGCCAACTGCTTTTTCAAAGAGCTCTGAAGCATCTAAAGAAACCCAGATATTTCAATTCTCTAAAGACATTTCAGAAAAGCATTAATTCTTAAAATTTAGAAATGAAATCCACCTTTAAAATATTACTTTAGTATTACAACAGACAGTCTTGGCTTGAGCTTGAAGCTGCAGAATAGTCAGCAGCACATATTCATTTAATACACATACGTACTGAGTTCTCACGATTCACTCCCTTTCCACTGCTACGGCAGGCTTTCTGGCAACCAGCTGAAGCAAAGACTGTATTCCTTAATTATCACTGTATTTTTTAACACAGAATTATTTCTTATGTGCATTTATGAGAAAGTCATCTCCTAGGTAAGAATGAAGTCAATGTGGCCCTATGCTCATTAAGGCACAGTTTTAAAACTGTGATCCTGAAGCAACAAAGTCATAGGAGAAGCACAAGCTGCATTTCATTGCCTCTGTTTCACAGCAATGCAAATCCCTTTCTCTCTCTCTCTCTCTCTCTCTCTTTGCGGATAATTGCATCTACCACTTGTATTGCTAGGAATACCTATATTTAAACCTGCAATAAATACTTCATATATATACAGACTGAAGTAGACGTACTATTAGAGCTATTACATATAGCTAGCAGCAGCACCATAAAGAGCCATAGCTTATTCCTATGTCAGAGGAGATGAACACCTTGCCCAGCACCACCCAGCATATCAAAACTATCAGGAGTAGAAGTGTTAGCTTGGATAGAGGCACCTGTCACAACCCTCTAACTAAGCAGACCAATATGGCACTACAGGAAGGGGCTTCCGGAACTTCACAGCCTGCCTAAAACAGGAGGTGCTCTCACTTGCTCATGCCCTTGTCTAAAAGAGGGCTTCTTCCTCCAGTGTAGCTCCCTCCCAACTAGAAAAGGACTGGGGTTTGAGATTATGGACAATGCTTTTCTCAGGCAAGTGAGGCTTATTTCTTAATAGCCAAACTGCAGCCTAACATGTCCGTGGAGATATATTCTTCAAAGACCACATTCTTTCTTTCTTTCCTCACAAATGTCTGACTCACACAAGTGAGACAGGACAAATCCTTTTCTGAATCAGGATCACATGCCTGTGATTGTCTCTGAAAAGGAAAACAGCCTGAGGCAGCCAGAAAAGATCAAAACTGTCTTTTGGCAAGCGCTTATGTTGGATTCTTTGGTCAGTTCAAATACAGCTTTATGCCAGTAAATCTGCTAAGTGAAAATCCCAAATAAGCATGGGCAATGGAGAAAAATCCACGGTGAAGATATGCCAGCCTGACAAGCTGGAGTAGAGGGTGCACAACAGCACAGAGGCAAATGCAGCATGGCCCAGACCTTGGCTCTGCCTCCTGCCTGCAAGCAGTCTGCAAGTCAGCTTTGCAGTGGAAAAGACAAGGGATGTTGTGGTGACAGTTTGAGAGGCTATTCACAAAGTTTAAGAAATGATTCATTACAAAAAGCATTCGTGTATTCATTTCAAACATATACAGTTCTTTGCACACACGTATCAAGCAGGATTCAGGCACGACAAACCAAGAGGCAGCAATTACAAAGATTATTCATCTGATATAAGAACTCCCATCAGTAACCCACGCTGCAATTCCTATTCCTCCAGAGCCACTAAAAGCATTCAACAGTAGAAAACGGTCCCATTTATCTTTTTTGAAAAGATTAGTTACATCTAATCATTATCAACTGGAGTTGGATAATCCCTGAGTGTTTCACAAGTGCTGTCATGAACAGCCACATTATATGGTTGAAAGGACATTATATATATATAAATATATATTATATATATATATATTCCTTTTGCTCCTACCTCTTTCTCCTACCTGCTACAGCACTATGGTCACTCTCCTCCAGCGGGTTACAGAGAATATATTTAACAAACCTCTAACAACAGAGTTGTTGCTCCTCAGCAAACTACTTGCAATACCTGATAGGAACTGAGAAAGCACACAGCTCTTTCTACTGGAGAAATACTACAAACCTACAAAAGATCAGGAATATTTCCCTGCGGTTTCTGCACTAATTTTCATCTGAAGCAGTTTCCATTTGTCACTCTATGATAATCATTATATTAATTTAAGGGAGAACTTCTATTGGCTTTATTAGTTTTGTACTTACCCATTAGATTGGGCAAGGTCCAACCATATTGTAAAATAAAAATGATCTCCTTTGCAGGACTTTTTTGCTCAACTATAATATTTTCTGTCTTTTTACAGAACACTGCTTGCTATAATGCCAACAAACAACTTAATCGTGCCCTTTCTAGATTTCCGCCTTCAAAGAAAAAAATATAAAATAACACTGTATTGCAGTGTACTTGCAATGAAAATCAAATTCTTCCAGATAAAGAAATAAGTCAAACATACAAAGTCATATAAAAATTCCTTTGGGTGAAGATAGTTAATCATATCTAAAAGCTATCACCTAAGATATTTATTTTTGCAAAGCTGCTGAAGTGACAATTTTCATAAAATTTGTATCTGAATTAGCTCAGTTCACTGAGACAAAATATTTGAGAAGACTCAACGAAACAGAAGTGATGGTCCATGGACAGCACAGCAGCTGCATGATTGTGCATGAAGTGCTAAACTGCCACTCATTAAAGACCTTGCAAGCCCACTTGTTGTGTTTATTAACAGGGCATGGAAAGAGACAATCTATTTAATGGTAACGTAGTTAAAGACATTCATTTTCCCTTTGGTGCTAAAAGATTAAGATCTATGGATTCCCAGAAGCATCGAGTAACTCTGTGAAGCTGGATGTCTTTAACTACTGCACTTTTAGTAAGTTATGGGATTCATTCATCAGCAGTACAAGTTTAAAATGGGTTTCAAAGACACAAAAACAAATGTCAGTGTCGTATTTGTTGAAATATGCAGATGGATTCCTCAAGTTTCTGTCTTCCTGCACAAAGAGTGAAATAAAGGCACAGATGTGCTTTACTCCAATGCTCAACTCCAGAAGTGCATTAAAAATCTTTATGGAGATCTTATGTATAGTCATAACTGTAGCCTCTGGACACTAAGCTCAATAACAAAACAACCATGCTTAAGTCTGTGCTGTAATTATACTGCTATGGCTACAGCTCCTGTTTGTCCACCATACACCATCAGCTTCCCTTCTGCTCTGAAAACAACCATTTGTAAATATCAGTGAAACCTAGTAGGAAAGCTGGATAACGACACAGGCTGCCACTGGCTGACCAAAGCCCAGTGTCCCAGTCGGGTCTGTGAGCTGAAAGATGACCACAGACGAGGCTGTGCAGAGACGCACCCTGTGTGGAGTGAAACAGTCAACAGCACGTGGAATACTGGTCCTCTGTCGTCTGCTCAGGCACAGGATGAGGGATGCCAGTCACAGAGCACTTGGCTCTTGCCAGGGGTGATGGGCACTGCTCCTCCGTGTGCAGCCAAGTGTCCTCTTTCCCTCACTCACCTCTCAAGAGCTCACATAGCCAGAAATTCAGGCAGTACTGTTAAAGATGGAATTGCTCCTTACACTTGCACTTCATCATGTGAAGTATTATTCTCCTGAGACCATGAAAGCCTGGGGGCCCTCTACAATAAAGCCTCTCAGTTACAGTAAAAAGAACTTTGCAAATATTAATAAAAGCCATTACCTAACAATCTGAAATATTTAGAGGCTAATCTGGTAAGATTAGTATAGTAGCAAATCTCAAGGGCAGCTGATTTATGAAAGATGTTAAACAGAGTAATATGTCTGTATCTAAGAAAATAATTCTCCCCCCTGCTGTTAAATACACAAGTGGTATACTGTAATTCTTACTATCATTGAATGGCTTTTTGCAGGCTAGCAGTGCTGTGTGATCTATTAACAGCTCTATATTTAGCAACAGTGAATGAAAATTATATAGCTTCCATATTAACTCAAAAGATAAACAACTTTTTATTACAGTGCAAGTTCATGGCTATTTAGGGTCAGCAACTTGAAGAAAAAAAACTATTAATCTGCATTTATACTGACATAATAAAAATTCATGGGAAAAATAATCAGGCAATTTAATGTTTGGAAAGACTGCGTTTGTCCCCCAAGCATTTTAACATTAAGTGTTATCCAGTGTAAACAAAATGCCATATATTCTACAAACACTCATTTGAAACCAAAGCCCTCCCACCAAGGTCCTCACACAATAAACTTCTGTATGCTGACTAAATGCCAGAAATACTTACATTCAATGCCTTCATTAAGTCTAATGTGTGCTTAGAAGTCCGTTTGTCCGACCTTTACCTTTGGTAAAAGATTTTTGCTATACAGAAAATAAAAAAATATTTCTCAGAGGAGATAAATGGCCAATTTTTGAAGTGAAAGTAAATTGAGGTACTGATGTCAAAGCAGATGGCCTTCAATTGCGAACTCTTTTGGCATGGTGAAAAAAGGAAGCTCTTACTTCATGCCTGCTGGATAAAGACTCACAGGTTAAACAGGTCATCAGTGCACTGTAAGGTACACACGTTGTGGGAAATGTCGGGGAGAGAAAAAAAAGAACGTTTTAGAAAAAGAATGTTTTGGGACTGGAAGAGGCCCACTGAGCTACTGATCTTAACTCTCTAAAAAAAAAAAAAGCAGCTTCTCAAGTCGTAGCCAGTGATGTGCAAGCACAGACAGACCCTCCAGCTCTAGCTTCCATGCCTGGTTCAGCACACTGAGTACTAAAAAAAAGAAAAGACAGAAGCTGATACAGCCCAAAAAAATCAGAAATCTATCTGGTAAGAATTAAACATTCCAAATAAAATTAACTGATTAAAAAAAAATGTGAACGGGCATTCTGAAATTTATGCTGTATTAGCAGTCTCCATGGAGAACACTTGTAATAACCCTGACATGTTTTTCTTTAACTGATAGATTTTTGTTGCTTTCCAGTGCATCATAATGCAGTTATGTGTACACATACACACAGGAACAGCTAGATTACACACCTTTAATCACTGAAAAAAAATAGAAAAATAGCATGTAGTTATTAAAAAGAAAAAAAAAAGAACAGTATGAAAATGTACACATGTATCTTTATGTTTTCGTTTAGTATAAAATCATTTCATTTACTATAAATCCTGTATTTCAGGTTGAGCTAATTCCTCTTTGCAGTTAAATCCCTGATTTTGTAAGTTTAACAAGATTTTTACAACACAACAAAGAGCCTTACAAATGTCATCAGAGTAAGCCTTATGAGGATAGCCGCATGGATTAAAAGCAAGCCTGACACATTTTTGCTAAGAGCAAACGGATGTCTCAGCTGCCAGTGTTGATGCTTTAAGCATTAACATTTTTTTAACTATTTTAGCACTCATTAAAAGATGTAAGAAGAGGAATTATGACAATCTATACAAGAATTTCATGGAGTGTTAACTAACAAAAGGACAAGCTGTGACACAGAGATGCAATATTAAGTAAAATGAACAGGTTCTGAAAACCACCCACCGTAGTTTAATGGAGGAAATGTAATTTATTTATTCTAAAAGAAGGGCCTAGTTCTCGTGTTAAAGCAAGTCTGCTTAATAGACCAGTTATCCTGAAACTGTCACAATGGTTGCAAAGCTCATCAGTTGCCAAGATTCCTTATGAAAAGCAACATACAGAATTTCAGCAATTCAAGAAACTGGGATGATATAACAGATCAAATGAAAAACTGAATGAAATCTGCGCAATGTACCAAATCTAACATCTCGATTAGAAAAGTAAAAGAAGTCTGTTGACTCCTGCTGGAAACATACAGTTCTGTATCTTTTTGATAAATATATTTGCCAAGTATAAATGTGGCAGAAGAAAGCTTTCAACTAGACTGTGGATGCACTGCAAGAAAACAAAACCTAAGACAGATAATACACAGGACCTACAATGCAACAAAATTGGACACTGGGGGGTTGTAATCATTGGGCAGAACGCAGCCCTCTTCTTGGATTTCCTCTTTTAAAACACATTAAACACAGGCATATAAACAATTTATATAATGATCACTCAGAGAAGAATGTTAGTTTGTTTTTTAAATGCTTCCCTTTCATGACAACTAGGCCCCAAGGTATTTAAAGGCATCAGCTTATGAAAACAAAGCCACTTACTTTCACTATTTTGAACAAAAAGAAAAGCAGAAAATGGTAATCCTGTGGCATGAGACAGGATGTGACACAGGAAAGAAATGTCACCTGTTCTACCAGAACCTCTCATAAGAGAGCAAAGCATAAACCAAGCAGCTTTAGACAATGTTTTCAAAGCAATTAGCATTGTATTTAAGGCACCTTTAATAATGCTTTCAGAAAACCTAGGCCAAGTTATTTCAGTCAGTAGCAACAATTACTGTAGCTAAATTTTCTAAAACTTTTCATTTTTAGCTTTTTTCAACCTTGTTAAGGTTAGTTTATGAGAAATACGTGAAAAATAAAATTGGTTCTAAATGTTGCAATACATATAAAAATCAGAAAGCACATGAATAAAAGCAGCAATTCTGCATTTCTAAAGGAAAGAATCACTTGTTCTTCATCAGTTTTGCCATGATTTTTATGTATTTCAAGATGGGTCAAGTAAGACCAAGAGGATGACAGCTGTATTCAAGCTAACTTTAAAAAAATGCTTAATTTGAAAGCTGATTAGAACTATGCTAACCTTTCAAAGTAAGGAAAGATAAAAGATAATCGTTACTGATACATATGTCTGATACATATATGTATATATCTTAATAACTGAGCAACTTGTATGCAACTTTGGTGATTACTCCTACATAACTATCCTAAAAATGAATATTTGTAATTAAACTGAACTATTGATTTGACCAGAGGGAACACTGAAAATAAAGTATTTATATTCACTGTTATAGTTTTTTAGTCTCAATGCTTTAGGAGAAGAAGGGTTGAAAGAATTTTAAAACTTAAAATACGCCATTCTAGCAGCTGGAGATAACTACAGCATGAAGCTGTTTTCGCCATGATTATCTTCCAGATCATTATACTGCACGTATTTTGTAATGCTCTGAAAATACAGCAAGGTTGAAGAACATGCTCTGTAGTCTGATCGATATATTAAATTCGCTGTAAATCACTGTCTCACTGTCAGAAACTGCATGCAAATGTACTCTAACTGAATTAGTGATGCTACAATAAGCATTACACACCTCTCCCTCTCCAAAGGCTGACTGAAAACTTGACTTTCCTGCCCATTTCTTTCCCCCAGTATACATAGATTTTTTCATTTTATTAATACAAAATACTAAAGAATAATTTTTGGCCTAATGAGAAGAAAAAAAATCAACTACTGATTTAAAATACAAACATAAATTTTGTTGAAGGAAGTATTTTCAGATTTTTGACAAAACAGAGATTTTCTATGCAATGCAGATATATTATGGAGAAAAAAAATGAAATTGAAAAAAAAAATTGAATCCTTTTAGAAAAACTTCCTGATCATTTTAGAGAATATGATCAATAAACTTTGGTAAAATGTTTGTAAACAAACTCCAGTCACAAAAAAATTAATAAGTGATCACGTAATGTCATAAAGAGAAAGCTGGTCTTTTGTTATTTAATGGTATGAGAAATTTAATTATTAAAGATTTCATTTCCCTCCATCCACGATAAAATCAGTCACAGAAAGCATTATACCTCATTATATCAAAGTACTTAACCACTTTAAGAACCTGAACATAATAGAAATCTGTATTAAATGTATAAATAAGGTAACACATGTAACCATTTGCAGAAGTTCTATCCATATGGACCACATCTTTTGAAAACTAGAAATTTTGTATACAAACTTATTTTTCATTTTGCACTTTTATATTCTAACATCCCAAAGAATGACTAGGTTCCGGTGGACACTGGAGTTAACGCAGACCTCTGACAACTGCTAACATCCCTCATCCCTGTCTCTCTCACACCGTTACACAATGTTGTAGCTCTGTAATGAACCAAGGGAGATGACAGCTCAGATGCCCACCTGTTTGAAACCCCCCTGAAGTCCATCAGAAGACCATGTATACAATTGCAGTTTGACCCATTGCCTTTGCAAAGATGGTAATCCTCTAATTTCCTCCTCTAATTTCTGTATAACCGAATTTGCAAAGACCTATAGCTGAATAATACTACTTCTTAATATCCCACAGTGATGAGATCATGATGCACACAGAGATGCATTTTTATGTCACATTTATGTTGCATCCTAAACATTATCATAGAATCACAGAATGGTTTGGGTTGGAAGGGACCTTAAATACCATCTAATTCCAACCCCCCTGCCATAGGCAGGAACACCTCCCACCAGACCAGGTTGTTCAAAGCCCCATCCAGCCTGGCCTTGAACATTTCCAGGGATGGGGCATCCACAGCTTCTCTGGGCAACCTTGTTCCAGTGCCTCACCGTGCTCTGAGTGAGGAATTTCTTCCTTGTAACTAATCTAAATCTACCCTCTTTTAGTTTAAAACCATTACTCCTTTATTATTCCACTCCACTCCCTGACAAAGAGTCCCTCCCCAGCTTTCCTGTAGGCCCCTTTAGGTACTGTGAGGCCTCTGTAAGGTCTCCCTGGAGCCTTCTCTTCTCCAGGCTGAACAACCTCAACTCTCTCAGCTTGCCTTTGTAGGAGAGGTCCTCCAGCCCTCTAAATCATCTTCATGGCCCTCCTCTGAACTCAGTCCAACAGGTCCCTGTCCCTCTTGTGCTGGGGGCCCCAGAGCTGACCCCAGGGCTCCAGGTGGGGTCTCACGAGAGCAGAGAGGGAGAATCACCTCCCTCAACCTGCTGGCCACGCTGCTTTTGATGTGGCCCAGGATACGATCGGCTTTCTGGGCTGCAAGTGCACACTGCTGCCACCATCCAACCAACATCCCTTTCTCTCAGGGCTGCTCTCCATAAAAACTCCTCTGAAAATCATTTTTTTAAAAGTATATGAGGAAAACTAATTATCCCTATGCAAACAAATTCCTAATACTTTTGATCAAGGAATCCAGGTAGATTTCATTTCCAGCTGTAACAAAAGTACCTCATGGAAACATGTCTCTGCTCAACCATGGAAACTTTCCATTATGTGTAATATTTCCTAAAGAAGAATATACTTTTTGGAGAGGGAAAACAAACAAACACCACAAATTCCTTCAAAATTTGCAGGCTGCTCCCCCTGTACTGCAAGGTGTAACACTTACTTCAGTGTGTGGCCTACCAGCCCAGCTGGCAATGCAGCCTCTTTGAGGCCTTATCTGGACAGTCAAGCTACCGCTGGCTTGAAAGAGTTTATTATAAGGTTGTACCAGGTTGCTTGAGTCCATCTGATTATTTGGCATGAGGAAGGTTGGAAACCCTTCTTTTCCTCAGGGAAGTAACTGCAGTTATACCCTGTCCTGAATTTTGTTGCTAAAACACGCTGTATTAGTGAAGAGAGAATGCAGGCCGACAGGGATTGTCTCCTTCAACTTCCAGTGCCCCCCTCTGCTGGTCCCCATGCTGGCCATGAAGCAGCAGCCTTTTCCATCAGCAAGGAAATGCTGGAGCAAATGTTCTGGAATAAACCATTTCCAGGCACAGACTGTGCGCTTGCAACTTGATTGCTGTGTATGAGAAGAGAAAGGAAAACCACATGGGAACTACAGCCTAACACTTACATGAAACAGCTCCCTGACTGATCTCTGAAATGACAATATGCTGGGATCCTTCTCCCCTTCAGTCAAGACAAATATTCAAGAAGAGGAAGCAACAGACAGCCCACACACCACTGTGAATAGGGAGCCTGTCTAATCCTTGGGTACAAATCACTTTTGAGATTTTATGTGTAAAGCAAGTAACAGCACAGTGTGCTAGATAGGCTCCTCTTGCTCTTGGCTATTGTGGGGATGGGTTGCAAAATACCTCTAGACTTTGGCCTTACCTATGTGTTAATATATGTTAAACACTATGCACAAAATAGGCTGAATGTACTTATTCAATATATAGATACATATTTCAAAATTATCACCATTATCGTCATGTTTATTTCCTGAAAAACTAACTTTTAACTATAAAGTTCATTTTAGCCTCAAACTGGATATATAACCTTTAAATGAAAACTTTACTATTCCTTTTATGACGAAATGTAGACCATGTAGAGCCAAAAGACACTTCAGTGTATTTTAACCCTACCGCTTTCCCAGCCTGAGGGAAGAGGCAGAGGGCAGACCCTCATGCTTGCCAGCCAGGAGCATCCCCAGCCCTCTGCTCAGAGGTTGTGTGTTACAGCCACCAAGTGAGACGAGAGTGCAGAGGCCAGGCATTTCTAAGGCACACAGAGCTGTGCACCTCTCTTGCACAACTCAGTAGGGAACACTAAATGCTGTATAAAGGCTGGCTGACTGGCAGGTAGAAGAAGGATTAAGTGGGACTTCATTTAACACCAGTTACACTTTAGGGGGAATATAAATTGAATAGCCTCATCCCATTTAATTCTCAGAAGTCCAAAACTTCTGACATAAAAAGGATTTAGTTTGTTTGCTGTATTTTCTCTTTTGCCTTTAGAGCTTTAACTTGTTTTCAAATAAGGCTGTCTTGGGGAATTCTTGGCATCCCACTCCATGGGAAGATGTCAACAGAATATATGAAGAAACTTTATTTTTACTTATTTCTTACTGAAGACTATAGAGAGAGTATTACAATATTGCTTATTAAGACCTTTGTCTACAAAAGAAAAATGCTCTAGTTTATATTATGTTGGCAGAAAAACAAAGTTTATATTCTTTTAATTCAGCCTAAAACAAGACATCAATTAATTTAAACCAAAACAATTTCCCAGTTTACACAACAAAGAGTCAAAAGATGGCCACAAAAACTAACTACATCAGTTTAAAAATAAATCAGTTTTTGCTTAAGTTGGAGCAACTTTTGTAAGCAGACAGAGCTAAAATTCTACTCCCTACAGAATAACTTTAACATTAGGTACTGTTGTGCTAATACGGGAAGTATGATAGTGTTAAACCAAATGCAACTTCTATTACCAGTCCATACTGTACGATTAAATGCATTTAGTCATCATCTTCGTGGGCAACAGAAATCAGCATGACCTTGAAATATTCTAGATTTGCAGTGAAGATCATGCATGATGGTATCATTATCTTTTCTGTAAGTCAGAGAAGTTTAAAAGACATTAATTACGTTATAAAGGTTGTTACTCTTTTTAGTGGTTATAAACATTAGAGTCAAACACATCTGAGCTCATTTTTTGAAGACTTACACGTATTTATGCAGAGTAACCACCAAGAGTGCACACTTATTCATTTAACCACAATAAGTACCACCTTTTGAGGGCACCTGGAATTTAATGACTATTTATTTAGTTTGACAACGAGACAACCAAATCACTTATCTTCTACTCCAGGCACTAGGACAGACTCTAGGCACTTTTAATTGCAATATTTAATATCAGAATATGGCAGTAAAAATGGTGATATATAAATTAAATCCATACGTAAAAAAGCTAAGACACCAAGTCAACATTATCTCTAAACTGCTTCTGGCATATATTGCTAAATATTATTTTAACGAGCAACAGTACTTGGAGATCAGAAAATGCTGTATGTGGCAGAGGCACTGCCTGCAGGCCATGGACCCATTTCAGCAACAAATTAGGTCAAGGACAATAAAGTCAACTTCATGGAAGTGATCTGCAGTGTTACTAAAATACATAAAAACTTTCATTTGTTTAGAAAGCTCTTGACCTGCAACTACTGGAGACTAGGGAAGCATTTGGGGAAGATACTGCTACTATGTGTTAGGCCTCCACAGGTACTACTGGAGACACCAACTAGGCTGGCTTTTGACTTGATCCATTACAACCATTCCTACGTGACTTGTGAGCAAAGGACCAAACGCAAACAAAACACTCCCACCGTTTCAGATTTTACAATTATTATGTAGTAATTTTGCTATATAATAACGTAGTCACTTCACCAATCTTTCAGTTCTGTGCACTGCTTCACCAATATAGTTTGGAAACTTCCTTACTTACTGACTATACTTTTTCTTTGTAGATGATGAAGCCTGTCTAAACATTTTTAGAAAAAGACCTTTTCATTAACAAAATGTGAATGAAAATATTGTTTTCTAACTGACTTGTATCAGCTAAGCTGCACAAGCAAAAGGAAACATCTCCTTGCCCTATTATCATTACACAATCTTTATTTTAGGGGATGAACTTATTATTTTCTAATGTTTACACAGTACCACTGTAAAATTATCCTCTGTCATTTTATCTGATAGTTGTTTTTATACCACTGCATGAAAACATGGCTATAGCAACCTTCATAGGATTGGGTCCAACAGTTTTCTATTTTGCGTTATAAGCTTTGAGGAAAAAGACCTAAAATGGACACAAGAGAACTGTAACATGCGCATAATTACAATCACATGTTCCTGGTAACAACTTTCACAAACAGTCCCAAATATCCTGAATGAGAGTAATATGATAAACCCGAAGATTGACTCCTTGTGGTTTGTGGTCTACAGATATCCCCTCAGACTTCACATGACTCCTATCTTATGCAACACATTTCTGGTGGCGACAGGGGTAAGCTAGGGACTACATTTTTTCTTTTATCAGTTTCCTGATGAATCTATAAGTGTTGTGGAAAACAAAAATTACACAGGTTTTATTAGGATGTGATTAGCTTCTCATGACAATATACTGGCTACTACACAATAAAAAACTCCCTGAATGCCCTGCAGTCAGGGAGGAAATAGGCTCATACTACTTTTCTGAATATTAAAATATAGCTATACCATTGAGTTCTCCTATATAAACAGATAAAGCACCAAGTATCGTGCTGTTAGCATGCAAAATGGCAGTAGGTTACAGAAGGTGAAACAACTTATCTCTGAGCAAGTGGCAGGGCTAGAGCTTCCCACATAGTTCACAGCCCAGAAAGTCTAGCTAACACTGACTTGATCAAGATATTTCCAAAGATTAATGACAGTGCAGAAGGATTTCCACTGCTACTTCTCCCTCTCTTAGCAGGGCATAGTTTAGTGCACAACAATTACAGATAAATATTTTCATTTGTAATTGTTATAGTTAGAGAATGCTTCGTAGGGTATGTCTGTCCTGCAAATGGTAACATAGTGTAGAGATACCCAAACTAACTTAAAAAAAAGCTGGTGTGTGCACCTGTATTAATTTAATTCTAACAGCATGACTGACTTAACCTGCTCTTTGACACCAGCAGAAACAAAAAACAAGACTAGACATCTTTACACTATGCCACAGTTTGCAGTGAACACGCAAAATAAATCTGTTTCTTACACTCACTACCAATCTGAAAAAACACATGATCTGAAAAGTCTCAAGGGAAAAGCAAGGTTACTGTAACTGGTTTCATGTTTCTAGCTATCAGTGTGATGGTGCAGACCTCTATACAATGTCAAATGGTAGTGAACAAAACTTTCCAGTAACCTAGATAACCAAATGCTTCTACAACTAATCAAGATGACATATAAGGAGTTGAAACTTTCAATAACTTGACAGAGCATGAGACAGAGAAATGCAAAGTACCATATCAAGACAGAACATTTCCCTAATAATCCTACTCCATCTCCATCTAAAGGGCTGGGCTCAAAAGTGTTTGCATTAATTTCTGAGTGCACATTGTTTCCCCCTCTATCAATTAACCACCACAGTAAGCCATGCTACCAGAACAGAGGACAACTATAAATTACTATGATTTTCATAACATGCAAGTTTACAAGTAAATGATCATTCCAAATGATTGAAAGGGTTTTGTTTTACAAAAGGCACGGAATGCATATTAACTTAATAGATGACAAACTTGAGGCTTATGATGAAAAACTGCCATTGTCTTTTAATCACAGTCTCACAATAAATGGAAATTGGACAGTTTGTCCTGTCCCACAGGACTATTTGTAAGATGGTAATTAGCTCTGTGGAAACCCACACAGACTTGGATGGAAGAGAAGCTGCAAGAGAGAGCAGGAAGCCAGTCTGCACTCATAAAACCAGACTACTAGCTGCAGTTGAAACACCTCTTTAAATAATCCCCTTATTAGGCAGTCTGTTTAGCACATCCAGCAACTCCCACAATATGTATGCTACAAAAGATAGCTGCAAGGCAGTCAGCTACAATTACGTCTTTAGTTCATCAACCAATCTATCCGAGCTAGACTGCATAGCCATATTCAACATAGCAGCAGCAATAACACAATTGAGATTACACCAAGTAGTGATGGAATACGGTTAAGTAACTCTCAGGGTCACCTGCTAAATAAATGCACAAATAAATTCATTAAATAACCATTGCTCGGACTACACAACTGCTGATACATATGACTGCTATTCACTGCTGTGCAGCACAAGAGTAGAGCTATGGATTTCATTACAGTACTATACTATACAGAACATCTTCAATTTACATGCACCAGGAGCAGAGTGCCATGCTTGGCCCAGGGTGACTGTAATGAGAAGGTAGATGTATTTAAAGAAGACAGATATCTAGAGGACAAACTAAAATTAGAAGCACATTCGCATGGGCACTCCATGAATACTAACACACTACTGAAGCCACTAAAAATAGAACTTCCAAGTTTGGAAGGTGACTGGGAGGATAGAGGTATCATTAAACCCGCACCAACTGGAAAAAATCCTGCATCAGCAGTTCGGTAGGAGTAAAAGTCTCCAGTGCAGAAATCTGCAAAAACAGCCTGAACTGAGCAATTATAAAATATTTATCTAATGCCAGTGATGTTGCACAGTGGTATTAGAGGGGAAAAAGCGTTCAGTCTCTGTGCTCTCTGTGTTAGGTTGCAGCATATTAAAAGCTGAGACACCAGTCCCAGTAACATCTTCTGGTATGCCATGGCTTTCACATGTAATTCCTGGAGCAGAGCAACATGACAGCCTCCCATCAGGATGAAAAGTGAATTTATGACCGTTTTAAGGCAAACATTTGAAGGAGTGAGGAAAATCCTAAAGGACATCTGAAACGTGCTACAAGCTAGACCATGACAGGGGATGGTTGGGGGACAGCTGTCATAATCTGGACCGACCGATTCTGTCCCTGCAGCCACTGAGCACAAGGGGTGAGGTTAGCCAGACTGGCACCAACCGCTGGCACACTGCTGCCATGCAGGGGGACAACAGAAGGCAACATCCCAGCAGAGTTTCAGACAGAATAGGCTAAGCAGGCTTCCTGGGGTCCTGGCGAGGACAGACCTACAGTTATTTAAAAATAAATAAATAAATCTTGCTGTTGCAAGTAGTTTACAAGAGAACTCCTCTCAGGGAAACACAGAAGTAAACAAGAAGCTCTTCAAAATCTAGAAGCTTTTGGTTTTTGTAAGGGGTACTGGCCAGCAGTCTAACTGAGGTGGCTGCCCTCATCACTAAAATCACCACAGATACGGTAATCTGAGCAAGGAAATAAATTGTGCTATGACTTTTCTTCTCTTATGATTTCTCCAGGACAAGACACAGAGATAATTTGTACTGCCACTACTCCTAAAGTGCATTTGCATAAATAGAGAAAACGCCCTAGGTCTACACTGCTAAATAGAGAAGAGTCAAAGACCAATGTTTGACCAGCCTCCCACTGTCACAGCAGTGCACAGTTTCACTGTACGTTACTCATTATCTCCTACGTCAAATTTTACATTTTTATTAAGTAACCAGTTTTCCTGTGTGCTGACCTCAATATTCAAGAAAATTTCTGCACAAGACACAACACCGAAGTTCAACCTATAAAATGTACTTCCAAATGCACAACTTGGAACTAAATAAAAACTGCATTCCAAAGAGTCAGGCCATGTTTACAGTTTTTACTCAAATTCCACTTTCGTTAACAACTTATGTCACAATATTTAAACATGAAAGCGGATGTGTTTTTTTTTTTAAAGGGAGTAAAAACATTTTACAGGGTTGCAGCTGTATTCAAGAACATCCACTTTTCTTTCCAGTACCTTGTTCACTGATCAGCAGGCAAGATTTCAGGGAATGCAACATTGCCAACACTTTGCTCCTGTTCATTTACTGTATAAATATAGTTCTGCCAACTTTAAAATATCTGATTTATTGGAAAAATAGCCCTAAATCTCATCCAGGAAAGCATCCTAAAAACACTCTAATGAAATGCTCAGATCTAGAATTAAAAGCATACAAACGTGACACATGGATTTACACGGTATCTTGTGCATCTGAAGTAACTCATGAAATTAACTTCTTGTGTCAGCCCACTGTAAAAACTTACAAGGACAGCTTAATTTCTTTCTAGCTATGATTTCTCCCCTGCACTCTCCAGCAGATGGCCACCAAGATGATGAGGGGGCTGCAGGCAGCACACGAGGAAGGGCCAGGTCAGATGCTACGCGTCTCACTGCTGCCAGCAGGGAGGCTGTTGCAAAGACAGAGGCAGTCTTCTCCAGGACGCAAATGACAAGGCAAGAGGCAACAGATGCAGGCTGGAATATGGAAAAACCCCAGCTGGGCATACTTACACTTTTATTTATTTATTTATGTTGACAGGAAGGTGGTCAAATACTGGAGCAGGGCCCAGAGCAACTGTGCAACCTCTTTCACGGGAGATGCTCCAAGCTCAGCAGTCTGCATAACCTGATTTTACTGAACATGGCTTGAGGAGGGGGTTGGGACTGGATAACCTCCAGAGATCCCTTTCAACTCACATGATTCCATGATCTATGGTACTTGTCAGGGAGTGGGATATGTAACTAAAGCAAAATGTCTAGGAAGATGTAGTAGCCCCCGGGATTGCCTCTCCTAATAAGCTCCTTGTGTTTGTACCATCTTTGGAAGAGGAGCAAAATCATTCTTAAGCATCACAGCAAGCTCCCAGAGCACAGCTCCTGATTTATGATCACTTCAGCCAGAACAATACTTTGTTGAAAATCAGGAGACCTTCCTTCAGCCTCTCTCCAGTTCCAGCTCACATCCCCAGCTTTCAGCCATTCCCTCACTCAAGTGCCTCCTCCTCCCTACCAGCCATGCCACCCTTCCTGCTTTTTCTCTCTTCTTCTTTCTTCTCCCACCTCTAAAATGATGCTTTTCCCCACATCCCAGGGAGCCAAAGGACAGCGGCAGGGAGGGATAAAGATGGGACACAGCTCAGAAGTGGTACAAACAGGCAAACGCTTTCTCCTCTGAGCCCTTCTGCACAAGCAGGTACATACTGATTGCTCCCCCCAGCCTCCCTGCTGGCAATGGTGACAACTCACTGCCTTTGGGTTAGGATGCAAAATCCTCTAAATGGGCTGATTTTGGCTGCTTGGGAAACAAATGTTGCCTGACTGTTAATTCTCTCTCTCTTTTTTTTTTTTTTTTTTTCCTGGAAAAGTGAGCAGGCCAAGACAGACATGTCCCACTGGGTTCAGCCCACAGCCACAGATTTCAGGACTGTAGCTGGGTTTGTAATGGAAACTACCTGACAACAATCCTACCTCTCATGAGGGCTGCACTAAAGCCATCCAAACAATGACATACAGCCATGCTAGTGAATACACTCTAACCTTTTTTCAGTTTGTTTTCCAACTCAAGTAGGAGGTTCACAAGATTTTTTTCCCAGCATTTGGATATCAACCTGAGAACCAGTGTAGCATTTACCAACTAAACCGTCAACAACAACATCATCTGCACAAAGTAAAGGGAGTAGAACTTATAATATCCCCTAAAAATGCCCCAAAAATATCTGCTCGCTTTACTGAAAGAAAAGAATATTTAAGCTTTAGTAGAGATCTATGTTTTTGGAGGAAAGGGTCCAGAGGAAAATTACATATTTGTGGTTTAGCTGGGAGTCATGATGTCTCTGCATATGTATAACACGTGGTTGCAGATTCATAACAAACCAAGCTTTCAAACAAAAAAATGTAAGTTTTCAAAACTTAATCTCTAAAAAGAGAGTAATTTATTTTAACCTGGTTTATTTATATGGTTCTTGAAGTCAGCAGCGCAATTATGAAACTCTTTGTTCTAGAAAGCATGCGCAGACATTAAGCAAAAAAACCCAAATCAAAACACAAATGGGAAGTGCAGTGCCTATCCTAGCACTGACCCCTTGCAGCAGGTTCCTCAAATGAGATATTCAAATTCTGCTTCCCCTTTCTGTGGATTACTCTATTTTACATTTAAAATGCCTGGCTACACAAGCATAACTGACTGTATGGAAAGAAAGCTTATTTAGAAGCTGCTAGACACAGCGTGAAAAGAATTTTCATGTGTTTAAGAAAATATACAAAACCAGCTATAAGCAGGCTAGGAAAATCCTTCAAGGTCTGGCTCACGCTTGATTTATACTTTATCATTACCCATTTTGGCGCAAATAATGCATATACTTTCTGTGGCAAAAAAATGACAACTTTTGTGTCAAATCTTAGTGAAATCTTATTTCCTCAGTATATTATGGATGTTGCTCCAGTTAGCAGGGACGTTGCAACCAGCAATGCTTCACTTGAGCTAGAATAATCTCACCCTCCATTTAAAGGAAAGAATAGCCTAGTGTGGCATAGTAATGTTATCACCTATGCTAAAATACATTTTTATGCTCCACAGTAACCCAGAAGAGTAAAACCAAAAGACTCCACGCCACTTTTAACAGAATAAAAGGATTATGTTCTAACTGAAACAGGGACAAAAGGTATAACACCTAATAAATTTGCCTTTAGAGTTCTTTGCTTTGGCACACAGACAGACCACATTATCTGATACTTAATGCTACATATTGGAAATTACTGATTCCCTGACTGGCAGTAAATTTAAATAATTTAGCTATGATTTTTTTTTCTTTTTTGACATTTCACTCCCTTTTAGTGGCACCAAAAGGTCTACAGAAAGTAAACAGACACCACACAGCCCCTTCCCCACAAAATTCTTACAATATCAGTGGTGAAAATCTTCAGTCTCTTCACCTTAAACATCACCTATGCGTCCCCAACTACTTCGACAATCAGGGAAACCGAATGCATAGAAATAGCAAAAACAACTCAGAATGAAGACTGCAGAAAAGTCAGGTGCAATGGAAAAAAAAATAGATAAAAAAAAAAGCCCCCTTGTGCCTTCCTGCCTGCTTCATTCTCGTTACAGTGCATTTAACGACACTACTAGCTACCACAAAAACAGCTGCTGTATTTCGTTGTTGCACTTCACTGTTTGACTACAACCTGTAACCACTTTTTGAGTTTAAGCTCTGAATCTGTTATTTTACAATATCCATTAAATGGGGTTTTGCATTAAGTATGAAATCATGTAATATCACTGGTTTATTTGGTTTCTTGATGTTTTAATTCTCTCTAGTACTGTGGTTCACCTTATTCATCAAGGAGATTACAAATTTAATAATTCAATTCAAAGGAAGAGATTTTAAATTGTCGAAATAATTATCTCATCATAGCAGTAAATGTTATTAAAGAAAGTGAGATCTATATATCAGACCCATAAATTTCTGGTTTCTATATATAGTTAATATATTCCTGAGGGAGGACCATATTTATTGAGCATAAATTCATGTAGTTGAGTATTTGTTTGATTTTCACTGCATCAAAGAATTGTGTTACTACCTTTAAAGCTTGTTTTTTCGATGGTTTTCTGTGTGTGTTTTTTTATGTAAAGAGTGAAAACTGAAATTAAGCTCAGAAAAATATTGTGCTAAAGAAGTACATCCACCAAACCTGAACAGGCCTGATTCTTATTCCACATTGGGTTTATACAGTAACTTAACCAATGCCAGCTGAGCTACTCTCAACTTTGCCATGGTACATCAAATGAAATTCAGAAAGGATTTACTGATTCCACATCTGTTGTATATCAAGAATCTGAAAAGAAACACTATTGTGAATTTACGTGAAATCCCATGCACAAATGTGGTGAGTAAAACATAAAGGACTCACATAAATGGGACAGAAAACCCACGTATCTTTAATTACCCTTTGTCTAAAATGGACAAGATAACATGAAGTTTCTTATTTTCCCCCCACGAATTCTCCCAGAATTTCACAAATTCTACGCTGATGTTCTGTGTTACTGTGGAAAGAGATGAGAAAACACCAAGGGGAAGGCTTTTTCCTAAAGCTGCACTTCTGAATAACTAAGCCGAATGCACGCGTTAATAGTTTGATGAGGAATAGCACCAAGTCTGGGTGCTGCGTTTCCTCAGCAGTTTATGGGATGTTCCCAACTCGAAGCACGGAAACCAGAGAGGACTGCAAACAGACACCAACACATTTATGAAGTCAGCTCAGAGATTTGTTTTCGCCTGGTGTCGCAGGCTGTCCTGGAGCTAGCCTGCCTCTTGACCTGCTGCAAAGCCACTTTCCCTTGGAAAGATGCTGCTCCACACTCCCATATGCTGGTCCAGCTCGTTCTTTAAAAATGAGACAACTTCTGCTATTCTGTCCTGAAGCACAGCAACTCATGGCAGTGAGCACTGCCACAGCTCCAGTCTGATGGCGGCTATGCAAACAGATCCGCGCACAACTGGCTCAGGCCTATTAGGGCTGACACGGCACAGTTTCTGCTTGGCAGTCCTACTTACCTCTAAATATCCTGGCTTATAAAGCCACTCAGGGACAACCTGTCTTGTTGCCAGGAGGACTTCATTTATCACCCGAAGGGCTGCCACATGTCAGTAAAATCTGCTGTGGCCTTTCGGGAAGAAATGAAGGTTCATCAGTCTGACCTGAGCCTGATGTAGCTGGTTAGCGGATCCTGCCTGCTTGCCATATCTTATACAACATCTGCGGGGGGAGGCGGTGGCAGCAGAAAGGGAAGGAATAATGTGCACTAGTGAAGCCAGATGTGTTGGCACCACCATGTGAAAACCCGAAGGTTCTGCTTATTCACAGTGATCCTATTACACTGCACAAACTGTTCCAACTTTTGCCGTGTATAGCTTTTGACAAGGGGGAACGTAAGGGTAGCAGTAGCCTTTGCAGCAGGTACAGGGAGAAAAAGTGGGAAGTCTGATTTAGGAAAACACTACTCAGTTCAGCATAAACCCTGCAACAACAAACTCGACCAGGAAATAAAAAAAAACACTTGACTCAGCAATTTTTCAGACTGGGTCAGGACCTGCATCGTTGGGCTAATACTGTTTTTATCAATTGTTGGTACCTCATAAACCAGAATCACAACAGCAGGCTCTAAATCAACATCAAAAGGAGTCATAATAAGATGGTGTAGCAGTGTTAAACCCACAAAAATACATAGATTACTAGCCTACAAATCACAGGCTGCTAAAATACAATTTGACAAAGTTAAAAGAGGACCAACAAATCAAAGTTTAACAAAAGAAGGTAAAGCTGGAAATCATGTCAGTGGCAATGGATTTCATGGTGAAGAGATGATTAAATTCCTTTCACTTTTTCTTTACAAATTTCTAAATTATTAAATTGGAAGCACTAGAGAATGTAAACAGATGTAAAAATAATAGTTGCTTAAGATGACAGAAATCCTCTGTGGGAATTTGTTTGGTAATAGAGGTAAATTTTTAATATAGCTTGACATGTAATCATTACAAAGTGCTAGGTTCTCCAAAGAGAAAGCTTAACCAACATTTATGTCTTCCATTTTAAACTCAATTATGTTAATCAGCTGCAGTAAGTAAAGAAAATGTATACATGGTGATGTTGCAGTAATCTTGTTATGGTAAGAATCTGAGAAATCAGCAACACTGAAAATCAGACAACTGTGCAAACTACTGCAGTCCAGCACAAACTGTTGGAGCTTTGTTACTAAAGGAGCTTGAGCTGTTTGCCCAAAATTTCCTACCACAATGTGATAGAGGAAGCAGTTTAAATCACTCAAGAAATATTAGAAAAGGAGGAGGCTGGAATTCAAGGTTACTGCTGGAAGAAGAAAATAGCAGTATTACCAACGACAGATCAGGGGGAAAGGACTCAAGTGTTTCCTCACAAGGGCTGAAGTTCAGCATCATTTTAATTCTCCCTGAGAGTACAGGAGTCTGGACTGGCAGTAATGAACAGAAACTAATACTACTCTGTTGGAACAGAGTAGTATTACACAAAAGAAAGATACCTGATCTCACTTCTTATTTTTGTCTGTTTATTAGTATACTATGAGAAAAAAAATACATGGGCTATGAAGGAAGCAGAATTTTAGTGTTGCTGTGGACATCACTGATATATTTCTGAAGTATTTCTGAGTAACAAATAAAAAATACTTTTCTATAAAGAAGCAAAAGGGATAAAACTCATTTGTCAAACAAGTAACGAGCTATATGCTGAAATAGCTATTGTTTATAATTTCACACTTATCCAAAAAAAATTGATATACAAGATGAAACAAACGTTATGTTCTTTTAAACACAAGTCAGTGGCTGACTTTTTACTACAATCACTCCAATACAAAGAGCTGAGGCAGGCAGAGGCAGAAATCAGAGGCAGAAATCAGAAAATAAGCAATAAGTATTGCTAAGAAATAATTATAGGTGAAAATGATGAGGCAGTTCTGTATTTTCTAAATAAAACTTCATATATACATGAAGTCTGTAAACCTTCATGGATACATCAAGTCTGAAATGTTGGAGATGTGAAAAAAAGAGAACAGAAAATACCATTTCTTACCACTTTTCTTTTAGGCATTTTTCCTACACCATTCATTAGGCATTATGACCAGATAATTCAATAGAGAAGAAATCATGGGGTAAAAAGTGAGTAAACCAAAAAGATCCTGAAAAACTAACTGAATTAGTTACATGCAAAGCAGTATCTGGACAGAGATACTCTACTTTCAGAGATATTCTGGAGCTACACTTGCACATGAAATGAAAACATCTTCTACAATGAAAGTTTCCATGACACTTCTGTGTCAGATATAAACACAGCCAGTAAGGATTGTCCAGCTCCCTAGGTGCTTAAGACAAAGAATCATTGCCTTTCAGTATTTCTTCAACAATACTCAGGTTTCCAAAAATAATGGCCTGAATTCAGTTCTGAATACCAGGAGTATATGCATCAACACTTCTCAGTACAAGGCTTAAAAAAAAAAAAATCATCCACACTTCAAATCGGAAAACACCATATCCATAAATAATTCTCATGGTTGATTACTTTCACTGCCAGAAAACTAACTCTGTGCTTAACTTCATAACTTACAGTCATGTTTCTTTTTTTTTTTTTTTCCTTAATAAATAACATTGCCTGGTTATCCTTTTAGACCTTATATCACCTCCTTTACGCAGATCATACCTACTGACATCTGGATGTTAAAGCCAGCCTCAAGTACTCTAGAAGTGGCTTCTGTTGGCAGATACCAAATAAATACTATTTTCCTGTCTCTGACTGTTATTTCCATGCATCTGAGAATGGTATTTCCCTTGTTTTAAAGTGTCTCAATGAGATTTGTGTTCAAGTAGTTATTTCCTGTCATCACAGGCTTTTCGAAGTCACTATTTTCCAAAATGCAGGCACTCATCTTTTAAGACCAACAGTCTTTCTTAAATTTGTGACTCTACAGCTCCTTAGTCCCAAAACATCAACCTGATACCATTTTTTGTTTCAATCTGTAGATAAAAATACTGAACCAGACTTCTTTAGAACTCCTCTACAGAAAATCCCATCACATGATAACTAACATTTTACACTTTCATTGTGGTTATCAGTTTTTCTAGTACTGCTAATAAAAAATATGCTGATCTTCCCTAACAACAACAAAAAAGAGCACATACTACAGAAGTAAAACAGATGCCTTACAGATGGCAGTTGATGCTATGAGCCAGATTTGTGACTTCATTAAAAGGATGTCAAGTGCACTTGGAAAAATCTATGTCTTAAAAAAATGTGCTGCACCCAAAAAGTGTTTTTCAAATGACTGTATGTTTCAATATGCTTAGCTAACTGTAAATATAACGTATCCATATCAAGCAATACAACATTTCTGTATCATAATGAATTACGATGGATTTCTTTAATTTGCAAGAACTTAAAAGGGCTAGATATCTGGATTTTGATTTAATTACCTTTGTTTCCTGACACCTGACTAGTGAGGGTAATCACCAGTAGTTTAGATTTCTCATACATGAGTTCAGAAGTTGCTGTCTTACCTTAGTTCAAAATCATTCTTCTAGTGGAATTTCCTAATAGATAATTCAGATGAAGAATTTAGCTCCCTCAATAGATGCTTAAATGCTTCATCTGTGAACCTTCTGTAGGTATGTCAATTCCTGAAACAATAATCTTATGTCTCAAATACTTCCATAAAGGCAGTAGAAAATATAATCATTTCTTCTCAATTTTTGTGCTTAGTAATTCACAGAGATTATTTTCAGAGATTCAAATCAAGAAATGAGATGAAAATATTTTCATGCCTCCTTAATTTCAGAGTTCTATCCCTTTGAAAGAAAGAATTCTGATTTGGTCTTCCCCTAATTCTTTCCTCATATGCTATGCTCTTCCAGATCTTTGGTTCCATATCTACATTTAAAAAAAAATCAAAACATTCGTGACTAATTTTAAGACTCCTCTGCCAATGCCAGAACTTCTTAAGTGTATATGAATACAGATTAAAATTGAAAGACTTTTTAAAATGTCATCCTAAGATTTCTTAACAGCATAATGGCACTCACCAAAAACAAAACAAGCAAACAAACAAAAATCAAGTCAGATATGAAATAGTTATAAAAATGGTATTCTTGTGAAGCTAAAAATAGGTACATTGATTGTTAAAAAGTTTAGCCCTGAATTCTTTCTTGTCCTGATGAAATAACTAAATGCTAAATTTTTCTACTAATTATGTACTAATTGGACACCTGCCCTGGAACTACAAAAACAGTGATCTGTAATTTTTCTTTTTTTTGACCATGTTCTGTTTTCTCTGATAAGACAAATGGAAAATTAGTTCCAGTGGTTTAGATTGTTTTTCAAACTCCATTCCTCTAAAGAAAAGAAAAAAAAAAACTTGCTCACATAAAAGCTATAATGTGTTTACTCACAGACTGAAATCTAAAACTGATTCAATACAGCTTTGCTGCTTTACTCTGACTGGAGGGAAAGTATCAAAAAGGTAACTTGAAAGGGTTTTTTTTACCCTAAAGTATCTTTTTTAGTCTCAAGACACAAAAGATAATTAATTGAAGAGGCCATAAAGTACTCTAGAAAGGAATAATATTATATATGTATTATTTTAGAAATAAAGCTAAGCTAAAACTGACACCTTTAAACCAAGTCACTTTTAGAAGTGAGATTTAATCAAGCTAACTAGGAAGAATAAATAGGAAGAAGCCTGAAAGAAAAGAGAAAGTTTTACTGAATTCTAACTTCAGAAAACTGCCATTCAGCAATGAATGTGCAATGTTCATAAAGACAAGTAACTAAAAATCTACACTGGCAGAAGATAAAGAAAAGCACTGAGATTGTCTTTGAGAAATTGTCCAATCAATTAAACTACATTTCTGCTTTCCCATAAAGATTGCATTTGAAAAAATGTTTTTAGAACTATTTCTTAAATCATACATATTTATGTTAACTTGACAAGTTCCTTTTTCAAAACATCTGTTATTTTCTGGGCTATTAGAAATTAATCAGTGGTAGTCAACTCACGAAAAAATACAGATAAAGTCAGAATTTTATATTCATGGACTTGTTAATATTTTTAAGCACATACACTTTATCATACATAATAAAATTTGTTTACAAGGGTTAATCTTTACCATTCTGACACGTACAAAACACTGTAATCTGTGACTACAGCTGAATTGCCTTTCTCTGTACACTTCCCTTTTCACTATTAGTACTTCCTAGTACGATGTAGTATTACCACCCATCAGAGATCACTGCTTCAGAAAAGGCACGTGATAGCAATGCGAGAATAAGAGGTTGAGCTTGGTGAATGGGCAGCATGCACTGCAAGGATTTCAGGGTTACAGCTGGCTGGCTCGGGGCATGACTGCAGGAGTGATGGCAAGGGATGAGAGCAAACCTTGGCCAGGGCTGGAAAAAGCCCGCATGGGAACATCTCGGGGTGCAGGGGGAGGCCAGGAAGAGAGGACAGGCGCCTGGCTGAGCCTGGACAGCCAGCTAGGCACCCGACGGGAACCTCTTCAGCTCAGTAGCTTACCTATGACTTCGCAGGCCTAAAATCATTACCTTTGCAAAGTTTTAAAAACAGTTTCTCCTTTTCAGACCACATTTACCATTTTCCTCCAACACAAGAACGAGAAACAATGTGGCCTTCACTACTGCAATTATGCAAACAAGGAACTTTCGCAGCAAAGTTAATTGGAAAAATCTTTTTCAGGCAGATACACTGGCAGGGTTGGCGGAATAATTGAAAGTAGAAATTGAACAAGGACAGAATTTTGTGCCTGCTGTCAAACTCCTGGCCTGTTATTTCTGTATCATGAAAAGTTTCTAGCAGGTCTAGAACATGCCATTTTTTCCCAGACGGGGTAAAAGATTTTGCTTTATAATCCTCTGACTCAGTTGTATACCTTGGTAACAAAGCATGGAATTTGTGCTGATTTACGTAACTGTACCCATCTGTCAGCAAAGTTGCAATTGTCTGCTTGCATTTCTGATCGTACATTCACAAACATATAATCACCGTATATGGAATAGCTGGTTTGCCAAAGAGGATCTGGACCCTAATATTGGTTTGAATTACTCAACAGAGCTAAGAAATATGATCACATGAATACAATTTAGATATTTGTTCTAACAGAGTTCTTCTGTGTACTTCAGCTCTTCCACTTCATCAGTTTATTACTGGTTTTTATTCTTCTTCCCTGGGAGGTTCAAATTCACAAATGTACTCTAACAATAATTACAGGAAGGCACAGATGAACTACTCTAAAGAAAGATTAGCACTATACACATAACCACAGCTTTCAACAATTGCACCTCTTCCCTTGTCTTCTGTCACTTCACAATGCATAAATTTTGGCTGGGATAAAATAATGCCCATAACTCTACTCTTCGTGTTTAACCAAATTTGCATGTGAAACCTCCAACCCTTTGAGACTGCCTAAGAGAGCTTTTTCAAAGATTCGGTATTTCATTTTGAACTGTGGTTTGTTTGTTTTCCATTTACAATTATTATTAAAAGGAAAGAGCTGTTTCTTTCCCAGACATAAAACAGTTAGATTAGTCTAAAAAGGTCACAATGACTAACTTACATTAGCTAAAAATGAAAAGGAGAAAAACTAACCAGAAGAAAAAGCAAGCAGACTGCCAAGTGCTTCTGTACCAAATATATGTGTTTATTTAAAACAGTGAGGTTACTAGTTTGTCTGATGACAACTTCCAAGACTGTGCATGGGGATAGAAAAACAAGATGGACAGGATATGCAGACACCTTGGGTATGGCATATATTCTTGTAACAGAGACACCCTTGGCATTTTATTCACTGTCTGAAAAAAACAGCTCCAACTACTTAAAGATCAAAGTACTTATCTTTTTCTACTCGTTTTTAAAAACAAGGAAACAGAAAACACACACAAAAAAAAGAAAAAGACAAGCCACATTTTTTAATGCTTTCCATGAATGTTGGAGTAGGGAACATACAGTTCTAGAAATAAAAGGAGGGGAGCTTTCTGCACCTACCTATCTTTTCTACAGCAGAACGGAATCTCATACACAAAATAAAACAGGATAAAATAAGCACCTCAGTAAAAACAACACTAACTTTACTGACATTGGTCTGTCTCTTTTTGCAACATATGCTGTTACATGAAATTCTGCAGGTCTCAGAAAGTCATGAGCAGTACTGGAAATAACTCCTCCTACACACTGCTCAAAAAAACCCCAAACACCTGGCGCAGACAGCTCATTGATGGCAGAGCAATAGCTCAGAGAAGATGAGAACAGTACACACTGCTCTAGGTGACCTGTTGGGATATTACATCTCACAGAATTCTGGTGGAGCACCAGAGTATAAAGAAACTGTCTTGCCTGAACATATTACCGTTTGATTTCTCTGAGCTGCTATTTGTATTTGTTATTTTGTATTTTCCCCTCAATTTTCTAATCTGGTGTCTACTGTATAAAGTAATTAAATGTTCCTACCAATATTGGGATGCTTCAAGAGACGACAGATTCTAGCTTCTCTTTCCAGTTTCTGGTGATCTGCAACAAAAGAAAGCAGAAAGTTGCTTTTAGAATGAAGATGAACACAATTTGGCATATTTGCTTTATGAAGAAAAAGTACATTATTTGATACACTCTTTAAAAAAATACTTCCTTTATTTAGATCCTTTAAGACTTTACACTGAATCTGTGTGCAATACTGAAATTAGGTTACTGCATCCAACCACTTCTTCGATGGAGTACTGCAGGCACTGTTCCAGTAGAAAAATCAAGCTGCCAATGTAATGGGGAGAACAGGAAATATTCATGCCATGACCTATAATTATCAGGCAATAAACCATGTTGCAGCATTAATCAAAATAAGGACAACCTGAATCTCTAGTGCTATCTTAAATCCTACCTGTTAACTGCTTTAATGATACCGGCTGTACTAGGTACACAGTTCAACACGTGGCAATCACTGTGACAACATGCCAGCACTCCTGCTACGGCACTTTCTCATGCAGTACCATGCTACAGGAACTTCCAGTAACTAATGACCAGCAATTACTATATTTCCAGCAGGACTAATCTCTCTCACAGGCCGATTATTCATTAACCTGAACATATCCTGAACACTTAGGTCCAGGTCTATCATTTCTTGGTCCCTCCAATCCCTCTGCCATTTGATTCTTTTAAAACTTTGAGCAGAAGCAGCAGGCTCTAGGTCTGAACTTTCCTTGTACACCACTGAGGCCTAAACGATGCTTCTGGAGATAAAATTTATGTTGAAGTCCATTTTACTTAAGTTGCTTTCTGTTTTTTTCTCTTTTTTTTTTTTTTGTAGCACACTTTTGTTGTATTTGCTCCAAATACCACCATTTATAATACTACTGCTGCTGCATTTTGGTTAACATTAAGTAATATATTATTTGTTCTATATAATAAACATGAGTGTCGGGAAGGTGCATAATTATTTACACTGGAAATAGATGAAGGTTTTCAGGTATATTATAATGTCTAGGGTCAGGCAGTAAAGATCACAGACACACAAAGGAATCCACAGTTTGCAACACAAGCTACTAGACAAAAAGGTTTCTTTGGGCAATATGGATGGGGAATGAAGACAAAGACAGAACACATTGGAACCACTGATCAGAACCTGATTACTTGAGTATGAACTGCTAACCTGAAATACTTTAAATATGGTATGAAGAAATACTTTACTCTTTGTTCCGATACAAGGAAGATCACCTCTACACCTGTAACTTCTGCATTATATAGGAGACTAGAGTCCTTGGGCTAAGTGAAATAAAACACATAATGCTTTCTAACTCTGATTAATTTTTGTATCTTATTAACATACTTCAGTTTGCCTTGTAAAAACTGGTTCATTTTGTTACCTTCCATAACAATATCACAATCAAAAGCCAACACACTCAACAGACTCAAAAAAAAAAAAAAAAAAAAAGAAAAAAAGAGCAAAGCAGCATTTTAGGATCTTAGTTTTTAAGAATTATATACATGAGTTTGGTAGGACCAATTGAGACAATTATTTCCTGACTCTGTAATCAGTAACAACCTCCCTAGCCCCCAACTGGCAGAGGTAACTCAGGCAGTAAAATATGCAATTTTGAGATAATTAAAACAGCCAGCTACTGCCTACTGTAATTCTGTAATTCCAACAGACTTCTAGTCCCTTTATCCTCATTTTCTGCAGCACAATTTCTAGGGATGCTAAGAATGCTAAGCTTTTGTCAAGAGGCAGAAGAACAGCATACATTCAATTTCATAATATTAGCTAAAAATAGTTTTTCAAAATTAGAGGAGAAATAAACTGTAAAATGTTCTTGGAGATGAGGCTGTACTGCTATTATTTTAACCAGCTACACTTGGATATCCAAGTATGTTACAATAACCCACCCTTCACAGGAGCTCAAACTTCAGATGTTATGCAAGTAATCTGGGTTGTGCTCTCTCTGCAATCCTAACTATCTGCATTACATTTGAGAACACTCCTAACAACTGAAAGGGGAAATTCTTAGCTTTTCTTCCACCCCATAAAAACTTTAGTCCAACCAATAATTTCTGAGCTGAATAACTAGCATTCAGAAAATAAAAAAACTTAATCTACAAAAGAACAGTAGGTATCACAATACCACAGCAAGAATGAATAAATTATCTGATTTTGTAACACAACTCTTGTTATATTAAGGTCTATTATGGCATCTGTTCTTCCTCGTAACACCAACAGTGTTACTAGGTTATCTTTCAAAGACATCATAGTCCCTCTGATACCAGTCAGACATTGGAATCTGTTGGAAAAGAGTCAAATAAGGTTCAAGAAAAATACACCATAAGATACACCTTAGGTGCCTGCATAACAATAGTGCGGTCCTGAAACCCTCCTCTGAGCTGGTGCTCGACTCCACAAATTGCCTTGGCACTCTTCCTTTCACCTTTCTCTTCTGTGCAGAGTCATACTGTCCCCAGATCAAGCTGTGCACAATCCCAAAGCTCTCCTTTCCGAATTATGTGAGGGCTGAGGAAGATTTGCAGGCACCTTTTACAACAGGCAGTTTGGGCTGTGTGGAAAACATACTCACTCTTTAAAATCAAGCATTAGGTACTCCACCTTTTAGAGAATTTAACAAAAACAGAATCAGGGCAGTTACCCCAAAAGTGAGAAAACCAAATTCACAGCATGGTGACACAGATGGTTGTGCCAGCATAACCGAGCCAGGACAGTGCAGTGCAACAGCAAGGGTGGCCAGTGGCCTGTGCTGCTGCCAAAAAAACCTCTTACGAAATTGCAACTTTACTTTCCTGGAGATCACTTTGGCTTCAGACTGCCCACTAGAGAGGTGCTCTACCCACAGCTCGTCAGCAGGACAGACAGACTCAGGATGAGAGAAGCAGCAGCAGTGGGGCAGACGGCGCAGCAGGCGCATAACAGCAATTCTGGGTGCTTAGCGTGGAGTGGGCAGGCCCCAGCTCCCTCCTGCCAGGATTGCTTCATGCAGAACGCATCAACAGCCCCTGCACAAAGTCCACGAGGTGCGACGGGAGCAGTGACCACAACATAGCTATCTTCCCGGCAGGCTGGTGCCGGGAAGTTCCTTATATATATCCTGGCTGGTGGAACAGCACTGAGTGCTAAGGCCTGGGCTAGCATCCTGAGTGCTGTTTCTCCTGCCACCGATGGTCCCTGTTCCTGTAGCCAGCCCAGCAAGGCTTGCAAAACACACAGAACAACTACACCTCCTGATCTCAGGCACGACCTCTTAAGTGTGATTATGACATAACTAAAAAGACAAATAGTAACTATTCCAGTCCTCTGGGATTCTGCTGAGTTTATTTAAAAAAAAAAAAAAAAAAGAAAGAAAAAAGATGTCTAGAAGAATATATCTAAGATTAATTTACTGATGAACTTTGGACTATTTTTTTCTTTTCTTTTTGAATCATTACCAAACAGCAATTCAACTCCTATGCCTGCCTGCAGCACTTACTACAGATGTTCTTAAAAACTCAGACAGGATACTAAAGGCTTATCCATGTAGACCCAGGTGTCATAATACAGTAAAGCGTAAGCCTGGAACTCTGAACATGAATAACTGTAACCAACTGACCTCTAGAAAGTGACAGAGTACAGCCTGTGTATGGAAGTCGGACAGAAAGCATAAACGCTTCCTCAATGCACTCAGCAGGATGTCTCCTGACCACAGCGTTTCAGAGTGTGTGGGGACAGAGGCACAAGCTGGGCAGGAAAATCCTAACCTCCTGCTGGAGCTGTCTCAGGTGTAATAGGCATCCTTACAAGGGAGAGGTGCTTGACAGACAACTCAGGGTCTGAAACATTCAGAACCAGCTTCTTAAAGATAAGCTCCCACAAATCTACGCGAAGTGAAGCAGACAGGCCTATTTTACATGCATTTGGAAAGCAAGCTATTAAATCATATCAAATAATAATGTAAGAGATACATTAAGAGTGCTTTCCTGACAGATCCTGACAGCTTAATATCAGGTAATTGTCCTTGATTAATGAACACTATTTTTTTGGGTGATTCACTTCATCCAACCATTTAAGGCATACTTAATAAAAACATCAGTAAGCACAATTAATTACATCAACAGAGAGGTCAATGACAAACAGCGATGACTTTTAGTGCAAGAAGTCCTGTATAAATAATAGCTATTCAGCTACTGCAACAAACTTTAAGGTAGGACGAAGTCCATAGAAGACTTCAAGAAGTAAGGGGAAGGAGGGACATGCTGTGAGTACCCACTACGCTTCTTGTGTTAAAAACAAGCAAATCTGGATCTGTGCCACAAGCACTGCCATGCAGCTACAGGAGGAGGGAAGCGGGGATGGAAATGCCAAAGCACTCTTCCAAGAGGAACTGAGCATCAGTTTTCAAATACAAACTGGCTGGCAGCTCAACCAACACAGAACCTGAAGCGTAAAGAAAAACAAAATAAATAAATAAATAAAAGGGGAAAGCAGTCAGTAACCATAATCAGATTGCTCCAAGACATCATTTTTACAAGTAGCGTTTGTGTGGCTGCTTTTCATGAATCAGGTGGGAATCTAAAACGTAAAAAGACAGGATAAGTTGGATTTGGTAAGAATGCTAAGGAAACATCAAAATATCCTGGACATGGCTGCCATGTAACTCTTAAAAGGAACGCTATTGTAACAAAATAAAAAGAAAATGTGAGGACATAATAGAGAAATATATTGAATAAAACTAACTATAAAGGCACAGCATTTACTTTTGCATTCTCTGAAAAGTTAAGATTTCCAAAGTCAAATAGTGATCAAGTAGGCATTGATTCAGCACGAGAGATTAAGGCAAACACTGACTTCTGCTGCTCTAGCCATCCTCTCTAGACCAACGGGGTAAACTAGCCACAATGTAAAAAATGTCAGCCTCTATAGTCAGGATTATATATTTTTTTAAATACAGAAATACAGCAATATTTTTGCTCATAGAAATGCAAGTATTTGGTTTCTACATTGCAAATCTAACTTGATATGTTGACAAGAAATTTTGTCATGTTTGATAAAAAAATAAATGCTATCCTGCAATATGAATGAAATAATAATCCAAAAACAAACAAACAAAAAACCTCTGAAAGCAAATAACATGCAGCTTAAGCATGTGTTGGACTCGATGACCCTTGTGGGTCCCTTCCAACTCCGGATATTCTATCATTCTATGTTTAAATATCACTTATTTAAGGAAGGAGCTCTTCTGTACATTTTCCTCTTTGTAAGGGATGCTATTCTTGTGGGGTTTTTGTTGTTGTTGTTTATCCTATTTAAAAAATAAACAAAGCACATAAAAAGCTAGTAGTTTTCCTTCAAGTTACACGCGTAAGAACATTATTTTAATACAACATTTTTTCCTAAAAGTTTGCGAGACTTTTTGAAGCCCAACAGAAAAGTAGAGCATAATTCAGCTTGTTTTCTCTACGATAATTGTACACTTTTAAATAAAGTATTTGAAATTAAATTGCAAGATTTGCTGCGACACAACTACTATCAACTTCACAAATTTCCGCAAATACCTGCTTTGGAAAATAAAACTGTTATTTCTGAAATATGCTAAAATTGAAATATGGTGCTTTAAACCTTCCATAAAATTATCATGCATCACAATAATTGCATGCCAAGGTTAGCTCCAAAAATAATAAGAAATAGACAAGTTTAGAAAAAGTTGTTATGGATGACAACTCTTAGGGTCAATAATTCAGAATCAGATGCTAAAATAAAATAAAATGAAATAAAATGAAATGAACTAAACTAAACTAAAGTAAACAAGCCTGACTTGTAGTTAGATATACGTGTTTAAATGAACGATGATAACAGATTTACAACAAAATATTAAAAGTGATTTCTTTCTTTAAAGTAGTTAGCACTAATGGCTTATAAAACATTTTAAAACTGGAGGAAAAAACATGAAAGGGAACTTCATTATTTTTTCTAGATAACTTGCACTTCCCACTATTTTCACTCAATTTTAATAATAAGAACAATTGAATCACTTCTACATATGTTAACAATTCATATAGTTTTTATACTCTTTATAGCTATAATTCTCTGTGAGGCCTCAAAGCCTACACAGATTCCAAGAGAAAAATTGTTAGCTTAACTTTCTTTTTATGCTGATTTTGTTAATAATAATAATAATGATAAAAAGTCAAAATGTAATTTAATATTTTGGAAGTCCAAAATATAGAAAAGATTTTTAAAAGTCAGCACGGTAAGCTCAAAGTTCTTTTAGAAACATACACTCTTCCACCAAGGTTTTATGCTAAGATTTTTAAATTCAGTTGCAGCAGGTTTGAGACCCAAGCACACATTACAGCATCTTGCTGCCCATCAGCTTGGGCTGTAACTTAATCATGGGCTGATCAATTGCAATATTATACACAGCACGGAGGGAAAACTATCTGAAATGCAAAGTAAACCAAGCTTGTTTTAGAAGAAAGCTGGAAATATGATCTTTGCCTTAGGAAAAACAAACAAACTCCAAGGGACTGTTGGTCATTTGGCACAAGATGTTGTATCTCCAGTCTCTCACTAGCACTACTTTAAAATGTTGTTCTGTATTCTCTCAATTTACATTTACAGAATTAGCCAGCATAGCTAGAAAGCTGGAAAGTGTTTGAGTCTTCTATGAAGTGCTAAAGACATTCTATGTCAACTCTTCAGGGATAACATCGGATAACATATAATAAAAGGAATTACTTCCTCTCTGACTTTGAATATAGAGTTTAAAGTTTCTTTGCTATAGTTGCTATACCATGGCTTCTGAATTGACACTGTATATGATTAATTTCTCACGTACACTAAACATTTTCATTGGTCATTTAATTAAATAAAACGCATTTGATTAGTACATTCTTTTTATGTAGGACAGCTACCATACTACAGCTGAGAGCATTGTGAAGCTACAGAGAGCTGTCAGGTACTACCTGAGTAAGACAACCTTGAGTGTAACTCACAGCATGCATGATGAACTTTATACAAATGTTTTTCCCATGCTGGTGGACTGAGAGTAAATTAAAGAAGAACAAGAAAACTGCACAATTTTTTATGAGAAACAAAACTCTCAAATGACAGCACAAACTAGAGGGAGCTCTTTCGTTTAAATGAAAACAAGAGTCTGATCCTGCAAGACTCTTGATATCACCACGAGTTTACAAGCCTTTTTTAAAAAACAAAACAAAGAAAAAAAATGCAACAACCAAATAGTAGCTGCACATGTTCATCTAGTGAAATACTTTGGAATCACAGCCACTGAGCAACGTACTCCTCGCATTTATTCAATGACATACCTAGATTCTTTTTGCCTACTGAACTTCATATTGCTAACTCTCATGTTTTACCCAGTACCTTCCTCTGAAAAATACACTTTTGCCTTCTAAAAATAATACAATTTCTTAGAGCTAAAACTTCATATTGTAAGGTCTGCCAATTAAAATCACCCAGTGAATACAAGTGTTTCTAACATTTTCAGCTTGCCCATCAAAGCAAGGACAGGCCCTGCTTTGCACACACGCAGTGTTCCAAGTCAGAGGAGCTGTGCACATGCAGGCTGCTTCAGACTGCGCCACAAAACAAGAGGGTAATTGACAAAGTGAATTGTACTCTTGCACTAGTAAGAGGATTTCTGAAGTTACACACCATGCTGAGGCAGGGTTAACATGCAGCTTTTCTTTACAGACATAACAGTGTGCTCTAATGACAAATACCAGAGCCAAACATTTGCTAGGTATGACCATTAGGGTAAACTCCTAGTGCATGTTTTAATAACAACTGCTTATTAATAAATCAGGCCAGCTCTTGTCACAAATCACAATAAAATCATCATGCTCAGATATGCTGCTGGATGCAATGGAATATACGAAGGCTACATTGTTATTATTATGAATGACTGCATTACATTATTTACAGATTTTCACCCCAAACTTAACTCGTATATTGGCTGCTGCCAGTTAGGTGGGGTCTGGTGTCACATACGTGATACTAAAACAAGCTGCATTTACTGCATTTAGCTGCTTTTAAGAACTACTACTCTGATATATCTGCTATAAAAGCAACAATAAGTGAATTGAGATACCTCCTAAAATGCACCTTTTGCCATGAGGCAGCAGAAAGAGAGGTTAAAACTCCTTCAGTTTGGGACTTAAGTGGATGTTAAGGTCCCGAAGATGACAGCTGCACTTCCACAGAAATAACTGAATCCTTAGAATTGCTAGAAGAGAATCAGAAACAGTCTGAGTAAGTCTGAAGTATGTAAGTTTTTGTGGGGAGAACCAAATGCCAATTTACCACTGTGGGGTACCCAAGAAGGAGACCTGCTTTTCAAGCCCACATGTTTCTTCTACGTGTTTCAGGAAATAGTGTTCCTTCCCTCCTCCACTCAGTTTATTTACAAGCACTTCTAACTAAATGCTGTACATAAATATCTATTTCTGTTACACTGTTTTCAGCCAGGTTTCAATTACGGTTGATCTGAAGACGAATGTCAAAGGGCAGGTCAAACTGAAACACTCAAAGCACTCATCTCGCAGACATCTGAAGCTTAGAAGGTGTGCCACTGCACAGAGAGCTGACGAGGAAAGAAGCGTCCTGCCACGATCAGTGTAACCAGAGAAATGGCCTAGCAGACAGCAAAACCCTAAAAATCCTAAGAAAGTTTTTGATAGTGACTAACAAAAGGTTTATGCTACAATAATACCACAGGAAAATCTCTGAAAAAAAAATGCACTGAAAATGAAATTCAGTAAAAGGTCACTTACTAAAAACAAAAAGTTAATTCCTCACATTTTAACAGTATATAAATTGTCAGCTAAAACCGTGTACGCTTGTCAGTATGAAAAGGGAAAAATGATTATCTGTAAGAGAAAGCCAAGTTTTAATGCCAAACATATAATAAAATGGAAACAGATAAGAACAGATTTATATACCTAGTTCCTTTGCTGTCATGTAATTGCCTATACTTGATTACAAAAACGTCTCCTACACTGTCTATATAAGAGGCAGTAAGAAAATTAAATGAAACATACAAATAAGAAGCTCATAAAGCAGCACAAGAAAGGCAGAAGAAATTTCTACGAATTCAGTATTATTTTATGAAAGCAATTCTCCGTTTATGACCAATGGTATCTTATCACAGCAACAGTAGTCACCAAGATTAGAAAAAGACCATTGTCTGTGAAACACTGACACAATCAGAAAGAAGATAGCAATGAGAATAATGAAGTTTTACTGACGAACAAAACTTCCCAACCTTCCAGCCAGCTACCTGTGACATGCAGCCAAGGGAAATAAAAATAAAAATAATAATAATTAAAAAAAAATGGCATGCACTAAACTACAAAAGTTTCAGCATTTACCATAACTCATGAAAGACTGAAACCTGAAGCAAACAGAATACAGATACACAAAATTTGGACCACTGAAGGACTGTATGAATGTAAGACTTGAACTAATTTCATATGAAACTTCAATCTGTAACTTCTCTCACTAAAATCAGATAGTCTAACAGTCCAAAATCTCATATTACAACTTATGATGTCTAGATCAGAAAATAAGACCATTTATATAGAGTTCGTATTAGGTAGGCAAATAAAATAACAAACAAATTAAGAAATATTAAAGCCTACTTTCTTACAAAAACTTACATATAGAGAAGAAAACTGTTTCTTGGTTTAAGTCTTATTTTACAGTTTACGAGGGATATAATTTATGTCTTCAGCATAAATCTCTTCTAATATCGTACCATGACTTTTAACACACATCGCTGATCCTGCACAGACACCCATATTGAGCTGATCACAATGGTAGGAATGTGCCCACGGCTCACCTCCTATCAACACAGCT